>NC_135412.1:19688532-20366032 GCF_051991245.1 Festucalex cinctus | reverse complement strand
AATAAAAAATAAAAACATATTAAAAGTTTATGAAGATCGACGAAACAAAACATACTGAACATTGGCTGTTGTCTGCTAAAACTCATTAGCTTGAGTCCGCTAACTTTTTGGAAAGGGGCAATGTTAAGGTCAAAGCTGGGCGTAATGACAGTTAGGAGCCCCTGGGGCCTGTTGCAGGCAAATTTAGAGGGTGAGGGACGTAATTTCAGGTTAATAGTTGCTGTACATCTGCGCTTATACCTCCCTGACGACGGGTTACGTCGGTTTGTGAAATGAGAGCGGCTGCAAACAAGGCAGGCCTGTGTGGCACAGGGGGCACATGCGCGCACACACCGGTGCTTTAAAAGCACACACACGGTGTTAAGGGTGTGTTGGCGGCACACAGCTACTTGTTTGTTGCAGTGCTCTCTGGCTCTGCTGACTAATCATTTGAATATACAGCACACATAAACATACACTTTCTTTACACTTAGCGCGTGCACGCACACATACACACAGCCTGTCCAGGGTGTGCAACTTAGTTGAGCAATTTGGCTTGACATCAGAGAAGCTTGCAAGTTTAATGGATGCCAGCACTCACTATTTGACTTTGCATTCATCACTTATCACACACACATCCAGGGTGTTCGAGGTGTGTGTTTGTGTGGAATATGAGGTCTGACCACCAGCTAAAAATTTGGGAAATTGGCTCAGACCTGGGGGAAAGGCTGACACACTCACAATAAAAGGCACTTTCTTTTAAATCCAGGTAAATAACGATACAAGGCTGAATGGCTAGATTGAACGCACAGCATGAATTGGGGCTAGCAGTGGAGAGTCAGTTGGGCAGAAGGAAGGAAAGTGTCTTAAATTTGTCTCAGAATAGTTTTAAACAGATTTACTACTCTCAACAGTGAGGGTTTACTTTCTGCAGTCGACGGTAAGGTAATGAAAGTCAAAATGAAGCACAGTAATTTGATGGACCAGCATAAAATTACTTAAAAACAAATGATTAAAAATAAACTTTATGTTACGCTGAATGTACTGTAGTTATTAGTGGGAGTCTGTTGCAGGTTTTCTTCTTTTTCAACGAGCCTGCCGCTCTCATCTAACCTTGCTCTCGCAAGATGAATTCTCGCAATATTTGTGAGTTCACAAACTCCGGAAAATACATCTTCTAGCGCTCCCGCAGATAACCGCCGTTCGGACCAATCACAGAGCGGCTATGGGTTTGGGGCCGGGATATACAACTGTGTGACAAAACTAGGAAGCCAGCCGCTGGGGCTAACAAACAGACCCAACAAGGACGAATGGACGCTGCAAGTAATTCTGTTCTCGCAGAATTACTCACTGTTTCCTTGGTGAATGTTGAACAGTGAGAGGCGCTTCGTGCATTTTTAGCTGGTAGGATGTTCGTGCTTACCCCCCTTTTCGACAAGACCAATGAACGGACACAAACACATTTTCATCTGTGGCCGTGATTGGTTAAAACAAACGTGTAGAATGTCGAATCTTCCAATAGACGCTTTTCCACCGCTGGAACTTTTGGGGAACTTTTCAGTTTACCTTAGTAAAATTCAGTTCGGGTGTTTTTCCACCAACAACAATTTCCAGGGTAGTTAAATTCCCCAGGGTGCATCCAAGTACTATCTCAGGAATAGGGTCTTGCTGAGCCATGCTGGAACTATGAGGGGGCGGGCTGCAATGAGCACAGCCGATTGGTCAAATTTGGGGGCGTTGTTTTTACATCGGCTGGACTCAATCAAACACTTTTGAATTAATTACCAAGAACTCTAAGATGCTGTGGAAACACAATTCTAAATTATCTGCTGAATTTTTACAACCAAGAACTCCCTTTACCCAGAACTCAAAGATCCTGGACTTGTTGGTGGAAAAGCAGCTAATGTCCCACCTCTTATCTACAAAATTACTGTGGACATCTGGCTATTGCCAGGTTAGCTCTCATCTTGACCAGCTCAAAAAAAAAAAAAAAAAAAAAGGCATTCCTTTGCTTCATTGTTTCTATTTCATGTGTTTGTATTGTATTTGAGGCTACAACTGCATGTTTTGCAAGTGACTGTGCTTTTGGTCTTATTTTTGGTAAAATACTTCCACATGCTTGTATTATTGTCTGACTGCATGCTGTACTACAACAAATGTTACGACTGAATGTCATGAAGCGACACAAGTGCTGTGATGATGGGATGATACGAATAAAGTTCTCATCATGACACAGTTGTTCACCACATATAATTGGACAAAACGTTTTGGGAATGAAGATGGAGCTTCAATTCGTAACGTTCCCATATTCCTCGCTGTCAGTTCCATCATATGAATGTTTTAAGACTACCATCAATTCCAAAAACCAAAGCTAGCGAGGCCAACCGCTATTTCTCAGCCACAATGAGCTTATTTTCGTACTGCAGACGTATGAAGACTGGTTCAGCTTCTGAGAGCATTACAGCACTACATCAGATGTCAAAACTCGGCCGACTGGATGACAAGATGCCCAAATCACATGATTAGCACTTAACTGACTTCAAGGATTAAACGCCGATGCATATTAATAGTTGACTTATCAAATAATGTGAATTGACCGGTATAAAAAGTGTTCGGTGCATTAGTATGCACATTTACATAGCAAAGATAAATACGAGAAAATAAATCTCGGAATCGTACCGGAGCATCTTAAACAATCAGATCTGATCCCATTCGACGATGCAGATGGCACGTGGTCTCACTTTCACCCACTCCCTGCATCAAACTTTTAATTTCACTTCTTCTTGAGTGTACATTATGGAAAACAAAACAACCAATGACGAGACAATCTTGAAGTGGGGGTGTATTAGTGAGAAAATAAAATGTGATGACTACAAGTGTGACTGACGGTGCACAAGCAAGGAAGCAGATCTAGCTTTCAAAACAAATCGGATTGGTCACTGAATAAACTCAGCCAAGAAGGAAGACAAGGAGGATGAGGACAGGGTGAGGAAGGATCTCGTGTGTGAGGCCAGAGAAGCAGAGGAAGCATTCAAGACAGAGAGGGGATATCCTGCCTCACGGCTTTGCCTCCTGCTTCAATTGCTTACTTTTGCTAGCGTGCTAACGCTCGGGGGTCCACAGGACATGATGCACAGCCGCACTCATACAAAACATGACTATTAGGGTCCACCTTTAAGGCCAAATACTGTACTCAGATAACTCTGACTCATGAATGAGGACAGTGATGATACACAGCATGACTCAATGGCTTCAGCATTTGGGGAATTCAAGCCACTTAAGGCCTACGTGACAATAGCGCGACTGTCTCCGGGAGGCATAAAATGTGAATCTAACAAAAACAGCATGATGAACGCCACATGCTCATTATGAATCATCCGCAACTCGACAACAACTGGCAATCTTGGGAAGAAGACAAAATATTTGTTCTGAATGCTTTTAAATTGTGCTCTTGCGGCTGGCTTAGTGTTGGAATTCTCATTACACTCCCCGGCCGGGAGTGTCCCACAATGCTGTCATGCTTACAGGTTGCTTGGTTACGGCGTGGTGTGTCTGACGGTGGATTTGTCACATGATTGACTCCGCCATAACTTGACTCCCTGCGTTGGGAGTGACCCCAAAGGTCAAATGGGATTTGGACTGCACACTTATTCAATCCACTTTTCTCCTCCTTTCTCACACTTAAACTAATGCATCCATTACTGTGTCCCTATTAAGAGTAGACAGGAGCTGAAGCTAAGATGATGAAGTTGACAACATACCGATCTTTTTCAACAACATAAAAGATTTAAAAAAAATTTTATTATGTATGTATGTAGGTATGTATGTAATGACATAATCCATCACATGCCTTTATTCTGATTGAAAGCCACAAAAGAACAGTATGTTGTTATGACTCTATATAAGAATGATTAAAACATTTCCGTACTTGCTCTTTAATTTTGTGGTTAGGGGACCTCACAAACCATTTAATAATATAGATTTGATGCCAAATTGTGTTTTGATTTTTTAATACCATAAACTGATTTTATGTTTTTTTTCTTTTTCTTTTTTTTAATAAAGAAACATCCTACCAGCCACATATAGAATTTACCATTTGTGTTTTTAGAAGGGCTAACTTTATGAAATGTTCCTCCAGAAATTCACATTAGTGGTTGCCATTCTCTCAGGTGCACAGCTGTACCAAGATGATGTCACGGATTAAAACCACGTGTGATCATGCGTGCGAGTTTTCCATGCATATGTTTAATATCCTTGAGAAGAGTATTCTGGGACTAGAAATAAATTATAACACAGGTGTGTCTGTGTGAAAAAAATACAGAGATATGGAAAGACAATTCCCTTGCTGGAAAAAAAAGATAGATCTACCAAAGATTTATCTTTCAAAACACCATCTGTGGATGGTCAGACATCCATCACATCCATCACGCACACACACGATCCGCACATCATCTCTGGAGAGTGGCAAGGTCAGTAAGACTTGGGTCAAATCCAAAGACCATATGGTCCTGTAGACGCATTTATTGCCCATGTCTTTATCAGGGTCAGAAGATGATAAAAGGCGGTTTTGTTGCCACTTTTTTGGCAAATAGGCAAATATAGAATTCATTTGTGGTAAATGAATCAGTTGCCAAATATGTAACAGATAAATAATAATAAATAAAGCATTCTATGTTTTTGCGTGCTTTTCTAAAGAGAACACAATGAATAGAATGTCAATTGACATCCATTATCCTAATGACCTTGTCAGCCATCTTTTCAACTTACCTTCTGTTTTTCTTCCCTCCAAACGTGCTCTTCCTCTCACCTTCCTTCCAGTGCTTTTTAAAATGACCAATACGTGTATTATGATCGCAGCCCTACCAATATATGCTGCAAATGTGCCTTTTGACTGCGCTAAACACTTTAGACGCCCAGTGAAGGATCAATTACAAGCTCATGACCAAAACCATCATGCAAAGAAAGCAAGAGGACTTTTAAGAGTGGTACGCTCTATAATGCACTTCCGCCAAGTTTTTCATAACAAACAAGCTAATAAAAACTTTGTTTTCCAATGATAGATTCTTAAAAAGGCTACAGATAGAAATCAGAAGTTATTGACATAATAAAAGATTAGTTTTGACATTTCTATTTCATTCTGATAGCCGAATTAGAGAACAACGTTTGCGTCTTTATTTTGTGAAATTATAATACTGAATTTAACGATGTCCATTTTGTTTTCTTTTCACACTAAGTATGTCAATGCGTGAGTAGAGTCAAATGAAATGAAATTATCATTTCATTAGACCTATTTTTGTGACTTTTTTTTTTTTTTAGTGCTGTATTGTGAGATTTGTCAAATGTAAAATGGGTGCCTTTGACCTTTAAAGGTGGGGAAAGTGGTAGGGACCGTGTGAGAGGTTGGGTTCAAAAGTTGAAATCAATGTGCATGTAACGCTGCCTGGCAGCGAGCGAGTGCACCCTTTTTATCCCATTACTGACCCACATCGCCACTGTCATCTTCCCTCATCGGCGCATCCTAAGCACTTCCCTACTCTCCATCCCTTCATTTTGACCCACTGCAGTCAGCACAGCCGCAGGCCGAGGCACACATTTCCAAATCATGCCACCTTACTTCAGACATGGCGGCCAAGGCCTGACGAGTAGGAGACATTTATTTGGACTGAGGCTGCTTTTCCCTCCGTCTATTCGGGTCCAACAATGGGAGTCATATATCGGCCTTTGGCACGACTTGTATGACTGTCGTAATAAATGTGTCTTGCTGCTGAAATGTAGCACCCAGGCATGACAAAAATCCATCCCTTAGCCTGGAAGTGCATTCATCCCGACTGGGCAGATAGAATTAAATTTTGGGCCATTTCAGAGAACAATATTTGACATTTGGAGAGTGAATTTGTCTAACCTGGTGTCAGGTCATCACAGCAGATCTCGATGGATCCAGATGAACAGTCGCTCAGTTCATCCAGTGACAAATCGCCCTCCTGCACCTGCAGCCTGTCAACGTGACACAAAGAACACATTGGTCAACATGCTTACATTTCACAGTCAACAAACACTTTGTATTCTTTCCTTCGTTTAGCCATGTTGAGGGACTACAAAAAGGAATATACTCAGTCTGCCTTAAAGACTTTCTAGTAGACACTTAAACGGTCAGCTCTGCTCCAGAAAGCACCAAGTGTGTGTGTGCGTGTGTGTGTTTATGGTTTTCTGTGAGATACACAAGAATTAGATTGAAATCTCACAACAAGCCTCTGGGACTCGTGTTCATTAAACTGAGTGGGTGTGAGCCGCTCTGCACAGTGGAAGGTCAAACAGAGAAATAGGGACGTAACGATAACGGCAATATTGTGATATCGTGATATTAAAACTGCCACATAGTTTCATCGTCATCATGTCACGATATTAAAAGCACCAAATCTCCTAAAAAAATAAAAAAATAAAAATAAAAATAATTTTTTTTTTTTTAAAAAGTCAGTAGCACCCTCTCGTGGCTAGTTATTTAGTGCAGTGTAATTTTCACAAGGCATTTTTGACCCTTCTATGTTTGTCAAATATGTCAAATATACGTCATGATTGTTAATCAAGTCAATATGTGGAGGAACTCAATGTGTGCGTGCATTAGCAAGTAATTGTCTCAATATTAAGTGTTATTAGAGATTGTTGATTGTTTGTATGCATTGCTGCCATGTACAAAAGCACTATATTGTGTGTAACTTTTTTTTTTGTAAGTGCTCTTGTTTTTTTTTTTAACAATATCGTGACCTTTTTTTTGTATCGCCAACCTCCCAACAATATCATGATAATTCATCCTATCGTGACCTTCATATCGTGATAATATCGTATTGTGATGTTTGGATATCGTTACATCCCTACAGAGAAATACGAAAGATGTCTTTACCATGAAATAGCCACAGCTGAAGACTTGGTAACTGTGTTCGATTGAGGATCACTAACCTGAAGCTGAAGGGGGCAACTGCCGCCATGTTCACTCGCAGAGCTTGCATTTCTGAGGGGACGGGCTCCTTTTGCATATCTAAAGATGGCGTGCACGTCGCAGGCAAGGCTGGCATGCCTGGTGGAAGCAGCGGAAGACTGGTAGAGGAAGCTGGACTTGAATCCTCTGGCGTTCCCATCTCCTCATCTGATTGGGCGGCGCAGTCACCAGGACCGCTGATGGCTTCCTGATGGAGAATTTGAGTGGGAGGTTGGTAGATGTTGCCATTGTTGGAGATACAAGACTGGGATGGGTCGATTTTTGGAGCCTCTTCCTCCCTTTCTGATACAACATCGTTAATCAGCCTGGACGTGGAATGCTCTCCTTTGCTAAACTGGAGAGGAGGATGCAAGCTGGTTTGGTTTCGATTTGTGCATAGATTTCTATTACAATTCCCATCAAGTGAAAAATCCGTCGGAATCTGTGAGGTCTTTCCCAGATCCAGAATGTCTTTGGAGTGTGGCGGAGGCACCCGGCGCTGAGTCAGTGGACTATTGTAGGCCAAAGAAGAGCTCCGGCAAGCCTGTTGACCACCAGGTTGGTGGACGAGTGGAGACTTCAGGCCAACATTTGTCGGCAAATCCCTCCGGGATGACTTTCGTAGGCTGGAGCTGCGAGGGCAAAGTAATGGAGACTGAGCAGGTGTGTGTGTGGGTGTGCGTTTCGAGGTAGGTGTCAAGGCCCTGGGCAGCTCGCTGGTCCTCTGGTGCCTGTCCGTTTTTTGGGAGGAGGGTATAGACGTGCGTGGGAGTGGGATTCCCGATGGGGGAGGGGCCCGAAGGGTGGACCTCACGTTGACGCCCCCGCTCATAATGACCTAATGGGGGAGTCACACAAGGAGAAACCAGATGCATTAGTCAGGATGATGTCTTAAAACCAGGGTTTTTATAGTTTAGGAATTTTCATTTGAGTTATTTTTTATTTTGTTTGAGTATTGTTTTTTTTTAATTTAGTTAGTTTTAATTAGTTTGCAGGGTGGTTCTGTTAGTTTTTATTAGTTTGAGTTATTTAAAAAATGCTTAGCTTTAGTTAAGTTTTAGTTTCAAACTTTCAGTATTATCTTTTTTATGTGTATTACTTGGGGTGCACAATATTAAATAAACACTATGGTAAAATGGGAAAAAGTAACATGTTTTTTGCCTAGCGTTGCATTCCGGTTGAGTTAAATGAAAAAGCAGGCGAGCCAAGCCATTAGAGCCAAAAGTCAAGCAGGCAAATTTGTCCCCTTGGGCCTAGCAGCGTCATCTAAAGGTGTTTTTCTATTGGCTGCTGCTAGATGACGTCACTTCTGCGTGACACACTTGCTAACTTCTTTATTCCGGTTAATATCTAAATAAATATACTTAAAATCAGATTTAAAATCATCCCTAAAAGCTCATGTATTAATTAAGATTAAAACGAAGGACATTTTTGCCATAATTATAATTTGTTTTAGTTACTTTTGTAAACAAAAAATGTAGTGTTCGTTTTCGTTTTTTAAAAAGCATTTGTAAGTTTTCATTTTATTTAAAGTTGTTTTTTTAATTTTTGTTTTTTTCATTAGTTTTCATTAATTAAAATAACCTTGCTTAAAACCAAAAATTAATCATCAGTTCCTAACAGAGTGAATCACCAGCATGTGAATCAAGCGCATGACAAACCGAGTCACCAAGGCAGCCACGAGTTGAGCTTGTTTTGAGCACAACTTTGGAGCGAGCGTGCAATCAATTTGGCCTGCTGGGGCTTCTGCAAACAAAGCAGCAAACAGCAGTCCAAGTGCAGTGGACAGGCACATGCTCATGGCAACAGCTAAAAAAGTGCTCCGATAACGCATTTTCCCGACATCCTATCAAAGGCACACACTGCTCTCCTTCTGCGCTTTCCAGTCAAACCGATTTTCATTCCAGTCCTTCTATTCACTGGCTCTAATGCTCCTAATTGTCCCATTCACAAATGCAAACACCTCTCATGAACCATATTAGAGCTAGAGCCATTCGAACCATTGTGTATCTTACCCAAGTGAAGCACTATTTCAGTGCAATATTGTATCATTGGCATCCTTGCAGGAGAAAAGGAAGATGGGGAGGTGGCGAGATTGAAGAGACGGGGGAAAAAAAGAAAAAAAGGAGGAAATAGAAAACTGATGAAGGATCACAACATCTGGGAGAGAAAGAGATTGCAAAATGATTTGCTCTGCCTCATAAAACTTATTATCAAGAGACTTGTGGGAACATTTTAGCATAAGCGTTTCAGCATGTAAAATATTGCATTTGGATTTATAGTACTTGAATGTTTTCTTTTTTTTTTTTTTTTTTTTTTTTTTGGTAGGAGCCGTCCCAAATGTTTTTGCAAAAAGCTGCATTTGAAGTCATAATGACAATGTGAAAATACAGGGGCAAAAATATTGAATTAAAAACATGACGTGTATTTTTTTTTTTTTTCTTAAGCATAATTAGTCTTGGATTCATCTTAACTCATTCACTCCCAGTCATTTTCACTGAAGCAAACCCCTTCGCTCCCGGCTGCTTTACTGGATTTTGACTTTGATTTTGCAAGGCCAAGAGAAATATTGTGTTATATTGCTATAAAAACATGGAACCTATCAAAATAAAGATTAGAGTCTTTTCTTTTATTAGGGGAAAAAAGTATATTTCTATCTGTTTCTGTTTTTCAGCATTAGAATATAGCTAAGTTTCATCATTATTCACAAATCTGTTTAAAACTGTGAGGAAAACAGCTTGTTGCAACAAGGCCCTGGCTGATCTCTTATACTCTGCTGCCACCTGCTTGCCGTTTGTGTAATAACTACCATTGTTTCAACCGTTTTCTTCAGTTCAGAGGCTGCATCAAAGTCTTCCGTATGCTCTAGCATAAAAGAACATTAAAAAAAACGGATAAATATGTCTTTGGGACACTGGTAATATTTAAAATAGAACATAATTATACGTTTTGGGGCGCAAATTAGTTAATCATGCACAAATAGAGGGATGGACTGATATTAGATTCAGGAGGTATGAGAACTAAAATATAGCCAGTGGTTGTCCTTTGGGTTAACTAGTACCTATGGTACCATGACAATGCACATAAATCAACATCAGCAAAGAGGCATCAGTGCATGCTCTCGTCATCGTCCCTCCTCTCCTTCTCTCACGTGTATAACAGCTCCCCCCTCCCCCCTCTCCTCAACCAACAACGCGAGCGAGGGAAAAAAAGCCATTGCCTCTCCATTTACCTTATTTACAATCACAAGTATACGGCTTTGTGATTTGTTGGATGGATGGATGGATGGATGGATGGATGGATGGACGGATGGATGGATAGATACAGTAGATAGATAGATAGATAGATAGATAGATAGATGGATAGATGGATAGATGGATAGATGGATAGATGGATAGATGGATAGATGGATAGATAGATAGATAGATAGATAGATAGATAGATAGATAGATAGATAGATAATCTAAAGATTTTAGTTTGTACACACAAAACACATTCCAGTATGCACGAATGACATTTTGTGCACATTATTTCCATTATGTTTATGTAATTGTGGCACAAATCTAATGAAGATTTTAGTTTGTACACACAAAACACATTCCAGTATGCACGAATGACATTTTGTGCACATTATTTCCATTATGTTTATGTAATTGTGGCACAAATCTAATGCCATAGTAAATCCGTCAGTATGATACTGACATCTGCTGGACAAGATGTGAACAACAATAGCTTTTGCCACTAGAAATGCATCCCTGTACCAATGTGTACCTTTTATAAGTAGGGCACATTGCAAGGGTACAATGACATTAAATAAATTCTAAATACTTTACAATGTTTCACTGAACGTGTCAGCTCGCAGAAGCACAGACAGAAGCCCCTCTAACACTCACACACAACCTTGTGGGTGAACAGTGACTCATCACACAGTCAACACATGCGCTAGTAACACATGCCTCAGTCTGTGAACTGAAGGACGTCAACTGACATTAGTGCGAGTGTTGGATATGCAGTATATCATTGTGTAGTTGTAATATGTAGATAGTTACATCTCTGTTAATTAAAGGCTAAAAGCAAAACAACCAACTTAACACTGTCACAACTGTCCCTTCTTAATTGATTACTTGCTCATTTAGTGACACAAACAAAACAACAGATTAATCAAGACATGAGTCATATGAAAGCTTCTTATGATGGATGCCAAACCCTCTGACCCAAGTGAGTGTCCTACCTGCCAGCAGGGTCTTACGTCTTTGGCGGAGGGGAGGGCGGGAGGTCCCACTTCTCCGACGTCCCAGGAACAATGGTCTGTTTTTTCCTGGATCACTGCTGCATCCGCGCAGCTGCCCTCTCATTGGCCTGAAGAACCTAACCATTCACCAAGACAGGAAGCTGTGACAAACAGTGACAACACTATGAGCCAATCGCAAAGAAGCCCGCACTAAAGTGACTCATTTTCAAAGTCACTTTCCTGGGCAAAACCGGCGTTTCTCATCATTGGGCAGTAAAATTGTGTTTCGCACACTAAAATAGTCTCAACTGAAAACGATACAACGACCTTCAATGGCATGCATTGTGTCAATGTCAGAATGATAAAACACTTTATGTGAACTCGACCACAAACATTCCTGAGGTGTTTCTTGAGGCTTGTGATGCATTGAAATGTCAAAGCCATCAATTCAGTTTGTGTAACTCATAGACACCAAAAAATGAGTCAGCTGCATTTTCAGGAGCTGCAACCCCAAACTTTTAGTATACTCACACTATCAACATACCAAAGTAAGACGGACTTGATTTAGAACTATATGATTCGTCACAGATGGACCTACATGCCGCACTGACTCATAAACCAGTCAATACGATGCTGAGTCAGGCTGATGGCATCACTCCTGGTAACGGGACCCCTGTTTCACCCACCCCCCTCTTTTCATCCCTGTTCAAGTATGCCATTCAATCTAAAATCACCTCTCATTAAATCAACCACAAACACTGTCAGAATTTGCCCTGAAGCACCACGAGGAGAGAAATAACTACAAAATTAGTACATTTGTAAGAAGAAGCTGAACAATACGTCGTAAAACAAGGACAAGCCAGCACTCACCTGATGTAAGCATCAGGACTCAACGCAGCAAGTGAGTTTGCCTCCAATGTGCATGCTGCTGAGTGAATTTGCTTCAGTCACTCTGAGATGCAAGTGCGCGCGTTCCTACGTGTGACATTCTACTCCACCACGACGTCATGCCGCTCGGCTGCTGCCGCAGTACGCCTGCAGCCGTGTCCCCGCCCCTTTCGTCTCCTTTTCCTCCCCTAATCACAATCACTATCTCTCTGCCAGTAATGGACCTGTTGGCTGTGCTCCCTCCCCCTGTCTGGGATGAAATACAAGACCGGCTACAACACAGGCGGGACGGTCCATTAGCTGGGTGAGCGTGGCTTGGGTGTGTGTGGTGTCTATGCCTATTTAGCCACACAGCATTGCCTATATTGTGTGTAAAGTAGTAATTAAGTCATCGTTTAGTGGTGCATCGCGAGGTAAAACAAACAAAAGATACCAAAAGGGAATTACATGACATGAGCATACTCAGAGGTGTGAGAATTGGCAAATGAACAAGCAACTCAAAGGAGTGGCCCATCGATCACTGATCTCATTGGCTCCACTTCTTCAATGTGTTAGAATGAGACAAATACAGATGATATAGCACAGGATAATGTCTCTGGATTTATTTTATTATTATTTTTAATACGTTATGCACAGTTTGAACATCAGCACTATGCTTGAATTATAGAACTTACTTTAAATAAATTAAAATGTGTTGCACACGTTACATAAAATTGCACCTAAATGTTTAACAACAAACCATTCTTAGATAGTGCAGCTATATTAAAACTTAAAAATGGAATATAACTGAACTGCAGGCCGGCATGGTGGTTGACTGGTTAGCACGTCCGCCTCCCAGTACTGAGGACTCGGGTTCGAGTCCAGGCTCCGGCCTTCCTGATTGGAGTTTGCATGTTCTCCCCGTGCCTTCGTGGGTCTTCTCCGGGTACTCCGGTCTCCTCCCACATTCCAAAGACATGCATGGCATGTTAACTCATTCACTGCCAGTCATTATAGAAAATTTTTACATTTCCAATACTCACGTGATATTCCATTCAATAATTATATATAAACCGAATCTACCAAATAACAGAATAGACTCCCTACTTTTTGTCCCGTCCCGTTCTTTTATAATTGACAGCAGAAAAATGTAGGTTTGCCAAAATACAGCCATTTCTCCCATGGACTCTGAAACTGTGTTTATTTCCTATAAAATGGGGCAATGATGTCATCTACCGGTGGTTTGGGCATCAGTAAAGTTGTTTCCAAGTTTGATATTTACAGTGGAGCATGCTCAGATTCGCCCCCATTTAGCACCGCTCTAAAAAATACAATTGACAAGTATACTTGTCAAAGGCAGTGAATGAGTTTTAACAGGCTGTGGTCATAGCTACAAGCTACATTCCAGTACTGTATGTTCGATTGTATTTAATTGTGTTGATGTAATTCTTTCATGTACCACTAGAGGGAGCCCTCATTCCACTTGTGGTGCAATTACACTTTGAGAAACAGTGCCATAGTGGATTGAATGTTTGAATGGGGGGGGGGGGGGGCGGTGCTGGAGCCTATCTCAGCTGGCTATGGGCAGTAGGCGGGGCACACCCCTAACTGGTTGCCAGCCAATCACAGGGCACACAGAGACGAACAACCATCCACACGCACACCTAGAGACAATTCAGAGCACCCAATTAATGTTGGTCACAAATAAGTTTTTTTGTTTTTTTTGTTTTTTTAGGTAGTATTTGGTGTACAAGATTTAAGACACTATGCCTCAAATATGTTCAACTGGATTAGGTTCTTATTTCTGTGCAACTTCTAAATTTGGACTTATTTAATAGGAAATTTTCTCCAAGAATGTTCCCATTAAATTAAGTAAGGATGCTCATGTCGCTGTCAAATCTAACAACCTACCTGGCGTTCATAT
Source organism: Festucalex cinctus (assembly GCF_051991245.1). Taxonomy (NCBI): domain Eukaryota; kingdom Metazoa; phylum Chordata; class Actinopteri; order Syngnathiformes; family Syngnathidae; genus Festucalex; species Festucalex cinctus. The sequence goes on along the minus strand of NC_135412.1, from coordinate 20,352,058 downwards.
CAATTTAAAATGGAAAATTGCAACTAGGATGTTCAGACACATATCTCAATCGCTAAAAGGAGGAAAACTTGAGCAAGGAGCAACAAAACGCTGAAGTCTTAGGGGCAGCCTCTGAGTGAAATGAGTCACTAAACAACAACAACAAACAACCAGACCTGACTATCAGAAATAATATATTTTTAATTATGTTATTACAAGCATTATCTGACATTTGTATTGCAAAGCTTTTTTTTTTTTTTTAAAGTTTTTACAATCTGCCTCAGCAATACGGATTACAATTCAGAATTTGCATTTACTTTAAATGAACTAATATGGCTACATTTCAGGCACTTCTGGCTGCACCATCGCTTAAATGGGTCTATATGACTCTAGCATGGTCATTTACCTTGCATGCCAGTAAATAGATAAACATGTGACCACATGTAAACACAAACCCATCATCCTCATGAAAACACAGCATACATGCCAGAATCAATACATTTGCTAAATAAACTCCAAATAGTGTACTCACAAAAACGCAGTATCGCCTTTTTTGTTTTGCTCAGCTTGTTTGGTTGAGTCGCTAAAGTCAGATGCTCGCAAACACACTCACATGATGTGTTGCTTTGTTTCTGTCTCACGAAACGGGAAGTGGCTTATGACTGAGGGATTATGGGTAGAAGAGTGCAAAATGTGTCAAGTGTGTGCGTGTGTGTGTGCGCGCGAGCAAGGGAGGTCATGTCATAGCTAATCTTCTAATGGCCCATGAGGCATATACACCCCCCCACCCCCATTCAGAGGCAGACCCCAACAGACGCTGTTGTGACAATGGGACACTTGTGTTACTGTAACCCGAGGGGCATCTGGAAGGTTGAGTGCGCGCGTGTGTTGTGGAGTCGCACTTTGATATTGCAAATATAGGAGACATTCAAGCAACAAACACAACAGTTCAGTTGAATTAGAACAACCTAAGTGTCTATTTTTACATTATCATTGTTGAATAATTTTCTTTTACTTGTCATTCATGATGTCTATTCCCATATTTCATGCAGAATTATTATTATTTTTTATTTTTTTTCATGCAGAATTAATAGGAATGTTTCCATGAATTATACAAAAATAAATTGAAATTCATCAAACACCTCTTAAAATATAATCACATGGATTATGGCTGTTAATGCAGTAATTCCATTTTTATTATTAAAATGTCATATAGGTTAAAGTGCTTATACATACTGATGTATTAAACATTCCAAGGTGGTATAGCGGTATACAGTGCAATATGTCTGCTTTTGTTTTTTGTTTTTAAATACACTCCTCTCAAAAATATTGCATCAATAAAGCCATCCGTCTATTTATTTTTATAGCACTTGTCTGTTTTTGGAATGTCAAAGACAGCTAGAGTACCCAGAGAAAATTGTTTCCATGCATGAGTTGAACATTCAAACCAGATGAAAGGTTGCGCTTGTGATGACAAGCACGCAAGCTAATCTGTGAAACACAGTGGCGATAACTGGTTAGGATCGCTGAACTTCGTTGATTAACACGATGGCAACAGCAAACTGAAACCACAAGTCGACAAAAACATCTTGGCGGCCTGTTTACAGAAAGATGCAACTGGGCTGATTGGGAAATCATTCAATCATGTAGCAAGAAAATGGCCTTAAAAAAAATAAACTGCCAAAACAACAAAGGAAAGAAGTGGACAGTTGAAGACTGGGAAAGTTAATCTCCAGATTTAAACCTGAGTGGCTACATTTTACCTGCTAAAAACTACTCCCTCAATAAAAACTTAAATGGCAGTCAGCCATAAAAATGTCTTTCCAATAATATCTTATATGTGACCTCACTAGTCTAAACATGGCATTCTGATTAATATTACATGTGTGGAATATGAGTTATGGAGCCATCCATTTTTAATCATCTCAGGGATTGCCACTTGCTGTTGAGTGAAGATGACATCACAGTTGCGCTGGGCTCAGACAACGACCAATCACAGCTCGCCTGTTTTCTGAAGCTGAGCTGTGATTGGTTGTTACCTGTGACCTGAGCAACATTGATGTTATCTTCAGTCGACAGCAAGTGGCAAAATGGACGCCCCCTGAGATGGATAAAAATGGCTGGATTTTGCTGTTTAACTCATATTCCACTAACACAATATTAACCAGAATACCATATTTAGACTAGTGGGGCTGCATCGAACATACTTTCAAAGAAAAAAAAAAGATGGATTGACGTCCACTTCTTTTAAATAGGCTGTGGTGAAAGCTTCACAAAAGAAGTATAAGAAAGTTTGGTAATGTACCGTAAATAAATCACAAGTTTCATAAAGTTCTTCTTGCAACTAAATATTCAGACATGTTGAAGTCGATCTGTTCTGTTCCAATATTTTTACTCACTTAACAATTTGGTGTTTTGTTACAAATAATGCTATCATCTAAGTTGTCTATCCAATCCTGTAAACACGTGGAAATGAATCAGTTAAATTAATAGCCAACTGTTGATCTACAGCGAGTTTCACATTCATTGGTTATATCAATTCAAAACCAAAATGTTTTCAGTTTGCAGTGGAAAACCCATATTATTTGGCCATTAAGACCTATTGTGTATGACGAGGAAAAATGTGCTTTTCACAGAGAGCTCATAATGTTAAAGGATGCAATACATAAACATCAACAGGATCTGTAGTATCGCTTTTTCCAAATCCTATTTCCAGTTAGATATGTTCCCTCACAATGTGCTGTCCCGTTTTGGCAGACAGTTAAAAGGTTAAAAGTGCTGCTGCCTGAGGGAACGCATATAGTATAGTAGCCTTTGCAGTACCTGCACTTACAAGTTAAACCAGCTTAGTCAACTGGGAGATAGACTTTCATCCACCCCTAAAGACTCAATGCAAAGAAAACAGCAATAGATGAGTGCCAGATCTTCACACAGGTAATTCATTCATAACATGTCTTACGAGTCACTATCTCCTTTTTTTTTTTTTTTTTTAATGCACTAACTCTCCGGTCAGGCATTGGCTTCACTGTCCAGGTTTTGAAGGCATTCTGTTCAAAGTAGAAGGTCTATTATTGATTGGGACACAACATTTGAATTGAATTGAAATTAGACAATTACAGTACGTTTGTTCATTGTGAGTGAAGGTACAAAGCACAATCCTTCATCTGAAACACCGACATTTTAGAGCTCAAAGCTTTACAGTTTTTAGGCATATAAAGATGCTTCAAGTTAAGACTTGAAGTGTCATTTAGATGACATAGTCAAGATTTCAATGCAATTTTGACAGGATGCAGATTTTTTCTTTTTGTGTCAGTGTTCTTCACCACAACTGGGTCAGTGTCTACATCTATGGAACAAGCTGAGGAAACCACAACAGATGGTATGCATTTAAACCACCATAAGACACCAATGTTCAATGAGTGAATTTAACACTGATGATTAAAATTATTATTATTATTATTATTATTATTATTATTATATATATATATATATATATATATATATATATATATATATATATATATATATATACATATACATATACATTAGGGGTGTTTAAAAAAAAATCGATTCGGCGATATATCGCGATACTACATCGCGCGATTCTCGAATCGATTCAATAATCGGCAGAATCGATTTTTTTTTTTTTTTTTTTTTTTTTTTTTTTTAGGATTCACACCTTGAGCATGGAAGAATGTTATATGAACGGCACATTAAGCCTTAATATTTTTATTTTAATGCTGTTCAAACATGAAACAGATTACAACCTCTATAAGACTGAAATTTCAGATAAATAAATAATACATTTTCATATAAATCTTACACTCTACAAGCTTACTGATTAGTATTTTCTAAATATGAATGAAAAAAAATCACAACAATCGACTTATAAATTCGTATCGGGATTAATCGGTATCGAATCGTGACCATTTGTATCGGGATTAATCGGTATCGAATCGAATCGTGACCTGTGAATCGTGATACGAATCGAATCGTCAGGTACTAGGCAATTCACACCCCTAATATACATATACATATATATATATATATATATATATATATATATATACATATATATATATATATATATATATATATATATATATATATATATATATATATATTTATTTATTTATTTATTTATTTATTTTTAACAGGAATAACCTAGTAGCTTCTTCTTTTTCCTCACCATGTTTTTGCTTAGAGAACTGAATCAGATCCAAGACAAGCCGGTTAGCTATTGCACAAGAACTTCTCCACAATAACAAAGATTCAGAATCATTACGTCGGAGATTGTACATCAGGGATGACAAAAAATTGCAAGACCAGGCTTTAATCTCCTTTTACAAGAGAGACAACTTTCAGTGGGCTTCGCCCCTTGAATGCAAACTTCAAGGTACTTTTGCCATCAGTGGAGCTACATTCAATTGCTCTGAATAGCTGGTAGAGAAAGATGAACAAAGTTATGTTGTTTTTAGCAGTGAATACATCATTTTCGGACCAAATAAGTGAAATAGAATAATTTCAAATCAGGTGTGTGTGAAGAAAATACAGGTCATTGCCACAAAGGAAAACTGCAATATTTTCTTCTCACCCCTTTTTCAGGTAGTGCAGCCATTACCAAAATCTTTGAAGGCCAGCATGTTTGCTGTAGCTGGGCACGTTATTGGCCACTCATTCTTACACCAAGGGCCAAGTTTTCCAGAGCTAAGCCCGGCCATTATTCACATGCGCTTTTGGGGTTCTTTGGAGAAAACTCCTGTAACACTGCAGGATTGCCCCAATTTTGATATTTGTGACATAGTGGCAATGGTGAGCTTCACTGTGACATCACCTGTTGGCATCGAGCTAGTGTTATCATTTTAACTTGATACCCAGAACAATATTAGTAATCATGATCAAATAAAAATATTGCCCACTACATGCGCTTGCATGAAAAAGACATGCAGGTATTTTTGTTTCCTTATAGCTCAGCAGAGACTGAAATAAACAACCTTGACACCATCAACCATGATGTGGAATCTCCCCACGCCTAATGAGACCAACAGGAAGTGGCTGTCTGACAAGCTTCTTTAGCATGTGGTAATAGAAACAGGTCACTTTCGTTTCTCATTTCCTACTATAGTCAAACAACCTGAAAACGACTGTCATAAGCAAACAAACACAACATATTATTAGATACGTGCTTATGATAAATGAGGATCCTTGAGTCCTTTCAAAAGCATTATATACAATTATAGTCATACTTTAGTCATCTGACTGTATTTTAGTTTTAATCCAATTTTAGCCGACAAAAATAAAGAGCAATTTTAGTTGAATAAATTGGCAGTTTAGTCGATATTTTCCTTCAGCAACACTTCAACTTTAGGATAATCTTTAGAGACATCTGATCATTTGACCTTTGGGGACTAAGTGGAAGGGAGGTAAAATGTTCAGATTACCGGTAGGCCCATTTATTATGTGTGGTTTAGGGATAGACCGATTATCGGCCCCGATATTCAGCATTTTGAGAAATATCGGCATCGGCCATTTTGAAGAATCATATGGCTGATAATAGATCTTTTTTTTTTTTTTTTTTTTTTTAAGTGTTAACTTCAGGGAACTAATTTAAATGCAAATTAAAAAAAAGTTTTTATTTTCATTTTTGTCGACCCTGGGAACTCTCTGCACCTTCTGTTTTTGTTTGAAATTAAAACTAAGATAAGTAAAAATTTAATACTTTGGATATTTTGAAATTTTGGAAGACTTATTTTGTGTAGAAAATAATTGTTTGTTTTTATTTAACTTTTGAAAACATGCTACTGCTCCTGGGAGATCCCAGAACTTTCTCGATTTAAAAAAAAGATGTCTATTGACTAAGATAAAAAAATAAAATAAATAAAAAAAAAACTCCCAATATTTTACTAACACTAAAAGTTGCTCAATAAACATATGCTTTAAAATTCAAATAAATAAATAAATAAATAAATAAGAGCTGGAGTTTGTATTTTTCCCTAATTTTGATGCTAATATTTTCCCTTTTTAGTGAAAATGAATATCGGCTCCAAATATCAGTTATCGGCGTCCTTCACTACTAATAACTGGTATTGGTATCAGCCCCCCCAAAAAAACATATCGGTTGATCTCGAGTGTGGTCAAATTGGCTTGAGTCAAATCTAATTCATTACCACAAATAACCACATGATGGTAGCAAAGTCTTTCTCCTCAACTACCAACTGATCCAGCAAACAAGTCTTACAAATGTTCTCAAGCATTCAGTCAGACTGACCTTTTACGAGAAAGACTGAAAGGTCATTTGAAATCATGTCATAAAACAGAGGCTGAAATTAGTCTGTCAGTTACAAGTCTTATGGTTCAAAGTAATTAGAAGTTAAAGGTCAACATATTGAAAGAGGAAATAGAAGTTACTGCCACATTTGATGAAAGACGGTAAACGAGGTTTAACAGGGTCGACATCTGTCACTGTGCACATTTTTACAAGCAAGCATAATAGGGGAAGAAATGTTTCTTTTCATTTCCTGTCTACAAATTGCCTCTATGCCATCTAGGCGTTTTGATCATTAAGTTTGTATTTCCATCTTCACCCTGAGGGGGAAAAAAAAGAAAAGAAACCTACACAGGTTCCCTCCTCATTCCCTTGCCCCTCCCTCAAACACTGAGTCAGAAATTCCTTTTTCCTGCATGCTGTAGCGACAACAGGAGAAGCACCTCCCTCTCAGCACATTCTGAACTGAGGAAGTGCTTCTTCTCTTATTCTTCCAGTCAAACGTTTACCATTCCTTCGCCACTGCTGACCGACGGAAAGCGCAAACAACTGACTGCAGGTATGTAACACTTAAACGAAAGCTTACTGCTCTCACTCTCTTTGCTTACCAATGCATGATGGGTAAACGCCCTTTCCAGTTCAAGACAGGCCATCTGCCAGATAAAACTACCGTGTTTGTAAAAAAGGCAGAGACATCGTCGGTTCTCTTACGAAGCATACGGTTAAAAAGTAACAATACGGGAGTGCTGAAGTCAAGAATCAACTCCTGGCTGACATACGTGTGGGAGGAAGGGCGGCTCATGTTTGTGCTGACTTTCCACTTTTACCTGTTATCGACTCTCATGAAACTCTCTCGTCATCCCACATGTTCATACTTGTTGCTTTTCTCCCAGCTTATTTCTAGACAGACATTGTTACGTATGCAATAATGTGTTTCCATTATCTCCAATAAGGACTTTAAACAGCCATTCTCCTATTTTCACTCTGAGTGGTCTTAACTCATTCACTGCAAGCCATTATAGAAAATTTCAGAATTTTCAATACCCACGCGATATTACGTTCAATAATTATATATAAACCGAATCTACCAAATGACAGAATAGACTCCCTACTTTTTGCCTCATCCCCTTCTTTTATAATTGATAGAAGAAAAATGTAGGTTTGCCAAAATACAGCCATTTCTCCCATGGGCTCTGAAACTGTGTTTATTTTGTATAAAATGGGGCAATGATGTCATCTACCAGTGGTTGGGCATCAGCAAAGTTGTTTCCAAGTTTGACATTTACAGTGGAGCATAATCCGATTCTCCCCCATCTTTCCCAACTCTAAAAAATACAATGGACAAGTATACTTGTCAAAGGCAGTGAATGAAAAAACAAAATTTGGCAGACCAGTATTTATGATTCTTGGTAGTGCAGGGAAGTAGGAAATCATTAGATGCTAATGTATTTTAGATGAAACCTTTCATCTTTTGTTCCAGTTAATTTTGTTTACAGTTTAAAAACATCAAAGACTGTAAGCGTACATTTCTTCTACCTTGGAGGGGAAAAAAAAAAATGCAAAGCACTAGGTTTGACATTTAATATTGTCAAATTTCCGATCTGCAGTTTCAAAGCATCACACTAAATGTGATGGCAATAACTATTAATGCCATCCAAGCCTGAACCAATAAGCTTGAGTAAATGGCATCCAATCAGAAGTGAATATGAAATGACACTAATTAAGACCAAGCTTTACGAAATGCAAACACATAAGTACTGTATAGATAAATATGGAATACATGATAGTAGCACCGATCCTGAATTAAAAATCAACAAATCATACAACATATTTCCTGTGTAAGAAAACATGACCATCAGCCATAATGACATCAGGCAGATTGGAAGTAGTGATGCAGAATAAGAGAGAGAGTAGATGAGGGAGGATCTCTTTCATTGTGAGGAACGTGGACGTGGAAAGGCTGAAAAAAAAAAAAAAATGACTGTGGAAGTCATTGTGGCTTGAAAGCAAAATGCAGGCAGGATGCCAGTATGCTCCCCATCCCATCACTATTCCAAAATGATTTTCCACATAAGTGTCCCCCCGATTTTAGTGGAGATCTTTTGTCTTGTCGATCAAGCACCAGAACCACAGCCAAGTGGCAGCAGTGAAATTACAGGATCTCGACTTGGCCAGACACCGCAGAATATAGAGAAAAATAGATTTGCATCATGGAAAACATGTATTAACCTTAAGAAAGTCTCGCATTATACTTGTTTTTCTACTTATAACCACAATCTACCGGCACTTGTGCACATTTTCCTAAGGAATCTGAACTAATTAAAATAACACAAAATATATGTTGTTTCTGTGTTTATGCATGCATTCATTGGAGAAGGATGAATTTAGGAGGAGGAAACCAGTGTGGACGTTGTAAGAAGACTGTTTACTTTGCAGAGGAGGTACTCTGTGACAGTCGGCGATTCCACAAGTCCTGCTTTGTGTGCTGTGAGTTCACCGCTTACTATCTACTAACACTTGACACACACACACACACACAAAAAGAGAGAGATTCTAACTCTTGACTTGAGGGCATGTCATATACATGGTTGCACACACAGAACTTCTAAAATGATATCTTGCCTTATGCATGTGAAAACGTGACATTTGACAACTGCCGTAAAAACGCTAATCAACAATTTTTGGTATTTAATTTCTGAATTATATTTTTATATCCGCTTTTATTTTCACTTTTATTCATTTATTTATTTAGTCACTTATTTACTTTTAATTTTAGCAGTTTGGGGCCTCCGTAGTTTTCAGTCATGATACCACGCTAGTTGCATGAAAACACTTTCACAAGGGCTCCCTCAAGTCTGGTTGATTGATCATTGTACCAAAGGTCGATTCCCCAGTTGCAAGTGAAAGAATTTTCCAGATGAGGTTCACATAGTCAGAATTGTGATGATGTTCTTTGTGTTTCTGTGTCGCAATGGCACATTCCTCCAAGGAAATTTAGGTGAAAACAAATAACTGCTCTATAAAAGGTCCGCAGAGTCCACAGTAATATGTTCAAAGATGGCAAACATACTGTATGTATGACTTTTATTGTATGTTGCATCTGTTCAGCGACATGTAAGAAGGGCTTGGACAGTACAACTGTTGCTGTTCATCTGGATGAAATCTATTGCAAGTCATGCTACAACAAGAAGTACGGGCCAAAGGGTTACGGTTTTGGTGTTGGAGCAGGGACCCTTAACACGGACAAGGGCGAGGGTCAGGGTATCACCCATGAAAAGTGAGGACTACCATATAAAAATGTACAATGTGTATCCTTTTTTATCCAGGCTTTTCAGTCACGTTGCATCTTATTTCTCGCTAAGACCTGCTCCTCATCGCCCGACCAACAACCCAAACCCTTCGAAGTTTGCTCAGAAATTTGGTGGGTCCGAGAAATGCCCTCGATGTGGCAAGGCCGTTTACGCTGCGGAGCGAGTGATTGGAGCAGGCAGTGTAAGAAAGAATACACGTAGGTGTGTTTGCAAAAACAAAAACAAGAATAATGCACGTTCTATTTACTTGTAGTCATGGCACAAGATTGACTGTTTCCGCTGCGCCACGTGTGGTAAGGGCCTTGAGTCGACCACGCTTGCCGACAAGGATGGAGAAATCTACTGCAAAGGTATAACACAGATCATATTCCCCAGTCCAATTCGCTGCATAATAGTGGCGCAACGGATCACAAAAGTCACGGTTCGGATCGGATCCCGGATTTGAGTCACGGATAGGGTCGTTTTTCAGATCAGCACCAAAAAAAAAGATAAAGATCAACTTTATCTTTGTTTATTTTGTTAAGTGCTTTTTCTACCAATTAAAAAAAAATAATCATAATGTCTAATATAGCCGTGTAGGACTTAGTGTCTTCATTTATTTTGTAAAATGCTTTTTCTCATTAAATTAAAAAAAAAAAAAAAATCAATTCAAAATGTCTAATATAAATTCAAAATGTCTAATATAGCTGTTTAGGATTTAGGAATACAACTTTTAAGTGCCATATGAGGCAGAATTTGCAGAAACATTCCTATTTTTACATGGATCATGTGTAAATTATTGTATTAATGGCTTAAAGTTTTGTTCCTGCAAACAGTGGTTTGGCATTTTAAGTTTGTGTTGAATGTTTTTCTTTTTTAATGGGCAAAAGTGTTTTATAAAAAAATTAAACCAAAGTTCTATTTATCTTTTTTTTTTTTTTTTTTTTTTTTTTTTTTAAATAATAAAAAGACCTCAACGTGCAATTTAAGGCATAAACACGGAGAGTGAATTACAAAGTAGCCTTGGTCCAGAATATTGAAAAAAATTCAAGGAAGGTACCAGGGCAGCTGTCAAACTTAATCACATATAAGGATATTTCAAATCTTAAAAGATTTTTTATCTTTGTCAGATGCCACACATAAAGATAAAAAAAATCGGGCATTGAACAGATTTGGTCGTATTGTGTGTAAAGGACGCAGATAATCTCATCACAGCTCCCTCACAAACATAAAGATTATCATCTCAACACTGGTCAAGATTCCAGTCCTCTGTGAGAGACCTCTCGCGTGATTATACGTGATCTAATCAAAACCGGAAGGGGGAAAAAAAAAAAAAATTCTTTATTTATTTTGCCCATCGCTATAGAGGTTTATTTTGTACACGCGTGTCATGTGTTTGTCCATCATTTCCCATGGTTCATGTATTCCATCCATCCATTTTCTTGAACGCTTATTCCTCACAATGGTCGCGTGGGGTGCTGGAGCCTATCTCAGCTGGCTCTGACCAGTAGGCGGGGTACACCCTGGACTGGTTGCCAGCCTCATGTATTCCAGCTTGCTTGATTTGCGGGATGTCGAACGGCGTCTCAGAAAAGGATTGCACGGACGGATGTGAAGTCTGACGGCTGTGAAATGTGTTCTTTGAAGATTTTTTTTTGTTTGTTTGTTTTTTTCCTCGGAGGGTGAAAATAATATGCTTGGTCTTTTTGTATACGCGCACTTCCGTCTTTTTCAGTAAGGGCGCCTCTTGATTGGCTACATTCTGTTTGACGTCACAGTTGGTGGCGCAGGTGCACCTCGGCGGGGATTGTTGATTATTTAAGATTGTCGGCCCCGACTGGTTTTGGACCCATCGGGACAAATCCACTCTTAACACATCTCACATATAAAGATAATCTTATAAAATAATCTTATAAAACAAAAGATTGTTGGGCCTTTGACGTCCTTGGTCGGGAAGGGGCAATATCGGGACAAAAACAGCCCGACTGTCTTTATGTGTAAACCAGGCTTTACTTACCAGCTGGTGTTCCTCGAGACACCGGCAGCCAGACACTCGTTGGTCATGCTAACAGGTAACCGCTTGCCACTTACGTCGGAGACTTCTGCCGTATCATACAATTACGGCGTAATTAATTAGAGTTTCTTAGTGTCCTCAATTAGCGATGAACATGAGGTCGGGATAGCGTTGCGTCGATGATGTTGGTCGCAACTAATGTCAATCACAGAAATGTCTAAAAGGGAAGTCAAATACCCATCGCGCCACGACGTGGGTGAACTTCAAAGTAAAAGTATAATAAGGTTGTTTGCTTTGCCGCCAATGTATTACTGTATTTGGTCACATTTATTTTGAAGTTAGGCTTAGCGTGTTAAATTGAGAACACTTTGTGCACTTTGTTTTTGATCGGGCGTGATCCGAACCGACCACAGATCAATGATGATCCGTTGCATCACGACTGTATAATCATTTTTCTAGGCCACAATATTGACACTCTCAAATTGCATGCGCATTCAAGGAGATTGACATGAAAAGACCGGGAGAGGCAGATCTGTGTTGAACACAATTGGGCAGCAGAGGGCGCCATACTATAGACACACACTTCCACCGACTTGTCACAGGACAAATGTGAAAGGAGGACATTTAGTGGAAATCAGTATCACGCAACAGCAAAGTTTGCTTTGTGAATCATTGCACTATGAATGGCCCCACACACTGTAAAGATGCAGCATGATCAAATTAAGACATTGTGTGAAGGCTATGAATGATGTTCAAATGATTCTGACGCCATTGTTTTGTCCTACAGGATGTTATGCAAAAGCATTTGGCCCAAAGGGGTATGGATATGGCGCTGGGGCCGGAGCTCTGTCACTTACTCAGTAGACGGAACCAACGGAAGACGAATGGCATCAGAGAGACTTCACTGCCGCTTGACACAAACATCCAGCAGCCACAACATTCGATACACCTGCACTTACCAATCCTATGTGACCGTATGCAAGATCTCTATTAAAATGATAAGTCTGTGCAGCCGTTCCAGTTTGGGGCCCTGCATTTGTTCATACTGCTAATTATAATGTCAAGTGGATAAATGCATGACAGTAAAAAAAAAAAAAAAAGAAAAAAAAAAAGATGTAATTCTTGTATCAGACCTTGCTTGATGGTGCAGGTGTACCAAATGGTGAGTGGACAGGACCTGTGTTATCGTCAACTGCTTTAAACTGCAAACTGGAATTTTAGATTATGTGGCTAAAGACCGCATTAGACTGTTTGACAGTCATATATAATTCAACGATTCAAGGAAATTGATTGTCATACGAGCACACATTATACACCGGAGATGACACTCAATAAATGTAATCCACAAAAAGCATTTTTTATTTATTTATTTTTGCAACATCAAAATCTGTCACACAATACAAAACTAGATAATTATTACACAAAGTAAATAAAGCTAAAAGTATATTTCATTTCTAAGAAGACATTTCATGACTTTGTCCAATAAAATCTTATGGTTGCCCCCCATTTTTATTATTATTATTTTTAACCAATTGCTTTTTGGTGGAGATTGTGACAGGCAGTGCCAATATATTTTAACTGCATGGTGTGTGTACATTAACACAGTACAAAGACAATTGCAAAAACAACAGCAGCTGTAACAATAATATATGTGATATGTATTAGCGCTATCAAAAATTTCCCATAATTAAATACGATTTTCCTTCTTTTATTATTTCCTACAAAGCTTTAACAAGTATTTGCTTGGGTGAATGCCCTGCGATTGGCTCGCAATCAGTCCAGGGTGTACCCCGCCTGCTGCCCAAAGCCAGCTGAGATAGGCTCCAGCACCCCCCGCGACCCTTGTGAGGAATAAGAGGTCAAGAAAATGGATGGATGGATGGATGGATGGATGGATGCTTGGGTAAAGTCTTGTAAAATCATCAAATAGAAAGCACATATAGATGCAAGGAATCACTGCCCTCATACCTTTCTTGTAACTTGAGTACAATTCTTCTCCTGTGAACTGCAACTGTCGAAACAACTCTCAAAACTTTTCGCTGACAGGTTTGGTTCTGCCCATAACCACCACACTGCAGCATTGTTGATTTGTAAGGCTCCGTGGACGTAACTTGATCGAGCAGGGCATTTTGCTCTGAGAGATGATACACCACAAACACGTAAAACAAATATGCCATTTGAATTTGGCTTTGCAAAGAGGGCAAATTACATTTCTCCAGCAAACAGCAAACAAGTAAAACTGAAAGAAAAACTACCAGTAGTCTCCTAGTCACTGTTTGTCAATCTTCATGCCAGTGACGCAGACGTTATAGAGCATCCCACAGTAAGTTAATAAAAAAAAATGTAAAAAAAAATTAGTTAAAAAACTGTCTTGACAGAGTTCATTTTTAATGATTTCAATTACGCTCGGTTTGAACGTCTTAACTTTTAAGACTAATTTATAAATATATAGTAGAGCCTGACCGATATGTATTTTTTTTAGGCAGATGACGTTACCAATTTTTGACAGAAAAAAAATGCCTATTACCGATTAATCTGCTGATTATTTAAAAATATATACAATGCATAAAATTAACTTCTTTTCAATGGGTGCCACTCACACACGAACTTTCGCTATTAAGATTCTCTGCTTTGAATGACAAGTCCATATAAAAAAAAAATCATGAAGTATAAAAGGTTATTTTATAGATTTGTGTCAATAATAAAACCATTTTTACTTGTTTACAACTGCTGTCAGTAAAGCATTAACCTTTTCTTTTCTTTTTTTTTATCTTGTTTTATTTTCACAAGTATTGAATTTTGAGAAAAGAAAGTCTTTGAATCCTTCAAATATCAACTTTATAATATAACTTGAAAGGACAATGACAAAATAAAAACAATATGAAAGTGAAATAAGAACTGAATAAAATAAAATAACTGAAAAAAAAAACAGTTAGAATAAATACTGACCCCGGGTTTACACCAGATGCGGTTGCGGTGCGGTTGCGGTGCGGTTGCGGTGCGGTTGCGGTGCGTTCCGGCGACGCAAGCAATTAGATTCCATTCATTCGAATGGTGCAGTTTACACCGCTTGCGGGTGCGTTGCGTGTCGACTGCGTCTCAGCTGCGGCGTGCCGCAGTCCTTCCGCAAGGATAGACCTATTTTCTATTTTTGCCGGACGCCGCAGCGGTAGGCCTCCGGCAAATGGCAAGCTAGCACAAAACACATCGAGCGGGACAGGAAGACCGACGCAGTTTCAAAATAAATTTCCGGTTACCTTTCAAGATAAAACACTCGCCAGCTCCTATTTCGCAAGCATGCTAGCAAAACGTGATGTGGGCGTAGACGGGCCTGGAGTTAACGTGCGAGGGGCTCATTCACGGTTTAGACACCAGCGAACATGGACGAGGAGAGGTTTATATTGGAGGTAGAAAGCCACAAAATAATAAAAGTCCACCTCTCTTTCTGCTTCTCTGTTGAGCACAGACTTTCTGTGTGTTTGTCGTTGTTTTTAATGCCAAATGATCGCGCGCGGTCATGCGAGACACGGCGGGAAGTGGTCGGCGACGGAGCTGCCGGACCGCAGCTGTGCGGAGCCGGTGTGGATTGGCCAAAAAATTGACGTGTCCGGAGCACGCAGTCAAGACGCACCGCAGCCGCACCGGTGTAAACCCGGGGTGACTCTTCCAGTGCGTTTTGGCCTTTTGGGGGCAGTGTGGTGCCGTGCATCTGTGGGTATGTGTTCCCACAAGATTTGTGTGTGGATATTCTTTATTTGAAGGAAAAACACTCCCGAGGTCGATGCTAACTTCCTGTTAGCATTTGCTAACTCCATGTTAGCGCTATGCTAGTGATGTTTTAAAAAAACTAAGCATGTTTTTAAATATACATGGATGTCTTTCTTCACTTTGTGTATTTAGTTTTACAGTTAACTCCAACTGCGGTGTCATTAAAGGACGCTTACAAACCCAAGACCTTTTCTCTGGTCTCCTGACCATTTAAACTTCACAACTCTGGCAAGATTCTGAAGTACCAGGTTAAGGCGAAGGGTAATGGGATATTTATAAGGCTTTAGGTGAATTAATGAGTATAAATTTATACGTATTTGCACGCACACGCACGCACGCGCACGCACGCACGCACGCACGCAAACGCACACACGCAAACGCACGCACACACACAAAAAAAAAAGAGCAATGATGATAAGACGTTGAATCGGTAAGACTACCGAATGAACAATTCTGAGCTCTTTAAAACAAAAAAAAACAAAAAAAAAAAAAGGACGCTTACAAACAAGAGAAAAAACAGAATAACATATGCTACGCACTTGCTAGTTGCTAATGCTACACAAGCAAAATGGTGCATTCAGGGTACTTTCACAGCGTCGGAAACTTCGGTTTTCTTCATAATGTTTTAAGGGGAAAATAATCGGCCATTTGGCCCACTCGGCCAATTGTTTTGGACAATGTTTGAAGGCCAATAATCGGCTGATTATAATCAGCGGCCGATTAATCGGTTGGGCCCTAATATATATTGTATGTAATAGATTCTGTTCCAGTGTGTGAATAGTGGAAAGGTGTATGAGGAAAACACATTGAAACATTGATACGAAAGCAGATCTTTGTGCTCTAAAAGATGAACTCTCAAATCAAATCACTGACTGACACTTTCAGTCATTCAAGCAGTAATGCACAGCATCACTAACAGGAACACCGTGGAATGTAACAAAACTATGAGATCTTGTCTAAATGATCGGCGGTTGGTAGGTAAGTGAGTAATACGCAGTTTGCAGACATGGCACCTATTCATAGTAAACATTCCTCTCATAACACAGCGCTTGACACGTCACGCTGGCGTGACCGCATTAAAGTCATCGAAAGTCATGAGTTTGATCCGCCCATGAAGTGCATTGTGTCAATGGCCTGGAAGGCATGTCAAGGATGTGAGACACGCAGGGTGATTCGTCAATCCACGATGCCATCACGGCACTTTCCCTCTACTTAAAAAGGCACTTTCCGGACAATATTGCCAAATTCTTCTTTTATTGTTTTGTTTGCGCAAAACTCACTAGACACATTGTAGCTGGGTGAGGCACAGGCAAAGTCATTTAGTGGGGATCCTGATGTTTTTTTTTTGTTTGTTTTTTTCTTTTAAACTAAACTCAATATTTCACTAAATACAACACCAACAAAATGTTTGCTTCTTCTTTTGTTTAGCAGTTGGCAGCCAGTTTGTATGAGGCAAAAGTGTCATGATAGGCCTGGACTAGAATTGAACACACTGTAACACATGTTAATGCAAAATTAAAATTATTATTAATTGATTGAATAATTGATAGATTAATCAATTCTAAAACTAATTGATGGCGACAGCACTACAGTGGATAGTAGGACTATATTTTCTATGAATCTTAGATGTGAAAGAAGGAAGTACTTCTGGTTCTTGCTATTGATTAGAATGACAATGCGGATGTGAATTTGGATAGGAATGAATTTAACAGTTAAATTCCCTTTTAATGTGGTTATCATATTAAACCCTATGACAACTGTGTAATTGACAAAAACAAAATGGCAAAAAACAGGACTTCCGGACACCTGCTTAATATCAGGACAAAATGAGGTTGGCATAAATCCGCTGGGACATGGCACCAAAAGCTCAAAAACGGAAGAAGTTGGAACACTTTAACTTCCCACTTTCTTGATTGTAGCAGCTTGAATAAACAGGGACAGCAGCGCCAGACTAGTGACATCGAGGAGCGTAAACCAAGGAGTATTAAAAGATGACGATGATCCATCCATGGCCCGGTTTAAGAGAATTATCACTTGATGTTATTGGCTGTAAAAACAACAACAACAACGACGACAACAAAAGATTGGCGGTGAATGTCTTCTGACCTACAACCACGAGCTTCTATCATTAACACATTCACTGCCATAGACGGCTTTAGACGTCAAAGATTCATTTTTTCCTGCACACGCAATAAAACAATGTGCAAAAAAGCTTTTTCGTTATGCATCAACTTGGTATTAAAGCAACAACAGTAAATTGCAGCGTTTACTACACATAGTTAAAAAAAACAACAACTTTTGTGTAGTCTCCAAGAATATTCAAAACATGCGGACATCCAACTTTAACACATTCACTGCCATAGACGGTTTTAGACGTCAAAGATTTTTTTTGGTCCTGGACTGGCAGTGAATGAGTTAAAAATCAGGGGGGACAAATACAAAACTTTCTGATGATTAGCTAATTTAGTTAATCAGTTCACGTTAGCAAAACTATGGGAATACATTGTTTTGACAGTTCTTGGTTTAAAGAAACAAGAATACAATATTTTATAATTGAAAAATTGACATTTTCCTTTGTGCTTAACTCATTTCCTCCCAAAAAACAAACAAACAAAAAAACGGATAAATACATTCTATTTTAACAGTATACTTTTTTTTTTCCTGGGGCATACAGAAGGCTTTGATGCAGCCTCTGAACTGAAGACAATGCTTGAAGCAACGGTAGTTATTACAAAACGGCCAGCTGGTGGCAGCAGAGTATAAGAGATCAACCAGGGCCATGTTGCAAAAGGTTCTTTTCCCCACTGTTTTAAACAGATTTGTGAATAATGATGAAACTTATATATGTGAAGCTATATTCTAATGCTAATTACTATGACACAGAAACATTTAGTAATATACTTTTTTTCCTGATGAAAGAAGAAGCTAATCTTTTAAAGAATCTTCTAAAGAATCTAAAGAAGCTAATCTTTCATTTGGTAGGTGCCGTGTTTTTATAGCAATGGGGTATATGCCACGGAAGAGGCGGGAAGTGATTTTGCACATCAGTTTATTTCCGGTCCGGGTTGCGAACGCACAACCCAGGGGCACAAAGTCGGAAGCACAAGTATTTTTGACGCAGCCCACACGTCGCAAACCGAACTGGAAACAAACTGTTGTGCAAAAAACAGTCCCGCCTCTTCCGTGGCATATACCCCATAGAACACAATATTATGTGGGCCTTGCAAAATCAGTCAAAATTATGGAGTTAGTATCATGCCAAAGCACCGTAACTACAAAAAACGTGATCCCATACAAAATACAGTAAAACTGCCGGCAGTAAAAGGGGGTTGCTTCAGTGAAAATGGCCGGACATATCAGAATATTAGTTTTACTGAATGAGGGAGTTTTCTGTTAAAACTGCTAGCACAGCAAACATATCCACACTTGACTAATCCCTCAAAGTGAGTGACAACATGGCGCCCGTGCATGTTACGGTCCAGTGTTTGTTTGGTGGCCTATTGACTCAACCCCATACTGGTCTAGTGTGTAAAACGGAAAAGCTTGTCCTACCTTAATTGCGTTTAGTTTCGGTCTCACTGGCCAACGCAGCGTCTTGAGATGTCACGAATGAGGAGAGAGGGTGTGTCCGGTGTACACTCTGTGAACAGGTGCACTGAGGTGGGCGGGGGATGTTCCTCTTTTCCACGCTGGGCATGTTCCAACACATCCAGTGACTTGACTGCACGAGTGCACGTTATCCGGGCAGGCAGCAGCAGCAGCAGTCGGAGCAGCGATGTAATCCCAGCACGCGGGATGTGGATTTGACCGCCTTTCTGGTGTCCGAGCGCTCCCGCGATGTCCCTCCCGGCCAAAGTGACGCGAGACGGGCTGCTAGAGAAGCGCAGCGGGGGTCTACTGCAGCTTTGGAAGAAGAAGCGCTGCGTGCTGACAGACGACGGACTCCGGCTGCGCAGCTGCAAGGGAAAGTCTGCCTCAGCCCAAGCACCCTGCGCGGCGTGGAGCTCGAGCTCCAGAGCCAAGGAGCTGCTCTTCGAACGCATGGTGACGGTGGACTGCGTGGAGTACAAGCGGGGTCTGGTGTACTTCACCGTGGTCATGGCCACCGGCAAGGAAATCGACTTCCGCTGTCCGCAGGACGGTACGGCGTGGAACGCGGAGATCGCGTTGGCTCTGGTCCGTTACAAGAACCTGCAAGCCGTGCAGACTGGGAGGAAGAGACTCATTTCCACCGCTCACCTGAGCGGCACCGACGAGGATGACGAGATGTGACCTCTTTGTAACAAGGTACAACATGAAGAAGACATGAGCGACTGAGCTGGCAAAAAATGTCCCATTCTGTACTTAAGTGGACGTTTACTTAGAAAAGACAAATAAAAGTATTACCGGCGGTACTTCTCATAGTTAGTTAGTTAGTTAAAAGTACAGACTTTCTACCACAAGTAGCCAGTAAAAATTAAGTTTTACTTCATACTGACATTTGTTTAGGTTAAAATAAACGTTTTGATAACTTGGCTAAAAAATAATTAAATAAAACATTTTTGAACTTGCCTACTCCCACTGCAAAGAAAAAAAGAATATTGGACCCAAACAGTGATGCAATTTTGCTAATATTGTTAATTAACAAAACACATTCTTTCAAATTGCTGCTTTCCATGTTATTCCTGATTAACTATCAATCTCTATTTACATCTATATTTGGTCGTTTTATGCCATCCTAAAATCCGAAAACATTAGCCAATCAAATTTTGATTTTAATTAAACTTGGTGTACTTGAAGTTGATAGTGATGGCACAAAACAAAATCTTAAATTTTAGGTGAATTGGAGCAGGGGTTTCGGCCTGCCGATTCAATTTTGACATGTTTTGTCAAAAAGGCGCATGGCCACCTTTTTTGAATCCTTATATCTCATGAAGTAGCCTACTAATCTTCACAAAATAGGTATTGTTGAAAAGGGAAATCATTTAGAAGCTTGGTGCATATTAGTATCTCAGACTGTTGTTATAGTGAACCTTGAAAGTGACCTTGTGGATCACGTGACCTTATCAGATTTTTTCATGAAATAAAAGTTTTCTAAAGCATAAAGTTTTCAGAGATGTAATTTGTTTTTAAATTTAGCATCAATAAGGAATTAAAATATCTATACCCTCAAACTTTCAATGAACATTCAACACAATCACCGTGCTGCCGTCTAATCAGAACAATCATTACAAAACATACAGTACAAACAATAACATACCAATAAACAAAAAGATTGTGTTTGCATTTACTTCTGAGTCATGCAGAGCAGTTTCTAATCTCATTGTGTGTTTGCATTGACGTAAGGGGCAAAATATTAGAACTGTGTCTAGGCATGATCTCATTAGATATGATGTGTCTAATGTTGCGGACAGTTAGGGTAACTTGAGACAAAATGTAAAGATACATAACTATAAGGATTGGACAGGTGAATTTGAGCATGTCAGATTGACACCAATCGTCCTTAATAATTTAAAGCACTGTGGAATCTGGACACATTTGATGAATGCGAGTCCTCAGGGTGTCTGTCATAAGACGTTTGGCCTCTTAAGTAACAGGCCTCATCTGCCTGTTGTACCAGGTGTTAATTGTCACTTCAAAGAACGGAATGAAAACATCCGCATTGTTGTTAAGGATGAGGTGGCGCATGGCGGGGATGTTTTTGAAATGTGGCCTCTCCCTGTCGGGAGCCTCGTCGGTGACGCAGTCTTCCCAGCAACTACATAAAAGCAAAAGTCTCACGCAAAGCCGTGATTACGTTGCCATTTGAGCCTGTGTAACAACATTGGCCAACCTCTCCCTGAGTCGGCAGCCAAGTATTTTTAGCCACACACTCGTTTCCAGAGGACATTATTTTGACACTTGGACTTATTGACTGGAAGTTTGCTCGACTGTCCCGACATGTAACCTTATTTAAACTGAAAGCAAAAGTCTGTTCTTTGCAAACTACATCACAATTTCCCAAGACAGACAAGTATATTTATACAAAATATAGGTTGGTTGATGAAAATGTTCAAATTCTCAGGCCAGCCTTGACAGCAACAAACTTCACATGTCCATGACGTGCATGTTTAAGTCTGAACTATGTGCTCACAGGCCAGGAATCTGCAGCGACGCTTCCTTAAGTGAGCCCAGTAGCCCACTTCCCAAATTAACTTAGTAGCCGTGGCAACAGTGTTGTGTAGCTGCTGTCGTATTTACATTGATAGATAAGCATGTGTTTTGTTTTGTTAGTCTTTCTCCAGCAATTCTACATCCTTGGAGTGAACCAAGAGTCTTTTCCAAATGACGGGATGAAGAAGTTGACGTGTTACATGAACGTTTTCATGCTGGCATGCGGAGTCCATCTAACTCTTCTATAGACGGAGAACCTTTTCTGTTATTTCTGACAATGTGGATAATATGTTGCCAAGACAGCAGCCCTTGGATTCTTTCACCGTGTGTGCCTTGATATTTCACAAACGTCTTTGACAAGTCACTTTATGTCTTATGTCTTTGCTTTTTAATGGGGGAAAATGCTGTTGACTGACTTTTAAAAATGACACCAATACAGACTGATAAGATTTGCATGCCTGTCTGAAGATTATCATGAAGAATAACTATTTTTGCTCTTATTCATCGTACAATTTCTATTAAATAAAATGTTGTATGGTATAAATAAAACATTACTAATACTAATTCTAATACTGAACAGTGGGCTCCATTTTTTGTAGCCAAATGAATGAAACTTCATGAATCCAGGCTGCATTCAGGCCAACTTAGGTATAAAAGTTAAATGAGAAGCCCACAGAGGTGATTAACTTGAATACGTGAAACATAGCAAAGTATCCCGATCAGCTGGTTCTTATTAGACAGCCCCAGCAGAAGCCTGTTTTGCATGTCACCCAAACAACAGTCTGAGTGTTAGCTGTGCAGCAGAGTCCAAGTCGGGGGGTGGGGGGGTTATTGTGTCATGGACGTCTTTCATTACACTGGAAAACCCCAAAGCTGTTGCCACACCTCGTGAGTCAGCAGGGAAACGGTAAGGCAAGAGAGACACCATGTACGTACTCTCTGATTCTGGATAAACAACTTGAGCTTCATGTAAAGAGACATGTACACCTCATTACTTCCTAAATGTTGAATATCTGTTGGTAAGTGGTAACATATGCTTGTAAGCGATACTACAGAAAACTTGACTGTCACCTGAAAAGTGAAAGTTTAAAACTTAATGTGACCAAGAATTCAGAAGTTTTTTGGAGCCAGTGTATTTCCTGTTTTAACCACTAGAGGGTGCATCCATCCTATTTCCAGCTCTGTGTGTGCGTACTCATGATTTATATTTTTAGATCCCACAAAGTGACAGGGATACATCTTGCCTTGGAACATATTAACAACTTCAAAGTACTGTTCCTGAAAGGTATTTGATTCAAGATACAATGGACCAAAAAGCCATGTATATGTTGCAAATAATGTACAGCATCTCTGTTCATCTATCTATGCTA
Source organism: Festucalex cinctus (assembly GCF_051991245.1). NCBI lineage: Eukaryota > Metazoa > Chordata > Actinopteri > Syngnathiformes > Syngnathidae > Festucalex > Festucalex cinctus. The sequence continues at coordinate 20,329,240 of NC_135412.1, read as the reverse complement.
GCGATGTACAGTAATCCCTCGTTTATCACGTGTTGCATTCCAGACTACCCCTGAAATAGTGAAATCTGCAAAGTAGCAACCAATGTTCCATGCATAGCTAGGCCAACACCATCACCAACCCACTACATATATAGCATACAAGTGAAGTGCAAATATTATCTGTCTACGAGTCAACATCCTCTCATTCTACAGATAACTGTAACTATAAATGTGTGTATACCAAAGGGATCTACTTGGTTGAGTGACATGGAAGCGAATTTATGAGGAAATGTGAAGTACAAATATGAGAAAGTACCATTTTCTGGCTAGTTCATTAGCCTCTGTGGTGTACATTGCTTTACTGTATTTTGTTACTAAGCTATTCAATCACAATTTGTGCTAACCAGTGGCTATATTAAATTAGCTAATAATGCTTACTTCACCAGAGACGTAGTTAAGTAACTGTATTTACAATTTTAAAAAAATCGGTGATGCAATGAACCCATAATAACCACTCTATAAAGTGAGGGACCGACTGGATTGTCACTATCAGAACAATTAAATGTCAGCACACTGGGGAACAATTTTTGAAAAAAAAAAAATTGAAAAAAAAAATCCAAGTTAGACTTTGATGCTGATTAAAACGAAAATTGCCATGTTGATTCTAAAATTGAAATCAGTTTTTTTCTAGCACATTCTTTTTCTACACAGATTGCCATTCAGATAAGCAAAATACCACAGATTTGCTGTAGTAAGTCTGTAGCAAGAAGAGCTGATTACGATTCGATTGGACTCATGGATGTGTAGGGATGGACTGGCCATCTGGCACACCGGGCAGATGCCTGGCAGGCCGGCCTGTTTTGGTGCCGATCCAGTGCTTTTTCATTATCATTTTCCTACATTTTACCACAAGAGACTGCAAGGCCCGCAATTTATAAGCACCAGTCTATTAATCCATTTAAAATATAGATAGCAAACTGAAACATCATCAATAAACACCAGCGGCAGAACTACATGTTGGGCCAGGCCGGTGGGCCTAAGTCAAAATGCCATGGCCGATTTTTTGCTATATGGCAACTTGTTTGTGCAGTCACATTTGAGACAGTGCGGTGAGAGGTGTGCACAGCTCCCAATCGGTCAGTATTATCAATAGTTGTAAACAGAAAGCTAGCGTAGTAGGAATTAAGAGGATTAGTGGTGGCTGAACTCTTAACCTTGTAACCATGGGCAAACTGCTGGATGTTTTATTTTGTTTTATGTTGTTTTTTTAAAGATTGTTGTAACTATTACATCTTAGTCTTTTACACATATATTTTTTACATAGTCATATACACATTCATTTAATATATTTTTAAGAAAATGGGCATCCCTATCGCTAAAAAACTTGATGTGATACAGAAAAACTGAGATCAGTTTTGCATTCCGCATCCAAAAATGTATTTAAAAATAAAAAAGGAAAAAAAATCAGACCTAACGCAACAAAAATGATGTTCCTCAGTTTACTTTTTTTGTGACAAATTGTAAACTATGTCACTTGGCTAAAGCGCTGGGAAATACGATCTTATCGCTCAATCTATGACCCTCATGAATGAGTGAATCCATACTGCACATCATGTCAATCAAATACTGCATGTGGTGAAAAAAAGGTCAGAGATAAAGCTAAAAGAGAACTAAACAGTGTTGACAATTGCATATTGTTCCTGTCAAACTAACGTCCACACATCTGATCATCAGTGAGCTGACTGCTGACAGCAAATTTAGCCTAGCATTAAAAACAAAGGCCTGGCTTATTCAGCTGCGAGTGGACAACCGCAATGAGAATCAACTTTAAATTTTGAGCCTAAACTTCTTTACCAAGTTCAAAACCAATTTTTTTTATTTATTTATTTTTTTTTTTTTTATCAATCTGTCATCAGTAAAACTCATGAGCTGGCAGCATCACTGTGGCTTATCCCTGGTTTAAGATGGATCTGTGGGGGAGAAGTTGGTGGGTTTGGTGGGGGCAGACGAAGATTAGGGAGCGAGACAAATGGAGGAGACTAATAATAGCCTCCACTAACAAAGGAGCGAGGGAAGTGAGATGATGGGAGGTGCGGTTAAATAGAGGGCCACCAAATTGCTGCGCTCATCTCTGATTTTTGTTCATCGTTTTGCAGTCGCTTCTTCTGTCACTGGTAAGATCCTCTCACTATGATTGCATATCACTACTACTATTACTAGATTGTATGCAACTACTGTGTACTACTACTTCTACAACTTTGACTATAACTACTACCAATAAATATAAAGTTGCATGCAATGTTTTCTATTGCTGTTGAATGAGATGTCAACCAGATATTCAAAATGCATTGAACAGTTACCTACAAGCTACCTACCCTGTTCACTATTCTACATGAGTATAGTTTTTGTCAATTCTTTCTTTAAAAAATCATCAGGGTTAGTGACCGAAATCTGCAGGTTATAGATCTGTCCATGCACTGAACCTCTGGTGGCTTTATTTGATTTTATTTCTATTTATTTTTTATTTTAAATTACATTGCAAAGTTGGCTCCACCACAGAGGTTTTCAAGCATCTTATGAGTTATTGTAGGTAAATCCCGGGACCAGGCTAGGTCTGCTTCATAGCCACACAGCTGTCCATCAGATGTCCCCCGTGTCTATTTGGGGAGACAGGCCATTCAGATTCCTCTGGCGAGATAATCCCATGGAGAAAGACAGGGACAGGGGACAGAGCTGGATGAGGCACAGCAATCGGTTTGGGAATCCTCCTTAATCCACCGGAGCAGTCCTTGGATGTGAGTTGGGGTGCGGTTTGCATCAATTGATGTGAGCCTCGGCGGAGTGCGAGGGATGGCGAAGGGATGAAATCATGTGAGTCGTGTAAGTCATGCACTTGCGATTTGATAGAGGGGCAAAAGAGCAGGCCAGGGGGAGAGAAGAGACCGGAGATCAGGTGAAAACAAGTGACAAGTGCACTCAAGTTTTCACAAACACGTGTACTGATCCAGTAAGCGGTTGAGAAAATGGATGGATGGACGTGTACTGATCCAAGACAGGAATTGAGTATCAGGAGGAATCTGTTTTTCTTGTTGTGCTTATGCTGAAGCATTCCCACATATGTTATTGTGATTTTTATTCTCCACATTTTTTTGCCATGTAACAACTCCTATATAATACTTCCAATTTACACTGTTCAAATTTCAACTTGCTTCAAACAAAAATCACGCCTCCCGGTGTATATATCGTCTGATTCCACATTACTTACAGTATCCACACAATTTAACGTTAAATATCAACTTTCCCCATTCATTTTCAATGGGATTGAGTATTGAACTATTTCTAAGTGTCACTTTCTACAGCCACTTCCATACATAGAACTTATCATCATTACCAGGTGTTTGATACTGCTCGTTGGCACGGTTGGTAAAATGCATTCTCCAGTAACCAGGAGGTCACCATTCCATAATTCATCTCTCAATTTACTTTATAAGCATTCCACATGCGTTCAAATCTTAACATTCAGCTTTCAGCATTCCCACACAATTTCTCCAGAAATTGCACTTAGTCTAGTTTGCAGTGGTGTTCATCTTGTGAAAATTATGTGCATCACTTGTAAATCACAAATTACATCACAAAAATATTTTAATTCATATTTGGAGAGCTATAAACCAATTTGATTACAAGACATTTATTTTCCCAGACCTCTTACAGAATTTTTACAAATAATAATGGTACCCTGTTGTAGCAATTCATTGACTAATGCTGCATTCGAGTAAGGTCGGAAGTCGGATATATCCGTGTTGGTTTCTCCCAGTTCTGACCAGAACGTGTTTGAGGGGAACGTAAACAACCAAAATGGCGCATAGTGATCAATTGTTTTTTCTTTTGGTCCTCAAAACTAATTTTGACCTCCAGCAAACTTACCTTTTTGCAATTTTAATTTTATTTCGTAAGCATTCAATTCCACACAGTTCAGTAGTTCACCGTATAATTTCATGCAGGGAGATAGTGGCATACTGTCACGTATGTTGCGTTTTGTGGAGTTATGTCGAATACAGTATTTATGAATGAAGAAAGCTATCTAGTTTTATACTCGAGTAAATTGTGTTTTACCATTCACAGTCTGTGTTTCCAAAGGGGTCACCATTGTAGAGTGACATCACTTGTAGCCCGTCGGTGAAGTAGGGGTACTTTTTTTTTTCCCGAGTTCAAGGGGTTGTTCCCGCACACACTTCCTGGTTTGAACTCGGAAAAGTCCGACTTCCGACAATCTTCGAACGCTTCATTAGTTTGATTGATTTTGAAAAAAAAAATAAGTCTGTGAACAATGAAATAGTAAGATTGTTTCTTTAAAGTTGTCATTTTAGGAAATAGTTCTGCCTTTAAAGTGGAAGTAAACTCACAAAAAAATTCTTGACAAAAATATGTTCTATACAGCCCCACTAGTTGAAATGTGGTATTTTGGTTAATATTGTGTTAATTGAGTGAGTTAAGCAGCAAAATCCAGCAGTTTTTATCCATACCAGAAAGCGGCCATTTTGCCGCTTGCTGACAACTGAAAATGACATCACAATTGCTCTGGTCTCAAGTAACAACCAATCACAGCACAGCTTGAGAAAACAGTTACGTGACTGGTCATTGCGTAATCCCTGAGCAAAATTGATGTCATGTTCAGTCAACAGCAGGTGGCAAAATGGCCTTACCCTGAGATGGATAAAACAGCTGGATTTTGCTTCATAACTCATATTCCATAAATGTAATATTAACCAGAATGTCATGTTCAGACTAGTGAGGTCAAATGTAATATTCTTATCAAGAAATGTTGAACGTTGACTTCCTCTTGAAACGTTTTTACTAAGACCTCCCTGACAGTGTTAAGCATCATCTTCTTAGTACAACCTCCTCCAATCAATTACATTAGTCTGCGCAAGTTGATAAACTGTATGTTGTATACTGTGAAAACATTATTCTTGCAAGAAGAAAGTTCTGTAGAATGTACGGAATGTTAATTGGCAGGATGGTCAAAAGTTGCGTAATTAGCCTGTTGACGGCTTCATTTTGAGCGAGCGCTCAAAGAGATGCAAGCAAAGATGATGTGACACAACAACTGCAAACGGCTGTTCAGTCAACGTCTAATCTCTTCGATCTCTCCTCCAGGGGGATTCCATCACCAGGATGCCTGAGCATTTGTGAGTGATGATGTGTTCTTATTATAGATTATTCACTCGCAAACACATTCACATACGCAGTTAAGACCAAAATGATTAATACCCGCTTAAGCTGGATATTTATTAATGTCGTGTGTATCCTCTGCATAAAAATGACACAAGAAAGTGGGGACACTTTGAAATTGTGCACACAAAGTCTAAGACAAATACTTGCCATTTGTATTGCTTTTTCAATGTTGAAAGGTAGTCATATCCCTGATTTTAAAGGACAGGTTTGACAAAACAATCTTTGCGCCATTCTAAAAAACTAATGACTAGCATAATGGGCAGCTATAGGCTAATCAACAACAAATTTAGAACCTTGAAGCTGCATTATAAAAATATAATAGATATTCTTTGATATGGAAGTAATTGTAAAAAATTACTACTTAAAGTTAAAACATGAATATAGGATTTTTTCCTGACCTTGATATTTTTTTAACAATATATATTTTTTTAAAGTCTTGGTAGTTTGATATTATGTGAGAAAGGGAGACAGGTTTGGCTTCAGTTTAAACTTTTTGGTCTTTGTCTGGTTTTATATGTGGACTGCTGACCTAATTAACTAAACTAACTTCAATAACAATAAACAAACAAACAAATAAACAAACAAACAAACAAACAAACAAATAATACTAATAATAATAATAATAATAATAATGTGGGGAACCCCCATAACCAAGGTTTGGCATTCTAGGATTTGCAGATAAATGTTTATCAACAATTTTTAAAAATGTTATGGGTTTGCAAAACTGTTATTTCCCTAACTAGTTCATTTCAATGGGGGTCAATTATACAAAGATTTGGGCTATTTGCGGACTGGTCCACTGTAATAAATTTTAACTCAACATTTGGCGAGGGCATGAATCCTATTATACAGAAATGAAAACGTTCCCAGCTTCAACTGTCCTGATATCAATAAATGTTTTCTCCTCTTGACCGTGTCTGTCTCTTACAGGCCAGAGGTAAGACCTAATTACAAGAACACCAGTTCAGAAAGTACAGCTGTAACCATAACCATCAAGACTAGTTCAGCAGTTACATCATGTCACATTCTTCACCCAGAGAAAACCAAAGATTTCAGCTTCAAGGAAGCTAATGCTCAAGGTTAGAGAAACTACAAACATTATCATTTTGGCCACAGGTGGGCAGCAGATATCATGTTCTGTGAATAAGGGTGTTATTTTTTTATTTTTTTTTTCCTTTTTCAGAGTCTGATGGTGGCAAAGGCCAAAGAGGAACTAGAGCAAGAGATCCTCGATAAAGAGCGTGAGAAGCAAAGGTACCTGGCTGAAAGAGCTCCATCCATCAACATCAGCCACATGAGTGTGGCGCAGTTACAGGTGCAGCTATTCATTCCTCAGTCGTTCAAAATGAGGATTGCTCTTACACCCCTACAGGCAGCCACTTAGCATTGCAAATAGTATTTATTTGTGTGTGTCTTCTACATGTAGGATCTGTGCAGACAGCTCCATGCCAAAATTGACGAGGTAGATGAGGAGAGATATGATATTGAGGCCAAAGTGATGCTCAACACACGGGAGGTACATCATCACCTACTGTTTTTTTGCTTGAAATCATAAAATGTAACATATCACACTATTAAGACTCATTTCCTCCCAAAAACGTATAAATATGTTCCATTTTTAATGTTACCATGCTCCCAAAGACGTATTTATACGTCTGTTTTTTTTTTAATCTTTTTTTTTTTCCTTTATGCTAGAGCATACAGAAGGCTTTGATGCAGCCTCTGAACTGATGAGAACGGTTGAAGCAATGGTAGTTATTACAAAAACGGCCAGCAGGTAGGCAGAAGAGTATAACAGATCTACCAGGGCCATTTTTTCCATACAGTTTTTAACAGATTTGTGAATAATGAGGAAAGTTAGCTATATTCTAATGCTAATTGCTGCAAAACAGAAACAGATAGAAATATACTTTTTTTTTTCCTGATGAAAGAAGAGACTCTAATCTTTCTTTTGGTAGGTTCCATGTTTTTATACTAATAGAACACAATATTTTGTGGGCCTTGCAAAATCAGTCAAAATCCAGTAAAACAGCCGGGAGTGAAAATGGCTGGGAGTGAATGAGTTAAAATCCATCCATCCATCCATTTTCTTGACCGCTTATTCCTCACAAGGGTCGCGGGGGCTGCTGGCGCCTATCTCAGCTGGCTCTGGGCAGTAGGCGGGGGACACCCTGGACTGGTTGCCAACCAATCGCAGGGCACACAGAGACGAACAACCATCCACACTCACACGCACACCTAGGGACAATTCGGAGCGCCCAATTAACCTGCCATGCATGTCTTTGGAATGTGGGAGGAGACCGGAGTACCCGGAGAAGACCCACGCGGGCACGGGGAGAACATGCAAACTCCACCCAGGAAGGTCCGAGCCTGGACTCGAACCGGAGACCTCAGAACTGGGAAGCGGACGTGCTAACCACTCGACTACCGTGCCGCCCCATGAGTTAAAATAACTGCCTATTTTTTTTTTTTTTTTTTTGTATCCTTGGGGGGGGGAAAAAAAACTCCCAAACAAAAACACTTAGACGGTTATTTTAAGAAGGTCCGCATGTCTGATATGAAGTTTCTCTATCCCTGGTCCAGATTAAAGATCTGAGCATTAAGGTGTTGGACCTGAGGGGGAAATTCAAGAGGCCCACCTTACGGCGCGTTCGTGTGTCTGCTGACGCCATCCTGCGCTCGCTGCTGGGCTCCAAACATAAAGTCTCGATGGACCTCCGAGCCAACCTCAAGTCTGTCAAGAAAGAGGACACAGAGAAGGTACGTGCACCGTGCAGTTCAAAACAAAAGGTCATGCACTTGACCGCCAGAGGAGAGCCACAGCAAGACAAGTATGCAGGTCGTCAGTAGGCATGGGCTGATATTAGATTCAGACAGTATGATAACCCTGAGCAAATATATTACTGGAAAAAAATAAAAAATAAAAATATTTGGGTAAATAAAAACAGCATTTTTCACCCTCAATTGAACACAATCGGTTCTACTCTTTCAACAAAATATAGACCATTTGATACATTAAAAATACATGTATAATGTTAAGTCAAAATAAATAAACAAAAAATAAATGTTAACAATCTTCTGTCTTAATTCATCTTAGCGAGTAAGCGTCAATGGTGAGCTCTTTTTAGAACAGCAAAAATATTGTTGGTTTGTAAATATTTGTTTTTTTTTCAATGAACATAATCGGTTTTATTTTTGAACAAAATACAGACTATTTGGTACGTTAAAAATATGTGTACCATGCATGTTAAGTTAAAATAAATGGATAAACAAAAAAAAAATGTTAATCTTCTATTTTAATTCATCTTAGCAAGTCAGTGTCAACGGTGAACTATTATTAGAACAGACCCACGGGCTACTCATGTTGTCCTTGGGCTAACGAGTATACGCTGGCACCATGCATCTCTTTCATTGAACCTCCCTCCAACCCCGCCCCCCTCCTCCTCCATGCCGAACTGCTCACTCCTTTCCGCTCTGCTTGCAGAGTAAGAGAAAAAAAATGGAAGCAATTAACTTCAAAGACATGTCTTGTTTACTCGACTCTACAAGCAGCCTATCACATTGTGCCCTGCTACCGAGTACCATAAAAAATAAAATAAAAAATAAAATAAAAAAATAAATAAAAATAAATAAATAAAATAAAAGAGGAATTTGTTACTGGTGATGGACAATATAAATAAATAAATAAATAAATAAATAAATAAATACATAAATAAATACATAAAAGTGGTTACTGAAACCTTGGTAAACCATCAAACCGGAAATTGGCCCATTCGTCAGTACTGAAAATGTGAACCCAAAAGTGTTGTCGGGATACAGAACTGTGGGATAAATTGCTGTTGACTTTGTGTGTAAGAGGAGGAAGCAAATCCAAGACAATGTTACCATTGTACACACGAAGGAAGCCTTTGTGTACAGTTGTACTTACTGTTCCGTGTGTGTGAGTGCTTAGGTAATACGCCTGCTGATTCATGTACTGTCAACCCTATAAAACTTTTGTGATAAGAGATACATTGTTTCAACACTCCACAAAGAAATCCATCTATCAATCTTTTCTCTACCGCAGAAGAGGCCCGTGGAGGACAGCGACTGGCGGAAAAATGTGGAGGCCATGTCAGGCATGGAAGGAAGAAAGAAGATGTTCGACGCTGCCAAGGGTTCCGCGCAGTGAAGCTGCAACACCACACGAGCTCCTTCTGCGGCCCCTGTGGCAACTTTCTCACAATACAGTTCGGCTTCTTCCGTTGATAGACAAGACAATGTCCAAAACTGTAACTTTATGATATCATATGAATATAACTCTGTTGGTTTTATGACTATTTTCATTGTCATTGAATGTGTATTTGAAAGCATTGGAGTTGTAAAAAAATTAACTTGCATCCTAATAAAATCAGTCAGGTTTCTTTGATATTTTGTGTTACCTTCAAATAACAGCTCTAAATTTCAATTCTATTTTTTTCAATGTATATCACTCTTCAAAGTAAAAGAAATGAAAGGGGACAGAAAGAAGTGAAACTTGTTTCGTCTGCCCCTAATCAACACACACACACACAAAAATAATCAACACAAAATGAATCACAGCGAGCGGTCAAGATGTATTTAGTGTTACAATACTACCAAAAAATTAAAAAATAATTGCAACTGCATGTCCTTGTGCTATATATATATATATTTTTTTTTTGCAGTAAATGTGCTTTTATACATTTGTTAAAAATACAAATAGACTGAGAAGATTTTGTTTTACAATCCAAATTGTTCCAGAGACAAACATCTATTTTTCTACAACTGAAAATCATAAATCTGGTTTTATTAATATTCATAGACAGTCTGTTGGCATTGAACCACTTCATAATATTCTTAAACTCTTTTTCTATTACATGTAATACATTATATATATTTTTCCCGGCATAATATAGAGTGATGTCATCTGCAAACAAAATAGATTTGAACAATTTTAAAATGGTTGCAATATCATTCACATGAAGAAGAAAAAGTATTGGCCGGAGAATTGATCCCTGGGGCACCCCACAAGTTACGTAACTGTATTTCGATGGTCTATTATTAAATGCAACATATTGTTTTCTATTTTTTTATTATTATTTTTTATGGTATTCAGATGATACAGAAGACCTTAATGGTCTATAAAATGGCGGTGGTCTCATGTCGGGTAACAACAGTTTTGGATTTTTATTTTTTTTTAAAAATACATTTAGCTTTGATTAGTTTTCAGAGCAGGTTTACTAGTTTTTTGGGAGGGGGGCAATGCTTCATTTTAGTTCAGCGATCGTTCATGTCACCCCGCCCCCATCCCATAGCACTGCACTCTGAGTGGGATGACTTAAAGATAAAATTTTTTTTTTTTAAAAACCACTATGATTCAAAGTGTTTAATGCCCGCTGTTAATGATTTTGAATCAAATTGGTCGAACATCCACCACATGAGTTCAGAATGTGCCTGCTTGTGCCCTAATCAATATTGACTAAAATCGTATTAGAGTAGTTGCGCCGGTATTTAGAAGCAGTCTGAGTGGGAATAAATTTAGCAAGCAGCCCAACGAGCCTTGTGCTGACATGAAAATCAGGACATGCCGGGATTTGTGCAATCCACGAATATATAGCCCGAAATGTCTTCCATGTATGCAGCGTTTGTTCATAATTTACATTTGAGGTCATGCTTCATCTTAAATGCCAAACTGTAAATGCAAGCAAATGTCATAACAATCATTGCTATTGCAAGACAGCACAACACTTGCTTTTGCAACAAGTACTATAAATAAAGCTGAAGGAGGTGAGGTAGCGTGCACACGAGTTGGACAGATCCTGGGGCAGAGTCCAAATTAACAAGCCTTCAAAATGGGGCCAAGCCTTTTAACAGAAGAGCAAACAATATTTGGACTCACACACCCAACTGGACACACAAACTGTAAGGTTGCATTTGGTTACGTTTCTACTTGAAAACAGCATTATGTGAGGACAAATATCTTCTTTATGTTTAGTCATCAGTATTCAGTGTGTAATTCGGCTGAATTCAACTTATGAGAATTTAGTAGGCGCGAAATAAATGCATGAAAATGAGGAATTGCCATTTTAACGTTATTGTGGACACCAGGCGGCATCACAAATATGACATAGCTTTAATTCTGATATGATGACATGACATGGACCCGGTTATACTCTTTAATACTAATATGACATATTGATAGATATTTGATAGAGACGCGCAGAAGGAAACTGACGTCCTGACTTCCATGTAGTTTGTTGGGATATTTAATGTGTCCATTAATATAACAGTATTGAACCTGGTTCGAATGCAAAATTGTGCTAATGTTACTTGTACAGTATCATGCCTGGTTTAACTGCAAAGTAGCTGATAAGTAGGTGAACAACCACCATCGTTTCCCACCAGTTACTGTTTAATTCTGTCACCTGAGAAAATGAGAGGGTAGCATGTTCACACTCTCTCTCTCACCCTCAGGTGGGTAGCTCACCTTTGTGGTTATGTGACACCGCAGTGAACAGGGTAAAGGTGGACTGTTTAGTGCTGCAATTTGGCCACCGCCCTCCAAGAGTCTGTCAGTTGCCTTTCAGTCTGAGCCAAGTACACCGTCCGGGACACGTTATTTGGCCAGCATGTCCGTCAGTCGGAGAAATTGGTCCGCTTTATCCAGGTAAGTCGCGCTTTCTGAAAGAGAGATCATTTTTATGAAGATACACGGGTAAACACTTACTCTAATCTTTTGAAATATCTCAGGTCACTAAAACTGAGAGCTATCTTGGATACTGATTAATGTGAAGGGTTACAATTTGCTATTATTAGTAACAAATGATATTCATGAGTGACAATTTCTCATAATTATAAGCCAAAGGTTTAACAAGGAAGGAAAAAGATAATTATTCATGTGCAACACTATAAGCATTGATCATTTCTGCAGAATTCTTAGAAAACCACAATTATCCCATGATCACCAAGATGGCGACACAATACATACTTATTAGTAAAGCACTATAATAGTGAACACGTGTATGTAAAGCGGAAGTCAACCCTTTTTCTTTTCTTTTTTTTTTGACATTATGTTCTATGCAGCCGCACTAGTCTAAATATGGTATTCTGTTTAATATTGTGTTAATGGAATATGAGTTAAGTAGCAAAATCCATCCGTTTTTATCCATCTTAGAGGGCGGCCATTTTGCCACTTCCTGTCGACTACTGATGACATCATTATTGCTCAGAGCTCAGGCAACAACCAATTCAACTTTTTATTGCCAAATTTGAGCCAACTCACAATTAGCCAACCACTGCAGCTAATATTTTTTGTTCAAGAACGCAAGCAAATAACTGCCGTTTGGCATGATACTCAATAAACAGTCAATTTGATAATTCCTGAAAAATAGATCATTTTAAATTTCAGTTAAAAAGGGAAGTCAACCTTAAACATTTCTTGACAATAATTTGTAACATGTGACCTCATATAGTCTAAATGTGACCTTCTGATTAAACTTACATTTGTGGAATATGAGTTATCAAGCAAAATCCAGCTGTGATGTCATCTTTAGTCGACAGCAACTGGCAAAATGGCCGCCCCCTGAGATGGATAAAAACGGCTGGATATTGCTTCATAACTCAAATGTAATATTAATCAGAATGTCATGTTTAGTCTAGTGAGGTCACGTATAACATTATTGTCAAGAAATGTTAAACGTTGACTTCCCTTTTAACTGAAATTTAATATCTATATTTCAGGAATTTTCAAATTGACTATTAACTATATAGTGGCTGGCTCAGTCCTCGAGAAGTGCGTAAAGCAGGTTTGGACTCGCGGTTACTCAAACCGTAGCTGCCCTTTTCAACTACGATCATAACTTTATTGCCTTGTGAAAGATGTCGTTACGTTATGATTGATATGAGACTAGCGATTTACAAGTGCACTGTGTCCTAAGCATGACGCGCCAGTGGACAATGGAAGATGAGGAGGAGGTGGAGAGGGAGAAGAGGAGGAGGGGGAGGAGCTCAACCAACGCCTGCGACACTGAGGGCGACCTCAGCGAAGCAGTCGTTGACACGCCCACAAGCAACGAGGTGGCCGACTCACCACCTGAAACCTCACCGGGCTCCAGCAGGTTAAAGTTCGCATAATAAATCCTTTTTAATGTTCGATGAGTATGCGCTCCACTTCTGTATCTTTCCATCTTCCACTTTTCCCTCCATTGTTTTTTCTTCATCTGGCATCCAAGGTGCCATGATGAGAATTCCTCTGCTTTGATGGTAGGCCACAATAGTGATTGGCTTTCCAGCGACAATAGAAAAAAGGGGATTTGACACCTTTCGCCCCACGGGAATGTGTCATCTGTATACCTTTCAAAACGGACACCGTGCATGGAAATGTGGAAAGCAAAAGCAGTGACAATTTCATCAAAGGAGCTTTTCAGGAACTTGACAGTGTTTATCGATGGCCAGCCATCTTTCGGGTCATTTACACGCATTTGTGTACTGTCAAAATCCGCTTATCCGCAGGACCAATCGGGAAAAGTCCTGACCGACTCTCCGCTCAATGGGTCGAGACTCGCCGTTTCCCTCGTCGGCCCTAACCCACACTTGCGAGGGGACGAGAGCTCATTTGCCGGTGTCGAGATGAATTCGTCTAGGTTTACTAACTGTCTTTAGTTTTACGGAGCCAATCCAATCCACCCCCACTTATTAGCCCTTAATGAGTAACCTTACAGAAGTTAAGAATTAACAATATGGGTACTCCGTTTTTACAGCAGCTTCATCTCTATGAATCGATTGCACTTTGTAATTGACCTAGTAATTAAACAATCCTTGTCAGGACCGTATGGATTTGTTTTCTCTAATGCCGGAGTAAATTATTTAATTAGTATCCTGATGGTATCATGGCCAGTTGTTACCAAGGAAGGTTGTAGTCGTTCTTTCAATATGGAGCTTAAGTGATACGGTTCATAAGAACTCATAAGAATGACAAAGATAGATTTAATTAAGTATAGGAGATGTTGACATATCAACCAATTCCTACCCTTAGCCCATTATATAAATTTAGTCAACCTTTTGTACCATCACTCCGCTTGACATGGCATCCCATCTGACCCCTCTGACAGTATGTGTCATTTATTTCCAGTGCGGAGCAGATGCAGCAGGACTTCTTGGAGGCATTGCATGTCCGGGATGAGAAGCGCAGGTTGAGGCGCATGGAGTCACTGAGACGCCAGAAGTTGGTCAGGGACGATGACGAGGTGTTTGGTGGAGGAGGGGGTGCATCCGGGGAAGAACAGGACAAAGCCGTGACCCCTTACCCTCCCACGGACAGCGACATCTGCAGGCGTACTATCGTCACAGACAGACAGGTAAGACGTGTTTTATATCTTGACATTAGGTTGGAAATTCAATCTACATTTTGACACAGGGGCTGTAATACGATTCAAGCACGATTCATTTTAAAATTGAATGGTGGGATTATGATTAGGCGTGGGAACCTCCAGGTACCTCACGATATGTGATAACAAGGCTCACTATAACGATTATCTCACAATGACAATACCGCGATTATCGATATATCGGTCAGGTAATAAGTCCACGATAATCCGCGATAAAACTACTCAAGACATAAATTGATGTTTTTTTTCATTGTTCAAGTTTGCATACTCCCTTTGTGCTAGGACGGCATCAGAGGCCAACAGAAAAGTGACAACAAATGTATTGATACACTTCCTAGACAAGTTTGATCTTACAATTGCTTAAAAGTTTGATATAAATGCCTGAGATACACCTGAAATACAGTCCTTGTATCTCGTTTGAACTTGCAAGTCAGCACAACTATACTAAGCAAGGGTTTTTGTGACTTCTTGTATGGGAAAGCAAAAAAAATGCATTTAAGTGATTTTTTTTTTTAATGCTTGAAGAAGAACATACACTACTAAGCAGGCATTCACAACATTTGTGCAGACAAGCAGCAAGGAGGCCCAGTTGGAGCAATGCCACACGCTGCCTGCAGTCAGCTGTTGCCCCACACAGAGTTGTGTTAATCATCGTCCACATTTTGGAACAACAACTCAGGCGTGGGCGCACATAAGCCACACAGAATGGCAAAAAAAATAAAAATGTGGGCTCAACTATTGAGACACTGGAGACTGGATCGCATGTGTCTGTGGGATTGTTTTCTATAAGGTCTAACTCACCCTCTGATGAAATCATTAAGGATTGCTTTTGTTGGTTGCATTTTAACCAACAAAAGCAATCCTTGCACATGTGCATGTAATGTCGTTGATGATACGCACGCAACACAACCTGTTATATAAGCTGCATCATTTCCCTCTATCAGCGTTCGGTGAATCAAGTGACCATCTAGATTTATATAAGGAACTTTTTATAACAGGCAACTCATTGAGTGAGGTCTTGCCCTTACGATGTTACATAATGCAAGGTGTGTATCAAGTGGCAACGCACACTCATGCTGATCCTGCTGTCTTGTGTTTGTTTGTTTATTAGCAGGAAAATGGGGAACCATCGGAGAAAGACTCCGTATCCAGGCAACCATCCAACCCAACGCGCAAGTTTGTCAGGTGAACAAGCACTATTTTTCTGTACTTTTAGTTTCAATACAGGTTCATTCCCTGAAAAATGTTTGCAAAGATACTCCACTGTAAAAGGTTTGGGATAGTGGGCTTCCAGGTGAAATTTCAGGATTTACAGGTGAACATTATTTGACCTTTTCTAAATTTTTTATTTCATGTTCAGCTGTTAGATTTTAACAGCAAAAGTCACAATCGACCATTATATTTCATATTTAATTCTAATCAGTATTTAAACATCCTCTTCATCATGTTGTTCACATTTTGACATGAGACCGAGACGACATCCAACAAATTTAGCCCTATCACGTCAAAAGGATTCAAACGGAATGTTCACCAGGAAGCAACCACTAAGTTTACACTTACACAGTGCTATCAGCAGTGTAACAGCGATAGAGAGAGACTAGAAGACTCACAGAAAGGCATAAAAGTGGACACCCTTTGAAATTTGCATGGATCAAACATTTGCAGTGAATATTTCTGTTCCATTCCTTCGAGAACATAAATTGATATTTTATGTCACACGTGACATACAATTTTAAATATTGTATATTTTAAGAAAAAACGGTGATGAGAAGGCAGCTGTTGCTCCATCACGCTTTCTTGTGTTTCTGTTGTTGTAGCTCTGTCTCTATCTCTCTCAAGAGCCCCTCTGCTAGCGGGCACACAACTCCCGTGAGCCCCCTCTCGCCGACGACCCCCAGGTCACCTCAAGAACAATGGCCCTCACCTTGCGGTAGTCCCTCTCCTCGAGGGCCTACGAGCCCCGTTCCCAATGGACACCCACAAGAGGTAGTACAGTACACACAATACTAGTTAGCACGACTCGCTACTCTATGGTAAAACAATTACATGTATAGCAACAGCACCCTCTGGTGTCAAGAGTCAAAATGGCAGATTCGCCTGGTCGAGTTTCCCCACCTACAAGTCAAATTGAAATGCGTGGACTTTTTGGGGAGGTGGATCGTTGTAATTTGATTTGTAAGGATAATTTTGATTTCAAAATGAGATGAAATGTTGTTTGACTATTATAACAATCTGCCTGGTTTGTATATGCTAGTCACAGGCAAAAGCAATATAATATACTGTTCTTTACACCGAGGAAGCGTTGCAGAAATATCAGAAATGCCCGGATGTTCGGAATTGTCACTAGTAAACATCAAACAAACGTCACAAAAAGTAGTGTATACTAAAAATGATGTTGCTGTTCAACAGCTCTGCTATCTAGAGGAAGAGCATTGTTCTGGCTGTCACTAGCTTATATATAATGTAATTGCGATTCCCCCCTCCCCCCTTCAACGTTGTGATTACGGTTAAAGCTTATTTTTCGACAGTCGATCTTCTTCTTCTTTTAAACAAATACAAGCAAATAATTATAACGTTCCTACCAATTTAAGTGCAGAAAACAGAAATACATCAGATTTAAATAAATAAATCAGATTAAAACAATGCAAACAAATCTGTGGATTTAAAACTAACTCTGTTTCATGAAACAAGGATGTATTTATGTAGATATTACATTAAAAAAAAAATCTATATATATAAATACGTATATTGGAAAAATAAGCCTAAAGACTGACCATGTGCTCATTCTGCTGTGAAATTATTTTGTTGTACAATTTCTCAGACCAGCGAGATGAGCTGTTCAACCAGCAATAACTCCAAGCAGACGAGAAAACCCATCTTCATCAGAAAGAGCGCCAGGACCCTATCTTTTAGGGTAAATGCAAAACACAGTCAGGAGCACTGATTGTCTTAACATTCCAATGTCAATAATGCACGACATAACACACTGCATCCGGTCAATTGCAACATTAGTGCTAAGACACACGCCGTGTGCTTGTTCTACAGATGATGAAGAAGAAAGACGAGGAGAGCTCGCCATTGCAGAGGAGGTTCGAATATACTTCATGACCAGACATTAGGCTCGTGTGAAATGCTCATTTTTGATTGTACTATTTTCCTTCATCTATTTTAGTGCAAGCGTCAGGATGGCCTCCAAAATGTCTGAATCCAGCATGGTACTTCATTGCAACTTGAAAGTATCTGTGGACAAAGGTGTTGGGACATTGCTTCATTCATTCAGATTTGAACATAACGGTAACAGTACGAAGAGAATCTGGACAAATGTCTATATCCACGGGAGGACCAGGCTTGGAAAGGCCATTTTTGACATGAGCTGGAGGTTGGAACCCAAAACACAGACACAAATAAGTCTAACTATTTATTCACATAACATCGAGAGGCGTGGAACAAACTTGACTAGATGAGAAACAAAGAGTTGCACAGAGAGACAGTGGCAACAGAAGTAATAATCCGACAAAGACACACTTCTCAGGAGGCTTATATAGACAAGGAATCGATCTGATTGGTTGTGGCTCGACATGTGGGTAACAGGACTGACATGGAATTATCTGATTGGCTGTTGACCAGGTAAAGCGATGAAAGATTCTTCACATCACACAGCCCTTGACATCACATAACATCCCATAGCCTAAAACCAGTTGAAACTAGATGCTAGTTACATCAGTTCAAAACAGACACTTGACCTCACGGTCATGAACTCAAACTTAACCCTGGCGTGACTCCAGACATGACAATTTTTGATCCATCAGGACTGCCTCAGTACGCAAAGGTCAAAAATGCGTTCATGGATGAATTCAGAACAAACTCATCCAACATCCCTTGGTTAAGGCAGCGCACAGATTGTAAGCTTGGCCTTCTTACAGATCCAGCATCAGGAACCAAAAGCTCTTGTGGAAGAGTGGACAAAAAAATAAAAAATAAAATCCCTCAAGGAAGACGAAACTGTTTGCCATTTTACATGGCTCTTGGTGAAATGAGCAGAGAGATGTCTCAGTACCTTTGTCCACACAATGTCAATCGCAAGTGGTGTGTAAATGATGTCGACTGTCATTTGCTTTGGATCAGAATGAAGCTCTCAATGAGGACAAAGCACCATCTTTCCAGAGGAAGTGGGTCTTATTTTATTTTTTTTTATCTGAATACCTTAAAATTTCCCACTTGACTCACCAGAATCCATCTTTTGTGCAGCTCCGTGCAACGAGTCTCATCTCGGTCCATCCAAGAGAAAATGGAGAGACTGGCCCAGGCTGCTCAGGTCGGTATATGTCTGCATGCTCTTCAGAATGATCAATTGAGCACGTATCCGTTGCAATTATTTCATCTGACGTTTGCTCAGAAATCAGAAGCGGGTCGATCTTCTGACGTGAGCCAGCGCAACTTGTACCTGATGGACGAGGTGTCAAGGAAGAGGGGCCTCTTTGAGAAGGAACCACAGGCAGCTAGCCCAATAAGTCCTCCCAGACACGTAAAGGACGCAACCCGCTGTTTTCAGGTGTGCTCGGCTCTGCTTTAAAATATCTCAACCTTGCGATATCTGCAGGAATTTCGGGGCTCCACTTCAGCAGTGTCGGACCGGATCAACCGCTTGCTTGACAAGACCAACCAAACTGGATCCAACTCCAGTCCGACGGTCAGAGCCGCTGTATCGCCAACATCCTCTCCTGTGTGTCCAAATTCACAAGGCTGGGTGGGTCCTCTGAAGGCCGAATTTGTCGGCTGCGTGACGTCACTCCCGACGCCACTCGACAGCACGGACGGATTTGAATGGACTGTCGGTCAATGCGCTGTACCAACAAGCAACATTGACAATCCATTCAAGTCTGTGCGTGCTGTCGAGTCGCGCCGGGAGTGACGTCATGCGGTCGACAAATTCGACCTTCCGAGGACCCAGCCTTTTGAATTTGGATACAAGCATTCATTGCACCTGCGCAAGAGAACACCTGGCGCACGTTCCCATTTGGCAGCTAGGAGGCAGTGTTACTCTTTTTTTTTCCCCCAAGTAAAAATTGGAAATTAGAAAATGTAGACATTTTAAGAATTAGAAATTTGACTATTAGAAAATAAAACAAACTATAGTATAGTATAGACATTATTAATCACAGTAAACAACAATCAAACTTTTTTGAGGGGGGTAGTAATTACTTCACCTACCACTCGAGGGCGTACTGAAGCACAATTTGAGAAGTGTAATTGTTGCCAACAATCTTCCAATGTTGCGTTGCAGGACTTCAAACATGTGGACATCACCGGCAAGAGGAGTTTGTTTGAGAAGTCATGAAAACGTCACAGACTTCAAACCAGGAAAAATCTACAACTCGAAGATTATTTCGTCATATTCATTTGGCAAAGCACAAAGAACCTTTGGAGTCAGATTCTTATTTGTAAATATGGAAAATGAATGAATTGTATGAATTATTTTGTATTTGTGCTGCTTTAACCATTTTCTCCCTCCTGGTTGATTCCCTGGAGATTTTTTTTTCTTAATTAAAACAACTGGCAAGTTTTGCAAGACTGAAAAGGATGGTGCTTCTTTTCACAGTTAAATATTTGATGTTTAATGGTAAAAGTACAAATTCAATTTGTCACCCTTAGGCATTATTGTGACCGGTTTTCGGCTTTTTGATAGTTCTGACCAAGTCATTTCAAAATAAGATACTGCCCAGGGATTAAGCATTTGGAAACAGGTGGCAGTGTTAAGAAGTTCAAGGTAGTTCATTTCTATTTTTTTCTGTGTGCGAAATAAGGTCCCATTTGTGAAATAAAACATTTAAGATTTAATCTGTCTTTCTTTCCAACTCTAAATATGATCATACATGTACATACAGAGCACAGTATTGAACTGCTGAAAATGTGTATTGACTCATCTCGGGCAACTTGATTGTTGATCCCAACAGTCAACACTATGGCATAACTGTCATGACTGTCATGACTACGTTTTGCTTGTGGCTAGTGATTTGATACGACTGTGTTTTGTTTGGGACAAGGGTTATGTTTGGGGCCAGCAAACTAGTTTCAGCTGGTCAGAAGCTATGTGAAGTCAGAAGCTATGTGATGTCTGGAATCTTTAATCTCTATCTGGTCAACATCCAATCAGATAATTCCATGTCAGTCCTGTTAGCCACATGTCTGGCCACAGCCAATCAGATCCATTCGCTTACTATACAAGTCTAACAGAGAAGTGTGTTGGTGTGGAGTTATTCCTCTGTCCATCTGGCCACCTGGTCATCTGTTCCCCTCCACAGCCCAGGTTAGCTTCGCGTCTCGTGATTCTGGATACATTATTCTTGCTTCTGGTTTGTTGGACGCCTCTTGATGTTATGCGAATAATGTGTTAAAATTCTTATTTGTCTGCGTTTTGGGATTCAACTCCAGAACATAACATAATGCGGGCAAATGCTACATTGAACGACAAAAAAAATAAAAAACGAGCACAGACTTGCTATTTTTCCGGTGTTCAAAGTAGTTTAAATGAACCTTTTATCACACTTTGCTTATTATAAACATGTATTTTACAGTTATGGTTAGCAACGAATGGCCCATAATTATATTCCAATTGAAGGGGAGACACCCTGCTTGGAATCAAACATGAAGGACAATAAATGCCTCCCAGCTCTTAATAGCCGTTATAATTGAACAGTCTAACTTTAGATATAATAACCAAGCTCTTATCTCTGCAGATTAGAGTTCTGTGTCTGTGTTTTGTCAGCAGATGGTTGCCCTAGAAGGGTGTGTGTCGTGTGTTTGCATTTACACTCCGCCTTGTTTGGTTATGCTGATAAGGCAAAATGGTGGCTATCTTAAAAGTTATTAATAACACAACAAAAGCTGGTGCAGCCTTCCACTTGCACTCTTTGTTCGTGCTGAGTCTCCCTCACCAGGATCTTTGCGCTGCTGCTTTACAGGTGGGTTCACACATGGGCACTTGCATGAAGGGAAAACACTAATTACGTCACATAGCTTGCAAAAAGATGCACTTTAATTGTGACTACATGAAGATTTCTGGATAAACAGAGGGGTTGTTTGTGTGTTCAAGGTCACCGTTGGTCATGTCGGACAACGAGGAGGTGGTGGAGGAGTATGAAGAGTAAGTACCGTACTCTCATCATCGATTCACAGCTGCACAGCACACGATGCAGATTTTAATGCGTGTCCTAATTGTGATGAATGTGCTTGATTTTCACAGGGAGGTGGAAGGTAAGAAAATTTATCATCACTCGTGAGAATATGATGTGCTGGCAAAACAAAAGATGCGCGCTTCAAATAAACTCTTCCTCCAAAACATGACGGCCTAATACGGTAACATGACACCACTGTGTACACAACTACGCACAAACCTCTCGCTATTCAAAGGACTGGATGAAAGTCATCGCTCACTTTATCTCATGAGCATGGATCATTTATTTCTCAATTCTTAAAAATTTGAATGCTATATAAAAGGTCATTAAAACAAAGGATGCAGTGAATCACAAATCCACATTCGAAGCGCAACAGAGCAGAAGCCACATTTTTACTCTTGAATGCAAAAACACTGCAATGACTGCTGGCTGACTTTTAATTTAATAAGCTCAAGAAATTGAAGCATTTCTCTACCAAAAGGCAGGCAAGGAGATGTTTATGTAGCACTTTTTATACACAACACAACCCAATTTGCTTTACACAGGCACACAACACAGCAACATTTAGAAAGAGAAAAATAAAAGTAGCTGATCATAATTCATCCATCCATTTTTTAAACGCTTGCTCCTCACAAGGGTCAAGGGGGTGCTGGAGCCTATCCCAGCCGGCTTCGGGCAGTAGGTGGGGTACACCCTTAACTGGTTGCCAGCCAATTGCAGAGCGGATCATAATTAGAAAAACAACAACAACAACAACAACAACAAAAAACTACATTGATAACATATTAACAGAATTTTATAACATTTAAAATTAAACTAAAAAAATAGAAGTAGTTTGAAAGACCATCAAAGGTTATGGAAAAAAAAACAAAATACTGACTCAAAAACATTCACGCTTGGGACTAATTTCCCTTCTTCAACTTATTCCATATTCGTGTGCAGCACAACAGCTAAATGGCGCTTCACCATGTTCGCTTTGAAATGCACTAATTGACCTGAGAGCCCTACTGGGTCATTTTTTTTTTCTTCTTGAGAACTCAGAATTGTTCATTTGGCACTCTTACAGATTCAACATATCATCTCTCTCTCTCTCTCTCTCTCTCTCTCTCTCTCTCTCTCTCTCTCTCTCTCTCTCTCTCTCTCTCTCTCTCTCTCTCTCTCTCATGCGTATTTGTGTGCGTGTTTGTGGGGTGTGTGCGTGCGTGTGCGCGTGTGAATTTGGGTGAATCTGGGCTCATTAGTACACCTGAAACCTAATAAAAATCCAATTACCTTTCACCTTAACCGGATACTTCCGAGTCTCGCCAAAGTCGTGAAGTTCAGAAGGTCAGGAGACCAAAGGAAAGAAAGATGAATCAAAGTGAAATCCAGCACCATACTGGGTCAATTTGACTTACTTACTGGGTTAACCAATTTTATTAACTCCCAAAATTGGGTTGCTTTGATACAAAATGACCCTAGGTATTTTTTTGTTTTTGTTTTTTTAAATCAAAATTGCTGTTTTTCGATCCAGCAGTTTAAAGGCATAAGCTCGATGGAAAATGGATGGACAGACTTCACAACTGCACCGCAGTTGTTAAAGTTTCATGTCAACTTGTTCTTTCTCCAGAAGAGGAAGAGGAGGTAGAGGAAGAGCAGGCAGAAGAGGAGGAGGAGGAGGAAGGTACGGCATATGATTTGTACTGTATTACATTTTGTTTGAAAATCCAAAATGGTTGAATGACTACGACTTGATAAGGCTTCCTATAAACACTTGAGTCAAAAGCAGAAATATAAATTTGACAATATTTTAAAACATATTTGACACACACATGCACCCGCTTACGCACACATCACTTGCTTTAAATACCAGAGTTGGGTAGCTCATTGCTGTTATCTGTTTCCAACGACCTTGTGTTGGGATGAACTTTTTGTTCTTTTCCGGGCTCCATGGAGAAACATAAACATGTCTACACTTCTAATACATGCCAACGTCAATCAAAAGAGCTCGGTAACAAGACAAGTTCATTTCACTCCTTGCTAAATGTTATTTATCATCATATCCAACTCAAGATCTCAGTTGAAGACTTTAAACTTGGTAGCTTTGACTGGATGTCCAGTAATGAACTCCACGACTGCCATGATTCTCACTCATGTGACATTTTTTTTTGTCTTGCTAGCAGACAAACCCGCTGAAGAAGAGCAGGAGGAGGAGGAGGAAGAGGGGTTCGATGAACAAGAAGGTATGAGAGGAGAAACGCCAGGTGGAGGATGAATGCGGACTCATAAAAACAAAGTCATGAGACAAATCTAAAACGTGTTTTGGTGGATCGCAAAGGAGCTGAGAAAGTCACGAGTTATCCGAGTCAGACGTCACTTTGGTATGTGACAGTGAGCAGCTACTTGACGAGCAGCGTGTGTTCGTCTACGCCTTGTCACCGCACACGCACGCACACACCCTCCAACCCTGAGGCTCCGCTTTAGTCACTATTAATCATCCTAATCTGCTGACTATATATCATGCCAGTGAGGGGCGTTTCAACACCCCCTTGGGGGCCCGCAAAGCCAAGAAGGCCCCCTAAAAAAATTAAAACAAAACAAAACAAACAAACAAAAAAAAAAGAAAAAAAGAAAGAAAAAGAAAAAAAATAATAACAGGATGTTGGATAAGCAAATATTTATTTTATTAATAAATAACTAAAAAAAAAAAAAAAAAAAAAATCAAAGTGGCCCTTGCAGCTTTCTATTTTTCTGTATGTGGCCTTCAGAGGAAAAAGTTTGGACACCACTGCTATACATTATATCAACAATTTATAATTTCTTCATTGATTTTTACCATGTTTAAAAAAAAAAATGTAGCTTAACAATATTTAAGGGGGCTTCTGTCTGAACCCCCCCCCCCCCCCCCCCCCCACCTACTTCTTGTAGGTGTGGTGGCTAAGCGTGTGCAAAGTCAACACAGACCAGCGAATTGTTACTCGCTTTCTGTGTGCTCTTCTCTTCATTTGCTTTGACTCGGCCTTTTTTTTTTGTTTGTTTGTTTGACGCGCATTGTGCTTTGGTTCCAGACGGCGATGCGGAAGCAGACGAAGGAGAAGGTAAAAGTGACACCACCAATGAGTTCATGTTTGTCTCTTTCATGAACTTCCTGGGAAACACATTTGGCCGACTCTCACATAAGTTTATTGTTTCAACTTGCCGGCTTGACTGCAAATGAGCGTGCACAGTCTTGACTCGCTCGCTCTCGTCTTTCCTCTTGTTACATGCTGTTGCTTCTCAACAGAGGAAAGCAAACCAAAGTTCAAGTAAGCAACCTTCATTCACTTACATTTCCTTTTATCGGATGCTACAATACAAACTTAGGGGGGAAAGAGAAAAAAAACTTTCACGTGTCTTTTTCTCTGTAGGCCGTTTATGATGCCCAACCTCATTCCGCCCAAGATTCCAGATGGCGAGAAGGTTGATTTTGACGTGAGTTATGACATAGATGCTGCATACATTTCTGCTGGAGAATTTCATATGCAAATATAAGTACACCCAGACAGACAGAACACCTCCTAGCCAACATCCATTTTAGGATTATTCATACTATTGTTCTACGATTGGCTGGCAACCAGTTCAGGGTGTACCCCGCCTACTGCCCGAAGCCGGCCGGGATAGGCTCCAGCACCCCCCGACCCTTCTGAGGAGCAAGCGGTGAAGAAAATGGATGGATGGATGGATAGTATACTACAGTATTATTATTTTTAGGGACGTTTGAATGCATCAGTTTTCTTTACTCAAATGCATTATTTCTACACTGCTTATTAGAATTGCACAAAAACGTGTAACCATGAATAGACAATATAAAAATTATATTGTATTGATTTTGTTTGCATTATTGTTTACTAGGGATGTAACGATATCCAAACATTGTGATACGGTATCACGATTTGAAGACCACGATACGATAATTATCACAATATTGTGGGGAGGTTGGCGATATAAAAAAATGTCACAATAAAACAAAAAATAATAAAAAAAAATACTATATTGTGCTTATACAGCAATGAAAAATATAAATATATATATAAAAATACATAAATATAATATATGTATTGAGGCACTTACTCCACATATTGACTCAGTTCACAAGCATATCACTTTCCCCTTCGTCTTCTCCAGGGTGGATTTTAAACGTATAAAGGCCAAAACATGCATTGTGAAAATTAAACTGCGTAAAAAAATAGCCACCAGGGGGTGCTAGAACTGCACAAATGGAAATCAACCTGAGTTTTTAACAGATTTGCGGCTTTTAATATCGTGACATGACGACGATATATTGTGGGAGATTGAATATCGCGATATTGCCGGTATCGTTACATCCCTATTGTTTACAAGCACAACTTTATTTACATAAATTTTTTTAAAGAGATTTTCACATCATTTCTTCTCCTACTACATGACTATTCAAACAAAGGTGGCCCCATATTGTGTTTCCTTATAAGGACATACATCGCAAACGGATGGAGAAGGACCTGATGGAGCTTCAAACGTTGATTGAGGTTCATTTTGAGAGCAGAAAGAAGGAAGAAGAGGAGATCATCCATCTTAAGGAGAGGATCGTGAGTCACCTAAAACAGTCATACACAAAGCAAGTGTGTTGAAGACGCCTCAAGATTCTTCTGCGTGCAGGAGAAGCGCCGTTCTGAGCGAGCAGAACAACAAAGAATCCGTAGCGAGCGAGAAAAGGAGCGACAGAAACGTTTGGAGGTAGGCATGACAGAATGAGAGCCCGTCAGGAACATAATTCAGGGTTACTTCTCAGGTTCACTACTGAAACGCTCTCATACACTCTTCTAAAACATATATTTCAGTATTTGTATGAGCGCATTTCAGTGAGAAGAGTTTGGTTGGAGATCAGTAGTGTGGATGAGAGTATTTCAGTAGTGTGAAAGCTATTTTGTAGTTCATGGGAGAGTGTTTCAGTAGTGTGCCAAGTGAGAGTCTTTATTTTATGTGTGTGAAAGTGTTTCATCTAGAATGTAAGTAGAAAAAAGTTCAGTAATGTGTGAGAACATTCCAATAGTGGCCATGTTTCAGTGGTGCATGTGATAGTATTTCAGTAGTGTGATTAAGAATGTTTCAGCAGTTTTTGCGAGTTAAAAATACAAGTATTGCATGCGAGAGCATTTAATTAGTGTGTGAAAATTAGCAAAAACAATTGACTACCATGTGTGAGAGCATTTCAGCAGTGTGAGTGTTTCTGTTGTGTGTCTAAGGCATAAAAAAAGCGTGTAAATGTGTGAGGGCTTTTCAGTAGTGTGCATGTGAGAGAGTGTTTCAGTGGTGTATATGAGAGCATTTCAGTAATGTGTTTAAGAATGTTTCAGCAGTGTAACTGAGTTAAAAAAAAGTACATGTATTGTATGTGAGAGCATTTAATTAGCGTGTGAAAAGTAGCAAAAATAATTGAGTAGCATTTCAGCCATGTGTATGTGTATCTGTTGTGTGTGTCTAAGGTAGAAAAAAAACAAAGTGTGTGGGGATGGGCATGAGAGTTTTTCAGTTGTGTGTGTGAGAGAGCGTTTCAGTGGTGTATGTAACAGCATTTCAGTAATTTGTGTTTAAGAATGTTTCAGCAGTGTAACAGAGTTAAAAAAAAACAAGTATTGAATGCGAGAGCATTTAATTCATGTGTGAAAATTTGCACAAAAAATAAAAAACAAGTAGCACGTGTGAGAGCAATTCAGCAGTGGTATAAGTGTTTCCGTTGTGTGTCTAAGGTAGCAAAAAACAAAAAAACAAAAAATGAAGCATGTGAAAGTGTGTATGAAAGCTTTTCAGTAGTACGAGTGTGAGTGTGTTTCTGTCGTGTATATGAGACCCTTATTGACTTGTCCCTCTGTGCCGGTTTCAGGAGGAGCGCACTCGCAAAGAAGAAGAGGAGGCCAAGAAAAGAGCAGAGGAGGACGCCAAGAAGAAGAAAACTCTGACCAGTTTGCACTTTGGAGGCTACATGCAGAAACTGGTGAGAAAGCGATCGTAAATGCGCCTCAAGGATAATGCATGTCGTGAAATGGCGTTATAGAAATAAAACGGACCTGATTTTTCCTGCAGACAGAGAAGCGCAGCGGCAAGAAGCAGACGGAGAGGGAGAAGAAGAAAAAAATCCTGAACGAAAGACGCAAGTCTCTAGATGTTGACAACTTGAACCAGGAGCAGCTCAAGTCCGTGGAAAAAAATGGATTGTGCGATTTTACTCCCTTAAAAGAGAGGGGAAAAAAACACCTTTTGTTTTTTTTGTTTACTTTGGTGAATCACAGAGCGAAGGCTAAGGAGCTGTGGGAGTGGATGAAAGAGCTGGAAGCCGAGAAGTTTGAGCTGCAATACCAGATCACCAGCAAAAAATATGAGGTGTGTAAAACCTTGTAAACGATACAACAAATTAGACAAACGTAATCACACTCTATTGTATGAGTTTCACTCATTTGCTCCCAAAAACGTATAAATACGTATTTTAAAATGTTTTATATGTCCCAAAGACGTATTTATGCGTTGTCTTTTTGTTTTTTTTGTTTTTTTTTGTTTTAATGCTAGAGCATACAGAAGGCTTTGATGCAGCCTCTAAACTGCAAAGAACGCTTGCAGAAATGGTAGTTGTTACAAAAACTGCCAGCAGGTGGCAGCATAGTATAAGAGATCAACCAGGGCCATGTTGCAACAAGCTCTTTTCCCCACTGTTTTAAACAGATTTGTGAATAATAATGAAATTTAGTTATTTTCTAATGCTGATTGCTGAAAAACAGAAACAGATAGAAATATACTTTTTTCCTGATGAAAGAAGAGACTTTTAGTGAATTAGTGAATTGTGTTAAAAATAAAATAATAATAATAATAATAATAATAATAATAATAATAATAATAATAATAATAATAATAATAATAATAATTTAAGTAAAATTTAAAAAAAAGTCATGAAAGTATCAAGTAGGCTACTTAAGAAAAAATTAAAAGTTATTGTCTTACTATAAATTACATACAAAACATCTTTCGATAACCTCAGGACACAAACGTTTCATTAAAAAAATAAAAATAAAAACCATGGTGCTGAGAAAAACCCCCCAAGGAAATTCATATTGTTGTTAGCTACCGAGCGTTTGTGAAACATGCGTTCACATTATATGCTAACATTGCGAAGTGAGCGACTAAAAATGCTAACTTGAGCTAAAAGTACACCTTACTTGTGTATTTCTTCAGACCAGATGGAAAATGATGAACACTAGAAGCGTTGACGGTTGAAAAAAGTACCTTTTCAACTGTCGGGAGTAAAAGTAAAACGTCATCAGAAAAATAAATACAGAAAAGTACAGATACCGGAAAAATACCTGTGCAATACAAGCATTGTTTTGATGAATTGTATTTTTAATGCATGAAAAGGGTTGTATAAATACAATTTGATTTGATTGGTTGAGTACTTTTCCTCAAAAATGAGAGGAGCATTTTAAATTGCACGAGTCATACCTTGTCTTTTCTTCATTGCAGATCAATGTACTAAGGAACCGTGTCAGCGACCACCAGAAAACGTACAGTCAAAATCTCATTTCATACAAATCCTGCCTGCAGCATGCATCTCAGTTTTGTTTTGTTTTTTCCCCAAAGTCACATTCTAATAATGCTTTTTTTTTTTAATTCATGAAGTGGAACCGCAAGCATTAATTGCGTGTAACCCATTACATCTCACATGTATTTACAAAAGGACTCATGCATGTCTCAAGTGCGTAAACTCCCAGTTGGATGATGCTGCAATATGACTAAAAAGGGAGTCATGGCAAGCGGCGATTAAAAAGCATTCCTTCTAACTGTTGCTCTAACTGGACGAGTTGGCTGCATGGTTAGGTGTGGCGCAGCTGTCAAGCGTCCACACCTCCGGCACAGAATGTTTCACACAGCGGACTGCTAACTGACGTGTTATTTTCGGAACGGGAGGAAGGATGGGAACGCCAGCAACAAAAAGTTGTTTTGCTAATGCGCTCTGCGTTTTCCACAGATCCAAAAGGACCAAGAGGGGCCTGAGGAAATAGATGAAGTTGTCATAAAATGGATGCCATCACATGCACAGGCTGCATCACTACTGGATTTAGGGGTTTTAATTCAATAAAGAATTTCAGTTTGGCCAAAGTTTTTTATTTTTTATTTTTTTTTTGCTGTTGACTTTGTTCGAAGCTTAAAGCAAAGCAAAGCAAAGACGGCTTCTTTATTAGAAACAAGCTCTGACTTGACTGGCACTGTTTCAGATGCTCCTCATACTAAAGCGCACAAAGGTGAATTCACATGGTGGGACTGATTCAAAACAGATGGGACTGAAAATGTGATGAAACATCTCTTGAATCTGCAGTGACGGCCGGAATTGAATGAATCCATAAAGGGGAAGTGGCGGAGTTTTCAAAAATAAATAAATAAATAAATTAAGTACCGTATTTATCGCACTATAAGGCGCACTTAAGAGCCTTAAATTTTTTTCAAAAGCTGACCATGCGCCTTATGATCCAGTGCGCCTTATATATGAATCAATATTGAGCCGCAACAGGTCTCGCTGTCAAGACGCTATCGGTGACCCTGCACGATCGGTGACGCGCATGCGCAGAAGATCCCGCCATCTTGGATTGCTAGCTAATACTTTACCTCAGAGAAAATAATAAAACAGCTGTTTATTCATTTTGGGAGTGAATGGAGTTGTCAGAAAGCTGGTTTGTAATCTATTAATAAAGTTTGACTGACCTATCTGACTGTTTTGTTGACATTCCCTTTAGCGCAGCACCATCTAATGGATGCATAACGTAACCCCAGCCTCTACTATAGCGCCATATATATGGAAAAAGTTTTGAAATATGTCATTCATTGAAGGTGCGCCTTATAATGCGGTGCGCCTTATAGTGCGGAAAATGCGGTAATCATATTACATCTGGATCTTTTTTCAATGCATGGATAAAATTGAATGGACTACGAATCATTCCATTTTTGTATAAACACTAGACAACTAGTAATAAAGGAACGAAGTTGTCATGCTGCTCTTAACAACAAAATAAAAACACCAGGCAGGGTTCTATCAATGATCGACAAAAACAACAGAGAGACAACTTGAGATATAAAGTTAGGAAAAGGAGGAAATAGATATAAGAGAAAACAATTTACTATTATGATAAATTCCTAGTTTCGACCGAGCTGATACTACTTTGCTTGTAGTGAGAGATGTGCATCATATGTCAGTTGTTGTACAAAAATATGCATTTATGGCAGTTTTTTTTTTTT
Organism: Festucalex cinctus; assembly: GCF_051991245.1. Classification (NCBI taxonomy): domain Eukaryota; kingdom Metazoa; phylum Chordata; class Actinopteri; order Syngnathiformes; family Syngnathidae; genus Festucalex; species Festucalex cinctus. Next base: position 20,298,195 of record NC_135412.1, on the reverse strand, counting down.
CTGTGACTGAGTGACAGTAATTGCTGATAATTATATGCTTCTTAAACATTTCCATAAAAATTTAACGGCGTCAGTGTGTCAAAATGTCATAGCAGACAAATTAAATCTACTAATGAAAAGGAAGAAATCTTTATTTTTGTTGTCCTAATACCATAAATGAAAAAAAAAGTCTTAACTTGCCATCAAAATATCACAAAAATAAAAAACAGTTTTTACACAATAGAAAGAATTACCAAATACCAATTCTGTTTTTTTAACTCCTCATTTTATTCAGAAAACAGACAATAGTGTTAAAAAAAGCATTGTGCAACATGAAATATAAATCAATTAATTTGCCTGTTTGTAACATTAACAGAAAAGGAACATTCAAAATTAATTGTACACATTGGTAAATATACTGTCGCGGTGAGTTCAATAAGTTGCCAGTAGTGGGTTAATATAGCAAACACTCTTTCCACAGTATAACATACTTTATAGTATTTAATATTTCAAAATATACCAATGTGTTAGAACATTTTAAATAGTGATCATTTGCGGAGATAGATAGTGTCTCCTCCTGGTTTAAAGGCTGATGCTAACTTAAGATAAGCTAGGCTAAGCTAACTGTCTTACATGGGATAGGTTTCTCCTTAAATATCATTTTGGTAAGCTAAAACAATTTCCCCGTCGTGCAATGTTTAGCAAAGTAAATAATTGTTGAGCGAGAGATTAAATTAACAAACACACATTCCCATTTTTTCTTTCATTCACTTTCATCCTCGTCTCCCGAGTCCTCAAGGCCACAAGACAGATGTGACTGTAAGTATTTTATATTGAACCGTTTTCGCTACTTTCATTTACTACTCAACTGAGGCCATAAAACAAAAAGCTCACACTCAAGTTAACCAAGAAAAAAACACACGTGCCCATTTATATACACAGATGCAAACCAATCCAAATTAAATACGTACAACACCACAGGATTAATGATGACATTCAAAGCTTTTTTTGTTTTGTTTCTTGCAACATAAATTATACAGCAATGATACGATTTAGAATTGCTAAAGCCATATCAACGTGACGGTTGTGGAGGCGGTAATTTTACCCTCCGTGTCGCAAGGGTGTGGCCTCAACAGTGTCTTAACATGCTGCTTTCCATCTTGACGCACACACAAACATGCACGAAAAGAGGCAGAGACAAAAAGAAAAAAAAAAGGTTTTATTCTCGTCGCTGTGCATTTAGCAATCCTCAGTAGTGAACATTCAAGCATTCCAATAGTCTTACCTCTGGGCAAACGTTGCGTCGCTCCACAGCTTCCCTCAGTCGATAATCTGCACGGACCTGTACGCCGCCGTGGTGCCGTCGTTGACGAATAATGACTTGCTCATTCCTAGCTGTGGAACAACAAGCAGTTCAAAAACAAGAGCGGTTAGAGGAATTGCGCCACCGCGACAACAAAAACGTAGAGAAAAAATGATGCACCGCAGACAAGTCAAATTCGAATAGATACAAACAATCGGCAAGTATGTAAAATGAGGCTTCAAACTCGAGACGTTCTCCGGGCTCTCTCAGATGCTATGTGGGCATGCAAGCTAAATACGCAGATAACGCGCCAAGCTCAAATTTAAATTTACAATCAAATACGTAATGAATGTATTTCTCTAGCATCTTTCTTATGCCTACATGAGCTATGAAAATATGGCCAGTTAAAGCCAGCGGCTGAAATATATCCCGCGCCACAACATGAAGCACTAGCTGCAAGCTAGCTTGTAGGCTAACAGGCTTCCATGCCTGTTAAAATTCCGTCCGGGATCATCCAATACGATGTGTAGGACCACATAACGTTATTCAGCTATACCTGTATGTGAATGTAATACAGTACAAGCAATGTTTTTACGTTTCCACATACTATGCTAGCCTGAAGAAAATAGAACACATAACACTTGGAAATTTAAATAACTCAACTCAACTCAACTTTATTTATAAAGCGCTTTAAGAACAGGCATAGCTGTATACAAAGTGCTGTACATGAAACATAAATCGGTTGTGCAGTAAAGAATAAGGTAACAGAACAAGAACAAAGCAAACATTTTGAAGTGCGTAAATTTTACATCAGTAAATTAATAATAAATAGGCGAGTGAATGAATGAATAAATAAATAAATAAATAAATAAATAGTAGATTAAACATCAAACATCAAATTCATACACACCACAAAACACCAACAAACAAGTCTCATGGTGCGCCAAAAGCCAAAGAATACAGATGTGTTTTAAGACGTGTCTTAAAAGAGGATAAAGAATCTTAAAGTGGACTCTAAATTTCACGGGCAGCCAGTGAAGAGAGGCCAGGATAGGGGTTATGTGTTCCCTCTTACGGGCACCAGTAAGGAGACGAGCAGCAGCATTTTGGACAAGCTGGAGATGTTTGTAAATTGTGTCACAAGGGAAGATGCATTTTCCTTGGGTGCAGCTAGCTAATTGCATGCCGTAGTGCCAGAAATGCGGCAAGTAGGCGTAATTAATTATAACCAAGTAACTCGTAATTGCACCGGCTAGCCGCTGATGCCATGAAAACGCCCTCAGTTCTTATACAGTGGGGGAGGGGAGCCACTCATTCTGAACGTTCAAGTGCATCCCGAAACCAAACCCCCAAAGATCAGGAAAACTGATATTGTGAAAAACAGTTCCCTATCAAGCTTTGCACATTTTCAAACATGCAAAACGTATTTACATACATACAAATCTCTGAATTTACTTGCACATAAAGGCTAAATAAAATTGTAGCTAAATAAAAGTATTAAAAAATATATTTAACCCTCCTGTTGTGTTTCTTAATATAGTTCATGGATCAATGTAACTCGTTATGATGTTTAAAGGGATACTTGACTCACATTGAGCCATTTTCAGCAGTAAAAGTGAATATTTTATCGATAATTAATGTGATAACTTCATTATTTTTCACATACAATTAATAGCTTTAAAAAGTATTTTTTTCTACTTGCTGTTGACTGAAGATGACATCACCTGTGCTGAGGAAGTAGGTAACGGCCAATCATGGCTAAGTTTGCTGACCAACCCCCAAAACAGGTGAACCATAATTGGTCGTTACCTACTTCCTTGGCACAGGTGATGTCATCATCAGTGGACAGCAAGTGGGGAAAAAAAAAATGTTTTTAAAGGCATTAATTGCACCTGAAAAATAATTAAGTTATCAAATAATTCTGAACAAAATATTCACTTTTCATTGCTGAAAATGGTTCAATTAGTCAAGTATCCCTTTAGTCATCAAAAAAAAAAAAAATCACATAATGCAATGCAATGTTTTTAAAATATATATATATATATATATATATATATATATATATATATATATATATATATATATATATATATATATATATATATATATATATATATATATATATATATATATATAAAATAAAATTAAAACATGAGAGGCAGCAGACAAAGTTCAACCAAAGTTTTTTTTTCTTTCTTTTCCTAACGGGTCAATTTGACCCACAACATAACAGGAGAGTGTTTATCAGTACCACAATTTAAGAATCACTTAAATACTAATAGACATGTTTTGCCTTCTTTAATTGAAGCCTTTTTAGGTGTTATTCAAACATACGTGCCATTCAGCATGTCAAACGTCTCCCTCCGCAAAAAAGCAGACTGTGCTAGTCTTCTTGACAGCTTCATTTCAGAATTTCTGTGTCCTGACCTTTTCTATAATCTCTCCGTTTCCCTCCATTACTCCTCCCACACTAGACAGCCAGCGAGTGCTGAGAACCAGTCAGCCAGGATTCCAAAGAGACTGTTTCTGTATTCACACTCAACAACTTGGGTGGGGCTCGACAGGGAAAGTGAAATGTGCAGCCGGGTTAATAAAGCACATGCAAATACACACTTGCTAGCCCTGTTGTGCATGCGTGTGCGAGGTTGTGGACACAATTCACTGCGCATGTCGTGTTGTACTGGTTTTGTTATTTACCTTTTTTATAATGCTTTGCAAGTTCTTGTCGTTCCATAGATGGTAGAGGAGCACCGAGGCCGCTTTGCTACCTTTGGGGAAAGACCTAGAGAAAAGAAAAAAAAAAAAAAAAAGATGATTTTTCCCTGACAACACTACACGTTAGCTGAATCGCAATTAGGGGTGTCTTAAATTAGTGCCTTAATTTTGAATTAATTTAAAGTTCCTTTAACACCACAAATTTTTTTGACGTGCAATTAATGACCCTTAGTTGGAAAGCCTGCACTGTGGGAATTCCAGTCGCAATGCAGCAGACACATCCACGTCAAAATTTAGCAGTAATACATTTAATAATACATATATTTGTGGACACAGTATGTATTTTACAACTTTAAAAATGTGCAGAATTTCACAAGTTATTTCATGTTAAAGATAGCTCTTGATGTGAAAAGTAAAAAAAATGCACGGAGCTGTCACCAACGTCAAATGCAATTATGCCATCGAGTGACAGAAAAATGACCTCAACACAAATCAATATGATACTTATTTATTTATTTATTTATTTTTACCATACAGTACATCTTTTTAATTTTAACTATTTATTACTGTATCAATGACTAAAATATGCAGCTAAATTTCTATTAGTTTAACATGTTTTCCCACTTTTATGTTAACAAGAGTCTGAAAATTTAGGGAAAAAAAATATTATGTACATTTAGAAAAGATATAAAATTTGTGATCAATCGTGAGTTAACTATTGAAGTCATGCAATTAATTCCGAATAATTTTTTTTTTTTTTTTATCACATTACACCCCTAATTGCAATTTGTGACACAAAGTGACTCAACTGTCACACATGATGCAGAATTATGTAACTAGTTTTCATGAGTGGCAATTAATTTTTAACAAAAACTTGCAATTTTTTTTGTTTTTTTTTGTTAAACACAACCGTACTGGTAATTATCCAGTTCCGTCACTTTTGGGCATGTTGCTCCGTGTGCCATGGGCTTGAAGCTTGTTTGGCCTTTGACCCAGTTTCAAATGGTAGAAACTCACCCATTCCGGCTGAGGTCGGCCAGCGATGCCACCAAATCGCCGTCGATAAACTTCTTGTTGACCTCCGTGTCGGCCATCATCAGATTGCGCACGGTGTTGCAAGCCGTGGCGACGCTTTCGTCCGAGTTGCCCAGCTCTCGGGGGCCAGCAGAGATGAGGCTGGTGAGCTCCGGCAAAACTTGCTTTGCTGCGCAAAAAGACGGGAGACGCTCAGCGCTGCTGCCGGGAATCGAGAGGACTAGAGAGAGTCTACATTAACACGTGATGCTTCTCACCCATGGTGGCCTGCAAGCCGTTGGTTCGACCAATGTTACCCAGTAGGGACACGGCAGCCTTCTGCAAGCTTGACTTGGGTGACCTCAACAGAGGAGCAATATGCATCAGAGCTCCCAACTTCTGGACCAGAATCTGACTCATGGCGCTGGACCCCTAGAACAGACAATTCACGAGTTAAGAGTTCAGTCTCACATTGTTATGTGCTGAGGTTGGATCTCAAAAGCGCAGACACAAATAAGATTTAACTCTTTATTCGCATAACATGGAGAGGCGTAGAACAAACTTGACTAGACAATGAGAATGCATCGAGAATCACGAGACACCAAGCCCCCTTGGGCTGTGGAGATGCACAGAGGAACAGAGGTAATAATCCGACAAACACACACATTTCTCAGACATTTTATATAGACACTGAATCGATCTGATTGGTTGTGGCTAGGCATGAGGGAAACAGGACTGACATGGAATTATCTGATTGGCTGTTAACCAGATAAAGAGATTAAAGACTCTTGACATCACATAGCTCCTGACATCACATAGGTTAAGACCAGTTGAAACTAGACGCCGGTTATATCAGTTCAAAACACACACTTGACCTCACGGTCATGACCAAAACATAACCCTTGCATGACCCAAACTTAACCCTGGCATGACCCAGTCATGATACACATTCAGCTGTCAAATGCAAAATGTGCATGAATGATAATTTTCCTTATTGATGCTTTTCATGTTGGTCAACATACATTTTGGTGCCAAGAAATTTCAACAGTTTAAGGTAATGTTGCTAATAAAAAAAAAATATAAAAAAACCTCAAAATTTTGAGATATTCAACTTTTTTTTAAGTGCTAAAAATATGTTTTGACATGACTCTTGTATATTAGCACTATTAGTATATATTTATGTAATGTCATACAGTATTCTTCCATTTTTTTTAATGCAATCATGACTGCATAGGGCCTTTTACATGCAAATCATGTTTCATGTGGAAATCCAGCAAAAATTCAGAATATTAGGCAATATATTAACAGTAAACAAATGCAACAACGGGTGACGTCAAAGCACAAACACTACTTTTAGTAACAATCAAAGTACACTTCCTAAAATGTCAAAGCGCATTAATTATCAATCAATTAATTGTCAAAAATATGGACCTCTCAAAAATTAGAGCCAATTCAACAAAACAGTTATCATTATCGGACTCAGCAGCCCAAAAATGAACCAGCAACGATTAAAATATATGTGGCACTCAATTTTGTGGTTATTGGCCAGTGTAATAGAGACGTTCCTTTCAAATACTGTTCTTGCTTCGTCACACTCCAGACCCGGGGCCAGATCCGACCTGCTGCATCATCATATATTTTTGCAATATAATAATAATTAAAAAAAAAAAAAATGAGACCAAGATAAAGGATTTCAAGCATTTTTCCTTCAAATCTCCAAATCACACATGGGAAAATGTGCTATAGTCCGAAAAAAAACTAATAGTGAATATTTTGATTAAATTTCAAAATTTATAATCAGCAAAAACGTCATCACCAACAGAACAACAAAAATACAGTGAAGCATGTTGGTGGCAGCATAATCAACAGTTTTTCTTCAGACAAAACTAGGGCCTGAAACAAGTTGGCCTACTAGAACATCTGAAATTTATTTGGGGGTTAACCAAAAAACGAAAAATAACTAAAACTACATTTTATGTTTATAATTACTATAATTATTGCAAAAATGTCCGTTTTAGTCTTTGGTAATTAATTCAATGAATGAGCCTCTGGGGATGATTTTAAGAAGATATATATAAATATATATATATATATATATATATATATATATATATATATATATATATATATATATATATATGTATTTATATAAACCGAAAAAAGGACGGTTGAAAGTATGTCATACAGAAGTGACGTCATCAAGCAACAGCCCATAGAAAAGCACCTTGAGATGACGTTGCTCCCATGGTGTTTTTTTTTAAATATTGAGCACAAGTAATACACAGTAAAAATAAATGAATAAATAAATAAATAAATAAATAAATAAATAAATAAATAAATAAATAAATAAATAAAACTAACAATGAAACTAACTAAAACTAAACTAAAACGAAGCATTTATTAAATAACTAAAACTAATAAAAACTAACAGAAAAACCCTGAAAACTAATTAAAACGAAACACAAAACGAAATCAAACCTAACTAAAATGGAAAATTCCAAAACTATAATAACCCTGGTTGCACATGTGAAAGGTGACATTAATTGAGGGGGGAAAAAAAAAAACTTTTGAAATGATTCATTTCGGTTTCATTTCTTTTCAAATCATAAAAACGCGGGAATTGAAGAGAGGTGTGTAGACTTTTTCCACCCATATGTGCTGCGGACTTACGAGATGTTTGCTGGCAGTCAGGTTCTGCAGGGCGCCGCAGCACGCCTCCAAGGTGGCGTCTTTCTGGGACGAGCTGAGCAGAGACAAGTAGGTCTGCATGGCTTTGGGGTGGCACAACCACTTGGCGCCTTTCGGGTCTTCGTCGAACATTCCTCGCATGCTGTCAAATGAAAACTGAAGAGGAGAAGAGAGGAAGAGAACCAGGTCACCTTGGGCAAGATGGTACACGGGGATCCGTTTTTTTTTTTGTTTTTTTTTTGGTGCCATGTACCTGCTGTTGAACCTTGCCGCTCTTGGGGCTGAAGCATCCAACCGTCGGGCTTCTCCTGCCGGATTGGCTCTCCGTTGTAGGGATGAAGTCCGCAAAGCACTTGGGGGACTCGGCCTCCAGCTGGTAGGTCAAATTGTGGAGGATGCATGCACAGTTCTCCACAGACTACATAAAAGGACACGGACGGGGAGAGATTTCAAGACAATCAACATATTTGATTGTACAAGTTTCCCGTTTTCAACTAATTGATCCGACGATATTCTAATTTACTGAGATGCACTGTAAAGAATTCCTTTCATTATGAATAAACATTCAAGCAACCGAACACAAGCGACCTTCCCTTTTGGAGGTCTATTGTAGCCATTTACAAAAGGTTGAAAACTCACGAGCGTGTACTGATTGTCAAAGACTCGACTGACGGGAAAAGCAAGTGCGTGCAAATGATCAGAAGCATCATTATTCATTATATAAACTGTGAGAGTCACATGAGCAATGGGAGTTAACCGGCGTGGTTCGCAGTACTGAAAATTCCAGTCAGACGGCCAAGTGATCAGAATGATGTAACGTGAGCCTGAACTTTTAAAAATGTATTTTACTATACTTACATAATAACACATGGAAAAAGTTTTTGCAGAATTGCAAGATTGTAGTCTGGCAAAAAGTTGTTGTTGTTTTTTTTTTTTTTGGTCCCCAACTGCAGATCATATTGAAAAGATTTATGGCCAACCTACTGCTGGAAAGCGTGAGACAATTTACGCTACCAACAGGATCTGTTCTTGACAAACCACGCAGCAGAAGGCAAGCTAGTCCAACCGGCCATGAAAACACCGAACTCTTAGAGCAGGCATTCACGCAGTGCCAAGGAAAGTTTGTCAGCATCAACAAAAGGCAAATTTGCCCGTACCAAATTGTTGAGCATCCTAATCTTTTTTTTTTTAAAACCTCTCAACAACCCAAAGTCAAACCGATCCAGTTTTGAGAAATTTTCAACGGATAGCGGACATTTTGTTAAACGTTGGAGCACTGCGCCGACTGAATTGCAGTCTGAGACAGAAAAACAAATTGCCAGAGAGCAATTTTGCAATTCTCTGCCAAAATCGGAAGGCCATACGCAAGCTAGGGATCGAACATTTTTAACACTTCTATATAATTTCAGGCCTGACTTACAATTACCATTCACTCCCAGTTGGTCGTGCCATTAACTTCTTAATCACAGCAGTGACTAACATTTGACATCACTTGAGGACCGCTTCTATATCAGCGACGGTCTTTCCTCACACATGCACATGGAACAAAACTAATAAAATAAATGAAAACAGAAGGAGAACCCATTCAAACAACTATTCACTATAGAATACATACGCTTGAAGTGAAGCATTTTGGGACACAATTAACATTCCCGCCATGTCACATTTCGACCACATGAAAAAGAACAACGCAAGAAGGGGAGCGGGATAAGCGTTTTCAAGATGGAAGATCAAGATGGAAAAATAGTGACTGGATTATCAAATCCAGTCACTATTTTTGATGTATCAACTAAAGACAATATTAAGGTTCTTTGCACACTTCAAATCAAGTCATCAGTAAAGTAACTAAGTTTCTTTTTCGAACCTGGCCAATCAGAGATTGAGCTGCGCTCACCTTGTCATCGGGGTTGTTGTCGGCCACACAGGACTGAAGGTAGCACATGAGCGAGTCGACAAGTCCCCGGCAGTCTCTCATGGCCGTCCTCTCCCTCAGCTGAGCGCAACTCAGGTTGCTGCAAACAGTTCAATCTCTGCTTATTTGATATTCTTTTGTAAGATTGGCAGCTTTAGGCTTCATATTCAGTCCATGGACGTGTACAAAATGGACGCCGGGCACTGAAAGCCTCAACACCTGGCTTAAAGGGGAAGTAAACCCCTCCTACAAATTTCTTGACAATATTATGTTCTATGCAGCCCCACTAGTCTACGGCATTCTTCATATTGTGTTCGTGGAATCAGTTAAGCAGCAAAATCCAGCAGTTTTTATCAATATCAGAAGGCGGCCATTTTGCCACTTGCTGTCGAATAAAAATTACATCACAGCTCTGCTTCCGAAAACAGATGAGCTGTGATTGGTTGTTGCCTGAGCCCTGAGCAACTGTGATGTCATCTTCAGTCGACGGCAAGTGGCAAAACGACCTCCCCCTGAGATGGATGAAAACAGGTGGATTTTGTTGCCTAAATTGTCATGTTTCGACTAGTGAGGTCACATATGACATACTATTGTCAAGGAATGTTTAAGGTCGACTTCCCCTTTAATTCATTCACTCACAGCCATTTTCACTGAAGCAAAACTGTTCACTCCCGGCTGTTTTACTTGATTTTGACTGCTTTTGCAAGGCCCACAGAATATTGTGTTCTATTGCTCTAAAAACATGGAACATACCAAAGGAATGATTAGAGTCTCTTCTTTCACCAGAATTTTTTTTTTATCTGTTTCCGTTTTGTTAGCAATTAGCATTAGAATATAGGTAGGTTTTATCATTATTTAAAAATCTGTTTCGAATTGTGGGAAAATCAGCTTGTTTTCAACATGGCCCTGGTTGAGCTCTTATACTCTATTGCCACATGCTGGCCGTTTTTGTAATTACTACCATTGCTTCACCCGTTCTCTGCAGTTGAGAGGCTGCAACAAAGCCTTATGTATGCTCTAGCATTAAAAACAAAACAAAACAAAACAAAAAACATAAATAACGTATGAATACGTCTTTGGAACTCTTAAAACATTTAAAACAGAACATATTTATACGTTTTTGGGAGCAAATGAGTTAAGGTCCATGAACTAGCAACTCTTTTTTTCCTCACTAGTATGTTTAGTTGAGCAATAGTAGAATAGTAGAAGTGGAAAACAAAATGACACTGTGTTTACTCGTACGTGGACCTTCAGCTGGGTGTCAATGTTTTTCCATAATATGATGATGCGCTCTCACCGCAGGCACCCCGTGGTGTTGTAGAAGACCTCCGGGTGGATGTTGTTGGTGGTGCTGTCGTCCGACCAGCGGGTGAACGGCACCACCACGTTCTCCGTCAGGGCGGGCAGCGCCGTGGCGATGAGTTCTCCCTTCAGCTCGTCGGCAGAGGACAAGTTCCACAGCAGGCCTGCGAGTGTCAAAGAAAACCTTTCAGGTTTCGCCCTTCCCCCGTCGTGATATTTTTGCACGCGTTGAAATAACGGCACCTGTGATCTGCTTCTGCGTCTCGTTACATTCCGTCTCCTTCAGCAACTGCAGGGCTTTCGCGATGCCGCCGCATTGCTGGACCTGCAGCTTATTCTTCTGGTTCTTGAACACCAGGTTCCTTAAGGCCCCAGCGGCGGCCTGGCTCACGGCGGGACTTGGACTGCGCAGCAGAGTCACCAGAGTGGGGATCCCCCCAAGCTGGAGAACCTGAGAGAGGAAACACTTGCGTTAAGCAGGGTTCACCAATTTCGGTCCTCGAGGTCCGAAGTCCTGCTGCTTTTTAGATGTTTCCTCGGGATGTAACGATATCCAAACATCACGATACGATATCATGATATGAAGGTCACGATATGATAATTATCATGATATTGTGGAGAGGATGCCGAGTCACAATATTGAGAAAAAAGAGCTCTTACTAAAAAGAAAAAGCACAATATTGTGCTTTTGTACATAACAGCAATGCATATAAACCACCTACAATCTCTAATAACAATATTGAGGCACTTATTTGCTAATGCAAGCACACATTGATCACACAAGCAAATTCCCCAATTACCAAGTTCCCCTTCATCTGACAATTAGCATAGATTTTAAACATAGAAGGCCAAAACATCCCTCATAAAAAATAAGTTGCACTAATAAACTAGCCACTAGAGGGTGCTAGAACTCCACAAATGGAAACCAACCCGACTTTTTTAACAAATGTGTTCCTTTTAAATATTGTGAACATGACGATGATATTGTGGAAGTTTTAATATCACGATATCACAATATTGCCCTTATCGTTACATCCCTAATGTTTCCGCCCACTAGCGCACCTGATTCATATAATGAGCTCATTAGCATGCCTGATAATGATCCTGATCTTTACTGTCAGGTGTGTTGGTAGGCGGAAACATCTAAATCGCAGTCATTCTTACACATGTTTTGTGTAGAATTTTTTATTTTTATTTTTTATCTATTTGGTCCATTTGCAGGCGCCCAATTGGTAGTTCTCAAACAAACTGACTGGGCTCTACAGAGCTTCGGTTCTGTTTGAGGAGTCTTCCTTCGACATCACTTGACAAAAGCGTCCTCATTTAAACAAAGATACTAAAAAGAAGCCGACCTCTTGCTTGGCACGATCATCTTTAAAGGTGGTTTGCTGAATGATGGTGGCACCACACTGCTGGAACTTCTCCTCAGGGTGAGACAAGAACTCCACAGCTTCCTTGATGGTCACGTCCGATACGTTCAGTGAACTGTTCATGCTGCAGACGCACACATTTTTTTTTAGTTGAGTCAATAATGCAGTAGTATTATGCAATAGTGCATAATCATTAGAAGAAACAAACTCACCCTGATTGCTGTTCAATCCTGGACGTTTTGATGGTCTGGTCTGGAGGCGCTTCCAAAAACCGTTGTTGGCCCGTAGCTGTGTGGAAGCCATTGCTGGTGGAGTAAGTGCTGAGTCTCTTCATTTGACTCTGGCTGGTCTGCTGCCCTTTGCCTCTCTGAGAACAACAAATGCAAATGAACGGGAATGAAGGATGAAAACACGTCAGCGACTTTGCCAGCAGGAAGAAGTGATCGTCACCCTGATGCTGGCAGGCGCCAAGGCAGGATCACTGCGGCTGGATTTCATCCCGACGGGACTTTGAGGCCAGTTGGAAGCGTTGATTTGTTGTTCCCACGCACTGGAGCTGAGGTGCCTCGCTCCAAGGCTTTTTGTGGACAGAGAGCGACTCTTTTGGGCATGTTGCTACAAAATGAAAAGGGGAAGAAAAAGTTCTGTTTTATTTGGAGAAACAGCAACATGAAAACGGGCTTCTGTGCTGCATTCCTGTTAAAATTGCTTATTTTTTCTTCGGGCAAAGTCTCCATGGGAGAGGACTTTCAATTCAATTCAATTCAATTCAATTTCAATTCAATTCAATTCAAAAATTTCATTTTATTCTTTTAAAAAAAAAAAAAAAAAAAAAGGAAATGAAAGGGGACAGAAAGAAGTAAAACTTGTGGTATCTGCCCCTGATCATAAAATAAAATAAAAATGGAAAAATAACAACAACAACAACAATAAATAATAATAATAATAATAATAATAATAATAATAATAATAATCATAATAATCATAATAATAATAATAATAATAATAATAATAATAATAATAATAATAATAAACAAAATAAATTACATTAAGCAATCCAGTTTCTATTTTGGTAACAAACAAAATGATTTTTTTTTTCCAGTAATTAGGTTTTTATACATTTTTTCTTAAAAATAGGAATGGATTGAGAGATGATTTAGTTATATGATCCAGATTGTTTCACAAACTAACATTGAATTGAAATACATCATTCTTGTTGTTTTATTCTGTATTTCGGTTTGGAGAAAAAAAACAAAAACAAAAAAACAAAAAACATGTTCCTCTGAATGTGTACTCATTTTCCTTTTTTATTTTATTTTGTTTTATTTATTTATGTATGTATTTATTTATTTATTTATTTATTTTAATTTGTTTGCATGTTAATTGCTAAAAAAAAATTCATGATGGGTTTTATACATTATTTTTAAACTCCATCGATTCATTAATTTTTAACATTTAAATTTTTTTAGTTTTTATAAATAATGGATTAGTGTGGTCTCTGTATCCACATCCAGACACAACACAATTAGTGGGTTTCTGTAAAAGAAAAATGGGTTCATGGGTTTTGGCTGCACGCCCCCACACTTCAATGCAATAGGTCAGGAATGGAAAAATCAATGAATTATTTAACAATAACAAAGCATTCTTCAATAATTCTTTAACCTTGTGCAAAACGTAAAACATACAAAAGTACTTTCTACAAAGACTGCATGCTTTTGCTTTTCTTTTCCTCTTTTGTTTCGGAAAGCACAGAACAATCCCACAGACTGTGAGCAGGTAACATAATATTTGCAACTGGAGACTCCCGACAAAAGCAGCTGAACACAGAAGGGCTTTGTGCGCTGCACTAGCATAACCTGAATTCAAAGTGCAATTAAATCGGCTTGTCTCATCTAATTACAGATGGATGCATCATCAGTTTATTTTGTCTGTGAGTGCCATGTGTCCTGATTGACATGATCTCACTAAAATGTCACATAATTAATCAGTGCAGATGATTCATGCAGAAGGCAATATCACTGTCGTGTTACCTAAATGGCATTGGCCGTCTGCATCTTGTTCCCACCACCAGCTTCAATGCACACAAGTTTTACATGTGTCAAGAGCAAGCTTCAAAATATAGTTTTCTTTGCATAACAGCTCAAGTAGAGGCCTCTAAAAAAAATCAGTTACATAACAAAACATGGATATTGTCACATGACTAAGTCTTTGGCTTGGTGAAGTCTGCTTGTGTTTGGCCAATCGATAGGTAGTCATGTGACTTACCGTTTAACTAATGCTTGCTTGTTTAACCTGAAATGACCTTTGAACACAGCTATGTCCACCATCTTTGTTTAATGGAAATCAATCAAATTCTTTCTACAATATGGAGCAATAACAATTTAGATGAAAGCTGAAAATAACATCAAACTAGTGCCTGACGTTTGGCAAATCCCAACCAGTCACAATGCCTCTGCTACATTGTGGTAGCCAAGTCACGTCACAACAAGCAGCGGTTGGGCACAAACAGTCAAATATTTTTTCTAAAAAGAGGCTTCGAGCTATTCATGAAGTTTACTGTCAAACTAAACAAAGAGAATTACAACTTGTGATGACAAAACAACACCATCACTTTGAATGTCCGCTTGCTTAATGCTAACAACACACAATGCAAAATGCCATAGATGGGCTAACGAATCCACAGATGTTATTGTGATTTTTATTCTCCACACATTTTAGCCGCGTAACAACTCCCACATAATACTTCCAATTTACACTGTTCCCATTTCAACTAGCTTAAAAAATTCACGCCTCACGGGGTATATATCGTCTGATTCCACATTCAATAAAGTATTTGCACAATTTAACTTGTAATATCAACTTTTCCCCATTCATTTTCAATGGGACAGACATTGAACTTTTTCTAAGTATCACTTTCCACGCCCACTTCCGTACATATAAGTTATCATCAGTTGAACTTGAAGTAAAGTGCATTGTCCAGTAACCAGGAGGTCATAATTTCACAATTTATCTCTCAATTTACTTCATAAGCATTCCACATGCATTCAAATCTTAGCATTCAGCTATTAGCATTCAGCTTTCAGCATTCCCACACAATTTCTCCCGGAATTGCACTTAGTCTAGTATAATAAGAGTATGATGTAATGCAATTTGAGCAAATTTGTTATTTCAGAAGTGTGTTTCAAACTGGTAGCCCTTCACACGAATGAGCAGCCAAGAAGTACAGTGTAGCTCCCAGCTTCAAAAAGGTTGGCGACTCTTTAGTCTGCCTGACATGTATGTCACATTCGGAATGTGTGAGGAACCCTAATCCAATCCATTAATGATTCATTAGAGAAGCATGGAAATGTTCCAAAACAAATGACTATACAGGAAAACATCCCGGAAAGGAGGCAGAGCGGAAGTTCATCTTATAACACTGCTGTTTGGGTTTGTCCCAGTTTCTCGATGGAAGCGTTCCACAAGACAAGAGCAACAATTACCGCTTTGTTGTACGCTGCCGACTTGGTGGAGACGCTGCGACCGAAGGTGCCGTTGGCTTTGGAGGGCAAAAACTGGAATGTTCCAAACTCGTCCAGTGGCGACAAGGTGGGACCTGTGGAAAGTTGACACGGATGAGGGTGACAAAAATAAATAAATAAAGCAGAAGGACGCTACAACAGGGCAGAATGCCAACGGGACAATTGGCAAACATTTTTGTCTGGATGAACAGAATGGAATCAAAAGATGGCAAAGCCGCTTAATGACACGTATGACAGAATGAGGCCAATAGGGGAACTCAACTTGTCTTCAAGAGGAGTCATGTTTCCACCTTTGTCACAGTGTGCAAACAAGTATTAAGAAAAACAGTTCAAATAAGTTGTCTCATGCTTATCCCACATTGGGTGTGAAACAGACGTAACATCACGTCACTTGCGTGAACGTGTTTTCGCACTTTTGTTTGTCATGAGTGATTCATAAATTGTGTAGCGCTACTCATCGTTGCACCAAGACCAACGGACTCATTAAAGGATTATAACGCGTTCTTCTTCCTGTTCCCACTCTTTAAGTATATTTTACTAAGACATTTGCTGCCACTCTTTCTTGCCTTTGCATGTTGAACAAAATGAATGATACAAGCAACAAGGGGTGGGAAACCTGCTGTGGCTCTCCATCTTTGTAAAAGAATGTAGTCAATATGATTTTTTTTTTAAATTAATTTTAGTTTTCACCCTTTTCAAATGTGTTAAGGTGATCTTGTAATATGAAAATAAACCCTTTTCTTGGTCACTCAAAATATATAATGTTTAGTTATTGACCGCCAAGTAGGTAAACCATGGATAAATCAAAGAAAAGAAACATTTCTGAAGAATGTTCAATGCTACATGAACTACTGTATATTTAAAGCAACACATACAAATAAAATCACTTTACATGTCAAAAGTCATTTGCAGCTTCTGGTGTTTTTTTTTCTTTCTTCTTCTTCTTTGGGAGATTGTCCGAATGCTCTTTGAGCATTTCAGGCTGCCCCTGCCTGCTCTAACCTGTCCACTTTTATGAAATGCTCATGTAAACTCTCTCCTGTGCTGAATATAGTTGATGTTTTGAAGACTGACGTTCTGCCTGGACGTTTCTATTTGTTCACCTGAACAAAACACAAAACCAGCTACAGGACTAGTTAGTCCCTAACAGCAGAAAGAATTCATTCAATTGATCCACCCTAGAAATGATCTTTGCCACATTGTCAGGTATCATCTCATTTATTTATTTATTTTTTGGCTGAACGGCGATAAAACAGCTTCTACTGGATAAACCAGTAACGTGCTAGCACATGGTAATGGCAAATTAATCAGCTTGCTTGTTGTTGCGGTTACTCTTACGCTTTCTTTCTGCACTTGTGCTGCATGTTCGCTAGTAAGCCTCAACAAACTACTTTTAGCATTATTTATCCTCAAATAAAACGTGTTGACTGTGCATACTTTGCATGATGACTTAAATGAAGCCCACCTGAATTAAAAAAAAAACAAGAAAAAAAACTTGCCCTACTTTGCTGTGTTGATCAAATGTAACTTGAGACGAGTGCCAAACATTTGTCAGTGCCAAAATATTCCATTAATTTGAGGATAGGCTGTTTCGGTTAAGCCTCAGGTGACCTTATCGACTGCACGCCACATTTCGCACTCACATAACGTGTCAGCAATTTGTTACGTGTGAATGCAAAGAAGCTATCTCACTGACAGCTTCTTTTCTGACAAAGAAAGTTTCTCTCTTTTTTGTGCAAGCACTCAAGCCGAAAAAAGCTTCTGTGTGTGTAAGGGTTCCAATGCCAGTGGACTGCATTCCTTTCTTGGAGGGAGCAAAACACTCCTTGAGAGAAAGTTGGACATCAAGTGCTCGAGTGGACGCAGCCGCACAGATTACATTCAGAAAAAAAAGGGCACAGTTAGACTGCAGAGCTGTCTCTCGATGCACAATAGCACGACTATATCAGGATTGCGCTGCAGATTTTTCTAGGGCCCCAAAAGAAGTTAAATTCAACTATCAAAGTAGTACTCTGGACATTTAACATACTTTTATTTTGTCAGAAATACAGGCAACTGAGGACAATATACTGTAGTGTGATGTATGGTCCCAATCAACAGGATCGTTATCAATCAGGCTTATGCAGAGCTAGCTGATGAGGTAATCAAATATCACTTGTGTGCAAATATATTTTACAATAGAGAAAAAAAATCTCACTGTAGTCTGCATACCAACAAATAAAAATGTCACAAAACGTTAATGTCATTATTGGATGAGCATTTAATTGGTCTGCCTGGCACTATATGTTATTGGCATAGATCAGCTGTTTTATTGGCTGTTTATATGCTATATAATTTTTTGAGTCGAGAATAATTTATTTAGGACTAAAGCACCATCAGAAATCCGTGACGCATCAGTTAACTCATTCACTGCCATTGACGGAAAAAGACGTCAAATGATGCATTTTTTTTTGCTGTTCTGGCAATGAATGTGTTAAGCCCCTCCAATGATTTCCCAGAACCCCCCCTTTTTCTTTTGGGTCAAGAAGACTCCTTTGAGCACTGGGAGAGAGGGAAAAAAAATCTAGCACGGCCCCTGTATATAAATGGATGAAATTGGATGAATTTGGCATTAAAATCTGGTCTGGAACATCATTTTGGATGGAATTTCAAATTGCATTCGCCTCCTTTGTTTGTAACCACTCATTAACCACCCAAACACTTTTGATGTCAAAACCAAATTGTTGCTGAACTAGATGAAATATAGGGGAAATCGTGATAGGCTGCACGGTGAAGTGATATTTATGATTTTCAGTCAAAAGAGAAACAATGATACACGAGGGAAGCGCAAGAAGCCAAAAATAATAATAGAAATGTATAAGAAAAGTAAGAAAAGTGTAGCCACTCATCTCTGGTGGTTATGGGTTCTAAATTGTAACAAAAAAGCAATTCTCCAGTGTCGGTTACATGCCAAATTAAAGAAACAAAGACCCAATTGTGACGGTTTTCCCTGTTGCACGCGCGCGTATGAAGGATTAATAGCAGCGGCAAAAGTAGTTCCGTACTTGTAGGAGTGCCGTTCTTGCCGTGTTTGGACTTGCTCCTCTTGACGGTCTGCACTTGATCCAGCACCCGGTGCGCCCCCGTGTGCAGCCTGGCGTCGGACGGCACAGCCAGCGAGGTGTCCTCGGTTCTCCCGACCGCGATGGCCGAACGCAGCGGCTCCGCAAGCATCGTTCTCCTGCTCGGTGCTCGATCCAAACGCTCGCTCGCTCGCTTGTCCCGACCAGCTGGAGGCTCCTGAACTGGGAGAAGCGCGCTGAGCTTGGCTTGGAGCGCGCGGCGGACGTGCGCACAAAAACACGAGAGGCGTGGACGGGAGCTCCACCCAGCTGCGCCTGCGCCGCGCCCAGTCGAGGTGGGAACGCGGATGACAGTTCACACGATGACGAGGGGCTGACGACTCCTGCAAAACATGCAAACAAGCGCGCACTGCATTGTACAAAACATTTACTTCTTGCTCTGACGTGTAGTAAATTCTTTGCACATTGACTTAGGAACTCTTTCTCGTGACATGCTAGACTGCTGCTGTTTTGTTGTGTTTTTATTTTGGTCACTATTTACTGTATTTATTCTGTGTTTTATGTATATTCATACTGTGTGTGTTTTAATTTGACATTCTATTATGACATGAATTTGGCTCTGCTTTCTCGGCAAGATCAAAACCTTGGTTTCATTTTATTTTTTAATTGTCAGGAAAAAGGCATTTTTGTTTGTTGTAATTATTAGGGATGTATCACTATCCAAACATCACAATACGATATCACCATATGAACCGCATAATTACCACAATATTGTGGGGCAGTTGGTGATATAAAAAAGGTCACAATAATTTAATTTATATATATATATATATATATATATATATATATATATATATATATATATATATATATATATATATATATATATGTCTCTTGAGGCAATTACACAGTATTCTCTGGTTATAACTGTCATGTTTTGGTTTGGTGGGGGTGGGTTTTTGTTGTCTTTTGGTCGTTTGTCATGTGTTCCTTGTTTCTTCCCTTGTCCCGTTATGTCAAACCACGTCCACCTGAGTGTTTCTTCCCTTCCCAGTGTATCCACCAATCAGCTTCCCCTGCCACTTGTGTCTTACCCAGCTGTGTCTAGTCATTGTCATTAGCCTGTGTGTATTTAGTCCCCTGTTTTCCGTTCGGTTCTTGTGGAGTCATAGTATCTGTAGTATCTGTTGTGCCTGTTGTTGTCCCTGTGTTCCATGCCATGTCATGCCTTGTGTTTGTTTTTTGATCTTGTTAATTTTTTCATAGTACCTTGTTTATAGTTTTTGTTAATTAAATCCCCTTTTTTTTACCTGCATCCCTGCCTTGCCCGGTTTTTTGTTGCCTCCTGCATTTGGGTCCTGCCACCAACACCCCACTCCCGTGACAGAATGACTCCACCAGAACTGGACCCAGCAGGGGCAATGGCGGAATTAGAGACCTGGCAGAGGCTTGAAGACATCGCCCGAGTCATTGCAGAAATAAAAGAGTTGATGGCTTTGGACCGTGGCGACTGGAGTGATGGGTCGGACTGGCCTCAGAACCCCGAACCTCGTCTGCTGCAGCCTCTCGCTCCGGAACCTCGTCTGCTGCCGCCGCAGCCCCCGGCCGCTTCGCCTGTGCCGCTGCCGCCGCAGCCCCCGGCCGCTTCGCCTGTGCCGCTGCCGCCGCAGCCCCCGGCCGCTTCGCCTGTGCCGCTGCCGCCGCAGCCCCCGGCCGCTTCGCCTGTGCCGCTGCCGCCGCAGCCCCCGGCCGCTTCGCCTGTGCCGCTGCCGCCGCAGCCCCCGGCCGCTTCGCCTGTGCCGCTGCCGCCGCAGCCCCCGGCCGCTTCGCCTGTGCCGCTGCCGCCGCAGCCCCCGGCCGCTTCGCCTGTGCCGCTGCCGCCGCAGCCCCCGGCCGCTTCGCCTGTGCCGCTGCCGCCGCAGCCCCCGGCCGCTTCGCCTGTGCCGCTGCCGCCGCAGCCCCCGGCCGCTTCGCCTGTGCCGCTGCCGCCGCAGCCCCCGGCCGCTTCGCCTGTGCCGCTGCCGCCGCAGCCCCCGGCCGCTTCGCCTGTGCCGCTGCCGCCGCAGCCCCCGGCCGCTTCGCCTGTGCCGCTGCCGCCGCAGCCCCCGGCCGCTTCGCCTGTGCCGCTGCCGCCGCAGCCCCCGGCCGCTTCGCCTGTGCCGCTGCCGCCGCAGCCCCCGGCCGCTTCGCCTGGGCCGCTGCCGCCGCAGCCCCCGGCCGCTTCGCCTGGGCCGCTACCTCGTGTTCCTCGTCAGGCGGCGCATGGATTGCGGCCGCCACCTCTTGTTCCTCGTCAGGCGGCGCATGGATTGCGGCCGCCACCTCTTGTTCCTCGTCAGGCGGCGCATGGATTGCGGCCGCCACCGCCTGCACCAGTTCCGGCGGCGCCCGGCCAGCGGCCGCCATCGCCTGCACCTGTTCCGGCGGCGCTCGGCCAGCGGCCGCCATCGCCTGCACCAGTTCCGGCGGCGCCCGGCCAGCGGCCGCCTCCTGCTCCTCATCTGGCGGCGAACACCCCGCCGCCACCTCTGCTCCTTGTCGGGCGTCGAGGACGCCCTCCTGACTGGTCCCGCTGGGACTCTCTTGTCGGGCGTCGAGGACGCCCTCCGGAACTGCTTTTTGTCTGGGACGGATGGGTGGGCCGTGTGCCCTCCTCCGTGCCCCCTTCCGCCCGCCCTTGTTTTTGGACTTTTTGTGTTGGACGTCTGGGAGCCGTCCCTTGAGGGGGGGGTTATGTCATGTTTTGGTTTGGTGGGGGTGGGTTTTTGTTGTCTTTTGGTCGTTTGTCATGTGTTCCTTGTTTCTTCCCTTGTCCCGTTATGTCAAACCACGTCCACCTGAGTGTTTCTTCCCTTCCCAGTGTATCCACCAATCAGCTTCCCCTGCCACTTGTGTCTTACCCAGCTGTGTCTAGTCATTGTCATTAGCCTGTGTGTATTTAGTCCCCTGTTTTCCGTTCGGTTCTTGTGGAGTCATAGTATCTGTAGTATCTGTTGTGCCTGTTGTTGTCCCTGTGTTCCATGCCATGTCATGCCTTGTGTTTGTTTTTTGATCTTGTTAATTTTTTCATAGTACCTTGTTTATAGTTTTTGTTAATTAAATCCCCTTTTTTTTACCTGCATCCCTGCCTTGCCCGGTTTTTTGTTGCCTCCTGCATTTGGGTCCTGCCACCAACACCCCACTCCCGTGACAATAACAGTTTACTTTTCGCGGCGGTCTCGCTGTATTGGGGATTTTTTTTTTTTTTTCAGTGCAATTTGCATGCATTTTTTTTTTTTTTTTTTTTACAGTAATATACCTTTTTTTTTAAATAAAATTTATGAAGGTTTGAACATTGGGAATGTCTTAACGAGAGAAATGTGAGAAAATGTAAATGCCTCGATGAGAAAAGTGCATAAACTTTGTTGTGAAGGGTTTTAGAGCCTTAAAACATTTATAATAAATGTCAAACATAAAGCTAACTACTTAGCGGATTTGATTTATTGCATTTTCTTTCTTTTTTTTTAAACCTAACCCCAGCAGAAAACAAGGAAACACTGTACTTGCTAATGCACGCACACATCGAGTTCCTCCGCACATTGACTCGATTCACAAGCATATTACTTTCCCCTTCATCTGACGATCAGCGTGGATTTTAAACATAATAGAAGGGCCAAAACATGTCTTAAGAAACTTAAACTGCACTAAAACTACTCACCAGAGGGCACTAGAACTGTCCATCCATCCATCCATTTTCTTGACCGCTTATTCCTCACAAGGGTCGCGGGGGTTGCTGGCGCCTATCTCAGCTGGCTCTGGGCAGTAGGCAAGGGACGGTACTAGAACTGCACAAACGCAAATCAAGCCGACTTTTTTTGAACAGGTGTGCTGCTTTTAATAATATCGTGATATGACGACAATATTAAGGTAGTTTTAATATCGTGATATCACGATATTGCCGTTTTCGTTACATCCTTAGTAATGATTGTTTTCTCATTTCCATCAAGTGGAGAAAAGCTAATGTGACAAGTGTTTCTATCCACTGCTATGCCATCATTTGGCCTCAAGGCTGATTCCTCACATTTCCTTAAAGTTACTGGTCCATACTTGTAACGCTGAACATTTTTGTGCTTGCTGCTCCCTTATAGTAAAACTCTTGCAGGTAGACAGATGTGAGGTGCATACCTTGTCACTCAGAAGTTTTTTTTTTTTTCTCACTTTGTTTCTGCATTTAACCTCTTGATTTTTTGATTTTTTTTTGTCTCTTGAAAAATAAGACGCATAGACCTGCTAGAAATTGTGAGTCTTATAGTTTCCTTTGAATTACGTTCATGTGACAATTTGGATGAGTAAGTTGTGGCATGACTTGTTTGGGTTGGGCCTCAGTTACGATTGCTGCTTAGAAGATTTGAACACCAGACGGTGGTTGTGTGTTCAGGCTGACCTGTGTTATGTTCGCTGTTATGATGGGTCATCATGACTCACTGCTTTGTGAGCGTCCTCTCCACCCCGGCTAGGTAGTGAGCTAACAATTAATCACAGTCCAAAATTCCCTTTCACAAAAGTGTGTGATCTTTCCAGAAAAGGTCAAGACAGTCAGGTTTGCCTTACTTCAGTCCGGATCAAACCATTAATGCTGTCCAAACATTGAGAGTATAATGTTCATGTTGGCAAGCTGTTGGAGCAAAACAGGTCACGGCACGAGCAAGCCTTCTGAAGTACATTGTGATGATGAGGAGGAGCAAAAAAATAAAAAAATTAAGTACTGTAATGTGAGCACATAACCGGATTGTTTTTGGCTACGTTGATGCAGATCAAAATTTTCCCACCACACCCTTCGCACCTGCAACACAACAGCCAAATGTTATGTCTGTTAAGTTCCAGTGTGGCAGTCGACATAGATGCTGACAATCGGTCAAACAAAGGATAAACTGTTTCATTGTGGTTGACTTTTTTTTTTTTTTTTTTGAATCCACATAAACTGTCATGTTAAGCCTAATGTCTACACTAGTGATCCTCAGTGTGGTACATACAGTCCACTAAGTGATGAAAGGGCTCCCTCTAGTGGTACTTGTAATTCTAGTGGTACTTATAATACATCCATCCATCCATCCATCCATCCATCCATCCATCCATCCTCTGAACTGCTTCCTCCTCACAAGGGTCGCGGGGAGTGCCGGAGCCTATCTCAGCTGGCTATGGGCAGTAGGCGGGGTATACCCTCAACCGGTTGCCAGCCAATCGCAGGGCACATAGAGACAAACGCTCACAAGCACACCTCGGGACAATTTGGAGCGCCCAATTAACCTGCCATGCATGTCTTTGGAATGTGGGAGGAGACCGGAGTACCCGGAGAAGACCCACGCAGGCACGGGGAGAACATGCAAACTCCACTCAGGAAGGCCAGAGCCTGGACTCATACCCGAGTCTTCAATACTGGGAGGCGGCCGTGCTAACCACTAGTCCATCGTGCCGGCCTACAGTTCAGTTATATTCAATTTTTAAGTTTAATATAGCTGCGCTATCTAAGAACGGTTTGTTGTTAAACATTTAGCTGCAATTTTATGTAACGTGTGCAACACATTTTAATTTATTTAAAGTAACTTCTATAATTAAAGCATAGTGCTGATGTTCAAACTGTGCATAACGTTTTATGAGAATATTACATATACTTAAGACTTCCTTAAAAATAAATAAATAAAATAAATCTAGAGACGTTATCCTGTGCTAAAACTAGAACAAAATATGTGGGAAAGCGACTCTGAAACTTACATAAGAAAATAGGGATGTAATGCTAAATTTAAGACTAATATCCCAGCTTCGCAATTCAATGCATCTTATGTATTGCAAATACTATGAAGGCCCAGTGATTTGTTACATCAGGGAAATGGCACAATGTAAAACGGACTACACAATGTTTCAGTTTTGTAAATGAGTTGCAACGCCGTCAATTTATGACTGCTATACAGGAGGAAAAAAAAAGCCACAGATCACTTACACTTCACTCAACGACTTTGTAATGATAGGAGGCAGCCAACATAGAGCCGGAACCTATACCATGGAATTGTGCCAATGCTGTCCTTGAAGATGACATGAGATCCTGCCTCGACACATTTAATGGTGTTGATGATAGACGTTGATAGCTCACATTGCAAAGCTGTGGTATGCGGGGTCTGCAGTAGAAGAGATTCTTTTTCACATACTAAAAATAGAAACGGTGCAGTATAAAGGGGGAAAAAACAAAACAAAAAATATTTGACCATACTATAGAAGTCATAAAAACTGAAGACTGTATAGACGTCATATTCACGAAGGGTTGCACTGATGCAGTCAAACTGACCATGTGACAAACTTGCAGCATGTGTAATTTGTTTGTAACCAGTAACACATTCAGCCAGCTGCTTGGCAGGTGAGCCGATTTGTGTACAGTACAGGAAATAAAAACCTTATAGTAAATGTGGCAATAGTGCCACCTATCAGTTGTACTGCTCTGTGCATTTATACAAACAACTTGTTTTGCGTGCTGCATTTGGAACAAAACTTACTTGTTGACACAATTTTTTTGAAATGTATTAAATCAACAAAACATTTCAGGACATTTGCAATCCAAACATTATTTTAATAAGTAAAACAGTACTCAGTAGGTCCTGCAAACACTGTGTGCTTTTATTGGCATAGCCTAAAAGGCACATATTCAAAGTACTGAGCAGATTGTGAATACAAAGACTGAATATGCCAAAAACGGCGACACACGGTTCCACACTGTGCATGTGGTGATTTAAGAGTGAATGTGTTGGCTCAAACTTTCATGACGCGAAAACAAACACACACTTTCTTGTCACGTCCAGATGATGATCCTGCTAGTAAATGAGGGTACGATAGGTCAACTAACAAGTGTTGCTTAATAATGGTTAAGTGTACAGAGTCAAAAATGTTCCACAAAGCAAAACAAGGGTCAGTTCAGAGGACTTTACCACAGAACACTGTGGGTGACCGTAACATGGACTGTACCTGTACCATGCTGGCATACATTTCATAAACACAAACAAACAAACAAATACAACTTTTAGAGTATTAGCGCTAGCTTTGCTGGTAAAAAGAACACTTGCAAAAAAAAAAAGAAAAGGATATTGAGCTCATTTTTGGCTTATAAAAAGTACCATTAAAAATGTAGTGTACACATCCTATACGTCAGTGCTCCTCAGGTAAGGGCTTTATGAAAGCACATTTGAATCCCAACTCACACAGAGGTAGAAATAATGTAGCAAAGGCAAATAAACAGTCTAGGAAGTTCTTCTTTTCAAAACACCGGCGACTTTGTGTGTGAATTGGTTTGTTGGCAATGACTAAAGTGACTCTTAACACTTTTAAGATTTTATCTTTTCTTCATCTTACCTCGTGGGTTTGGCGTAACCATTTAGTTGCCGTCTTGGTCAGGTCTCTCTTGAAGACGCTTTAAATCTCAATTTTTTTTTTTCTTAAACGGCTAAAATAAAGCAAATTGATTAAATGAAATCTTTGTGAAGTAAAAATAAAAAGTGAGAGAACATGGTTAAGTGTACACACCCTTGAATAACCCGGGATGTGGCTGTGTTCATGATTACCCAATAACATTCAAACTTCGACCTGAAGTGCCCCTCATTACTCCCAGATTAACTTCAGCTGTTCTATTATGCTTTTTTCTGACATTGTTGTAGTCGCATCTTACAAAACAAGCTGTGTACTGCGGAGCGTCTTCCACAGCATCTCAGAGGGATCACATTGTTCAAAAGGTAGAAAGTTAGACGAAGGGTGCCAAGGTGTTAACATGGAACACAGTGAATATAGACTAGCCTGGAAAGTCACACCCACTTTCTTGAAAGAAAGAAAGTGGGTCTGAAAAGGCTGCCACTGACTGCTTGAAATGGCCGGGCAAATCGTTTATTTGCTGTGATGTATTCTTCGTGAGCAACATCACTCGTTGGCGCTGGAAGTCTCTCCAAGTTCGAGTAGTCATGTTGAATTTACTCCATCCATCCATTTTCTTGACCGCTTATTCCTCACAAGGGTCGCGGGGGAGCTGGAGCCTATCCCAGCCGGCTTCGGGCAGTAGGCGGGGTACACCCTGGACTGGTTGCCAGCCAATTGCAGGACATACAGAGACGAACAACCATTCACGCTCACAATCACACCGAGGGACAATTCAGATGTTCAATTAACCTGCCAAGCATGTCTTTGGAAGGTGGGAGAAGACCGGAGTACCCGGAGAAGACCCACGCAGGCACGGGGAGAACATGCAAACTCCACCCAGGAAGGCTGGCGCCTGAACTCGATCTTGCATCCTCAGTACTGGGAGGCGGACGTGGTAATGAGTCAGCCACCGTGCCGCCCAATTTACTCCATATCACGTCAGCATCACAACTGAAGGAATTTCTGGCAAGCAATGGTAAAGTGACGGATGATAACAGCTTTTGGGGGAGATTTTCTTCAGATGGGCCTTAGTCAAGCTGGAGGGAATTGTGAACAGAGACATTTGTCAATGTTAGGGCAAACCCATCAGGCAAACAATGTCAGAAAATGCGTACTAGAACGTGTGAAATCCCAGTTATCAGAGGGTGTGTGCGCTTGTGCAATCACATAATCACGGTTATTTGTACTCCCCCTCGTGAAATATTTGAACAGGGGTGTGTAGACTTATCTACTGTATATCAAAGTCATCACAGTTAGTGACACATTGGCTTTACTGGGAATGATGGGGCTCACCTCGAATGCATCACTACACTGAGATACACTTTTACACAATTCATATGTTTTAGCACTTTTGGTGACATTGCATTATTGTTCTGTGAATTTGAATTAAAGACACTGAAAAGTAGTGAAATTATATAACAGACAAAAGAATATGAACAGATTATTTACATTTAAAAAAATATCACACGTTGTTTTGACTTTAGTGTTTCAAATATGAGGATGGGGCCACGCTGGTGAGGCATACATACACCGTTGGTGCGTTGGTGTCAATCGGCATGAGCGGGCTGAAAATGGCTGACTGCAGGTCAGACAGTCTATTGCGTGTCCGTTACGTGCTAGTCGTTAACTAGTCGGTAAACGTGGTACTGTGCTCCGTGTTCACTGGTGGACACTTCAAACACAAAAGCGATACACAACAGAGTCTCCTGAGTTTCTCTGTTGGACACCACCTGGTGGAAGGCAGGAGAAAGTGCAGGTCACAACATGACAAACTGCAAGGCACTCGTGGTTCTAACATGCCCTAAGTAAGTTTGTTTCGAGCAATGACGGAAATGTAGGTGCACATTCAATTCACTGAACAGATGCGAGTACACATACAAAACAATACACAGTGAATGTCTTTTGGCGAGTGGATAAACAGACTCTTGTCACTGTTCATATCATTTATAATCCTGCCAGTATTAAATTTGTTATCAAAGTTAAAGACTTTAGTTGGAGCATTAATTTAACATCACCAGCTAAATATACCAACCTGTAGTATAGTGAAGTTCTCCAACACGCTATTCATCATATATTTCTCCGGTAGATGTTTGAGTTTGTGGATAAAGTTGATCATATATTCACACATTGGTGATCGATGGATACGGAAAACGTGCTTTCCTCCTTCCGTATGCGCATACTCCGTCTGGGGTGTGCGCAGAGAAAGAGTGCTGAAAACCTCCTGCTGTTTTGATAGTCATTCGCATTCAAAAGCTGGTGTGGGTTTGCTTTGCTTACCTCCACTTTCTCCACCACCTGTTTGCCAAAGGAGCAGACTTTTGTTGAGACGCTGATTGTGATATTCTCTGCTCCACTGTACTGGCTACTCACACCGTAGAATGCGCTGGAACCTTCCTCAAGATCACTGCTCAGATCTGCCTAAATAAAGCATGAACAAAATGTAGCACGTTCATAATGCAGACTATTTTACAACACAACGTATAAAAGTAAAACTAGACTAAAGCCTAAATGTTAAATTGCTACTTTTCCCATGTGGTTTGGCAGATTATCACATCACAATTAGGGATTTAACGATATCCAAACGTCACGATATAATATTATCACAATATGAAGCTCACGCTACGATAATTATCACGAGGTTGTGGTGAGGTTGGTGATATTTAAAAAAAAAAGGTCACAATATTGTATAAAAAAAACAAAAAACAAAAAAACACACCTGATACTTGTTTAAAAAAAAAAAAAAAAAAAAAAAAAAAAAAAAACACAATATTGTACTTTTGTACATAACATCAATGTTATTATGTTTTATTATGTTATTGTTTTGTTGTTAATGCACGCACACAGAGTTCCTCCACGTATTGACTCGTGTCACAAGCATATTGCGTTCCCCTTCATCTGACAGTTAGCCTAGATTTTCAACATAGAAGGGCCAAAACATCCCTAATGAAAATTAAATTGCACTAAAAAAAACTAGCCACCAGGGGGTTCTACAACTACACAAATGGAAATCAACATGACTTCTTTTTTTTAACAGATGTATTGCATTTATATATTGTGAACATGATGACGGCGATATTGTGGCAGTTTTAATATTGCGATATTGCGCTTATCGTTACATCCCGAATCACAATGCATCAAAATTTTATTTTTCGTGGCATGAAATTAATAAAGATCCAATATATACATAACTAGAGCTGTCAAACGACGACATTTAATCACATCTTAGAATTTTGATTACCAAAGGATAACAATCCTATGGTAATAACGCTTACTAACCCAGAACTTGACAAGAAAGAAAGCATTGTGGGGCCCTTTCTCATACAGCTCCTTTAGGCCTCCCTTCTTCTCGGAGAACTTATCGTAAATCTGCCTGACATCAATGGACTCCAGCACTGGGTCGCTGTAGCTGGGGTTGGATGGGCCAATATGCACAAACAGATGCTTGTACTGCAAGAAGAGACGAGCAAATTTAAGAAGAGAAGCGAAAACAAGATGGACCTAACATTCCGTTTATGACTGTACCATCTCTCTGTCTTTCTGAGTCTCCATAAAAGCAGAGTACTCCAGAAGCCGTAGTTTTGCTGAGGCAATGGTTCTGTCCTGCCACACAGGCGCTGCGATGGCTGCCGGGCGAGGGGGAGGCAGGGACTCATAGTCTGCCAAACAGATGGAAACGGGTTGCCGCTAACCTTAGATTTCCCGTCATAAATAAGGCACCGTCAGAGTGGATCTTGTGGTAAATTTCAAAACATAAGCAATAAATAGGTATAAAGTAAGAAAAAAGTACAGTACAGTGGTCCATTTTTTTTAAACCATGTGGGTGTGCCTTAACTCATTTGCTCCCAAAAACGTATAAATATGTTCTATTTAAAATGTGCCCCAAAGACGTATTTATGTTTTTGTTTTTGTTTTTTGCTAGAGCATACAGAAGGGTTTGATGCATCCTCAACTGCAGTGAATGGGCTAAAAAAAAGAAAAAGAAAAAAAAAGCAGTAATTACAAAAACGGCCAGCAGGTGAGAGCAGATTAGAACAGCTCAACCAGGGACATGTTGAATACAAACAATTTCTCTGCAATTCTAAGTAGATTTGTGAATAATGGTGAAACTTAGCTATAATCTAATGCTAATTGTTGCAAAACATAAACAGATAGAAATTTTTTTCTGATGAAAGAAGAGACTCTAGTCTTTCTTTTGGTAGGGTACATGTTTTTAATAATATTCTGTGGGCCAAGCAAAATCTGTCAAAATTCAGTAAAACAGCCGGAAGTGGAGGGGGTTGCTTCAGTGAAAATGGCTGCGAGTGAATGAGTTAATTGCCTTTGACATTTACTTTTGTACAAAGTATTATTGCACATCAAGATAGTACATCCCACGTGGACATTAAAATAGTTCTCTCTTCACATTACTGTCCAAGTTAAAAGTTTATATGCTCACCTATGTCATATACTGCATAATAGAAACTCAAGAGTTCTATACTTACTGATGGGTGCAGGAACAGGAGCTGCTAGTGTTGTGTATGGCGGCTGTGCAAAGGGCTTGATGCTAAAAGAAAATGACGAATTAAGAAATTGTAGAAATTTCATTTTTACATGATTCTCTGGTTTCACTTCAGCTAGCATGTCATGCAAAAAGGATGCTTACTCCTGAGAATGTCCAGGCTGTCCTGGCACATGGCCGGGCCAAAACTAGACCAAAGAAAAAAGCACAGAGGGGAAAGAGCAGACTTTATTACAGTCTCTTATCCAGATGTGCGACTATGTTTGTGTGCGTCGACTTACCCTGACCGGTGGAGGGAAAGAAGCTTGGCTTTTCATCACACTTGCAGACACAATCTGAGCTGATGAAAGGTTGGCCACTGTCTGTAGTGCTTTGTCTTTGGAAACCTGGTCCTGAACATGAATAAAACGGGTTGTTGTTCCATTTGGACAAATCCAGAGACAATAACTCAACATTCCAAAGAGGTAGCATTCATGGCTACTCTTGACAGCAAGCCAGCCTGCATACACAATACACCATCCGTCTATTTATTTTCAAAATACAGCTTGAAGCCTATGAAAAATGTATATATTGGACAGCTTGGACTGATGCCAAGAAACTCACATTCACACCTTAGGGTAATTTGAAGTCTTCCAATAACCTAACATGCATGTCTTCAAATAAAATACTTCAGCATGATGCAATATCTATGAGGGATTCAGAACAGAGTGCAAAGCAGGTACAGTGTGATGCCAAAGCTGTAGATGCTAGTAGAGGGAACTGCAGCCACCACCATTACGGTACTAAAGCCACTTTAAAATATATAAACACACATAAGCAGATTTTTTTTATTTAGAAGTTGCACTGCATTGAGGGCAAGTGTTAACTGTGAGGCCAACAATTAAGCACAAAAGCAGAGTACTGTAGTAGTATGACCAAAACTTACCAAATTCATGGCCTAAGGCAAAGAAGAAATGTCAAATTAAAAATTCAGCATAGTCCCAATTAAGAGTGATGAAGCTGTTTGTCAAAAAAAAAAAAAAAAAAAAAAAAAA
Organism: Festucalex cinctus; assembly: GCF_051991245.1. Taxonomy (NCBI): domain Eukaryota; kingdom Metazoa; phylum Chordata; class Actinopteri; order Syngnathiformes; family Syngnathidae; genus Festucalex; species Festucalex cinctus. Next base: position 20,266,369 of record NC_135412.1, on the reverse strand, counting down.
GGAACCATCCTGCCCTACTTAACATAAACAGTATTGTCCAAAAAACTTAAAACCTAATCACAAGATAGAGTGTTGTGTAAGATTAAAAGAAGAAACTGACCACTACAGGTATTTAAAGACATTTGGCTGATGAAAAGTTCATTACAGGACATGGCAAAACCACAAGAAAACTTTAAATCAGCAAAGATCTGAAGAGTGGAGGGGACACGGAGAAATGAATTAAAGCAGAAAAAGTTCCAAGAATGCATGGATGAGACTCATTAAAACTTTCCCACAAGTTTGTGCGAATGCATGCTGGGTCATGTGACACTTTGGTCAACCAAGTCCGCAACTCAATCTCATGCAAACAGCACTCCAGCATTATTGCCGTGCATTATTATTAAAAAAAAAAAAAAAAAAATCCCACACAAGACCATCAAACACGTTTATTCGGAGTGACACCTTGAAAGATGGAAAGAAAACAAGCAGGAAATCCTAAGTCAAAGTAGTTAAGATGACCTGATAAGTTTTTAACTGATTGAAAACCAAATTTTAATAAAGGTCCATTAACAGTCATCCATATCAACGTCAAAGCTCTAATGACGTCTCAAAGGCCCCTTCATGCACTAGCTAGTCCCCTATCTTTTCCCTTATGGTGCTATATGGTAGATTTAGAAATTGAGTCAAGTTGAAATGTAGCAAAGATGATTATTCCGTGGCATATTAATAAGAACATGCCAGTCAGCCTCGTCTCATTGAGAGGGTTAATACGGATTGGGTTGGCATGCAGAGCAGAGCAGGAAAGCATGGCGGCGACACTGAGCAGCACATGCGTGTACCTTCAGCTTAGAGTGAATCTCACGAGACTTTCGTTTGGCCAAGACTTGCAGGTGACTAGAGACCTGAAGGCGGATGTAAAAGGTAGGAAGGCAGCAAAGAGGATAGGAGGAAAAGGAAAAAGGAAAAAGAAGACAGGAGATAAGCTCAGACGTTTATCCGGCGGGCGCCCACCTTGATGCTCGCCTGGTATTCACGCACCCTCTTGCGGGCCAGAACCTGAATGTGACTAGACACCTATTGGCCAGGGTAAACATTGGGAAAGACGCATAACGTGTTCACAAAGGATTGATGGATTTAGTTTATAAAAAATATTATTTAAGTGGCTACCAAACTACAATAAAAGATCACACACTAAAGTAGGTTGCAAAATTGTAATTGATGTCCGTACCTGTTTGCGTGTGCGTGTCTTTCCTGTCCGTAGTTTAATATAGCGAGCTATCAGCTCATTTCGACCTGGAAGTGACAAAGAGAAATGACATCACAATGGGACTCCACAAAATATTCATTGTTAAATGACAAATAGTGTCAATTTGAAGCAACTTGTTGATGCAGTAGGCTACGTACAGAATTGAACACCAAACAACCAACCCTAAAATTCATTCACCCATTTATTTATTTTTTTAAACGGTTCTTGACAAGCATTTGTTGCTTTTTGTTAGCTGAGGTTTAACTTAAAATGGAAATTGCCCAATAGTCACAATGCAATAACTGGACAAAATAATGACAATAAAACATTGTCAGGCTACTAAACTGTAAGAATTCCTTTAAGCATGTCACAGTACCAACAACCTGCAGGCCGCAGACACACTTGACTAAAACAAATCCTTATCCAAAGTGAGCTATGGTGAGGTACCACTAGCTTTCAATCAAGATAGCGGAATGTATGACCAGTTCAAAATATTGAATGAAAATGCACAACTTCCAGGCATTGCGAGTAAAGTTTAGGGGTTCTGTTAAAATACACTCACTTCAGGCTATATGGCTCTTACTTGGAAAAATAAAATAAAGTTACAGTATAATTCACATTATAAATGACTCATTTGCGGTGCGTCGATCGGCCACTGACCATGATGGGCCGATATCCCGGGAAAAGTAAATGGTCGTTGGTAAATGGTCTTTTACGTGTAGCGCTTGTTAACCTCCTCAAAGCACTTCACACCGATTCCGCATTCATCTACAGCACTGATGGCGCAGCATCATAAGCAACTAGGAGTTCAGTATCTTGCTCAAGACACTTCGGCATGGTCACAAGGGCCGGGAATCGAACCCACAACTTGCTGGTTGAGACACAACCACTGAGCCATATCGCCCCCATTCCACCTGATCAGTTTTAGCAATTGTTGTTCATTCAGAAAAATATTGCAAAACTTCTGAAAGTCAGCCAGCAGAAACTGAAATACTGTAGCAACTGAAATGACAACTAAAACAGCAGGTGGTCTGATACGCTATTATTCAAACTCAAGAAATCAAAACTGTTTTGTTTGTGTGGAAGTGAACATGAAATGAACATGAAATTCTGAATGTGACAGTAAAAATAGTTTGAAGTTGAACCATATGGAGGATTAACTTTTGGCTGCTGCGGGACTTTTATAGACTCCCTTAAGGTGAAATCAAAGTTGGTAGTTGTTGCTGGCAAAGGGCCATATGGGAGATGAAGTGAAAGAGGAGGAAAAACAGGACGGAGGTCATCATAGTTAATAGGCTTCCAAAATGTGGTTGGGAAACTGCTTGGTCAGCCATTTCTCTCACGGCCGCCCCCCTCCATCCCAACCACACCCAAGCAGCTGCTCATCTACTCACTGCAGCAAATGCAAGAATTCAAGAGGATAGGGACGAAGGTGATTGAATCAAGCCTCACTGACCTGATCCAATCCAAGCTAAAGCACAAACGCGCTATCATCATCATCACCACCACCACCGTCTCCCCTTCTGGGAAGTAGAGTTGCTGAGTCATATCAGCTTAGACTGTTTACCAGAGGAAAGAACACCTCAAATTCGACAAAGGATGATGACTCAGATACACAGCAGTCACCTCCAATTCCCAAAACAGGACACGCACTTTGCTGGAGTCTGTCATTGCTCCAAAAGGAGACTTGCTTTTTACATTAGAGGCTGTTTGTGACATAGAAACTACTGGAGCCCAATTTCACTGGACATTGTACAGGAGGTGTCACAAATGTAGAATTAACGAAAGCAATTAAAACTAAACTGCAGTCTGCGCCCAATTTGGGCAATTTTGGGCCTAGACCAAAGGCTTCAATATTAGTGTTGTTCAGATACTGTTTTTTGGCCCCCGATACCGATACCCAGCTTTGCAGTATCGGCCAATGCCGATACCATACCGATACCTAAGGTTTTTTTTCTCAACATGAAAAAGCTGCCCTGCCATTGGTTTAGAGCATTCAAGAGCCAATAGGATATCTTAGATCAGCATGCAGTGAACATGTCACATATCAGTGAATGTTGTGCATGAGCAAGACACAAGATGCTGCATCCAAAGTCCGTTATTAGCCTTGGAATTAATGGTATCGGCATGTTACTTGTTAGTAGTCACCGATACCACTGTTTTAGTGTAGTATCGGGGCCTCTGCCGATACCAGTATCGGGATCGGAAACACTATTCAATACATAAAGAAGGCACTGGAAAAACAAATTAATATTATTTAGGGCTATACCAAAAGCCAACCTGAATTAAAAAAAATAAATAAATCAGTTTTGATTGAAAAAATGCAAACGTATCAAATTGAATCATTCTACTTTAAAATACAGTGACATACTTATCGAATTGTCTTGTCAGAGAGATTGATCTTTGAAGGAAATGCCATAGTTCATTCATATTGTAAAATAAACATTGCAACATACCGTCTCAAACTGAATCAACCATATTGTATCAAATTGTAAGTCCACTGAATCAAATTGTTCCACTATAAAAATAAACTGACTGAAATCGTATCACACCCCATGTATCGAGATACGTATCAAATTGTATATATTGGAGACATGCACTCTCCAAATATTAATAATACCAAGTGCATAAGTAGATATACATTTTTTCACCCATTTATGATGCTTGTGTTGCAAAGTACAGCAATAAATTTGTCATTACATTGAATTTTATACAAGGTGTGTCAGAAAAGTTCCAGGACTGATATCAGAGAATGAATCCAAACTACAATTTCCCATTTTTAAGTAAGTCTCATAACCATCTGTGTCACGCATTCATGCACTCCTAGAAAAAAATAAAAATAAAATAAAATCTTTCAGGGTCCTCCGCAGCTCCATCGGCACTGCTATCGTGATGTCATCCGTGTCCTCAAAACTGGTCCCCTTCAGCTTGGGAGAGATGTGAAAAATAAATAAAATCACACAGAGCAAGTCGGGATGAGGTTGCTCCAGCATGGCGAAGTTCTTCCGGGCAGTGCGAGCGGGCGAGTTGTCCTGGAACAATCGGCACTTATTCCTGTGCACTAAATAAGGCAAACGCCAAATAATCTCTTTTCAGACGTGCTGGTTGATCGCCTGGCTCTCAATCAAGGCGAACACAGAGTTTGAAATATATTTTATGACACTAGTCCTGGGTCCTTTCTGACACAAACTGTACAGTATGTATCCCTTAGACTCTGCACAAATTTAAGACATGGAAACTGACAGACGCAACTTGTAAAGAAGGTGGAAACTGGAGTAAATTGGCTCTTTCTCACCATACATCTTGCCCTCATCTGAAAGTATAATCTTCCTCCTGCCGCAGGGAGGGTAGATGGCCAGAGCTTCCTGAAAGCTCTGCTCAATGTCGGGACTCCACACCCCTTCAGGATCGCCGTCCAATCCCCGCTCTGCCCCGTCGCCAAGTCCATCTCCATCACCACCGCCCTCCTCCTGCGCCCCGTCAGGGCTGCTACGGCAACTCCACTCCGACGCAATGATGACGGCTCCAGCCACACCTTGAAAAGACATTATCATTCATCAAAAGGTTACTAATGACTTTTTGCAATACAAAAACATCCACATTCAATTATAATATTATTGTTATGTAATGGTGTTAATGTTTTAACTGCCACTGTTGTGTGCACATGGTGTTATCAGGGAGGTGGTCACCTTCCTCAGATTCCACACTTATTAATTCTTATTTGATTTTCAAATCTGTTTGCTTTGTATCCTGTTAAGTAGTTACCACCTTCAATGCACTACTGTGGTAACACACTGACATGAGACGAGTGATTGTGGGATACACGATAATGCTATTTTCAACCGGTACGATAAAGCAATATTTTATGAAGTGCCGATGTCGATAACCGATAAGCAAAACCATATTTTTTTTTCCGAAATTAACTTGAATACAAATATACTTTGAGTCCTACTATAAGCCGAACATGTACAAATACAGGTACCATTACATTGAAACATAAAAGCAGAATTTAATTGACATTTCTTCTTCAAAGACAACCAGTAACTCATTTTATGTTACTGTGAGGAGTTGGGCACAATTTGAGCCACAACCACAGATGCACCAACGCGCCAAGTCTACTATTATTTTCTTTATTATGTGGTTTATCTGTATGACGTCAAATCATTTATTTATTTATTTTTTTAAATCTGGCAGTTAACAGTTGTTGAAGACAGTGTGAAAGCAGACTTCACTCTCCTGCAAAAACTAAAGCGAAGTTCACATATTAAGCTAATGGCTGGTGTTATTACCCTTTGTGTTTCAGGTAGCAGTTTTTATACAGACCTTCCTTGTTAGGGCCCGAGCAGCGACCGCTGCGAGGTCCCTATTGTTTTTCGTTCGAATTATTATTATTATTATTATTCTTCTTCTTCTTCTTCTTCTTCTCCGTAAACGATCGCGATTTTGGGTACCTAAACATTTACGAAAACTCACCAAACTTTGCACACTCCTCAGGCCCGGCGAAAAATTTGATATTATGAAGTCGTCATAACAACGTGACTCTATAGCGCCCCCTAGCATAGAAAAATATAAACCAAGCCCGGCATGTTTGAGCTAGAGCAACGAAAATTGGCAGGCACGTGTAGCACCCCGAGACGCACAAAAAAGTCTATTGGGACCATGTAGCTAAAATGTACAGGAAGTGAGCTATGAATTTTTTAATGTCCAATTTTGGCCTATTTTGGCACATTCACTGTGGTCATGCTTTTTCCCCCTTTGCAAACATTTTTCATCCAATTGACTTCAAACTTGGCATTTATCATCTCAAGACCTGAGAGAACAACTGGGCAAAACATCTTGCCTTTTTGAAATACTATATGACGGGGGCGGGGCATCAAATATTGCCTTTAAAATTTCATTTGTCCAGAAAGAGCAAATGCTTAATAACTCCCATGTTCAAGCTCCAAAAAATCTCAAACTTATCAGGCAACGTAATAGTCACGGCCTGAAAACATCTATATGATAAAATTCAGTTATACATATAGCGCCACCTAGTGGTTACAATAAATGTCATACTTTACGTTTTTAGCTACTGCGCTGAGCTCGTTGAAGGGATCCAGTTGAAAATTGGTCAGAAAAGCCTTAAGATGTTGATCATGCCCCACACTGAATATTGTAACTTTTCGCCAAAGGGTGTGGCCGCTACGGTGACGCAAAGTCTGAAGATTTTTCTTGAAAATAAAAGCTGCATTAACTTGACCGAGATGATCCTATCTTCTCAAAATTTCACACATTTGATGAGAGTCCAGCCCTAAAGACATCTACTGACTTATATTTCATCTAACTGATAGCGCCACCTAGTGGCAAATTTTTTTCTTACGAATTTTCTTCTACGTTTTTCTCCACACACGTTAACTGGACCTACCTCATATTTGCTCAGATGAGGGTTTCGACCTTCATGATGTCACAACACGAAGTTTGTGAGTTTTCGCGAATTGTTGTGGGTGTGGCTCAGCGCTGTTCGCCAAGAAAACAACGCCAGTTTTGAGGGTCTAAACATGCACAGAAACTCATGAAACTTGGCACACACATCTGGCCTGGTAAAATAAGCAATATTTTATTGTTGATTGTGCTATTTTTACAAAAATGACTCAATAGCGCCCCCTAGAAGTTCTTAATGAAGCAGCCCCGGTTGTACGTTTAAGCAAAAACGACGAATATTTTTAGGTGTATGAGGGAGCCCAAGACCTACAAAAAAGTCTCTTGGACCCATATGCTAAAATGAACAGGAAGTGAGCTACGAATTTTTGAATGTCCCATTTTTGACGATTTTTGCACATTCACAGGGGGCAGACTTTTGCCCACTTCTCCTACACGTTTCATCTGACTGAGTTAAGACTTGACCTGGACCATGTCAAGACCTGAGCCAACGACAGGGGGAAAAATCTTGACCTTTCGAAATACTATATGATGAAGGCGGGGCATCAAAATTTGTGTTTCGCACTGAAAAAGGATATGCTTAATAACTCCCCGGTACATGCTCCAAAAAATCCCAAACTTGACATGTATGTTTATCGTCAAGGCCTGAAGCTATCTCTATGACAACATTCGGTTATATATGCAGCGCCACCTAGCCCTTGAGGCATAAAAAAAAATACCCCACATACGGTATTTTGTACAAAAAATGTAAACTCATTCTAAGTGTGATAACGAAGTCATTTATGAATATTCTTTTAGTTTCCACCACTCAAAATGTTCACTGGCATCAGACTTATCCAAACATATATATATTTTTATTTATTTTTGATAGCCTCTGTGGACATTAAAAGCAATATCGTGAATGAAGGATATGCTTAATAACTCCACGGTACATGCTCCAAAAAAAATCCCACACTTGACATGTATGCTTATAATCAAGGCCTGAAGGTATCTCTATGACAACATTCAGTTATAAATACAGCGCCACCTAGCCCTTGAGGCATTTATATATATATATATATAAAAAACCACATACGGTATTTTGTACAAAAAAATTTAAACTCATTCTAAGTGTGATGACTAAGTCATTTATGAATATTCTTTGAGTTTCCACCACTCAAATTGTTCACTGGCTTCACACCGATCCAAACGTATGTACGTTTCCATTTTGTTTTATTCATTTTTGATTGCCCCTTTGGACAATAAAAGTAACATTGTGCAATGAGTACAACGAGCGATGATGTGTATATACATTTTTACAAAAAAATACCAATCAGGGCAACTCATTGCCTAAAAATAAAAAAGGACGCTGATTTTTGCAGGTCTTAACAATCACCAAAACCCGTTGAGCTTGACACACACACTGGCAAAAAAATATTCTACATGTAAACGTTTATTATGCCATTTTCAAAGAAATTTTGCTTCCAATATGCCAGTACCCCAACGTGCCAGTACCCCAACGTGCAAGTACCCCAACGTGCAAGGACCCCAATGTGGCCCGGGCTGCGAGGGCCCTTTATAGCTGCTCGCAGCTCTAGTTTTCCAGTCAGGTTCCTTCTTGATTGGCTACATTCCGTTTCATGTCATAATTCATGAGTCATGACTCGAGAGTCGCTTGCTTTCTCCACACACGAAGATTTTTGGCTTTAAATATTGAACTAGTTATTCAAGAATATTGGCCCCAACCCATTTTGGACACTATTATCAGGACTAATTCACTCTGAATACACCTCAGACGACAGGCTAAATCGTACACAATAATCTCTTAAGACAGAAAATAATTTGGTGGTTATCGTTCTTTGTCGGGAAGGCTCAAAAACAGGACAAAAACAGTGCAACTAGCTTTCTGTGTAGCAGGCCTCATCCATATTTTACAGAGCAGCCCAGAAAGCAGAACGTGTACAGCTGGGTTGCAGTACTATGGTGACAATTAGTTTTCCTCCCCAATAACTGGTGACGTGGTGTCAAAATCAGCTCTAATATGTGTAGCCTGCCTCCAATATTAGTCTATTCACTTCGCAAATAGCCCTGGTTAAACTAGCAGAGCCAAAATCTCCTTCATATTAACTTCAAAAAAAGCCTGATCCCTTGTCTGCATCGACCGCATGAGGAAATTACACATTCTTGTGTTATTGTTGAGGATGTTCCAAGTCTCTTGAAACACACGAACAAGACATCTGCAACAGAACTCCGACTGGTGTGTAATGTTTTCCAGAGAGTGGCTAACATGGTTCGCGCCACAGTCGGGCCACAGAAGGATCAGTGTGGCCGCACAGCTTCCCCTGCTGCGGTGGCACAGGGCTTTCCTATTTTCAATCACTGGCGACAGGACTGTGCTGTTGCCATAGAAATCGGGCAGGCCCGGAGTGACATGGTTAGAAGAGAGCAAAGTTTTAAAGAAAGAACATTGTGATATAGAGGGGGAGGGATTTCGTACGTGACGGACTTAAAAGTTGTTGTGCAACAGGTCGTAAAGTACAAAGATGCCATTTCCTCTGGGTTTGTGTCTGCTACTGGTGAGAATCGGCAATTCTTCGGCATTTGGATTTTACTGTCTGAAGCCATAGAATCAGGTTATCATAACTCTCTTCCTGCCAAGAACGTTGATTAACGTTAACGGAAGTCCCAACAAGTACCGCCAGTAACATTAATTGACGTCAACTATGGGGGTGGGGGGCGTCACTTACTATGGCCAGCAGATGGCAGCATTGTATCTCTTTTCAATAGGCTCCCATGGCTCAAATTACATGACAACATGGCGGATCTTAAGATTTACATTTTCAAGGATGTCGTGAACGATCAAAGCGATTGTCACATTAAATCTAATTTACAGAGCATCACTAAACAAAAAATATTAGCGTCAAAGTCTTTGTTGTGCAGAAAATGTATCTTTTCACAGAAAGCTTGTTTTCTCCAACCCCCTAGACCCCCCCCCCCATTATAGCTTGGTGTCACTCAAATGATCCATTTTTAAATGGTGATTACTAAAGAAAAGAAGGAGGTACAATCACATTGTTTTCCAAGTGAAAGAATGGAATCGTCTTTCAAAATGCTATCCACCATGTTTACGTAGTCATAGCACACAATATTCTGTTCGACTTAAACAGTGAATGAAAATGGTTGAAATCGGATGGCACTGTAGGGGTTGTCTTTTTGGATGTTTGAGTTTAAGCCATAGAATCAGGTTATTATAATGATTTCTTCAAAAGATTAATTCATTGAATCGTTCAGTGCTCTGTCATTCAACTCTGAGGTTCACATTCACTAATTTACTGAGGGACTGCACGTTCAAGGAGCATAGCACAGTACAAGCACTGCAATTACTACATGCATTGTGAGCATGAGTCCTGGCACAGTACACTGACTGAACATGCTACATTGATGTCAGCAAGAACGTGTTAATTTTAGCAGTATGTTTTGCTTACTGTAAGTGAATCAACTTCAAGTACTCTGCCTTGAGTGGTCACTCTGTGTCCAGAACATCAGTGATGCAGCAGCGCCACTTTCAACACAGTACGTGATTGTCAATCACATCCTCTGCGACAGGGCTTTCTGAGCGCAGGCTGTTTGTTCACTGAAAGTGTCGTGTTGGTCTGATAAGACTCCACTTTCAATGTGTAGCCTATGATCGCACGTGAGTTTCACAACTCTTGATGTTAGGTTATTACTATTATTACTCTGTTGGGATCATGGAGATGGAGCTTGTGGGTTTGTTTTCATGTGAATTGACTAAACTTAGCTGCTAGCTTGGAGAAACGAATGCCAGTGAAACAGTATTCCCACGAGGCGGAAACAGAACCAGAAACTGTTGCCGTTCACTGACAGATACGTATCATTCATTCATATTCAGAGCGTGACTCACGCTCACTGAGGTGTCAGTCCCTCCATGTGGCATTTGCCGAAAATTAAATTCAGCCGGCACACCACTGAATTCAACAAAACTGAGAAAGGAACCAATCAGTTTATTAGGTGATTCCATTCAGTACAAAATGTTAACGGAAAAGTTTGTCTGACCAAATTGTCCGTGAATCACAACACTAGTTAGCACTAGACGGGACGACTTAAAAAAAAGAAAAAAAAAAAAGAAGAAGAAAAAAAAAAAGTAAAAAAAAGTTAAGTTGCATTTGGATCCAAATCAAGCACCAAGCAACATTGTTCTTGTTCTGGCCTAAGCATAAAAATCAATAAATAATTAATTAATAGAAATTATATCCAATAGGAAACTTTGTGAAAGGCAAATTACAACTATGCAGGAATTCACTGTGCAGCTCTTGTACTGGACCTTGAGGCGAGAAGAAATACCAATTAATCCATGCATCGCAGTATTCCGCAACCCAATTCAATATCGATTCACCTTCTGGCCAGTAGGGGATGCTTTGAGTGTGATTCCTATTGTATCAAAAATCTAAAACAAGCTAAAGAGGCATGATGCCCACACTTTAAACTTTTTAAATGTGACATTTGGAGTTGTTTTAGATTACCATGTACATCCAAAACACAGGAAATAGACAAATTAAGGTCTTAACTGTCCCAGGTAGAATTGCAGAGGCGTGATGCCAGCACTTTCAACTTTTAAATGTGACATTTGGAGTCATTTGACGATTACCATGTAAATCCGAAACACTGGAAATAGACAGATTAAGGTCTTCTAACCCCGGGTTTTCACTGGATGCGGTTGCGGTGCGGTTGCGGTGCGGTGCGTCTTGACTGCGTGCTCCGGACGGGTCAATTTTTTTGTCAATCCACACCGGCTCCGCACAGCTGCGGTCCGGCAGCTCCGTCGCCGCCCACTTCCCAACGTGTCTCGCGGGACCGCGCGCGCGCGATCATGTGGCATTTCACAACGAGAGGTGGACTTCTTTTGATTTAACCTTTTCTTCTTCTTCTGCTATGAGATTCCATGCAGCATCATTTTTTTGTTGTCCTTGTAAAGTATATTAATAACGAGAGTCGGGTCAGTGCGGGTCCACTCTTTATTTCTGTCTTCCCCGTCCGGCTGCCGCTCAGTACGGCAAGCGAGACGGGCACAACAAGCAATCGCGAACATCAAACTCACAATACATTACAGTCCTTATAAAAAGGATGTGCCGTGTCATATATTATTTTGTGGTTTTCCACCTCCAATATAAACCTCTCCTCGTCCATGTTCGCTGGTGTCTAAACCGTGAATGAGCACATGGCCCGGCGACGCCCACGTCACGTTTTGCTGAAAAACTTGCGAAATAGGAGCTGGTGAGTGTTTTATTCTGAAAGGTAACCGGAAATTTATTTTGAAACTGCCTCGGTCTTCCTGTCCCGCTCGATGTGTTTTGTGCAAGCTTGCCATTTGCCGGAGGCCTACCGCTGCGGCGTCCGGCAAAAATAGAAAATAGGCTATCCTTGCGGAAGGCTTGCGGCACGCCGCAGGCCTTCCGCAGTCGACACGCAACGCACCCGCAAGCGGTGTAAACTGCACCATTCGAATGAATGGAATCTAATTGCTTGCGTCGCCGGACCGCACCGCAACCGCACCGCAACCGCAACCGGTGAAAACCCGGGGTAACTGTGTGAGGTAGAATTTTTAAAATTTCATGACCATGTCTATGAAAAAAGAAATACAACTTATGGAAACATGCACATTACATTTTCATGTTTTACCAGGACTGCGCAAAATAATCCAAATTTAATTGGATGCCACAAATAAACTTCATCGCCCGTGACATTTACAATTAAAATGCAGGCTGTGCTGCATTAGTAGAACTCAGCCAAACATGAGGGGGCGATTGCATGGTTAAGGCTTCATTAAACAATATGTGAATAGCTTTCAGTGCAAAATGAATCTTTAAAATTAATGACTATTTTGAAATAAGCGATAATAAAAATAAAACTGAAAGGATTAAAATTTCCCCAGGGCTAACTGAGTAACTACTCATAAATCACTAACATGATGAACTGTGATTAAGAAACGCAAAGTTGGGCAAACCGTCAGTACGTCAACATTGGTTGACGGATGCCCACCTATCAGCGAGGGCTTCTACATTCTTCCTGAGCGCTTTATGATGCCTTATAAAAACACATGGGCTGAGAAAGACCGTCTGTACTGACCCCGATCGACGTACGTACACTGCAGTCGGTGCTCATTCCGTGTATTTTTACAAGGCTTCGTGTCACAAAGCAGTCGCCAAAAATGCGGACGCACTTACCGAAAGGTGAGCATTTCTTTTGGCCACCTCGGGAAAAAATATGATTAACAAATTGATCTAAATAATTGGGATGAAAACTTTGGATGGAATTATGCAGCCCTATGGTTTACACCAGGGGTGGCAAACTGCGGTCCTCGAGGGCCGGAGCCCTGCAGGTTTTATAGATTTCCCTACTCGAAGTGCAGCTGATTCCAATTAACAGGCTCGTTATCAGGCTTCTGCAGAGCTTGCTGATGAGCTGATCATGAATCAGCTGTGTTGAAGGAGGGAAATATCCAAAACCTGCAGGACTGCGGCCCTCGAGGACCGGATCTCGCCACCCCTGGTTTACACAGTAGTCTTTTTTTTTTTTTTTTTTTTTTTGTAGTAATCATTTTCTACTACATATGGTAAATGGCACTTTATTTATGTTGCACTTTTCCACCTTACAAGGCCCTCAAAGCGCTTTCACATTTTTTACTACCCATTCACCTATGGATGCACAAATAATTATGTTGTTTTGTTCCTCAAAAATACTGTGACACAACATATATGCTACAGAATCAATATAAAAGCAAAGCATTTAAATTAGTATTCACAACCTAAAGAATCAAAATTGAATATGATTACACAGGTGGACCTAAAGTTTCACTAGAGTGTTTAGAAAACTGCAAGAGACTACAGAAGAGTATGTTTTCGGCTAGAATGCGTCTGGTTGGTGCAAAGAAAGTACATGACTTTGTGCACTGTTTGCACAGTGGCTGTTTCTTGCAATATCGGTATACTCTATACAGTAACTCCCGGCGGCCAAAAGGTCAGGTGTTCAGTGCAGTGGGGAGTCAGGCTAGCTGCCACGGAGCTAAATAAAGCAATGAGCTCAGCAAACGCTGACAAGACACGCAAACTACTGTGACAACAAGATCCTTGCTTGAATGAGAACAGCACTCGCCCTCTCTCTGGAATGGATGATCCACGTTTTGCTTTGCGTGCTGTTTGCGTTTGTGTTTTTGTTTTTACGAGAATCCTCTGGCGCTTTCTTGAGCTGCAAACTCAGTGAGCAGTGCATTCAAATGAATCAAGTTTGAAAACAACTTTCGCGTAAACGTGAAAACTTAGCACACTGGAGTTACATCTGCTAGCATGAGGGGGAAAAAAAACGAACCCACGGAGTGCTTTAGGTTAGTTTAGAAAAACGACCGATGGTTTAATAAAAGCCCAACACAAAAGAAGCGAAATCACAGCAAGACCAACAGCTCAGAGAGCATTTCGGTCACGATTTTGACGGCTTTAAAGTAACCGGACAAATCCAAGACAAGCGGTAGCTAACGCGCCGACATGCTAGGTGGTTAGCTCGTGTGCTAATAATACCGCAAGTAAAGTTGGGAGACGCTTGGGGGGGAAAAGTCGCCCGGGAGACGGCAGAATACCAACCAAGCCCTCCAAAACACACGCACACGAAGCTCTGAAATCTCAAAACACCGGCGCGTATGCCAAGTATCCAGAAAACTTCCCGAGAACACATCGGCCGACGCAAGACGCGGCGTGAAAGTTGCAGCGCACAACTAAGACAAAGAAAGTTTGCTGGACACAAGTTCTCACCTTGTGACGGCTTTGCTGCTCCGCCGCCGCTTGGTTGGCCCACGCTCGCGTCTTAAAAAGAGCGCACTCGCCGAGAACAAGATGCAAAACAAAGAATTTGACAGCAAAGGCGGAATTGCCGAGTCGGAGTTTGCCGTGAATCGAGAGCGCGCCGTGCACGTACTGACTTGACAGAGGCGTGGCGACCCCAACACACGCAAATGCGAAAGTTTTGCTGCCCCCAGCAGCACAAACTCCTCCCAGCAAGTCACAACGTTTACGCACTTACGATTTACTTGTATCCCCCCCGAATTACAAACTTACGTTCGCTTAGCAATATCATTTAATTGTAATCACATTTGCAATGTGTTAGACTGTTTAAAAAAAATAAGATAAAACTAATATAAATGCAGCATTCTGATTAATATTGCGTTTGTAAAATATGAAATAAAAATCACCTTGTTTTTCCTCTATCTCAGGAGGCGGCCATTTTGCCACTTGTTGACTGAAATTTACATCCCAGTTGTTCAGGTAGCAACCAATCACGGCTCAGCTTCAGAAAACAGGTGAGCTGTGATCGGTTGACTTGAGCAACTGTGATGTCATTTTCAGTGAACAGCCAAGTGGCAAAATGGACACCCCCTGACGTTGCAAAAAATGGGTGGATTTTGCTGCTTAATTCATATTCCAAAAACACAATATTAATCAAAATTAAACTATTTTTGCACGATTTTTATCCATCTCAGGGGGCGGCCATTTTGCCACTTGGCGTCCACTGAAAATGACATCACAGTGTCTAATGCTGTATTCGTGGAAGGTGGGAGGTCAGACATATCCCATTCAGATTGCACAAGTTGCGACCTCAAAGTGCTCCAGGCAAACATAAACAACAAAGATGTCCGACTCTGCTAAATGATTTTGTTTTGGTTAATCCCAACACATTTTGAACTCCCTTTATTTGTATAGTTATATCTTCCAAACATTTCACCAAAGATCTTCTTTTTTTTTTTTTCCCCATTTTGATTTGGCTTCCACTTAAGCAATTAGAAAATATCTCTATATATGTAGGCTATTGCATACACATATTTGTATTTTTTCAATTACAATACAACAGTAATTCCTATTAATCGCTGCAGTTTTATTTGGCAATTGAAGGCAGCAGGCATTCAAATAAAAAATGATCACATCCATTACATTTGAAGAAAAAGACATGCTACACACCATGTACAGGTCATTATAAAACTGCACTAGACAATGAAACAAATGAGCCTTGTTTAATGATTTACATCACATAGCCAGTCACAGCAAGGCGTAGGTAATGAGGAAAATTGCACACCTCCACAACAGGCATACTACAGGAATTGGATTGTAAACTGAGGTGTAACAGCTTGATGGAAAACTCAAAGACTTGAAATGTTCAACCTCATTCTTATTTGCAATAAGATAAATGAAGCAGATTATAGCCTCACATCTGATCTGGAGTCTCATTGGTCTTATCATAGCTCCACGTTGGCCCATTTTGACTCACTGTAATCAGATCAGCAGAAACAAACATATTTTTAAATGTCACACCACTGGATAATACTTAGCTTATATATTTAACAGATGGGATTCTATTGGGGTAAGGGTAAAAAAAAAAAAGAAACAGTAAGGAGCACAACAAGATCATTAAAGATAGGCCAGTAGAGATAAGAGGTCAAGCTGTTGACACCCTCTCGAGTTGCTGAATTTTGATATGACCACAAGAGGGCAGTATTGCTCAGGTCATGTCAGGCAACTGGCGTAAACAAACGCCACAGCAGATTGTTAGAAATAATTTACACCATGGTTTAGATGTATTTTAAGTGACCTGGGAGAGAAGTAACATATAAGCCCTGTTTAATGTTTGTATCATGACCAATGCCAAAACCGCATAATTAATGTTTTCGCTATGTGAGCTCTAAAGGCATCAGTGGAGATCAGGTTAACAGTATATGTGTTAACTTCTCCTCCTTTTAAAATTGATTAAATTTGTTCCAATCATACATGTCAAAATATCATGTCCGAGTGTGCACGCTGACGTCACTATAAGTTTGCCATTTGAATTTGTCATGGAGTAATAGTTAAGCTATGCAAATGGATTTTTGTTAGTCTTAAATACATTCAATTATCTAAATTTAAAGAAAATCTAATTCTATAGTTGTCATTATTATACTAATGATATTACTGCCAGTGATCTTAATCATATAAACCACATTATTTTCTCTATTGAATTGCATGTTATCTGGTAAGAACACATGGAATTCATTTGAAAAACAAAGCAAGCGTATCCCTGTGTGAACTGGCTGTAAAGTGTGAACAGCCAAGGGCCCATTTATCAGACAGAATTGGTACACTTAAATGACTAAAAATATGACTTTCCTTCTTTTACATCCAATTCAACACACAATGCTTAATTGTCGATCCATCCGAATCCAGAAGTAATGCTCAAACCCGATGTTTTGTGTGTGTATGAAATAGGAACGTTGACTGGCTGACTATCAATACCAGTCCAGCTGTCACTATAGCTGTCCTGGCCGCCTTCTCTTTCTTGCAGAGGGACCGAAGAGTCAGGAGTTGGACAAGCGCCAAAAGAGGCCGGCTCGCCATGCAGCTGAAACTTTCATAAAGCCAGCAGGAAGCCACGCGAGGCAGCCGACGAGAAAGAAAAGGAGCTTAAAAAAAAAAAAAAGTCACTTCTTCCCACCCCCCCTTCTGCCTTAGCACTTATCCCTTGTTACCGCCATACTGTACGCGCCTGCCTTCTTTGGCAGGGAGTAATTGTAGGACTGGAGGACAGGAGTAGAGGAGGGGAGGAGCTGGGTGGGTACTTTGGGTTCAGAGAGTTCAGCTGAGGAGAGAAATAAATTCATAAACAACAAAGGAGACGTGACGTCAGGTTGGAGGGGCTGTCCGAGCTCATGGCTCAATGTGCGTCTCCATGGAACAACTGGATTGGTAGTTCCACACATGTGTTTGCGTACAGTACAGCTTGATCTCCAAGAAAAGGCTCAAGTGGCGTTGAAGTAGAGAACCTGGACTGTTTTTTTTTTTTTTTTTCCTGTCATCTCCTGGGTGAGTGTTTCAAGGACTGTGAGAACATGTGCATGTGTCATGTAGTACAGTACGTCCACGGGTGCTTGTGAAAAGTTAGGGAACAAAGAGAAGGCTTTCCTGTTTTCTAATTTTTTTTAAATGATGTCAGCTCCATCGTGAGCTCAGATTGGTCGGTGTCATGTGCTTCGTGGCCAGCGATTGGTCCACAGGCAGACGCAGAAAAGGTTGTTATCGTATGTTTTCACCAATGATTGAGGTCACCCAGCCACCCAGTGAACTCAAATTGGGCATTTCTTTGAAACATTGACTTCTTTAATGAATGAATACGGCGTCTGAGGGAGTAATGGCGTGAATGTTTATCATATTGCGACGGGCAAACTGGTCTGCAAATGTCCATCTGTTTACTGTTTCTCAACAAAAAAACAGTAAAGGCATCTCCAGCATTTAGCAAATATGGCGAGGGTGAACAATATGGCGCAAGCTCGTTCCTGTCGCCATCTGTCTGCCCGGAAAGAACAAGGCGAGTGGTTTGTCTCAGACGATTAACACGCAAGCGGCCCAGCTGCTGCATTTGACACTGTTTTGTGTCACTGCATCTGCTCGCGACAATTCATGTGACTTCTTACTGTAACACTCTTTCTTTCCACGCTTCCCCTCTCCGACTCCTCCTCTCTGTTCGCCCTCTCTCGCGACAGCACGTCCCTCCCTTCCTCTTTCTGTGTCTGTGCAGCCGCCCTCCCTTCGCTCTCTTTCCCTCTTGGCAGCGTTGCCAAAGTGGGCAGGCAGGCAGGCAGACGGAGGCAAATACAGCACAGGCCAGAGCAGAGGGCGA
Organism: Festucalex cinctus; assembly: GCF_051991245.1. Classification (NCBI taxonomy): domain Eukaryota; kingdom Metazoa; phylum Chordata; class Actinopteri; order Syngnathiformes; family Syngnathidae; genus Festucalex; species Festucalex cinctus. The sequence goes on along the minus strand of NC_135412.1, from coordinate 20,248,041 downwards.
TCCAAAAGCTGGCAAATTGATCACGAGGATGTTTACAACTCGCGTCTGTTGTGCTGTTATCTCCGTTTGGTTCCCTCGTATCGCAAATTTGCCTCGGCGCCCTTTCTCCGTTTCAGAGTACGCTCGAGTCGCCGGCGCTCATTTCGGATGTGTGTTTGTAGGGTTGTGTGTCACCCTGTGCATGAACAGACGCACTCGCGTCAGTAGGAGGGGATTGTGGGAAAAAAAGGGGGTGTTGCTCTCAGAGGGTGTGCTCGAGTCCTCTCTTTTCCCTTCTTCCCGCCATCATGGCCTTCTTCTCCTCCAGTCCTCCGGCTCAGGCCGCCGCTCACATTCAGGCTTCAGGTATTTTTCCCTTTTCCGCTCAAACACTCTCGTTGTTGATTTCATTGCCTTATAATGTTGCTCTCCTACTTTCTCTGTCCTTCGTCATGATCTCGGGCTTGTAAACGTGTCGGCCGCCGTCAGCTGCCACGCCGCACGGCGCCATTTTGGCTCGATGGGCAAAGCAGGAGAAACTTTTGTCAAGCTCAGAGGGACTCCGGGACACCCTGCAGTCTCTCGCGTCCCTTCAAACTCTCTTGGCTCTCCTCTCTCACACTCGTCTTCCCCTCCCTCTCTGCTCTCGAACTAAGCAGTCAGCAATCTTTCCATAACGAACAGGTGTCACTCTGTCTAATGGCGGACACAAGTACAGGTCCTATTTGCTAACTTTTGAAAGCAGTGACCAAAACGTCGAGATTCCCGTTGCTTTATGGCAAAGTTTAAGTCTCAAGGGATCGCGAACGCAGGAAGAAAGGGTGCTTGGTGGTTCTCTTATCAGTGTAAGACGTTGTGATAAGTAACACAGTCTTTCTTATTCCCCTCATGTAATGTTTGCACTTTTGTCTTTGAGGAAAACATTTTTTTTTTTTTAAGGAACAAACACGTTTCTGCTTTATGCAATCAAGTGGCGTGACTGTCTTTCGAAAGTGGCAAATGGAATGTTTGTCTTAGACGACACAGGCACGTTTCGAAGGCTAAAAGCGACCATTGGGACGATTTCTGACTACGTTTACGAGAACAACAGCTTCTAAGATGGCGCCTTGATGCCACGTGTTCAAGAACAGCAGACACGGGCAGGCGCCATGCTTCCTAGGCCAATTTGTCCGGATTGCGCCACATCAGCAGCGACATGTTCAGTCGCTCGGTCGGGCACTAGGATGCAAATGAATTTCTTTATCAGGCTCAAAATTTTTCTAGCCTCATCATGTGAGTGATGAGAGAAAGAAGAAAAGGAGAGACACCGCGGGTGCATGAGATAGGAAGAGCGATGGGAGTGGCAGTGCTCCCTCCCCACCCCCCCCCGCATATCCTCAGATGAACTTTGTGTGTTTCGTCATGAGGTTTCTCCTTGAGGCAATCAGGCTGACTTCCCGCTTGAAGCTTATTGGCTGATATCTGGGCTGACCTGTCGCTGTTTGCAGCAAGGCGACAGGAAGTTTCTGGTGCCACACAGGAAGAAGCCACAGCTGTTTCATCTGAATCATGTCAGAGCGTTGCATGAAAGTGCGTATCTGTAATCGTGTGCACAAACCCTGCATTGGGTGGCTTCCGTCTGATGACGTGATTGTGATCAGTGAGAAATATTAAACCAAGGTAACGAGGGAGGAGCAAATGTTTTTTTGATATATCATTTGGATATTTAATGGGCTGGATCATTTCTCTCTGAATGTTCAGAATTATGATTCAGTGTTGGTCAAGGAAGTAGCCGTAGCGCAGATGGCACCAATGTAAGATAGAACTCTTAACAATTGAATCGATTAAAGTCATCCCAAATGGTAAGCGCACAGCTGATCAGAAAATCAGCAAAGCCCAAGAGATGAGAAAGAACAATTCATATACAAAACCAACGACATTGCAAATTAATTGATCAAATTTTAGAGATGAAATGACTAAACATTATTTGTAGCCAACTACAATATGATGAGCTGAGCCAACTGATTGATTTTCAGCACCGTAGAGCAGTCCTCCACCTTTTTGGCTCCACGGACCGTTTTCACGTCAAGACATATTTTGACGGATCGGCATAAAATGAACTAAATAGTGAAAAAATGTAACTCATCATTATTTTGAATGTAGTGTAGTGCATGTTTTTCTCTTCAGTGAGCTGGCATGTCTCATCTTGTGTTCCGCAGCATAATGCGTTGTAAGAAATTAACCATTTCTGTTTTATTACTAGGTGGATTTACATCTATTTTTTTGTTGAAAATTTTCAATAATTGCGAAAATAAACCTGAATGGGAATTTGAAATTTTCACACAGTTGTCCGCAAATTTTTGGACACAACATTTTGGTAACAAAGAAGGAACTTCACGGTCTTTCTGGTATGAATATTAAAGATTAACAGCAATCCTAATAGGCTAATTACTATTTTCAACGACAACCAGCCTTAATCATCCTCTTGGACCCGTGAAGACCTATGATGACTGTCATCTTAGCCTGACATTTTGCTGCTCCACAGAGCGTAACCATCCGGTGACAGCAGCAGACAGGCCAGTCCTTTCGAAATTGGAATTTGGAAACAAGATTTCTGAAATACGTGATTGACAGTAGCCGACTTCAAGCGTTAAAGGTCGATGCCGTTGAACTTGTTGGGTCTAGCTCAATCAAGCTTATTCTAAACAAGCTTTTCGGAGGACAGACTTATCTATGTTTGGAAAGATTGTGGGTCAGTGTGATAAGGACACAATGGAGCCTTTACCCCCCGCATTATCTGAGTCACTCACGTTTGCCCACCTTTTATATCTGTCAGCCTGCAAAGCAATCAGGGGTAGCTTGATGCAATTAACATGTAGTAAGTTAGAATCAGCTTAACTGACGGTTCAGGTCACGCAGCTGTGCCACTGTGGTTGACAACATGCATTTGTGTGATCATGGTTTCTTTTGTGTTTGAGACTAATGAGGCGCTATAGAACATTTAGTGCAAGCACCACGCCAAACGGGATTTGAGGGAGCTTGGTGCCAGTTCTATAGCAAACGTAAAGGATCGAGAGAGAGTACAATGAGTAAAGTGACTCTGGATCTCCATGACAAGACAATCTAGATGATTTTTTTTTTTTTTTTTTTTTTTTTGCTCATCTTAACTGTGGGAATTCTTCATTCAACCAATTACGTGGCATAATCCTCTGCCAAATCCCCCCGCCTAGCTGCCTCCTTCCTCCCTCATTGAAATTCTGCCAGGCATACAGACACTGCCCATTCTTGGCATCAAACTTGGCGAGAAACTGCGAGACCAAACGAGTGACAGAGACACATTCTTTTGCAGTCGTCTGGTGACCACTTTGTATTTGTGCCAAGCATTCTTCACGACGGGCAAGACTGACGGGTATTTCCTTGACTGTGTCCTTTGATCAGCTGCTGACTGTTTTTTGGGCGTTTACTGATTTACAAAAGGATGGATGACACACAGAACCGAAATAATTTTCATTCATTGAGTGTATTCTTATTGTTGCTTTCGATGTTGGCATGATTTAGATTCTGTATTGTTACAGTATTGGTTCTTCAGTGGTCTGAGATGGTGATTTTGCTGGCCATTGGCAGAGCTTTGGAACCTCCACAAGTCATGGGAAACTAATTTAAGCCATCGGTTGGACATTTCGTGTTTGGTAAATGAGAACCAGGGACCAGATTGTGGCTTTCATGGCTTCCTGAGACTTTACCAGATTCAAGGACAGGCAGATGAGATGACGTGACGAAAAATCCTCCAAAACCTCTGTGCTAGTCCACCCCTAAGGTGGTAGATCGAGTTGAGACCAGCACTTGCTCACCAGACTCATTAAAACATGCATTTACAAACCTTACTGTTTTGCTGCAACAGAAAGAGGCCTTCCACAAACTATTACTACACAGTTGGAAACATAGAACTGTAAATGCGAGTCACATATAATTGTCACTTGAATCTTCTCAAAGGATAGTGATTGGCAGTTTTGTTTTTTTGTTTTTAAACTGTCATCTCGAAGCTTGCCAAGGTGGATTTACGAGAATATGTACTCATTCCCATGCTACTGAAAATGCATGACCACCAAATTCTACACCCAGAAGACATCACAGGACTAGAATTGCTGGACTTTAGCTTTGAAAATAGTTCGGAGTTGGGTCAATATCACTAGGAAGTGGCTTTGGTGTCCTCATATGAATCGCACAGTAATCATGAAAATGTAGCAACATTAATAATAATGAAACTGAGGTTACTATTTTACTATATTGGCTGAACATTTCCACATATATCAGTGCAATAAGGCTCTTAAAATATGTTCCCGTTCACTGCTCTGCTAACCACAGCATGTGTAGTAAGTGTTTAAATCATACAAAATCATTTTTTTACATGGTTGTATTGTCTTACAAGTTGTTTGATGAAAAATAATCATTTTGATCATGTATATTCTGATCATATTGAATATTTTGTATTTGTCCCAGAAATTGATGTCCACTCTGTCATTATGGTGTTTATATATATATAAAGAAAAGAAAAAAAAAAGGACCAGCACTTTGCTGGCCGAAATAGTGGCTAGTTGCAGAATAAATATTTACACATGCTTCATAATTTTCTTAACATTGTGTGTAATTAGATGTTATCAAGCCTAGCATTTCCACCCTGTCATAGTGAAACATCAATTGATATATATATATATATATATATATATATATATATATATAAATCCAGAAATTCAAAATATATCTGTTAAACTGTACAATCAGCTTGCTAACTAAATCATGTCACTAAGTAAAAGCCTTTCATGTGCTAATAAAATGCTACCATTAGCCGAAAATGTTCAAATTGTCATTGATGTCCACCCTGTCGGTAAGCTCACAAACAATATTATGTTGTTTTATATTGTCTGTTTGCAGTTAATTTAAAAAAAAAAAAAAAAAAAAAAAAAAGAAGAAGTGTGGGAGCTTAACCAGTATTTATTTCCAACAGCACAACATCTATTTAATTCAACAAACATGTTCAAAAGAACATCTTAATATTTTTGGGGTGAAATGAGGACGTTTCAAAGGCATCTTTTAGTGCTATTGACTGGTTGCTTGTGGGCTGCGATTCCCAGAAGCAGAGTATTCAGCCATTTGACCCACATTTGTTTCTAACTACACTGTCACCGTGCCATTTCAACGTTAGACTGTCCACTCCAGTCAGAGGCTGTTTTCTTTCTGGCCAAACATAGCTTGTAGATGTGCCACTGGCACTGTTGCAAGCATGGGCATCATGCCAAACGCTTCACCCCCACCTCTGCCTTACCCCCGTCTGCTCCTCAAATCAGACTAAAAGAGTCTATGGACGTGAATGATGGGCTGGTCTGGACCTGCGTCAGGCTGTAGGCTAATTTATGTGAGTTGTGACATATCTCTATTTGAAATATTCAGCAAGTTGTTGTTTTTTTCCTGCCACATTACCTGCCCGACCTTGATCTGTGCCGTCTGAACGAGTTGGCTTTGTGTCGCCGCTTGGCACAAGTTGGAGTCTGCATCACTCGTTACAGAACAGCATCGGGCGGCGGCAGAATGGAAACAATGTTTTAGTGCAGACTTAAAATGGCCGGCGCGCAAGTCACCATTTTGTATTTCCTTGTTTTGTTTCGGAGGGCAGAATCTCAGCCCTGTACCCGAGCCGAGGCAGCTGGCGGCAGCCATGTTTGCAAGTGAGCCGGTGTGTGTGCGTGTGTCTACCTTTAACTGAGAAGGAGCACGGGATAGGAATGAGCTCCGTTTTTGGCAAAAACGGAAATGAGCTCCTGGCACAAGGCGTTTTTTTTCCCCTTTCTCTTTCGATCGCATGCTAGCTAGATTCTCAGGAAGCCAGTGAGTGTGTACTTTGTTTGTCTTTGACACGTCTCCTGTCCGTGTGCTTATTTGTTTGATATATTTGACCTAATAAGACTATGATGAAATTTCTCGGCACAGATAAGTCACCATTTTGTTCCCTATATAAACTTTTCTGCTATTACTATTATTGACAAATCAGATTGACATTTATTGTTCTGACCTGAATGCATTTGAGCAAAATCCCAAAGATAACTCTCCTGTCTTTTCTCTTGTAGCATCACGAGTGTGACCTTGACGACTCCAGCATGCGAGGCAACATGAATGCTGTCCTTGGGCCTGAGGTAGTAGATTGAATAGTTGTGAGGGTTGTGTAGCCTCTTTTCGAGATAACTATACAATCTACTGTCTTACCCAAGGAGACAGCTTGCTCGGCCAATCATCGCCCAGGTGAAAAAGAAAAAAGCACTGTCCAATCAGAGCGCATGCAGCCAGACAGCACACATGGACTGTTTTGTGAACATTTCTGTTTGCGCTCCCAAGTGGTGTATTAGGTTACTTGACAGGTGGATGTGTTATTTGGACTGGGCTTTGTCAGGGTGAGGTAGTAGGTTGTATAGTTTGGTGGGTGGGTCTAAACCCTGCTCAGGTGATAACTATACAGTCTATTGCCTTCCTTGAGAAGTTCACAGACAACTGACTGAATACGGCACCGTTTCCCAACCGCTGCTGCACTGGGGCGCACATTTCACATGAGCAAAATCATGAGGTTCACCCGACCTCGGATAAGCGGTAGAAGATGGATGGATAGATGAGGCACACCACCAGAAAGAAAAATGTCACTAAATGTATATTCTGTGTACTGTAATGAGTTCAATTTACTGAACTTGCAAATTTACTTAATGTGAAGAATGGGCCTGTTTACTTGAACACAAAGCTAGTTTGTTGTATGTATGGAAACAGGTGGAACACAGGTTAATTTAGTCTTTTGACCTCTAGTGGAAGAACACTCAATGGTTCTACATTTCTGGCATTAACAGATGAAAACAGACACATTATTTGTAGTAAATAATCATTTTTAGGACCGACTAAGTGAAATCAAGGCACATCGACTGATATTTCACGGCACCGTGGATTACATAAAATATTGAAATATGCATTGATCACAGTGTTCAGTTTGTAAATGATAATAAAGTTGTTTCAAATGAGTCAACGTACCTTGCTTCTGTGTGAGTGTGGATACCAAAGACTTATGCTTCATTAAATTGGTTGGCCTTTGCTGTGATACTTCCAGCAGACTAATTTAAGTAAACATTCTGTATTATACTTCATATGACCGCAATCTACAAAGTGCATCAAGTTAATGAATCTCATTGACACAAACATATGACACAAACATATAAATATTTTTGGAAATATGCAACATGCCATGTGCATAATCAGATCAAATGAGCACCAAAACCAACATTTTCTGATTGCATTCAGTTTTGAAACCAATGTACGTAGACACTCATTGTGATGATGAATATTGAATCGGCGTAACAAGATCCTGAAATGTAGCCGTGACATGTGAGCTTTCTAGAGTGACATTTATGTTTAACTTATCTTGATGAAACATTTTGATATTCTATGATCAATTATCGAGCAATCACTGGAGAAAGACTGGCAGGAAAGTCTTACCTTCTGTCGGTTCTTTCCCACTATACTTCCTTCCCCATCCCTTTGTTTTTGGGAAAAAAAAGTACGAGAAAAGATAAAGTTAGATCAACAACCACCAACAATCGGAGTAGTTCCAAAGTGAACACTAATAAAGCCTTCTGCATTTGGTGGCCTGTTTCATCAGCGCAATTAGCCAATTCAATTTGCAAAATATCATGACCAAACAGTTCAATTCACTATTGTTCAATCTTATTTGAGAAAGCTAACCTCATGAGTTCTGGCTTTGAGGGCAAAACTCCTCACAAACGAGGGCACTTCATGTTCGCTGCGCCCCACCTTTCTGTTCTTCTTTTAATTTCTATTTCTCCCCCCAATGGCGGCGACATCGACGTAGCGTTCATCTGTGGGATGTGGAGTCTGTCCAATGGACACAGCAGTCTTGGGCGCCCTCCGGTGGAGAAAGTTCGAAAGGTCACTCTGTCATTGCATGTCCTCATAATGCTGATGGCACAAAAAGAAAAAAAAAGAAAAAAATAGACAGAATTCAAGTGACATACCGATACTCGTGTTTAGTGTGAGGCTGTTGGCCCAAGATGAACATGTTTAATTCGATTTTACATGCACGCAGATTTGTTTGTGTTTTTAAACGTAAACAACAACAACAACAACAAAAATTCAAAAAAACATGCGTCTTAAACAAAGAACATAATACTTAACGTACAAAATATTTTCCTTTCCGTTTGCCTTCAAACGTGTCAATTATTTCTGACATGCATTCTTTTATTTCTGCATTCGAAAATTATGTAACCTTTTCATATAAAATAAATGAATGAATGAGCAATTGAATAATTAATACTATTGAATGACCAATAGTATAGATTTTTGGGAAAAATCTGAGTTTTACCAAATTGTGACTTATGAGTTTTCGATCTAATACCAGGGACATGTACAATATAAATAGCCTGATCCTACTTATAACAACAACAATAACCAAACGTATAACTGTGGCAAAATCCTAACCTTGATAGAGTTCAGTGAGAAGAACAAGGTGTCCCTCGTGTTCCCAGGTGAGCGACGCCACACGGGGCAGCAGACAAATCCAAAAGCTGGCATGTAAAAGGAGGACCAGTGCCAAAGAGCAGGCCAGGCTGAGCAAAGCGGCCTTTGTCCTTTCCATGACCCTACAGAAATGACCGGCAGGGGCGCCACAACCCACCGCAAAGTTGAGATGAAGTCATGACAGTGGGAAAGGAGAAGTGTTGAAAAGAGCCTATTTTGATCATGACCTGCTAAGAAATATTGATATTTATTTTAATAGATAGCATAAAGGTTCGATGATTCAAATCTTTTGTACACAATTGTATTAGTTTTATCTATGGCCATGTTTTAAAGAGGAAGTCGGGCCAGAAATGTTCAGCGCCCCCACTAGTCTAACATTCTGCTTGTGGCCATTTAGTGCACAAACACAAACAAATCACAAGCATTTCCAAAAATATTTAATATCATGATCAAGAGATAATAGCTATTCTGAGAAACACATCTGTATTACAGAACCACTACAAAAGGAAACCCAATGTTTATCAAGAGCTTAAAAGGTTCTACTTATAAAGTAGAAATCTTGCGACAACCTATCAGATTTACATTATGTTTCATCATTGTGTCACACGTTTCTCGGCCTCTCAAATACTCAGTATTCATATTTTCTTCTTCTGGCAGACTTTGCATCCTACACCACATTCGCATCTCCTTGGAGGCCTCTCAGCGTCTTCTCATCAAAGCGATACGTGAGCTTCCGCTTGACTTTTTGGATCTCGCCCGTGCGGGCGTAATTCCTCAGCGCCCGCGCCATTTTCTGGTAGGTCATTGTCTTGCGGTTCCCTTTTCGCCGGCCCCATATCTCCGCCAGGCGCTCTTTGTTTTGTGAGGAGAACTGAAACGTGCCCGAAGAGGACTGGACCCACCAGATGCAGCTTCGCATCGACGGCGTTTGCAGCATCTCGAACAGGAACTGGAACAACCGCTCCTTCCTCTTTCCTGTCAAAGAGGAAGGGGATGTCATGAAATCATGAGGATGAATTAAGCAAGGATTCGTACGAAAAATGGATGAGGCATAAAAAATGCAAAAAATAAGCGCTTGAACCTGAGAGTGGAGCAAGAAGTAAGGGGTCTTTGTTGGGTCTACCTCCGCTGTCAGAGGTTGGCGATGGGGCATCGTGGTATTCGTGGTACTGGGAGCAACAGGACTGAGAGTCTGAGTCGATACATACAATCTCCTTTTCTGAATATGCAACGTGATCCTAGAGCAGACGTGCACAATCACAAGTCAATGGTGCGTTTTCCTCACCAGCAGATCACTGGCAGAAAATGACAGCATGCATTGCTAAAGGCTGAAATGACCTCCACCAAGGATGTTGCGACAATCACACTGATGAAATTATTAAAATGTGCAGAATCAGATTGATGCAGCCAAATATGGTCAATTTCGTATTTCTTTACAAATCAATACTAATGATTGATAGATCCATCCATCCATCCATCCATCCATCCATCCATCCATCCATCCATCCAAACCGCTTGCTCCTCAAAAGGGTCGTGGGGGTGCTGGAGGCGATCCCAGCCAGCTTCGGGCAGTAGGCGAGGTACACTCTGAACTAATTACATTACATTAAAGTTTGTTGTGTTAATCATGACTCTAAGATGTTTAGAATAGAATTTGGGAAGATTATGTTATCACTGTCGTAAAGACTTTTCTTTTTTTCGGGGCCGTGAGCACCAGTGACTTGTCCATAACGTTCTAATCAATTATAGTGTATATTTCTGAAAAGTGATTTTGAGAAGTGAGAATTCCTTCCAACAGAAATAATATTTTGTAATGGTAATAAATGTGAAATCACTTTGGCTGTGATGCGGTTCCATCGCCATATGTCACATGACACCTGACTACCACACGGCTTCCTATTGGTCGAACGAAATCGTCATATCCTATACACTGAAAGAAAACTTTCAAATTAAAAGCTTTCATATTAACTAAATGTTATTGTAAGGCAATACTCAACAAATATATGACAAATAGATGGATCGTCATGAGCATTTACTAGTCACCAAGTTTCGCTGCGGCTTGAGTTAGGGTTACTTAATGCTTTTTGGCCAGCCGGTGTGTTTTATTTTGAAAAATGTAAAGAAATGCGTTCCACTGTGTTTTTTCCAGTGGTGTTTATAAGAGCAATTCAGTTGTGTTTATGAGAGTATTTCACTTGTATATATGAAGGCATTTCACTAGTATGTGTGAGCAAAAAAACATTTCAGTGGTGTTTATAAGAGCATTTCAGTTGTGTTTATGAGAGTATTTCACTTGTATATATGAAGGCATTTCACTAGCATGTGTGAGCAAAAAAAAATTCAGTGGTGTTTATAAGAGCATTTCAGTTGTGTTTATGAGAGTATTTCACGTATATATGAAGGCATTTCACTAGCATGTGTGAGCAAAAAAACAAAAACAAAACATTTCAGTGGTGTTTATAAGAGCGTTTCAGTTGTGTTTATGAGAGTATTTCACGTATATATGAAGGCATTTCACTAGCATGTGTGAGCAAAAAAACAAAAACAAAACATTTCAGTGGTGTTTATAAGAGCGTTTCAGTTGTGTTTATGAGTATTTCACTTGTATACATGAATGTATTTCACAAGTGCGTATGAGAGCATTTCAGTGACGTTTATGAGAGTATTTCACTTGTATGTATGAGAGCATTTCAATTGTGTTTATGAGAGTATTTCGATTGTATTTATGAACTGATTTCACGAATGCGTACAAGAGCATTTCAGTGGTGTTTATGAGAGTATTTCACTTGTATGTATGAGCTAATCCTGAATTATGGCTCAGACGGCACCTCATAAAAAACAGCCACATCAACACACCATGAGATTTATTTTATTTTTTTTAATGTACATGGAGTGAGGTTCTTGAGCTGCTGAGTGTGTAAAGTAGTGCTTTGAGCGAACTTCACTTGTGATTGATGCTGTCTTAAAAAAAAAAAAAAAAAAAAAAAAAAAAAAGTGACATTCCCATCTCTGTTAAATTAGTTCAGACTGTAATTAGAATGACCTAATTAAAGGTTGTTCCCTTGAGCTCAAGATTGGTCTGAATACAATCTAACCTCATTTTAGCATTTGTTGCGGCGTCATTCATTTAGTAGTGAGCAAAATGTCAGTGGAGGTCCGAGACTTTCAGCTTACCCATTGGTTGTGATGGGAATATGGCCAGGCTGGAGGCGGAGCCTGCTCCTCATATTCCCTAATCGGAGCACCACAGTGCCACTCGTATGCATGCTGACCGGACCAATTATTCTCTGCGGAGAGGCAAGAAGATGAAAATACACTGACACTCCTACCGTAAAAATTCATGTTCATGTTTGGAGTGCAGGCTCACCTATCATCCTGGCGCTGTGGTGAGAGTGAACATACTGCACCACATTGGTCAGAGGCGAAGCGTGTGTGTGTGCAGGCTGGACCTCCAGCGAATGCTCCTGCAAGTACTCCTCGATCACCTCCAGGTCCACCTCCGGGCAGGAAGAGGGCGTCGCTCCGCCCCAGGAGCCCCGACCCCCACCGAGCCTGAGCTCAGTCACATAAGCCATCTGCCAAAGATAGAGTGGGACGATGTAATTGAAATTTAGCATCAAGTGGTGGTTAATATAATAAGTCAGTAGTTAAATCAATCAATCTTAACGAAGTGTAGAGCAACTTTAATGATAACGTACGTATTGATCATACTACATTATCCACATGTTAGGGTGGGAAGTATCAAAGTACAAATACTTCACTGTATTTTATTTGCACATTTTCTTCCTGACAGTTTTTATTTTTATTTTTTTTTACCTGAACTCACTTTGAAAAAAAGATATCCACTGTACTTTTTTTTTTTTTTTACTTACAATGTCAATATAGTCAGGTTACTTTTTTCAAACACTGCAGCTGATGATGCAAAGGAAATAGAATAGAGATAAAATGAAGTACAGTGGTGGAAATCTTGACGGACTGATGTTGTGTGGACTTATAATGCAGCCTGTGACCCAGGGATCAATATGAATGATGATGCAACAGATTTGAAGAAGCAAGATATTCCTCCCTGACCTTTATTGAAGAGAATAGTTCGATGAAGTTGGCTCTAACAAAGTACCGGTATTAAATAGGGCTGTCAAAGTTAAAGCATTAATAGATTAATTAATCACAGAAAATTGTCGCATTAATCACGTATTAACGCATATTAATTGCACTATTTTTTTCGATCGCACTTGAGCCTTGAACGTAACCGCGGATGGTTACATTGAAGGCTGCACAGGTCAGTAATTAGGTCAATGCACGCATTTCCTACACCTGTTGTTCCAAAATGAGCGTGATGACTCCAGTTGGTGGTAAATTTCGCTTTAAAAAACACCCCGATGGGGACTTTAGATATAACAAAAGTAATGTGCATTTAATTAATTAATAATTGCTGAACTGCACCCAATTGATATGATGCTGTTGCATTTTGAATAATACACACATGCATGCAATTGTGTACATGTATTTAATCAATGTTTTCAAATGACATTCATATCATAAAATGCATTGTCAAAATATTACGGTAATTTGTATTTATTTTATATTACGCAAGGAAATTAGTTAAAAAGTGCGATTAATCAGATTAAAAATTTTAATCGTTTGACAGCACTAGTGTTAAATAATCATCTTGACCCATCTGAAAAACCATCAACTTTTGGCATTCAATTTGTTTTGTGTTATTTGGGGGGGGAAACAAACAAAAAACAAAAAAAAACAACAATAATATTTTGTTAGTTCATTAGGTCATTTAGCTTTTTTTTAATGGAAACATTATTTTGATAGCATACCAATCTGAGCAAATGATAGCTTGATTTTTTTATTGAGTTATAATCCAGTTTGCTGTCACAAGTTATGACAATGAAATGGGTGCTGCGATTAAATTTTAATTTTGTACTTAAGTATACATTTCATAATGTATTTCTTTTGTGTGTCTTTTTGTCAGTACTTTGTCACCACCTCTCTCCACATGTAGTACTCCGTGAGTGTGCATCTCATCCAACCAGGTCCAAGGTTTTGTTTGCTTAGTGGCTATATGCCAGCCAGAAACAATGCAACCATGTTTATTTTAATTTGACTATCAAATCTATGCAAGTGCTAATTGCTGCACCAAGCAGGCAACATTCGGGTACCTGTGTTTGTAACTGACACTTTTTACAATATTATATCCAGTTACTGTACAGCCTGTGATATAACTACAGAGAATTTTTTCCCCCTAGTTTTAAGATGACTTATGAAAAACTGGCATTAAAAAATATAACTCACCGTCTTGCTTTCAGCCAACAAAATTTAACGTTAATCTGGAAAGAGAAAAAGGGGAGCAAAACTTACAACATCAATTTTGTGATGGCTCAACAACAGTGAAATCACATCAAAAGTCCTACCTTTTCCTGCTGATAGAGATTTCCTCCTCTGATATGTTCTCCTCCCGTATCAAAAAGTAAACAGTCACCTGTATGATGCGCCACCTGAGTGGCACCTCTCTTAAAGCCTTGGTAGACACATCCTCCTTCAGTTCACCCATTCAGATGGACACATGGGAGGGGTTTGACTCATTAAAGCTTGTTCAAGTTAAGGAGTAGTAATTAGGATGTTTGTGCTTACTAAATTCACAATGAGGTCATATGAATACTTGGGTATCTGTAACTTATTTACAATATTTATTTAAATAAATATTATATCTTAAAGTTGAGATTAACAAAATAAATAAATAAATAAATAAATAAATAAATAAATAAAACAACAAGTGGACCAAATAGTTCCCAGTAGCCTCTTTCTACCTCTAGTGGGTATATATTAGATTTACATTAGAGAGATTGTGCTTTCCTGTGTGGAAATTGAGTTCTCCCCTTGTTCTCGAGGGTTTTCTCTGGGTACTCCAGCTTCCTCCATTTTATGCATGTTAGCATCTCTGATGACTTGAAATAGTCCATAGATGCTTGCGTGTCGATTCGCATCCTGTACCTGACAAGTGAACAGTCCAGGGTATTCCCCGCTTCTTGCCCCGAGCCGGCTGGAACAAACACTAGTGCATTCGTGACCCTGTACAGGATAAGCGCTAGAAAATGGAAGGGTGGATTTTTACAGACCAGTTCACTTTGGGTGTGCTATCAAGGGACTTCCCCAAACTGCCGATGCCAAACAGACGAAGTGAAGCTTGAGGTCAACCAGGCACAAGCCGCATTCTTTAATTCACCCAAAGCGTCCCCATTCTGACCATAGCTCAGACTAAAGGTTTGTAGTTTTACCAGGTATAATGTCACACACAGCTGGAATACTAAAGAAACAAAGCACCTGCCTGGGGCACCGTCACCACTGGGGGGCCCACCAAGCGTGTTGAGGAAAAAAATAGTCAACAACATTTTTTTTATTTTTTTTTTTAACTCAACTTTACATGTTTTTCAAATCATTTTGCTACCTTGTTTAAGACACCCTTGTTCAGTCAGAAGATTGTTTATGTATTTGCTTAATATTTTGACTAGATAGCAGTGTGCAGTATAGGTCTGAACATCTGTTAACATTGTGTACTGTGATGCCTGCAGTTAATGCAATGTAAGCATACGGTCATGTCCTTGGAACTGATGATATACAGTATGAAGTGTACTGGGAGAGGTAGCTTATATTTACACAGTGCTTTTTATACCCATGCTATTGACTGAGCATGATAAAAGCTCAACAAGCAGTGACATCACTAACTTTCCGTTTTTAAGTTATCCGAGTTTAGAGCACTGAGTTCATCACACTGAATTATTACCACAGATCCAGCTCTTAAGCAACTAGACAAGACAAGTGCAATTTCTAGAAAAATTGCGTGGGAATGCTGAAAGCTGAATGCTACAATTTGAATGCATGTGGAATGCTTATGAAGAAAATTGAGAGATAAATTGTGAAATTATGACCTCCTGGTTACTGGGCAATGCACTTCACCAACTGTGCCACCGAGCAGTATCAGACACCTGGTAATGATGATAAGTTATATGTATGGAAGTGGGTGTGGAAAGTGATACTTCGAAAAAGTTCAGTGTCTGTCCCATTGAAAATGAATGGGGAAAAGTTGATATTAAACGTTAAATTGAGCAAATAATGTAAGTAATGTGGAATCAGATGATATATACCCCAGGAGGTGTGAATTTTCTACTTATTCGTTATAGAAGGTCAAGGTTGTTACTGTCAATGTTTAAAAGATTAAAAAAAATAAATACTGGCAAAACATGTCTGGAAAAACCCTGAGTACTATGGTGAACTGAATGACAGTTAGAGCTGCAATAGTACAGAGTGCACCTGGATGCTTAAAAGGAGATAAAGCCAAAGCTTCATTGGATTTTTGTTGTCTGAACAAACAAAAACAACAAAAAATCTAATTCTAACAAGCAAAGTGATGATTGATGAGCTGCTTTGCCCTTCTTCACTTACAGTATAAAAATTCAGAGTGTTGTACGTAGGTACTGAACACTGTCGTAAATAGCGAAAAACTGTGAGTAACTGACACCCCAGTGAACATGTAACTCTCCAATGTCATTTAAACAACTTATATTTACTCTCCACCATTTGTTTTGGATAGGAAATGCAGCCCATGAATAGGGAAAACCCGCCGATGTGTATGCCAATTGAAATGGGGGGGTTGGGTTAATGGAAAAACCTTCCAGAAAGCCACTGATATATATTCAATATAAACTTTAATGTCTTCGCAGAGCCAATCAATGACGTCATTGATCGATCAGACAAATCGAGAGATTTCAGTCGACCACTGATTTAGCATAAAAATGCAAAAATAACGACCGATCCCTATACAGCAAATCAGATCAGTGTGAAGTCGACTCATTAATTCATTAAAAATTGTCGACAAATAACTACAATTGCATAGTTCTCATGTTGCTGAGCATGCGCAGTTGTTACTGTAAGCGCGAGAGATTCGATCAGTTGCCCGGCATTATTGACACTTCAAGGTTAACGGTCTCTATTTGGCAGGTGAAATGGAATCATCATTACCACTCACACGCACACACACACTCAATATTGTTGATCATTGGCGTGCCAGGTGTTGAGGCACCTGAAAGGCCTGCGAGGGGGCTTATCAACATGGACATGAGGTGTCCAAGAACAAGTGGCTATGTGTGTGTGACCAGGTGTAGTGGGTTTACAGTTATCCTCAACCCTCCAAGATTAGTGAGCATAAGCAAATCACCTGTATGTGTGCAGCTCACTGGGAATTCCCCAGAGAAAAAGCAAGGGAGCTTGCACGCTGTTGCTTTGTGTTGTGTGCGCTTGTTTACGTGTGTGCAAAGTGATGAAACGTCGAGCCTAGCCCCCGTGATGAAGGTTCTTAAATGAGGCCATGGGCGGCCAGTAATACGCACGCGTGTGAGGAGACAGTTGGTCATGCTGCGGTGTCGCTCCTGTCCTGAGTTATCAGAAGTGCAGATGTGTATGCAAAACTTGAGGTGAGCCTCCAAAGATCATTGTCAGCGCTGTGCTGTGCTCACTGCACTGTTCTTCCCGGAATCAGACTGTTTGGTTGGCACAGACGCCAAAATATGAGAGACAGCTGTCGCACAGTTTTACACCGCTGCAAACTACAACCATGGCAATAAACAAGTCATTAAATGAATACCTCTCTGACGGTGACAGACAAAATTATGCAATGTTATTGATACATCCGATACAGGCTGGGTATTGCCGCCAACCTCACGATACGATACGTATCACGATACAGGGGCCACGATACGATACGTATTGCGATACATATGTATCCCACATAAGACACATTTTATTTCGTTTTTTTAAACAAAATATTGGAAAATTGGTACACTGAGACACGTGCCATGTTAAGTTTATAAGTAAATAAATGTTGATATTCTTCCTCTGCTTTAATTTTTCTTAGCAAGACACAGTGTCCAATCTCTAGTGAGCTATTTTTGCATTAATTGAAGGCAATTAACTTCAAAGACGCTGCTGGTTTTTATTTTTTAGGTAAAATGCAAGCTGCAAAGGCAATCGTTAACTGCCTATTTAAAGTTAAAAAGCAATATCGATACTGACGCCTGCGTATCGATACGTGTATTGTAATGAGGCCCGTATCGATTTTTTGAGCACACTCCTATTATATACCCTAATTTCCGGACTATAAGCCGCGACTTTTGTCACACGCTTTCAACCCTGTGGCTAATTTGTGCATTTTTTCCAACAGCCGCCAGGGGCGCTCGAGCAGAAAAGGAAAGAGTGAGGCAGGTGGAATATATGTTTCGAGGAAGATGCAAGTTTAATGTAACTTGGCGCTTTGTGTATGAATAAAATTAGCATGAACAGACCCTCATCATGGAAAATACACGAAGTCTCAGTCTCAGTGACTTTTACCGGTATGTTATTTTTAACTTTTTAATTGTTGCTGCCGCGTCACAGGCACTGTTTGGAAAGAAAAGCTAACGTATATTATTAAACCTTTGAAAACTCTTTCTGTGTACCGTCTTTCTTTGTAAATATCTCATGTTTCAATGTGGGCTTATGCGGCTTATAGTCAGGTGTGGCTTATGTATGTACAAAACGCTTTTTTCTTTTAGAAATGTACTGGGTGCAGCTTAGAATCAGGCGCTCTCTATAGTCCGGAAATTACGGTACATTTTTTTGCAAGTATTTACTCAGGCGCAACTTTGTTGTACATAGATTTAGTCCACAGCAAGATCGCGTGCGTAAAGCTAAAGACTAGGAAAGTGATTATATATGTCCGCACCAACGTGTGTAAATCTTTTTAAAGTGTTACTTTTTTCACACTTAACAAGTGTTACTCCAACACTGTATAGTGTTAAAATTTTCACCTTTCACAAGTTTCTCCTTCACTGTAAATATTCAGGTTACACCCAACATCCACCCCAACGCTCAAGGAAATGGATTAACTTTTTCATCCTAACAATGTTAAAATAACACTGCTTACAGCATATTTGATTGATCATTGGAAATTTAACACTGACCGATTTGCTGTGTAGCCTCTAGCAATGGTAGACTTGATCTTGTATGGGAGGCCGGCATATACATAATTCATACGGAAAAGTTTGAGATAAGGAATGGGATTGGGAACTGACGGGACTTTGCATTCCCACGGAAGATTGTTTGGGACCATCAGTAGGCAGCTCTATAATCTGTGATCTCAATAAACACTCATAAACTACGCGGGCCCATACGCCTTATCAGAATAACACACAAACTGGTGCAAAGATTGCACATAAATCATCAGTTTTCATAGTAAGATAAGGAAAAGACGGTCACTCACAGCTTGGGAGTGAAATCAAATCAAGCTAGAGCACAGTAGATCAGTGTTTCTCAATTTTTATTGAGACAAGGCACAACATTTTTTTCTATGAGAAAAATCTCATGGCACAAAAACGCCACAAAAACGTAGTGAAATAATGACGATCTTGTCTCAATATACACATACATTGACTTAGCATGAAATGGGAGCAGATTTTAATTGATCACTAAGATGACGCTGTCGACATGGCTTCTTCTGTTGACAGGTGCCATAAACACAGATTTATGGTACCTTCTGCCATCTAGTGGAAGAGCATTAGATTGCACTGTCTAGCTAGCCGATATGTCGCTGAGATAGCTAGCTAAATAAAGAAAGAAATTTGATAATTTTCTGCAGCAAACTGTTGATCTCTCTCGGCACACTATAATATCACAGCAGATTTCAGTCGGTTTTAAATGGTGGCATATGAAATGTCTTCTGCACTATACGAGTGAACAGCGTAAATCACGCAATGATGTCTATGCTTTGTGAAATAACAAAACAGTGGTATGTGATTTGTTGATGAACAGTGGATTAATTCTATTATTAATTTGCGCACCTTATATATTTTCCATTCATGAGAACACCATATAAGCAGGACAGCCCAGCCAATATAAATTGTTGCCAAATGCCGCAGTGATTCAGTGGTCTCCAAGACAAGTACAATTTTATGTCCTTCTCGACTTTTCCCATGAATTGTTGGAGGGTTTAGCTCGCTGTACACGGAATACAGTCAGTGATATTGGACTGCTTGCACAATTCCATCAATCTCCACTGAGAGTTTGACAGATTGTGATGCTGTTTTGGCTTTTGGCAGAAGATGGCGACATTTCATCATCTAATTTTGACTTATGATCTGGAACATGAACAAGGCGGTTGCAAGTTGATGTATGATTTGATTCTCATGTAATGAAGGGAGTGTTATCAGTCTTCTTCTGTGTGTTTGTGTTCATAGTTGCAAGGCTTCTGCTGCTGGGCATTAGTCAGATGATTGGAATTTTCTGCGGCTAATGTGAGGCCTTTTGTGTTGCCGTTCCTTTGCGTCCTGCATGGATTGAACTCTATGGAGACAACCCAGCACTTTCAGTCATTGTTAACATTCCTCATCTGTCTTCCTCCATTCTGACATGGCTGATAGCATCATGCTAAAGTGGGTCTGGCAACAAGAGGAGCGCACGCGTTCCTCACAAGAGTGCACAAACACACATGCCGTTTGTGATAAAAATGTGCACAGATGATGATGATGATGACAATGCAGCCTCTGCCTCAGGATCAGTCTACCCATGGGTCAATCAACTTGTTAGTTAGTCAAATTACAGTTGTAAAATTTACAAGAAAAACAAAAACCACACACGTACACCTACACCTAGACTCTAGGTGACTGATTTTGGCTGACTGTCTCGGTCCTAGACAGTCAGCCAAAACTACACACCCCTGACTGCGGTGCAAGTCCAACAGCATCAAACAGAATGCAACATCTCTCTTTGGTGTTGTGCAGGCGGAGACCTGTCGGCTGTATTTCACCATTTCGTCGCAAATATTAATGTCACTAATGGGAAGAAAATTGAATCAGCACAAAAGAAAGTTTAACTCTGGGTTCAGAAAAGTAAATTAGTAGATTTTTATTTTTATTTAATGGCTGGTTTTACCAATGCACAATATTGGGGAATTGGTTATTGAATTTGGAGAAAGACTTTAAAACAATACACAAGTAAAAAACAGAAATATAATCATCTTGTTTCCTGTTCCCCATTGCAGGTCAAACCAAACCATCAGAAAATGCTACTTGGGTATAAAGTACTCTAATCGATGACACTTCATTATAGTGGTGATTCCCAGCCACTTAGGATTGTCACGGGAAATTATCTTATTTCATTCGATTAGTCCGAAAAGTATTATTTATTCAGAAACAACTATTATTGTTCATCCATCTATGCCAGAGAGATATCGTGACAGACACGAGAATAAAATGCTTTTCCATAAGACGACAGAAAGTACACAATAAACCAATGTATCCATTTCTTTTTGACATTTGTTGTTTTTAATATTTTAATAAGATTGGTTAAATAAAGATTGTGAAAGACACAAATCTGATGCAATGAGTGTTATGCGGATGCCTGCTGCTGACATTTACATAAGAAGTTGACTGTCGGCCGTACTCGGTCATGGAATAACTGACTGAGCTGTCAGAAAGAAAGTCATTCAAATCCAAAAGAATAATTCTGCTGTTTCAAATTGCAGAACTTGACAGGCCTCCAGCTGAGGTGATGAGTTCAACACTTTGGCCTCTGATGGAGGGCTTTACTGAACTCCATGACTAATCACATCTCTGGAGGCCCACTACTGCCCCCCCCCCCATCCCCTTACCTCATCCCCCCCAAAACCCCACCTTTCTTTCATTCATTCCTTCCCTTTGTACTGTGAGATGCAGAGAGGAAGAGAGTGACGGGTTAAGATGGAGGTGGGGAGGATGGCAGGAGAGGAACCTTTTGTTGCCTTTCAGGTGGTTTCCCATGAAAAGCCAAAGAACACACCTGCCGCCACCAGAAAAGCGCAGTGTCTCGCTTTCTTCCGCTGAGCCCACGTACACACAAGGCTGGCCTGGAAATGTCCAAATAGAACCCCAGAATGCATAAATACAGACACAAGAACACACTTCGATTGGGGAAGTATTGATAGGTGCAAGGGAAATAAGGATGAAAGAGGCTTTCTGGGGTTCAGGGGTAGTATACGGGTGAGGAGATGAAGTGGCTCAGGCGACGATTGAGTGGCAACCTCGTGAATGGATTCCTCTTGCTGCAAGGAGCTCAGGTAGCAGTCCACGGTGAGTGCTCTCAAGTTAGTGTCAGGTATCAGGTAGCTACTTGTCTGCGCGTCTTCAAGGCAGCCGCTGCTTTGATAATGTTTACAGTCGAGAAAGCATAGCACGGAGGAGGAGGAGAAGGGAGGGACTGCCGCCTTTGATCCGATGCGAAATACTTGAGAGACAAGTGGAAAATCAAACACAAACATACCAACACCTACATTCTTTTAAATCCATTTAGTTTGGCACATATAAAGTAAAGTGCCCTTTGGTGTAAATGTTTTTGTCGTCTACATGTGCCAGCCCTGTGGGTAAACGTACAAAAATGGGGTGATTGATGGATAAACCGAACACAACAATTATGTGAACAGCTTTCAATCACGCCTCTCTATGCCCTTCTATGCACTATTTTTTTTCTCTTTTTTTTTAAACCCTTGCTCATCAAACTTATACAACTTCAAAGGAAAGCGTTGAAATACCTTGGAACAAGATGGAAGCTAATACAGACAACCTTATCCTGATCCCATTCTTCTTGAAAGAGGGCCAAGCACCGTCTGAATGCAAACAAACTGATTTCCCTGCAGCCTTTTCACATAATTTTCTGTCTTTGAAAATGCATCAGTGGGTGGCATGCGGTTGTACCGATAAGCCTGGGAAAAGCTTGACATGCACATTTCTTCTGCAAGAATGTGATTATGTTTAGGTATATCTCAAAGTGCTTCTCAAAGACTCGTCTGCATCATGACGTCAAAATCATCAACAATGACATTCAGCAAATGTATTCTATTCACACATCGATAATAGGAGACTTTTGCTGTGAAATGTAAACCTAACCTCTGTAAGTCACAACTCCTGATACTGAGATAATCTTGTGAGGCTCCATACAGGGATCCTGGTGTAAAACGCGCTTTAAGTGTTTTACAAAGTAAGCTGAACAGAGGTTCTCCGTAATAGTGGCAACGCAAGATGGCAGCCCTCTGACTTTAGCCATGAGAGGCCAATGTGAGTCCAACTTATTTTTAAATCACGGACATCATATGAAGTTCTTCTACACCTAACTCACACAAGCATTTTTTTTTATCGGACCTTACTCACAACCACTGGAGTCGTCATTGGAACAGAAACATTTCTATGAAAATGTATTCTATTTTACAAATCTTCACAAGAATGCATTCCCCCCTGATATTCTGAACATATTTTAAGAGTGATCCTCAAAATGTGGTACTAATACATAACCTTGCTCTGTAAGATGAATTCTTGCCGTATTTGTGAGTTCACAAACTCCCGAGAATACACCTTGTTGATTTCCACTGATCCAAACCATCTTTTGGATTTGCTTCTTTTAAAATATTTATTTAGATCAATTTGTAATTAACTTACATGCAATCCATTTCATACCAAATGGCCACACACTGGGACCGGGTCGCGGACAGGTGTTTGTCGACCACAGCAAAAGACTAATTTTCAGCACATTCAGTGGAGAAGCCTACAATGTTCAAAAATGTGAAGAGACTTTGGAGCCTGATTTTATATATTAGGTGATTTATATTTATTTGTTTGGATTTGGCAGGCTTGCTAACAACACTCAAATTTATTAAGGTATTTTTATTTCCGCATTACTGGTAGTTTTGTTTGTGGCAAATGTTTTGTTTGTGACAAATGTCTGGTAGTTGACTTTATTTGAACTGATGCTTTGTTTAAGGCAAATAGCTCATGTTTGGTTTTATTTGAACCGATGCAATCGGCTTGTAACTATGTGATGTCAAGAATCTTTCATCTCTATATGGTTAGAAGCCAGTCAGCAGCCAATCAGATAAATCCATGTCAGTCCTGTTTCAGCTCCTTATATGGTCAGGAGCCAGTCAGCAGCGAATCAGATAAATCCATGTCAGTACTGTTTCAGCGACCTATCAGGGTTACCCACATGTCTAGCCACAGCCAATCAGATCGATTCACTGTTTATATAAGCTCAACTGACAAGTGTGTTTTTTTGTCGGATTATTTCTCTGTCCAGCCGGCCACCTGCTTCTCTCTTCCTCGATGCCTTCTCGTTGTTTCTGGTCAAGTCAAGTTAGCTCCACGCCTTTTGATGTTATGCGAATAATATAGTGTTAAACTCTTATTTGTGTCTGAGCTTTAGGATCCAAACCCAGAACATAACAGTTTAAATTACTCTTTCGGAGTAAAACCTTTGCCATGTTTTCGATCGACACTACCTACCACATGCCTCATAAGCCACTTAATTGAATATTGGTGCTACTTAAGAACCATTTATTTTATTATTTTTTTTTTAAATACAAACATGGGCAGCGCAGTGGTCGAGTGGTTAGCATGTCCGCCTCCCAGTACTGAGGACGCAAGATCGACTCCGGCCTTCCTGGGTGGAGTTTGCATGTTCTCCCCATGCTTGCGTGGGTCTTCTCCGGGTACTCCAGTCTCCTCCCACATTCCAAAGACATGCATGGCAGGTTGATTGGGCACTCCAAATTCTCCCTAGGTGTGCTTGTGAGGGTGAGTGGTTGTTCGTCTCTGTGTGCCCTGCAATTGGCTGGCAACCAGTTCAGGGTGTACCCCGCTTACTGCCCGGCCAGCTGGGATAGGCTCCAGCACCTTTGCGACCCTTGTGAGGAATAAGCAGTCAAGAAAATGGATGGATGGATAATACAAACATAAGCATTTAACAGACACTTTATTAACACATTACTATAATGTTATCTGTTGTACTCATGATACCTGATTGATTGGTTAAAACTGTCCTCTCCTAATTGTGTCAGCTCATTTTCAGATAACATATTTTGACAAAGCAGTGAAGCACCACAGCAGACTTTATTAAGACTGGATTTGTTCAGCTCCACGACTGCAACACATCGGCTGAGTTGTAGAGTAGAGGTAGAAGCAAAGTTTGACTGAAAGAACGTTGAGCAGGCAAGTGTGAAACCAACCATAAAAGAATGGAACGGGGCTAAAATAGGAGCGAGGCAGACAAGCAAGACTTGAGGCAGGCAGAAGACCAGACATGCAGACTTTACAGCGTGTGTAAAAGCGATCCCCTTAGGCCAGACAACTAAATAACGTTTAAAAGATGACAGAGCTCCGCGAACAGGAAGGGGGAATGGTGGGGAGTGCAGGGAGTGGGTGAGCATGCAGGTGGATGCAGTTTACGTGTGTGCACGCTCGCGGGACGGACTGTGTGCGTGTGTGTGTGTTTGCATGTGTATGCAAAGGCTTTCTTTCCTTTGAACTGTCAGAATATTTGCTCAAAGGGCTTTGCAGTAAAAGAGCGCACATAAAGCATGACTTGATACCACAGCACACAACATATTTAAAATGACAATAGACAGAGGGAGCAAAAACAGACATTCCATTACAAAGCGTCAGAAAGGAGCGAGAGAGCGAGTGGGAGAGAGAGAGAGCATGAGAGAGACTATGTGAAGAACAGCTCTGAAAGAGGTTTTGTGGGGCCATAACAAAGGCCCCTCAGAAAACACAGTGACATAGGAATGTTAATTAATTAATGAGAAACTATTGAGCCTCCGGAGAATGGTAGCGAAAGAAAGACAAAGATGGAGTGGCAGTGACATCGGTTGGAGGTATTGAAAAACCATGACTAGCACAAACTTTATTTTGTTTTGTTTTGTTAAACTTTTGAGTATTATGTGGGTGCATATTGTTTAGGTTTGGGTCTTACTTTCACAGTAAATTCGGAAGTAGAATTGTACAAACCAACATAGCTCATAGTCAACATAGCTTTGCATTTGTGCATTTGCATGTGTGCAATACTCTACAAACATACACTACTGCACGGTGGCACCTTTTACATTTCTTCTCTTCCAATCCAGTTTTCCTGCATCACACAAACAAAAGTACAGGACGCCTTAAGATATTTTCTCGTCCTAATGAAAAACGTTGTCGTTAGGATGAGAAACGTCTTTACCTGCGAAAACAAATTTAGCAGACTACACGACTTCAGACGTTTTACATGTCTCTTAGAAATAATGGTGTCAACTTGCAACTAAAGCAGCAATGTCCTTAATAATAAACTCTCAGGTGAAAACACAACCAAAGTAGGTCATGCACTCATTTTCACTCAGAAATGCAAACCAAAATGTAGATATAGGGTCTCGCAAGCTAGCATTGATGCAACGGGCTTTCTCATCCAAACGAGAAACTTTCTTGTTCAAATGATGAGACATTTGTCATCCAAATGAGAAACACATTTCAAATTTGTTTTCCCTCCATGTCAGTTTAGGGTCTTAGAATGTAGGATGCAACATTAGTTAATTGATTATGCAACCCCCTGTGCAGATGATGACATTTGAGATCAAGCTTAAAAACACTAACAGCAGTACGTGTTGCACTGTAGAAGGAATAGATCCATTATTTCAACTATCAAAAGTTTACACACCCATGTTCAAACGGCAGGTTTTTGTCATGTAAAAAAAATGACACCAAGATAAATCATTGTATCACTCTCAAACACATTGGGTGTGTTTGGCGCAAACAACATTGCACATCATCATCAAAGGAACATCAGAACCACAGTGTAGTATATTGGGAGCAGCATATTGACTCGGTTCACAAGCATATGATGTTCCCTTCACCTGACCGTTGGCATAGATGTTAAACATAGAAGGCCAAAACATCCCTTATGAAAATTAAATTGCACTCATAAACTAGTCACCAGATGTTGCTAGAACTGCACAAATGGAAATCAACCTGACTTTTTAAACTGATGCGTTCCTTTTAAATACTGTGAACAAGACGATGACGATATTGTGGCAGTTTTAATATCACAATATTGCCCATATCGCTAAATCCCTAACTAGAACATCTGAAATGTATTTGGGTTAATCGGAGGCACTTTAAAATGTGACAGGTAGACACTTGCGCAACATTATCTCAGTTGTTTATTTTTACCCCCCAAATAAGTTGTACAAGTTATAAACCACTTTAAGAATGGCTTCTAAATGTTTTGAAATGATTTCTCTTTGTATTTTTTTTTCAAGATATCACCCAAAAAAAAAAAGGCATTTGTTTGGGGACTGTGTAGACTTTTAAAATACACTGTACAGTACATGTGCTTTTCAATCAGCTCCTCTCTACACTAATAATATTTTGTGTGTGTGTGTGTGTTTGCACACATGCTGTCACATGAGTGGTCTCTCCGTGAGTCCAAGACCCCAGCAGCAGAAACCTGAGAAAGTGTGACTTACGAGACCCCACATTCTCTTTCTAGTGACGGAGGGCCGCTAAAGTGTCAGAATTGCAATTTCCTCCAAACAGTCACACTCAGATCCTTTTCATCTACACTTTGACACAAAAGCCAAAACACACTGTCCTGCCTCCATTCCTTTCCTTCCAAACTTTCCCCGTTTGTCTCCAGCTATTAACGCTCTCTCACTTCCATTCATAAGGTCCCTTTATTATCGCACACCAAACTGTATCTCCGCCCCCACTTGCGTGTCCCTTACCAAAACAGTCATTCTCTTCACATTGAGCCTCCAAGTAAAATAAAAGAGGGAAAAGCAAGGGAGAAAAAGAGGGGAGAGTTTAGGACTCAGGGGCCCCTCCCACCTCCTAGAGATGCTCCAGCCCATCCCTAAATTATGGGCCAATGAGAGGAGCTCATTCACCACTCACGCGCTCCTTCTACAATAGGTAAGGAGTAGGAGGCAGAAAGCATGAGATACATTTAGCAGAGAGAAAAGGGAAGACTGTGTGCATTTGTTTTGAGGGGATACATGATGAGAAACTAGAGGGGCAAATGGGAAGAAAATAAAGTTGGGACTACAAGAGAGGATGGACGAGATGAAGAGGTTGTGACAGCAACAAGTGCATAGCTCCTGAAGAAACATTTTTGTTTCAATCTTAGATTAGGATTCATTATTTAAAAAAAAAAAAAAAAAAAAGCTGAGGAGGCAGAGAGTGTTTGTTTTCCCCTCAACTGCCATAACAGACAGACAGACCGGAAGAAATTGAGCACGCCAGGAGCATCAGGTGGCAGACAGGTGGAGGCTCCAACATGCTACCCGTGCTTCTTCTTCTCTGCGTGGTCAACAGAATAAGCGCGTCGACGCCTGCAGTGTGGACGTACGACCGGACGCATGACAGGCAAGGAGCAGCAGCACCGCTGTGCCCGTTGCCATGCCAGTGTGAGCAAGACAATATCTTCATCATGGTAGACTGCTCGGAGCTGGGGCTGTCTTCCGTGCCAACTAACATCAGCCCGCTTACCACTTACCTGTGAGTAACATAAGCTAGCCAAGCTGAACTGCTCTGTTATCCTCTTTTCCTGACTCAAGTTTTCATTGCCTATAGGTCTGTCAATGAATATTTTCATTTTTTAATGGAACATGTTTGTCTGTTTTAAACACACAGACACACACGCACACACACACACAAAACTTGGAAAAATGTCAGTGTGAGAGGCTAACTCATGTGTGATCACGACAGCGATATTAGCAGCTTGTTGATAAAAACGTTGACTATGTTTGTGTTGACTGCTTAGAAAGAATGAATGGACCACTTCTTTCCGTGTCAGGTTTCTGAGCACCAACTGGGGAGCAATTGAGGCAAAGTGTGTGTGATGGTTAATATCATGTGCAAACATGATGGTATATATTGCTGGCGTGGGGCCAAAACCATGAACCTCCAAAATCGTCATTTTTCAGAAGACCCCAAAAATCATCAAGCCATTTTCAACACTTTAACTCATTCACTCCCAGCCATTTTCATGTTCTATTGCTATCAAAACATGGAACCTACCAAAAGAAAAATGTCTCTTCGTTCATTAGGGGGAAAAAAAAAAAAAAAAAAAAAAAGCATGGTATATTTTTTTAATCTGTTTTTATTTTGTAGCAATTAGCATTAGAATTAGCTAAGTTTCATCATTATTCACAAACCTGTTCAAAATACTAGGAAAAAGAGCTTGTTGCAACATGGACCTGGTTGATCTCTTACTTTGCTGCCACCTGCTGGCCGTTTTTTTTGTTTTGTTTTTATCGTAATAAGTACCATCGCTTTAAGCGACCACTTCAGGTCAGAAACTGCATCAAAACCATACAAAAACTCTAGCCTACAAAAACCTAAAAAAAAACCCGTATAAATACGTTTTTGGGAGTGAATGAGTTAATATCAATAATTCATAAAAACGACGTGTGGATTGACCAAAAGTATAGATTTTTGAAAAAAAATATGACATTTCCCAAACTGTGACTTACAAGGTTTCACCCGACGCCAATGATACATAATGATTGCTCTGTGTCTAATTTATATAATATTGCATAGGAGCCTAAACCACAGGCTCAGTTGGCTAAATATGTTTGACATTTAATAAGTGCTTTGATGTTGATTATGAATGAGCTGCTATGTTTTCATGAATACAATACTGTGTCTTTTTGGTCATTAGGCAAACGTGGAAAAGTTCATTCATTCATTCATTTCTAAAAAGTGCACATTGGAAAGGTCTGACATCATACTTAATGTAAATATAACTGAACATTATGGTTAAGAGCAGGCAAAGTAGCTGCTTCCCTCCAGGAGTGTCAAAGTGAGAGCAGAGACAATATACAGAACGTGAAAGACTTTCTTACAAAGCTGCCAGACCTTTCAAATTGCTTTTCTACACAAGCCTCTGAGGACAGATTAGAGACACGTCTTGATAACTGATATCGAGGTGACTGAAGTAAAATCCAGGAAACTGTGATGGAGCAGTTACTCACACGGGGATGTGCAAGTTTCACAGTGGTGGGGGAGATGGAATTCCAACGGCGAGGGAAAGATCAAAAGTTGGTGTCATAAAAAAAGGCGGGATACAATGGATAACTCTGCATGAATGATGCTCGAGTCCACATCTGTGATGGTTGCATCCAATTTCCACATTTCTGATGTTCACAAATCCACAGGGTCAGATCTATCCAGGAACCGCTTAGCAAGGCACACAGCCACAAACACACACACAAGCGATGACCTGAGACTCCTTCTGTGTCGTATTCTTTCCTCCATGCCTGTAACCGCACACGGCTACACAGATACACCCATGAACGCAGATCATTCGCTACAAACATGAGAGTAATTGTTCATTTCCTTTCATTACCTAACACTGGAACTGGACCAATTAGTGAGTTTGAAGGGTGATTTAGAACAAGATAAATAAACTCTGCGACCAACCGCAAACGCCCACACGCAGTCACACCAACACACATGCTAACTACAGGAGGAGCACAATAAAGCATGACGATGGTGACGTGGGGACAGTGGAAGCGGGCCGCAATACTGAGTGATCATGCACACGAGATTCACAGATTGCCATTTCGCTTTGTGATTAAAGATCAAATCACGCACGCAAAACATACTCTCCACCTTAACTCTTTGCAAACACACACACACTCGCTCGCTCTCACACATTACGCACACACAGCAGACAGAACACAGTACAGTTTTTCATTTTGCCAGATGAAAAATTACAAGAGTGACAAGTGAGCCCTGTCTAACTCTGTGGAGTTTGGAACAGCCTCCCGGCACAGAGTGCACATTTGCAGGTCACAAAGATTTGCTTGGGAGCAGTCCACATTACAAACCTGATCCACATGAGGTTGTGAAATTGTATGACATCATCCAGCCATGTCATCAGAGAGCGCTTCAAAGTGTGCACAAATGTATATGCTTGTGGCCAATCAAGCTATGAATGCCTCGTCCTATTTCCTGGTGTTTATTTGCACACTTGGCCGAGCCCTCGGTAAACAGGTAGATGCACGATTTAATTGTAATCAGCTCAGTATCCGATTATGCAGGTAGACTCTGGAGAGGTATCTGAATAGCGCCGTGTGCAAATCTCAGCAGAAGGTGCCGAGATCTCTGAGTAAATTTGTTTCTGGGGGCGTTGGATGAAATGAGCTGTCATGTGAGACGCAAAAAGGTTCTTTGATATTAGATGAGAGGAGAGAGCCTCAGGGTGTGCGTCTACTTGTGTGTTAAATTTGAAGATGTGTACAGAACACACATCAGACATTGTGGCTTTATGTTAAGATGAAAAAGAAATGAGAGGTTTGGAGGTGATCTCAAAGTGCCACTTCTCCAAGGTCTGTCCGCAGAAAATAGAATGTGTTCCCCATGAAGTGAGTGCACTTGTAACTATGTCGGAGGTTGTCTGCGACTGGAATTGAGCAGTGATTAGGTGATTTTTTTTTCTTTTTTTTCTGCCAGTGGTGAACTTCTAATGGAAACTGCAGCTAGTACAGTACCAGACAGATGAAAAACATAGTGTGTGTGTGTGCGCGCGTACATGCAAGCGAATGTGAAGACCACCCAGACAGCTAAGGGAATTATGTTTTCCAGCCAGTTGAAATGAAGCAGGACTATAAAATGAACAGGAGGATGAAGAGGAAAAACCTGAGCAGAAGAGAGGTGAAAATTACTGTAGAGCATTTGGAAGCTCCCAAAGACTCACTTATTCACACACACTTGCACATACACCCCTGTCACATAGACAACATCCTCCCTCTGTGTTGTGGCAGTAAATGAAACTGTCGTGTGCGTGTCATTTAGCTATTATCTTGATGGAATGATTCCTATCATGAGTGACCGGGGTCACACTGTAAACATCATGTCTGAGACAGTCAGAAAAAACAAGGGAGCAAGCGACAGGCAGACATGGAGGTGAATGGGGGTGAATTGTTTGAGGTGGAAGACTTAAAAAGCAAAAGAATTGAAAAAAAAGAGAAGAAGAAAGAGCCATCTTTGTCTGTGTTTTTTGTAAACTGTCAGCCGAGGGCCATCTGTCTTGCTATCAGCCCCAGCATCAGTATCCCTGGCTCCAGACAACTGCGTATAGAAGCCTCCTTCCTCACTCATAAGCCTCCTTTACGCTCACCCAAATACCGTCTTTTCTTTGTTTACCGCTTTCATTTGCTAAATGTATGGCTGGACTCGATAGGTACTTGAAGCTGGTGAAATCAATCAATCTAAGTTTTTCTGTTTTTACTGTAGAAACACATGAACCCGTCCTAAAAAAAAAGCTGAATTGTAGCACTGTGCACAGGGGCTACATTGACAGCAAGCCTACGATCAGATAGGAAAGGATAATACGCCTCTGATTTCAAAAAGGACAGATGGCAACAAATGCCATCACAAAGGAGGCCAAGCAATGTTATCTTTCCCTGTATTTCTTTTGTTTCCTCCTTCCTGTAAGAGCAGAAGAATCTGCCTGATGTGTTACAAGTAATTCCTTACATCTCTCTTCTATAGATTTCCCACAGAGAACATGACGACCACTTCCGTCGAATAGAAAATTGATATTTGTGCCTGAGGGGTGTTGGAAAGGAGTTGGCAGTCAGTGTTCCGGCTTGTGGTTTCCTGACATCAACCTGGGAAGCTCTTAAATGTCTCTCGGGGACAGGCGGCAGGTAGACACACAATGGACACAATCACATTTTTCCAGGGGATAGGTAAGCAGAGAAGAGACAGTAGCCCCAGTGTGCTTTGTGGCAAAAAAATGATCTCAATCGCAAAACACGTCATCTTGAAGGGGAACTGGAGTGAGGATGTGGCTCAGGGAGGTCAATTACGTGATCCGATTGTGTATGCACTTGAGCCTTGGAGGACCTATGAAACAAAAATTGAAAACAGTTCTCTTCTGGACTTTGACTCACTTTTGTATTTCACCCCTTAATAAGATTTCCGAGGACGCCACGAGTAAGGTAATGGACGGACGTAAATTTTGTTAGATGACATCCTAAAGAGTAAACATCCCCTCCTTGTATGTTTTGAAGCACAGTAGTGTGACGCATGTATGATAAGGGGGGTTGGAATGTGCTGCCAGTGACGTGAGGATGAGGGGTGCCTCCGACTGAGAGAATTCAGAAGGCCAACATGGCCCAGATTCCAATTCTGCCCCTTTCCAGGCCTGGGAATTCATCGGAATGTTTGCACGTGTGAGTGCTTGCATGAAACTGTAGTCCTCACTTTGCCACTACAGAGATTAGAATGTATTCTCCAGAAATGCAATAAACTGTCCTACATACAGTACATGGATATACAACAAATACAACTGTAAGGTAACTGCCAATTATAAGGCTATTTGGGTTGGATGGCACATCATATGGATTTTACAGCCATTTTAACACCTGTAGTCCAGTAACAAAGATCATTACCTAAAAGTGACGGGGAGAAAACTAAAACCGTAATCTTACATTCCTACAAATTTTCAAATTGTTTAGTTTACTCATGCAAAAGATTTATATAGCCATCATTCACAAGAAAAGATTTATTGAATAGGTCTCCCACATACCACACATAGTGATGATCATCTTACATTATCTAGGTTTCATAACACAGTGTTACTTTGAAACTAAAAGTTTGTTACATTTCGTCCAACTACGCACAAAAATGGATAACAAGTGACGGGTGGCATGTACAAAAGAATGGTTGAGGAGATATTGGGATAAAATGATTGTAATCAAGAGTAATCAATAAAGTCAAGTCTAAGTCTAAAAATTGGAAGCTAAAGGTGATTAATATAGCAGCATTTATACAGTCAGATCACAGTGGCACAGCAAAGCGTACACCACATTTGTGTTTTCCAGCAGCTGGGAATTGTGCCACTGTGAAGAGATTTACCGTATATGTCAAACAAGGAGGAAGAAAAAATAAAATTGGTTCTTTTTCATACATGGCACAGGACCAAACTAAATATCTTTAAAATGACAGCAGCCACGTCTTCATTAGTATGGGCTCATATTTCATTTCATTTAAATCTAGATCTTATCTGTGACCACTGTTCCATACTGTATATGGAGCAGAGGGGCGGATTTGTGAAGGCAGCATTAATGTAGCAGTGAGCCAGAAGTGGATTTCAAACTAGATCCAGTGTCCTCCTGTTTCTGACATTCAACCAAAGGAAACCATAAAACTCAACACCAACACATAATCCGGTTTCACACAAATCGCCCCTGGGAATCTGCATCATATGCACTGGAGAAAAAACACCTATCAGGAATAACCTTCTGGGATCTCCGCACAAGTCGCGGAATTGTAATCGTAGGATATTATTAGCAACATATTTTCGGAAGCATGGGCTAATGAGCTTGATGAGGCATAGCTTTGATTTACAAAGATGGAAAAAAAGAGATAAATAGTATATTAGTATATGCCATGTAAAGACCGTGACAATATTAATGAACTATGAAGGCTTTATTTGCCGACCCACAACAGCTGCCTGTCAGTCCTGTCCACAAGTCGGAGGCAGTTGTATGTCATGTCGCTCACACTGTTCCAACACTTCCTGTTCCATTACTGAAGTGCTTGACCTTTCACCCCTCTCCCCTCTGTCTTATGTGTGGGAGGACAAGATGTGAACATAAAAGTGTGTATGTGCCCTGTGCGCAGTATACCAGTCTATGAAGACTTCCCACAAGGCATGAACGGGTTTCCCATGACATGACCCCAGACTAAACAGCCGCTTTCTCCACCCGGACATCCGGCTGTCACTCTCCCCAATACTACAATCTCCCCTTTCTGCCTTGTTATCTCTTCTTCTCTCTTCCTCCCTATCTGTTTCCTGGGCTCTTTTGTATTCAAGTCGTCCCTGTGGACATTCTTGTTCAGGTGAATGACTTCCTCACCCTCTCCCCTGCTCTTTGTGGCCCATGAATGAGAGACAGAAGAGAATAAGAGAAGGCCTGATAAAGAGTTCCTTCTGACACAAAAGGCAACGTACCACTCCCAGGAAGCGTAGAAGAGAAAGAAACAGGGAGAAAGAAAACATCATTAGAGCATTGTAGTCTTCTTCCTGCACTCTTTATGTGTGCGTGTAAACTTGTGTGACCACAAGAGGAACTAAAATCCAAAGTAGTCGGTCTATTTAAAAAACAAAAACAAAAAAGTAAAAAGTAAACACCAAGACCTCACCATCAACAAACCATTTAGGCCCCATTAAAGGCAGCGCCCTAGCATAGACTAGCAGTCACATTATGTGGGATAAAAGATCCTCTTTCATTGTGGCTTTGCCTGGGTTAAAGAGGTAAGCGGAGAGGATCAGACAGGCTGAATGCAACAGAAGTCCTGACTGTCATAATGGCAGGAAATGACAGCTAAGGTGCGGCTCAAAGCAGTGCAAATACAGAACTCAGGGCCTGTGGGCAGGAATACGGTCGTTGCTTTCGACCAGACTTCTATATGGCCAACGTTCGATGCGGATAAGCTGCCTTGAAAGAAACAAATCTTGCGGACATTATTAGCAGTTTTTTGGCTGAAGGACTATGCCTGAACAAGGGGGTAATTGATTTGCTGGGATGTTAGGAAATAAAGGAGATCAAGGCTTGAGGGGATGGCTTTTGGAACTGTATGAGGTCATATTGTAAAAGTGTGAGTCATGAAAAAAGATCCTTCCCAAGGGCAACATGCATATTTGTATGAATGCCAAGAGAATTGTCACAATTGATACTGCATGTAAAAAAAAAAGCAGTTTTGACTATTTTAAGTTGTACTCTGCTGTGTATTTTGTTGGCATGTTGTTTTTCATTCATAAACATGCAAGCAAGCGACCTTGCCAGCATGCTGAATTCTTGCGTTATTTGTAAGTTCACAAACTCCAGAGAATACATCTTGTACCGCTCCTGCTGATACGTTTGCAGCTGACCTTTCTTAGGTCGTACCAATCAGGTGTTGTTTAGGGCGGAACAAAACCAATAAGCGCCCATGGCGGGGGGAAGCAAACAAACCTAACAGGCGAACGGACGCTGCAATTAATTCTGTTCTCACAGAATTACCGTGTCCTTGTTGAATTTGAACAGTAAGAGGCGCTTTGTGCATTTTTATCTGGTAAAGATGTTTGCATTTTCTCTGCTGTGTCATAGATATGTCATATGACATGTTCACTACCGTCTAAAAGAGGATATGGTGTGCAGCTTTCTTCTTCGTGAGTTCAGTTTCGACGTGAGGGGCTTTCTTCTACTACCCGCAGATGAATTTCTGGAGAAAAAACCCAAAACTGTAGTGAAACGTGCATTTAAAAAAATTTATTTGTTGCGAGAACGTTGCAGTGTCTGGACAAAGTTGCGTGTAAGTGTGATTTCACTGTATTTTCTTGAGTAACTCGACAACGACAAACTATTTGCGGTTAATAATTTGTTGTTACCAATTAGTTGGAATTGGACAATTTTCCACAGCACACCAGACAGTGACTGTGTCCGAATGTGCACCCTACTCCCTATATTGTGCCCTACTGAGAGGTCACGCTATTTTGTAGTGGTGAGCAAAAGTCCAGGGAACAAAAATGTAGGGCAATCAAAATTTTCCACAATGCACTCTGAAAAGTAGTGAACATCGATGCTCACTCAACCGGGTTGATATAGACAACAATGTATTGCAAGTATGAAAAAAAAAAAATCATGGCGCGATCGACTGCGCAAGAATAAAATCAATGCAATAATATATACCACGGAAATAATTAGTTTTAGTTAAAAACATGTACAACAAAGGAACTAAAGTACAGTTTTAAAACATTTTCATTCACAATAAATAGTCGGAGATTTATGCAACTTTTACGCCGGTGCATCATAAAAGTTAACGGTAGTCACGTGATATGCGAAGAGGAAAAAGTAGTGAGCTGGCTGTCCGAATCGCCAAACAGAATGATGGCACTATATATTAGGCCACTATATGGTGCGGGGCTACGTAGTGAATGAGGGGCTAGGGGATAAGGGTGGACATTCGGACACAGCCAGTATCTCGCGGCACACTACAGTGGTTGATCTAAATAGTTTAGATCTATTCTTTGAGAGAATGTATTTATTCTTTAAAGAACACGTCTGCCTGACACATTTCAAAACTGATGCAAGACACAAACACCTGCCTGCTGATCCCATCTGGGAACATATTCACCCACCAGGGTGGTCTGTCCTGCACCCTAAAAAACGCCACTGTGGCTCCTGATTGTAGTGCTGGTGGATGTCGTTCAGGTGAACCTGAGCATGAGTGTAGCTGTGTTTCATATGGTGTGGCCAGTTGTTTTGTTGCGCTAAATCATCACGCTTGTTAAGGAATGCCACTAGCTTGAAATTGTCCACAAAGGAGCTATGGGCACATTCACACCCGCACACAGAGAGGTCTTTGATCACAGGGTTGATAACATACTTCAGTGGTTCTGCTGACGGCTAAAAGGAAATATGATGAATCACACTATTGTAACAACAGGTCTATGTAACCCCACGCTCTGTCTGAAATTTGAAGCACAGATCGGGAGAGCGTGTGCGAGAGTGGCACAAGATAAAGGGACAGAGGGCCCAGGGTGATGAATGGAAATTATCCCCCTAAGACAAACACCTTGCCATGGTTACCCAATAAATCACTTTATAAAGTCGCCGCCTTTCTTGCCTATTACGCACTCTTGAACACGTACATGCATAGACACATGTACACAGACCGAACAAAATATATCAGATGATACTGTTTATTTGAACATCAGAACAGATGGAGTGAATCATGTGTCCTCATTTACTGTACTACTGGACTCAACCTTTACTTCAACCGGGAGACATAAGGTAACAGCTTTTTGCCAGTCATTCAACACGGTGCCTCTGCAAGATGAAAGATGATCCTATAGGGATATATATTATTTGTATGATGCTCTCAGCAAAAAAAGGCAGTGAATGTGTGAACATTCACAAGAAAAATGAACAAACCACAAAATTGCCCATTTGTCCACTGTCTTCTAAAAGGGGAACTAAGCCCTGTTTTTTTAATTTGCAAAAATACATATGTTCAAGCACTAGTCAAAACACAGCACTCTGATTAATATTGCTTTCTTGGATGGAATAACAAACTGAAAGATTTATCAACGTCAGATTCGGTGAGTAGTCGTCAGCCACAGTGGTGTTGAAGTGAAAGCAGCCTGTTCATACAGCACACGACTGAACTGTATCGGCTAACAGATTTGGAGCGATGGATCTAATCATTTGTGTGCACATAATGGCTGATGATGGAAACCATGCAGTGCCCATCAGAGGAAGTGGAGCCAAGAGTAAAAGCCTTGTACATCAAAGACTTCATGCGAAATGTATCCACACTCGATAAGTAGATGAGGACATTATAATCATGACAATCGTGACGTCACTCCCGCAGAAATTTGACAGCACGCACGGATTTTTTTTTTTCACTCACTCACTCACTCACTCACTCACTCACTCACTCACTCACTCACTCACTCACTCACTCACTCACTCACTCACTCACTCACTCACTCACTCACAGAAGCTTACATGTGTGAATGAGTGAGTGAAAAAAAAAATCCGTGCGTCGACAAATTCGCCCGGCCCTGTTTGCGAAACCCCCGCCCCCCCACCCCATTCTAAGGCACTTAGAATACAAAATTAATCAATGTTTAAAAAAACAAAAAAAAAACAACAAAAAAAGACACTTTAATGTCTCTATTTGTCATTTTGTCTTGCAAAGCAGGCTGGAGTACATCATGACAATCTTGTGCTTATCTGTAAATTGAAGCAGAAATCATTTATCAATCAAATAATTTTGAATCGAAAATCGTTTGAATCGAGAATCGAAAATCGATTCTGAATCGAATCGTAGACCCAAAAATTGTGTTGAATTGAATCGTGAGACAGTCAAAGATTCCCAGCCCTAACAGAAACGTCCCGCTGTTGACAAAACAAACACAAAATGGCAAAATACAGCCTGGGTTGCGGGTTTAGGACAAAATCACCACCAGAAATTAAGAGAAGCCCAGATCTGTAAATTGAGAAGTAGTTTGTTTAAATCCTGTATTTAAAAAGTGCCTTTTTCTGAGTGAAACCAGCAGACTGGGCCTTTAAGCCTGGTTCACACGACAGGAGATTTGGCCCGATTTTAGCCAATCGTAAGGACGTGCCGACACGCAAGCATTAATCTTAACAGATATTCCTGCCGTGTGTGTTGACACCACACACGGCGCCTCCCGATATCGGCGCTGGGAAGGACCTCCGACTTGAAATCGCCGATATTCAACATGTTGGATTGTTTTAGCCCGACTATGCTCCGTGTGCGGGCTGCCCCGAGGACAGACCACCGCGCAGCAGATGGACAGTGACGTGCAGCCGATCAGAAAGCGAGCCGGTGAGGTGGGGAATCCAAAATCAAAACAGTCATGACGTAGCAGAAGGTTCCGTGCTCGCACTATTAAAATCTTTTTATTTTATTTTTTTAATTAATTATTTGTATTTATTTATTTTTGTTTTACACGCACACACATTCTACACAAATAAACGTGGTCTCCGTGTGGGGCACGAGCCCGCGCCGCCAGCACCGAGCCGAGGGCAAGCAATGTCTCGCCAGCGCCCATTTACACTCCTTTAAACAACACATTTTCCTTTTATGCCGCTTTTTCGGCTGAAAACCAGGATCGACTCACGTTGACTCGGAAGTCACGTTTAATCTCGAGAGGCTTTGCGAGACTTCCAATCACATTCTTGAATAAACTCGGCTCGTGTGTGGTGTGTTGATTGTGCAGTGTGGCTGCACACCATACACGGTCGCCTACGTTCAAAACTGTAACTCCTGTGATTTTTTTCTCTTCACGTGTGGTGTCTGTCAAAGATTGGAAATTTTAAAATATTGCCGTGTGAACCAGGCTTTAGTTGAAAACAATAAGGCGTGTTAAAATGACTGACAGATATCTTAGCACAGACCCCAGCCACCAACAAACGGGAATAATACTGTCCAAGACACAAGATGCTGACATTCATGCACTGCGCAATCAAACCGAGTCACACACAATGATCTCATAAAATGGGAATAGAGAAACCTCAATTGTAATTGTAAAACTTCGCATATACACTGCAGAGGCTGCAAAATCCTTAAGCTCTCACTTTCTCATTTTCTGTTGTGGCCGTTTACTCGCACTGAAAATCTGCACGTCACAGCGCCAGCCGACACAATGCACATGTGGTAGTCATCAATCATAATTATCATGGTTTAAAAAAGCCACAGCTGTTATTTGATTTTAAAAACAAGCCATAGCACAGCGCCTTCCAACGATACGTCAAGTTGTCAGCAGAGGCCTTGGCCTGCAGAGGAGAAATGTCTCTCTGTCTCTCTCCGGCTTCCCAGCGAGTTGGTTGGAGAGCAGAACCAAACTAAGCCACACTCAACCTTTCCCCATGAATCACCGTTGTTTCTTTATCTTAAAACATTTTCTCCATTGCAGCTTGTTTATTCTGAGCGAAGTCGCTGCTATGGACTTTCACACAATGTTTGTTTATGGTTTCTTTAATCAGGAGCAGATAACGGAGCGTTGCCTTCATCTGTAGGCTCATCCTCAGAAGATGAGTGAAGTCTGTACATGTTGCTTGACTCTAACAATTTGAAACATTTTAGAAAATATATTTATATCCATCCATTTTCTTGACTGCTTACTCCTCACAGGGGTGTTGGAGCCTATCCCAGCCGGCTTCGGGCATTAGGCAGAGTACACCCTGAACTGGTTGCCAGCCAATTGCAGGGCACACAGAGACGAACAACCATCCACACTCACAAGCACACCTAGGGACAATTCGGAGCACCCAATTAACCTGCCATGCATGTCTTTGGAATGTGGGAGGAGACCGGAGCACCCGGAGAAGACCCACGGGCACGGGGAGAACATGCACACTCCACACAGGAAGGCCTGGAGTCTATCTTGCATCCTCAGCACTGGGAGGCGGACGTGCTAACCAGTCAGCCACCGTGCCGCCAATATTTACAACTAGATGTACCGTATTTTCCGCACTATAAGGCACACCTAAAAGCCTTCATTTTTTCAAAAGCTGACCATGCGCCTTATAATCCAGTGCGCCTTATATATGGATCAATATTGAGCCGCAACAGGTCTCGCTGTCAAGACGCTATCAGTGACCCTGCACGATCGGTGACGCGCATGCGCAGAAGATACCCCCCCCCCCCCCCAACTTGGATCGCTAGCTAATACTAATACTTGACCACAGAGAAAATAATAAAACAGCTGTTTATTCATTTTGGGAGTGAAACTGGTTTTTAATCTATTAATAAAGTTTGACTGATCTATCTGACTGTTTTGTTGACATTCCCTTTAGCGCAGCACCATCTAATGGATGCATAACGTAACCCCAGCCTCTACTGTAGCGCCTTATATATAGAAAAAGTTTGAAAATATGTCATTCATTGAAGGTGCGCCTTATAATGCGGTGCGCCTTATAGTGCGGAAAATACGGTAAATATATTTCTATGCCCTTTATAATATCAACCAGTCATGGTGTTACTGCTTATTTGTCATTACCATGAAAACTCTGTTATCACTTCAGTTAACCATGTCTTAAATCAAGAACAGCTTTACTGTTGCAATCATCTTCAAATCACTGAGCGGAGCTTTGCAGAAAAAAAAAAAAGCCCACTGGACAAACATGTAGCATATTACAAGCATTACATTATTAGTGCGTTGTTATTGCAAGGGGAGCCCCTCGTTGCCTGTCTGGCAAGCTTGTAAAGAACTAAATTAGAAAGGAATAAAGTAATTCGTAATGCTATTTTAAACAAGTCAATTGCTGATAAAACCGACTACAGAGGAGAAGAAACACTTGAGGCGTGAGATTTTGGCCCTGATGGAGCTCAGCCTCCAGATGAAACAAGATTTAAACTTTTTACCCATAATTTACAATTGATAATTTGAATTTGATCACATTTTCTATATGCCCCATTAAACGTTTAACTGTTTTCATAAACAGTGAGTTTTAGAGCATGTTGTTGCCATCTGAAAGATGAAAAGCACTTCTAATGTAATTTGTAATCCTGTCATTTGCAGAGGGGTGCAGCCTTCAAATTTTTTTTTTTTTTTTTTTTTTTTTTTTTTTTTTTTTTTTTTAATAGGCCCATTGCTACCTTTTATGGCACATTGCCCCAGCATGTCAATATGGATTTGCACTCTGAGCTGTCAGCGCAAGCCTATGATTCCATTCCAGGATATTCACACAATTCAGAAACTCATTAGAACATAAGAATGGCACATAAGTAACAGCTAAATTGAGTGTAGTCATAGTAATGTAATTAATGAAATTAGAATATGAATAGCCAAACCTTTAGTTTGGCGCAATCTCATACTTTTCCTCTTAACACTGGCTTGAAGACACTCAATATAGGTGTCCTTGACTGACATGTTGAACTCCTCTGAGATCTATTCTGCACTTAGACCCCTGGGGGTTCAAAAGGAACATATTAAATGTCAGTGGAGCTATAAAAAGGCTACTTAATTACGAATATATAACACATCCCTTGGCAAAAGGATTTGCAAAATGTTGCAAGCTCATCGTATGGAAAGAAAAAAAAAAGTGACAGTGCGGAGTGTGGAACAGACTGCTGCATATTAGGTCTATCCTTGACAAGGTGTCAGAACAGTTAAATATATAAGTCAGGGAAAAAAATGTTGCCATGCAGTGTTTTTTCCACACTCAAGTCATCTGAAGCTGCATACATAGATCATACCAGTGGATCAATCAATTCAAGCCAAGTTTGGCTCACTTGGCTCACAAACAAAAAGCTTTCTTAGT
The DNA here is from genome assembly GCF_051991245.1 of Festucalex cinctus. Classification (NCBI taxonomy): domain Eukaryota; kingdom Metazoa; phylum Chordata; class Actinopteri; order Syngnathiformes; family Syngnathidae; genus Festucalex; species Festucalex cinctus. Next base: position 20,205,854 of record NC_135412.1, on the reverse strand, counting down.
AGTGAGTCAAAACTCACAACTCTCAGGTGCTTCCACGAGCGCAGTTTACACTTGCTTGCCTGGTGGTCCGGCTTCATGAGCAATGGTTAGTATCATGGGCACAAAGAAACACACATAGTATGAGTCTACGTCTTGAAGCCTCAAGCATGCGTACTATAAAGGCCAAGAATAGGGGTGACGTAACCCCATTTTGTATGGTCAAAAGACTGACGCAAAAGGTTAGATGTGCTTTCATCCACAGGCTGACAGAAGTTGTCACTGTATAATTTCAAACTGTTGCACTGAAAGATCTGAGCATCCCCCTCCTTAACCTCGATGACCTCACCTGCGTCAACATTCACCCGAAACAAACACTTGGTGAGCGTGTCAAAGATTCAGAGAGATGGAGAGTGTTTACCTTGGAGCAGTCAGCAGGAAGGTGGAATGATACAATTTCACGAGATGGGGGTAAGGCACGGAGTTAGATATGAAAAGAGACCGAGGGGTCAGATCACAGGAAAGTTAGAGTGAGACATCTGGAAAAGAGAACGAGTCGTTGGGAAGAGGAGGAAATTAGCTGCCCAACAAAAATTCACCGGGGAAATGTTGCTACATTTCCCTCTCCTCAACCGCCTTTAACCTCTACCGACCCTCTCATCCTCTCGGTGTTCTACTCCCTACTATGGATGATTGATTACCATATGAAATCCAGCACCTCAACATATAATTTACATGGCCTGGAATTCTTCAAAGCCCATTGATAAGGTAGCCTGTGCATTGATTGATACTTTCATTCTGTTGTTTCTCTCCCCTCTCTTCAGGGATCTAAGCATGAATAACATCAGCGAGATCCAGCCAAGAGCCTTCCACCGACTGCACCTGTTAACAGAACTGTGAGTATGGAATCCTTCAGCTCATATTCAGTTAATAACCTGTGGTCACAACTCATACATGACAAGGAAGTCATAGCCTGAGCGGCTGATCTGAGCTCCCCTCAGTGACAGAGATTGATGACTCTGGCCTGCCTCTCATCTCTCCTGCTGAGAAACTGCCTGAAGCGAAACCTAGTGCGCCCTGGAATGACGACTCAAAGGAACACGATATTCACTTCGAGTGAATATTTTGTGCTTATAGCGTTATGCAGGTTTTTGCTCACCACAAAAATCCTACGCTGTCTTTCTGTCTTGCCAGCTGCACAGCACAAAAGCATGCAACTCTTAGTTGAGGCAAATACAGTTACACAAATGAACTTTTTTGATGTTTTCGTAAAACGTGGTGATGAATTCCTAGACAAGGCCCTGCAGTTTCACTTTCACACTTTTCCCTAGCTCTGCTATAGAGAGATAAAGCGAGGAAGCTCACGATAAACATTGCATTATCAATATATACGAGAGCTGTCCGATTACATTTTTAATCAGATTGATCACATCTTCGTATTTTGATTAGTCACGATTAATCGCTCAACTGAAAAGGCTTTTTATCAACACTTTGCCTGCCAAATTTAAAGAGCTGTTAATTCTTTTGACATTTAATGTTACGAGGAAATCTTCAAAAATGTTTGATCCACTGCACACGCTCATCCTCCTTTTTCTAATCAGTTAATTTCTTGCATAATTTAAAATGGGGGGGGGGGGGGGAACCTAGTTTGACATGAACAAATATTCTGTCATACGCAAACATTTATTAAATGCTTTACTTTAATGCATGCAGTTATGTTTATTGCTCAAACACAACCTGTGCTACTTTTAACATAACCATCCACTGTCAGCGAAAAGATCATCTGCTTTCAAAATTAATAGTGTTATTAATCTGCGTTAATACATGATTAATGCAATATTTTTGGGGATTAATTAATTAGTTAACGCTTTAACTTTGACAGCACTAATATATACATAAAAGAAAAATAAGCAAACCTGAACAAGATGTGAGAGAGCAGCGGATGTGCGTGCATAGTATTTGCTGGTGAGAACAGAAGACGGCAGGACTAGGCATGTTGCGACTGGTAGAGTGATTAATTGTTTGATTTTTGGCTTTACATCTTTGCATTTCCACCCTCTTTATACATACACACACATCATTCCAATTCATGTTAAAGCACTTCACTACTATTGCATGTCAATGTGACTTCTTGTGATACTTTTCCCACAGTTTGATGTTTTCTTCACAAACTTAAAATCTTAAATACATCCGTTTTGTGGGAGTGCAAATTCAGTGCAATCTTTTAATCAGCATGCAGCACATTTTCTTCATGTCCTCAAGCGGTTTGTACTATACAGCATTTTATCTCTGTCAACAACATGGTTACCTCTGTGTCCATGCAGATTATTCTGATATTTAATGACATGTATATTTTGATTTATTAATGGTGGCGATTTAAGCATTTAGCAAAACATGTAAATCTTTTTGATTCTTTGCAGTTTTAATATTGGTGTTTTATTAGGACATAATTCAGAGTTTGTTTAGGAAATTAATGAATTACATTTTACTTAAAACACTTCCAATGGACTGTCAGACAAACATTAGCATTACAGGAGCCAGTTGCAAGTTGCATGTCTACAGATTAATGAGTTTGAAACAAAACACAATCTTGGTTACATGTATTTCAATTATCCTGTCTTTAAATGCTGTGCCCTAAATTAAACATTGAGTTATTTTCCAATACTGTATTCTCACATTGCTAACAGGCAGGGTGTGGTTCAAAGTATAAATTGTTAAAGTGCTTTTATCATAGGTTCTTTCCACCAAAGTTTAAAGAGTACAAAATATCACATATCATTCTCCTTTTAATTTGTATCTTTTCAAGAGCTTTTGGAATTTAATTTCTTTTCCAGTCACTCATCTCTTAATTACCTTAATTCAATAGTAAATGTTTACAGGAAGAAATCTTAACGAGAGCAATGTACAAATGTGAGCACACAGAACTTAAAAAAAAAAAAAAAAAAAAAAAAAAAACAGTCCCGTGACAGGAAAACAGGATGGCAAGAGATTGTAATATTGGCCATTCTTAGTCTACTACAGCAACTGGATCCAGTTCTAGTTTTCCTTTTCCATTTACTGTGCCAATACAGTTTTTATCCCAAAGACTCCTGCTTGCATTTGTTGTCCCATAAGTATCCCCATAACACTTTTCCAAGTCTTAATTTTAACGACTACAATTGCAGAGGTTAATGCCAGGTTAGGTGGTTGACCCTGAGACTGGACCTCTAAACAGAGGGAGAGATCAAATTTCTGTTGATGGATGAAGGGTGTGAAAAAGTCTTACACGCTTGTACAGACACGACAAACTACAATCTTTTATCAGGATAGCATATCACCATTTTGGCTCTGCTGCAACATTAGGAAAAAGAAATAAATTCTATTCAACGCAAACTGAAACACAGAAGTTGTCCTTTGTTAATATTTATCAAATTGAGGTAGTTGGGTCTGATGATACTTATACTTGCGTAATGGCAGTGTGGTTTCATTGGTTACCAGTTTATTCACTATTCAGTATATTAAAATCACTGTGGTCTCTTTTGTTTAACATTAAAATCACTTCACTGGGTGGGGTGAAGTACGCCGAAGCTTCAGGGTTGAGTTTTTATCTATGCAGCTCTAGGGCCAATACAAGTCCAAACCATCCTGAAATCAAATTAAAAGAAAAGAAAAAAACAGCTGGGGCAATGCTTTGACATGAACAAGGCACTTTTCATTAGAATGAGATTGATTTGGAATGATTATGAAAGCCAAAGTGCGGAACATTCACCCATATGTACATATGCACATATATACACACACAGACTGATGTCATGGAAACTGTGTCAACAGAGCTAAGGGTGTTTTACTGATGTCGATCAAGACCATCAAAACATATTTCCACTATCCGTCTTTACTTCTGATATAATAATCCATTTAACAAATAAAGTATCCAATGAACGCTCAACTCCACTCTGATGCAATTTTGGCACCAATGTTGCAGCTAATGGGGAAAGGCTGGTTGGCTGGGATACGTGCACATCATACCTATCATGGCTGTAACTTGTGTGCTTCCAAAATCTCTAAAGGTCTTACTCAAACCAACACTCAACCTCCACTACCGAGGCTGTTTTTAATTTTCCCTTAAGTGCAACCTACTGTATATCTGCAGTGCATCTGTTGCTGATCCTTTACCTTCAGCAGGAAGATGCCTGCGGACGTATATATAGAGAGGCTTAGATCCAGTTTATTGGGCCTCAAGAAGGTCTATAGAAACCGTTACTCCTATAAAAGTGCATTTTGAAATGGTCCCTTTGAGCCATAGAAATACATAAAAGAGGAAAATGGCTTTAAACTAAAGTAGACAATCAGGAATAAATCATTTACTGAAAAGGCCGCAACCATTTCTTACGCAAAACCATATTGCGCATTCATTGTACCTTTGAGGCTTTTACTGCACTTCTATCGGCATGACGAAATGGCTTCAAAATAGCATGGAAATAATCAATTTTGTACTCCATAATCTACATGTGATCTTGTGTCTCTATTTGTGTTGATAAACACACACTTCAAGAGTGCGAGAATTGGCAGGTATATGTGGGGCTGAATGGTCCGCCAGCGCAGTTAGTCTGTCTGACACATATTTGACAGGAGTATCAGATGTCAGAGAGAGTTTGCTCACAGCCCTCGTCTGTTACCATCTGGGTGATAGTGGTGATGGTGGTTTGGAAGGACCGCCAGTATTCAATCAGTATGTGATTTGCACCAAGACATAAGGCTGTCTGACTTAAGTGCAAGAGTGTGAGCAAGAGGATGCCCGTGCGTAACATGTAACGTGTGGTTGCGTGTTTAACAAAAGTGGGTGGTCTCAAGCTGTGAAGCGCAAATCTGTGTTTAAACTGTGCTTGCAGCTTCTGACCTTGAGAGTTACACTGCTGGACTGGATGCCATTTATTTGGACATCTTATACACACTCACAAATGACCATTAGGTGCTGTGTTTGATAAACAAGCTGATTGGATTGCTTGTGTGAATGTGTGTGGTTTTTCCTCTCTTGCTATCCTCAAGGCTCCTTAGAGTGAGCCTAATTTAAATCAAGGACATGGAAAATAGCACATGCTGTCACACTACACACAAGTCCACATAATAAAAAGGATGCACCTTATTACACACACGCACACTTTTGTAAACATATGCACAGGAAGACAAGCAAATATTTAGTTTCAGCACTTACTGCGCTAATCTAAGTTTTATTCAAATCGGACAATATTCACTCATCAGAGATTCCACTGATTGCTTAAGATTTCAGCATGTGCTTGGGGCCAATAGCAGCCACACTGAAGGGAATGGAATATTATTTGCATAATGCCCCAACAGTCACCCCAAAGCATTGAGATGAAGTCATGGCAGAGCTTGATCCCTTCAGCCAAAAGTAGAGAATGAAACAAACGGCAACATTTTCTTATGAGACTCGTAAACCTTTATGTACTGTATATGCCTGTACTTCATTTTGTCTCACTTTCTGATCTCTATTTTGGCCTCTAGGCGAATCTCTGGGAATCAACTGAGGTATATTTCAGGCCATGCTCTCCAGGGTCTCCGCAACCTTAAAGTTTTGTGAGTAATTTCTTCCTCATTTCCACACCAATTTTATGGCTTCAGTTGTCTTGCCATACTGCCTTCTTGTTCAAGGGTAGAGTTGTTCTCTTGACTACTTTCTAAAGGTCAGTGCATCATTAAATGCCCAACCAAATTTTTCTTTGGGGGAAAATCACACACCTCCACAGGTGTACTGCAAGGCGTCACACCACCCACAATGATTACAAGTGACAAAAAGAAACCATCATCCAACTATTTTTATGCATGCCACAAATACAAGTAGTAAATTAGAAAAACGTGCACAACAGCTATAAAAACATAGAGCCGCAAAAGATAATAAAATGTGGCCACATTTTTAGTGGGTGTGAGACAACACTAATCTCTGAGAATCAGCTGAGTTATATCTTGCACCATGCTCAACTTTAAAAGTTTTAGGAGTAATTTCTTCCTCATTTACAAACTAATGGTATGGCTTCAGTCTTCTTGCCATGCTAGTCGGTTGGTGTATCAAGAATTTTGGGTGATGGTGTTCTCTTGAATAGTACGTCTACTGTATGCAGGTCAGTGCATCGTTAACTGCCCCGCCATGATTGAAATTAACTTCTTCCATTCCTGTAAATGTCACCCACATACAGTTAAAGGTGTACTGCAGGGACCTACTGGTCATGCCACCCACCATGGTTACAACAAGTGACAGAGAAGTCACCATCAAACTATTTTTATGTATGCTGTTAAGTACATTACAAGTAGTAAATTACAAAAACATGCACAGCAAGTCGTAAAACAATACAGCTGTGCCTGTGAAAATTCTTATTCATCGACTCTTACTGGTCAACAGTCCAGATGCAATCAATTTAATGTCCAGAGGGGAAAACATACTACTACTACTAGTAGTAGATCTGGGATTCACAGGCAAAATGCACATTCATTATTTGTTGACCATTTAACCAGTGAGTCTCGAATCAACTGGAAAGGGTTACTAATTGTACTTTGACAAAAAAAAACAACACATCACAGTTAAAAAAAAAAATAAAAAAATGAAAAATGCAGTTTGATCATCATGGTAAATAAATAGAGTGCACTTATATCTTGATTTATCAACACTATTATGTTGTCCAAATCAAATCAAGAGTAAATTGTGTACTCAGACCACAAGAGGAATATTACAGTTTGTGCTTGGGCAGTACAGCTAAAGATATTTATACTGCTGTCCTACTGTACATTGCATTATCATCCCTATTCTTTGGTCATCATCGTAATTGTTCCTTTAGTATCATAAGAATGTCAAAGATTGTTTTAAATCATTTTAGTTAAACCTTAGGTTTGTCTAGGAATCAATAACTTTATTGCACCCATGCAACTTCAGCACCATGTTGCTTTGATGGGAAAGTAATAAGACAAGCAACCTAGTCTGAAGACTTAAAAGAGCCTAAGTAACCTGTACAAAATGGAGAAACAGAGCAGGAGGGGAAATAGAGCGGTCAATTGCTCCCCCCCAATTTCCTCATTGGTCTTTTATTCTGAGAAAGGCATCAACAGCCCACCCATGGAGTTTCTCCTTTCCTCTATACCTTCATTTGCCTTTTCCTATTTGGGTCAGATTCCAATCACTACATAATTATTGGTTGTCTCATGTGCCCTCATTATTTGTTCATCTTTCGTTAACTAAGGTATTATTTTTGTTCCTTTCAGAATGCTCCAGAACAACCACCTTGAAAAACTCCCTGATGATGTGCCGTGGGACCTACCAAACCTTCTTTCATTGTGAGTCCAACATTCACACGCATATATGCACAGACTTATTCACATCTCATTCATAAGGGGATGGAAAACTGCCACCATACCCAACCCCGCATATCTCAGCCCATAGTTCCAGTGACATATTTCAGACCGTCGTCAAACATCGGCTAAAGTCCCTCTGCACTCAAAACAGAGCTGTCTGAGTCTCAGTTTGTGTAAACGGCAACACACTTCATGTAGCATCTGGAAGCCATGAGGGAAACAGCAGACCAGGGAGGCCAGGGAGAACATCTTCAATGAGCTGTGAAACAACCACATTTTCCATTAATTCCCCCACTCTTCCTCTTCCACTCTTCTTGCACCACCCACACCGCTATCCACTTGCTAACGAGTGTTTGGTGGCATAATTACCGTGGGGTCGATGTACATGTGTCAGCATGTACGATTGGGTGTGTATCTGTGGACCTTATCTGGAATTTCATTAACCTTGTCCGTCAATCTTAATATCATACCACAGCCAAATGCCACCTGCCTGATTTCCACATTAATAATTAATGTATTCAAAAACATTAAGCCATTTTTCCCATTGCAGATTGGTAAAGTTGTAGCAAAAGATTTACATGTACATTATAACTCACTGTCCACCTGCTTACATGTTGTTATACTGAAGGTGTGCTCAAATACACTTTGCTTATCCCCATATCTGTCAACGTATCTAAAGGCTGGACCTTTTGTTGATTCATGTCAAAATAAAATGTGTGATACTAATGTGAAACCTGCGACTGGCTAGCAACCTGTTCAGGATGTACCCCGTCTACTGCCCATAGCCAGCTGAGATAGGCTCCAGCACCCCCCGCGACCCTTGTGAGGAACAAGCGGTTCAGAAAATGGATGGATGGATGGATAATGTGAAACAAGGTCAAGTGTGTGTGTGTGTGGTCTTTGAACAATTACTCCCCTTAGAGATGGCTTCAAGTCAAGAAAACACACACACAATGAGCTCCTGCGTAGAGACCCGGTACCTTGTCATTATAGTAATGATAAGCCCAGCATAGAAAGATTAAGGTGAAACGCCTTTGGAAAGCAAAGCTTCTCAGGTGACATGAAGCACGTGATTAAGTAAAAAAAAAAAGAAAAAGAAAGAAATAATGGCAATACAGCACAGGATGCTTTCATCCAAAACAAATTAACGCCTCATCTTAAACAAGACTTATCTTGTCTCCATACAACTATGCGTAATAACATTGAGAAAATCAAGTCGTCATATATCAAAGTCAGTGAATAAAGAGGTAAAGGGACATAATTACTGGATTGTGCTCATCAGTAGGCACCAGTGACTACATTTAGTCTGGGGAATTCAGAAAGATCAACTCCTGGATTGTGTATGAGAATGTTCTCTTTCAGTTTCCCATAATCATACTTCAGACTTTGATGTAATAGACAGGAAATAGCTGCTGCTTTATTGGTTTCTGTGAAACATTCCTAGTTCTGACTAGACCTTCTGGAGACCTGGCAGGTCCACTCTGAGTAACAATTATTTTGCCCTAGAGAGCAGTCCAGAAAGTTGAAGGTTATTCCGCAGCTTTCATCTGGCGAGTTGGGTCAAGGGCAAACAATGTCCACACATGATGCCGAGGGATGATGTTGAGCACAAAAAATAGATATTGAAAAAACTCTTTTTCAGAAGTAAACAATGGAAATGTTATGATACACGTGGAGCATCTGCCAGTATATATGCTACAGTTGCCGCTCCTGATTGAAAATGTCCCTAGGGCGCAAAGCCCATAGTTCAGAGTTTAAGTTCAAATTTCACTTTGATGTTGCTGTTTGTTTGCTGCCTTGAACGGGTGATGAGGCACAGAAGGAGCTGCAGCACAAGACTTGAAGAATCACAGTGGGAGACTAAACAAGGATGTTTAGAAAATAGCCAAGTATTAATCTGTGAGCTAATGGTTAACAGTGGTCCCAAGTTCTTCGATGTATAAAGCATACAACAAAATGTGGTTTTAAAAAAAAGAATAAGAGCCGGGGATTAGATAAATAATTAAGGGTGAAGGGCCAAAGTGAAGGGGCAAAAAGAAGAACAGATAGAGGATGTGACCTTGGATTCTCATCTCTGCGCTGAACTTCCTGAAGGGACCATCTATCAGCCTGAACGGTGTGTATGCATTAGTACAATCATGCCAATGGCTTGAGGACACCAAGAGGAGGACAAAGGTTTGTTAGGTTTAGTCGGCTTGAAGAGATGAAAGAGTGAATGTGTGTGTGTGTTCAGTTTAATAAATGAATCAGTTGAAAGGATACATTGTTTGTGTCTCAGTAATGATTTGCCAGGATGTGAAAGAAAGTCAGAAAGCATATTCTAAGGCTCTTGACACTCCCCACTTGTTAACTTTACCCCAACACTGAGGGATTAATAACCAGCATATTATTCAATAGTTACCGCACATGCCTGTACTGGTGAAACTTTTTTGCACAGAAACAAACACTAGTGCTTCAGATAACAAGGGAATTAAGTATGCATACTTCTTATAATTACATTCCTGTAAGTCCCAGTCCCACTAACATAAAATGCATCTTGTAAACCCACAGGCGCCTGGATGCTAACCTCCTGTCTGACGTTCCTGCTGGCACCTTTAGTGGAGTTCGCGCTCTAAGACACCTGTGGCTAGATGACAACTCCCTGACAGAAATCCCAGTCACGGCCCTAGATGCTCTGCCCTCCCTTCAGGCCATGACCCTGGCACTCAACCAGATCACGCGTATTCCAGATTACGCATTTGCCAACCTTTCGGCACTTGTTGTACTGTAAGTATCGAGTGAATCGGTCGCTTTTGTTGAAGTGGTGATATACGTAGTTTGTCTAAGAAACCAGAATGTCACATTCTCTAAACAGTTGTGGCCTTTACCTATAGGCATCTCCATAACAACCGGATCCAGACCATGGGAATGAGAGGTTTTGAAGGTTTACATAGTCTGGAGACTTTGTGAGTATCTCACACATCTAGTCCTATATTCAAATACAAGAAAAAATGCTTGAACCAAAATTATTAGGTAATGATGAATTAAAAAAAAAAAAAAAAAACATATATATATATATATATATATATATATATATATATATATATATATATATATATATATATATATACATATATATATATATATATAATAGGGGTGTTAAAAAATCGATTCGGCAATATATCGCGATACTACAGCACGCAATTCTCGAATCGATTCAATAGGCAGCCGAATCGATTTTTTAACATCCATTTTTGATGGAAAAATATTCAACAAAACGTCTAAATTTCACATCTTAAGCATGGAAGAATGTTATATTAATGGAACATTAAGCCATAATATTTTATTTCAAAGCTGTTCAAACATGAAACATGTTACAACCTGTTTGTTAAATACAGTGGCTTACAGTTATAAGACTGAAGTTTCAGATCAATAAATAATATATTTTCATACAAATCTTACAGTGTACATGTACAAGTTTACTGAATGGTATTTTCTAAATTTGAGTAAAAAAAAATCGCAACAATCGACTTGTATATTCATATCGGGATTAATCGGCATTGAATCGAATCGTGACCTATGAATCGTGATTCGGATCGAATCGTCAGGTACTAGGCAATTCACACCCCTAATATATATATATATATATATATATATATATATATATATATATATATATATATATATATATATATATATATATATATATATATATATATATATATATATATATATATATATATATTGAAAGGATAATACAAATTTTCCCATGGAAAAATGCAGGTTAACAGTGTACACTTTTGCACATCGTCAAGCAAGCCATACATTAATCCCCCACCCCCCGTTCCCCCAACCTAGTCTTCCTGCCACCTGCATGTGAGAAATGTCAGTGATAGTAACAGTTGTTATGCTACAGTGTTTCCTGGGAAACTAATGAGTCAGACCCAAATAATAAAGTTAGTGTTGCAGAGGTCAAGGGTCAAATACAAGCTTCAAACCCCTTGGCCTCACAGAGCGCAAATGGCATGTACTGCAACAGAAACAGACAATAATTTGATACTGTATGCTTGAATTATATATGCAGCTAAGTTTAAACCTCTAGTAAGACACGGGCCTTCAATATTTTATTTAACCATGGCAACTTGATGTTTATCTGTCTTTCATAGGGATTTAAATTACAATGAACTCCAGGAGTTCCCTGTGGCCATCAGGACACTGAGTAAGCTTCAGGAATTGTGCGTACACACATACACACACATCTACACGCACTTGCACACATACATGCACGCTAAATAACACCTGCCCAACATGACTATCATGGCTGAGTTATCCCCACTAATCCCGTTAAGTGAATTTAATGTGGCATTCGGATACAATCTCTCTCGCCCAAAGCAGGTGCTGGCTGCACCCCCCCCACTCACCCGTCTTCCTGCGCACACACAGTATGTCTTTACTCAAATTCAGCAGATGTTCCACAGCATACACGTGTCACAGATACACACAGCATACGTGTTCATGTTCAAATCTCTTGTACCCAAAAATGTTTGTCAGCTGTGCAACAGCAGGTGCAACATGACTTGCCTCTCTCACACAAACACACTGTCAAGCCCCCAAGACCAATCAGACCCATATTAATAGACTGCCTAACTATATATTATTGCATGCTGGCTTTCATTTGCAGGGGCTTCCATAACAACAATATCAAAGCAATTCCCGAGAAGGCCTTTGTGGGAAACCCTCAGCTCCAAACCATGTGAGAGCTTAATGCTTTTGCTACATTGAAAACTACAAAGCTATTTTTGGTCAACAGCTTAAACAATGTCAAACCTTAACCATATCTTTCTGCAGCCATTTTTACGAGAACCCAATCCAGTTTGTGGGAAAATCCGCTTTCCAGTTCTTACCAAAGTTGCACACACTGTAAGTATGCGGTCAGTAGAAAATAGTTCCAGTGAATTCACCCAAACGCTATTTAAATCATTGCGTGTCACAAGCAGCATGAGCGGACATGTGTAATGGGCCACTGAATGATGTTGTGTTAGCATATTGCTGTGCTGTGTCCTGATGTGGTAAGAGAGAGTGTGTTGTAAGAACATGTTAAATGGTGTGATTTATGATGTCTAGTGAGACAGTCAAAACAGCCTATATTGATGTTGGATGAAAATCGTTATGGTTGAAATGAGCTGTTAGATACAGTCTGGTGGACAAACATATGTGTGCATGAGTGAAAGTGAGCACTTTCCGGACACTTTTTTTCCCCCTTCCTCCTGCAGTTCCCTGAATGGAGCCACCCTAATTCAAAACTTTCCTGACCTGAAAGGAACAACCAGCCTGGAAGTTTTGTGAGTTTCTTTCTTTAACAGTTACTGCACTCACAATAACACAGCTGTATCATTTTATTCTGCAAAGTTTCGACACAACTACAATGAAACATGCACCAAGGTTGAATAATTAATAACAGCAGTTCCTGGTTAAGCGGATGACATAGGATAAAAGAATTAGGTCATTTTTGATTCTGAAGAGGAAGGTACGGTTCCATCCATTGGTTGCTCAGGTGGTTAGCTGGTTGTACTACCGTCACTAAAGCAGCAGAAGAGACCCTATTATTTGGTGGCTCAATTGTGACCCTGGCCAATTGTGGCGTCAGTAGTTCAGTCTGAAAGGAATTGGGCTTTGGAGTCGGGAACATGGGTTCAAGTCCTACAGACATAAATGTGAAAATAGCAACTAGATGTTGGAGGGATGCTAAATTTGCTTGCAGCCTACTGTTAAGCCACACGTGAGCAAGCCATTGCCCCCACCACTTGCTCAAATGGTGTTGCAAGGGCCAAGAACCAAAGAATGAAAAGCAAGAGAGTGTTAATGTCCAGAATCTGTCAGTATTAGTGGTGCTCTTATCAATCGGCCACCGATCATGATTGGCTGAGTTCCACAGAAAAGTACAAGATTGATATATGGGTATGTTGGTAAATGCTTTTCATTGCTGATCACAAAAATAGATCACCCAAAGCTTGTACGAAGACAAACCTCCCCTTTCCCCACACTGGGCAGGCACACAGCAGCGGCAAACCCACACAAACATGTCTGCCGTGTTGGATGTTTCCTGAGAGTTAATACGGCTATTAAAGAACAAACACTTGGGATTTCAAGGCTCACTGCAGAGAATTAAAAAGAGGAAGCCGGAGTGCCAAAAGTCAAACAGCAGTTAATACAGCACACACTAGGATACAAGTGCACGCATGAGCGTGACAATAAGAAGGCTAAGGAAAAAAACCTTTCCAATATTTGAACTCATCTGACAAATTGATAGTGGTGAAAGACAGCGGGTTCTGCTGCCTGCTCTCTCACTTGGAGCCCTGCTACCTGGTTGCAAATATTTCACAAATATATCCCTGTCAGGGCTCCACCAAACAGTGTACAGTGTCTCATAAGGCTTAAAGAACATGTCTCATCCTCTGTAAGTTTGCTCCTCTTTATTATGATTACACACCTGTCAACGCTAACTATTCTTGGATTTCTGCATTCCTTCATGGTTTCTTATATGTTACTGACTAAAACAGTCACGGAATCATAATTTATTTGTGCATTTTCTGCACACTTATTGATGAGATCAGTATTGGCAGCATAAAACCCTGATTGAGGCGCCCCTAGTCAACATGACACAAAAATGGCACCAGGCAAGAATGAAACATGCATATTGGCATGAACATGCAGGTTTCTGATTTTATGGGGAACAGACTGAAAATCAAAGACTGGTTCAGTAACAATTTCTTGTCTGACTACATTAGACTCATTGCTGTCACTTGTTTGAGGGGATTGTCTTTCTCACTCTAGGACACTGACTCAGGCAGGTCTCTCGACTCTCCCTCTAGATCTATGCGAACAGCTGCCTCGCCTCAGAGTGTTGTAAGTATACATAATATAAACACAAACAAAGAGAAAGGTCAAATGATAAGCATTATACCCTAAAATCAAATGTGCTTTGTGTGGCGTTAGGGAGTTGTCATACAACCAAATACAGCATCTGCCAAGCTTTTACCACTGCTCTGCATTACAAGAAATGTGAGTGATCACGACCGCAACCCACAAAATGATATTCACAAAATCACACTTCACTTAAGATGGCTTGCATTTCTCTCAACAGAGGTCTTCAGCATAACCAAATCACGAGGGTAGATTCCAGTACCTTCCAGCAGCTCGCCTCTCTAAAGTCATTGTAAGTATGAGTAAAATCTTTTTATTTATTTATTTTATGGGGGGTGTGATACATCACATATGGTATGTTTAATTTGGAACTGCATAATGCAAGGCAGAACCCCACTAAACTGTTTAACAGTTTAATCTCTACAGGCCTTTCAAATAAAACATACATTATTTTACACAACTAAACAAATTGATTCTGTTTGACAGGCAGACAACTAAATAAATGCTGTAGTGCAATAAGGGAATTTAAGGCTTAAAAGTGTTTCACTGGCAATGGGGATCTTAAACTACGCACTCAAGTGTCGCTTTACTGACATCTATTGGCCAAAGACGCACAGTATTCAAAATATAATTCCTGTTTTGTTTACTTTTTGTCAGAGATTTGAGCTGGAACAAGATAGAGTGGATCCATGAAGATGCCTTTGCCTCTTTGAAATCTTTGGTCAAATTGTAAGTAACACATGATGATACATGTCTGTTTTTTTTATTTTTTATTTGTCACTAAATGACACCCCACCCCTTTTATTGGTTGACCATTGTGTAAGATCTTTGCCTATCATGGAATTCCAACACGCGGTTTATGAACCTTTCATAGCCCACAGGCAAAATACTGTACATGTTTGTGCACTTTTTAAGAACTTGACATGGATCGATCTGACAACCAACCATATGTTTCTTGGTTTCTTTACTCATTGCAGGGACCTGACTGAAAACAGGCTTAGCTCAGTGCCATCTACAGGACTGGCGGGTCTCACCCATCTCAAGCTCAGGGGAAACATTGAATTGTATGATGCCTTCAACCCCGATCACTTCCCTCGTATGAGGTAATACACATGTTTACACACATGCAGTGCAGTCGCCGTGTAACCACTAGACTAATCCTGACCCTAGAGAATTAAGAAACATTAATTTGCAGCAAGTTAATTCTTGTTGAAATACCGAAGGGCATGGGAAGGTTTTGCAAGTTAAAACCAATAAGTGAATTTCAAAGAAAGAAAACAGATGAGGATAAGCAGTAGAAAAGATGGATGGATGACCAATGGTAAAGCCAGCGGCAATTGTAGATCATCCAAACCACAATTCCTAAATGATGATTTCAAAGGTATTTCACATTGACAGCAATAATTTGCATGCAAACATTTCTAGGAAAGAACTCTGATCAGATTCAGTGGAGAAAAAAAATAAAACTGAGCAAAAACAAACTATACCTATACATCTCTGTAGCTGGTTCTTTAATATGTACACAAGATCGCTGGTGATGTGGCATGTTATGGTATATTAAGACCTACACACATCAAGTAAACAAGCCGTCGCACTATGTGCGGGGGTTCCGCAACTAGTTAATGAGTTCATAGGTTTTGCTGCAATTTGAATCGCAGGTGAATGGCATCACAATGTCGCAGATGTATTGGGCAATCAAAACGGGGATATAATGCCAATAAACGTTCTCAATGGAAAACAGGGATTGACTCCCCCTGCAAAATATAAAATTATTATTTTTTTTATATTGTCAAAAAAAAGCAGTGAATCCGTGGGTGTCAAACCACAAGTAACTGCACTGTCTTTTACAATACTTGCCTATATTCTCAACTCAACTCAACTTTATTTATAAAGCGCCTTAAGAACAGGCATTGCTGTATACAAAGTGCTGTACGTAAACATAAATATCAGTTTTGCAGTAAACAAGAACAAAGCAAACATTTTTTAGTGCAATACAAGTTTTTTTTCAAGTAAATACATTTTACAGCAGTAAATAAATAAGAAGTATGCAAGTACATTTTTAAGTGCAACACAAGTTTGGTTTTTTTTTCAAGTAAATACATTCTACATCAGTAAATAAATAAGAAGTAGGCAAGTGAATAAAGAGATAAATAAATACATAAATAGGTAGACTAAAACTCATACCACAAAACACCAGGAACAAGTCTCATGGTGCGCCAAAAGCCAAAGAATACAGATGTGTTTTAAGACGTCCTTTAAAAGAGGATAAAGAGGGGGATTGCCTAATATTTAGTGGAAGGTCGTTCCAAAGGGAGGGACCGGCAACAGCAAAGGCTCGATCTCCTCTAAGCCTCTGCTTAGCCCTCGGTATCTCCAATTGAGTCTGGTCTGCTGACCTGAGTCACCGGGCAGGTGTGTAGGGGTGCAAGAGCTCGGCCAGATAAGGTGGGGCAAGACCATTGAGAGATTTGAAAACAAATAGAAGAATCTTAAAGTGGATTCTAAATTTCACGGGCAGCCATTGAAGAGAGGCCAGGATAAGGGTTATGTGTTCCCTCTTACGGGCACCAATAAGGAGACGAGCAGCAGTATTTTGGACAAGCTGGAGACGCTGCAGGGAGGACTGGCTGATTCCAAAATAAAGTGCATTACAGTAATCCAGCCGAGATGTAACAAAGGCATGGATTACCATTTTGAAGTGCTGCTGAGATAGGAGATTTTTGACCTTAGTCAGCTGTCTAAGATGAAAAATGCTGGATTTGACAACAGCGGCAATTTGCCAGTCCAGTTTAAAGTCACTGTCCATCTTGACACCCAGGTTTGAGGCTGTTGGCTTC
Organism: Festucalex cinctus; assembly: GCF_051991245.1. Lineage (NCBI taxonomy): Eukaryota > Metazoa > Chordata > Actinopteri > Syngnathiformes > Syngnathidae > Festucalex > Festucalex cinctus. The sequence goes on along the minus strand of NC_135412.1, from coordinate 20,188,800 downwards.
AGATATTGTGCCAGAGGACCCAAAAATGTACAAATGTACAATTTCCTGTGTTTCTGTGGCTCAGCATGGAGTGTCGGTCCCCAAAATGCATGAGATTACACACACGCACATGCACCCCCACACGCGCGCACACACACAAAATTACGTTTACAGGGTACATAGCCACATACGGTCGGCCAACACAAAGCTGTATCAAATACTAAATATACAGTTCATACATATTGTAGTTTACAATAACTATATAAATTCATACTGCACTTGTGGCTGAAAGAGCGAAGGTGTGGAGAGTCCCTGTGCCAAAAATGCACAAGGACAGTCAGTGAATGGAGCCAAAAGCCTATCAACTATCCACACTCTCTCTTTTGTCTCATCCATTTCTTCTCTTTTTGACATTACATTAGAATTTAGCTAAAACAGCCAGTTTCATCCTCTTCTTCACATCACATCACATGGTTTGAGATTTATTCCTACAAGAGGCACTGGATATGTATATGGTGCTCAAAACATTGTTTACCTAAAAACCACCAAGCGTCCGTTTTTCCATTGCAGTAAGTGGGTATATGTGCAAAGGTCAACCACGTGGTGTGCGGATGTGAATCGATTATTTTTTTAACGCGATTTTCCGGATCAGTCATGATAAGTCATGTCGAGCTGCGTGAGGTGGACCTTGCTTCGGGCCATGCAGCAATCATAAGACTTCATTCCATTTTTTTGTAAACTTGCCTTTTTTATATGTAGCATTGATGCTCCTGATTCTGAATCATTTTGCTTTGCTGTCTGTTGCAGGGTTATTGAGATGCCGTATGCCTACCAGTGCTGTGTGTATGGTTCTTGTGATAGCTACAAATCAGTCAGCCAGTGGGACACTGATCAAAGCAACACTGCTGATGACATTCACAAGAGAACTGTTGCCATGTACCCACACCAAGCTGACACACAATGTAAGAAAGTACATATTAAGCCATCTCAAAACATTTCTACACATGATTCATAAACAGTTCAAGAAACAGCAGTGACATTTTTCTTTGTGTATATGGTAAATATTTACAGTGTATCGTATGATCAATCTGGCTATGCAAATGTGTATGCATGATTTAGAAATCAAGTTTAAATGTTGATCTCAATGATTCCAGATGACCCTGACCTGGAGGAATTCCAGCTAGAAATAGAAGAGTCAAAACTTCAGTCCAGTGTCCACTGCACTCCCACACCAGGTCTGCATTTGCATCAATGAAAGCATAGTTTGAGAACAGTTTTATTCGTTGAACTTTTCTAGGAGACAATAAGCGAAGTACGCATTATGTTTGTGCATGTGTGAAAATCAAGTTAAAAAAAAGGTGTGGCTACCAAAATAAACATTATTTGAATGGCGGAGATTGGAGTGCTGAAAGTGTTTGCATAATTGTACACCTTAAAGCTTGAAAGCATTGTTTAAACGGTCACAAAACAACAGGTGCACTTTGTGCCATTTTTAATTGTCCTAATGGAGTTTATAGGCAAAAAAAAAAAAAAAACACCCTTACAAAGCTCGAGAAGACGGAAATGTAGACTTGTAAACCTCTGTTCACTCTTCCTAATTTACAGACAGAAAAGAACGATCCAAATGGACGTAAAAGAGGCTAAAATTGAAAATTTCTTTAACACATTTATTTTGTCAATATCCTGAAACCGAGGGAACAGATGGAAGCGGACATACGTGAAACGAAACTAGTGGCGTGCCGGTCATTTAAGAACCTGCTTCTCACCCCAATTGACCCCCTCAGTGTAGAAGGATCCTACCCATGTCTCTTCCTTTGCGTCCCGGTTTCCCTCCTTGGTCCCACTCCGGGTAAAGTACACACATTCAACCAAATATTAAGCACTTAAATAAGCTTGAAGGGGTATTCAAGGTCTTTTGTCGCTGCAAACGAAATCACCACCAAAGATTAACATAAACACAGATGTATAGACTGAGAGAAAGTTAAGGTGTGTACATCCTGTATTTAAAAAGTGCATTTTCCTGAGTGAATCCAGCAGACCTCGCCTTTAACTATTTAGTTCTCAATCCCCCTCAATCAATCTGCTGTAACAACATCGTACGTACTTGTTCCTATCTGCGTATGCACACTTCGAGTGTTTGTATCATCTAGCCTCTGAGCTTCAGATTCAGCCATTCATCATTGTACGCATACTTTGAAAATGGCTGAGAGCCACAAGAGGACATCCGTCTATGAAGTGAGGGCGGCTGCAGAGACTGATGAAGATGAGCTCATGCACGTTCCGACATTTACTTGAAAAAAAAAAAATCTAACCTTTAACTGTAAGTGTCCCGGCAGCAGAGAGAAGTCAGTAACGACACACTATGTATGTTTAAAATAGATTAAATAAAAAACAACTTTCCAACGGTGGAAATGTTCCAAATCAGAGCTTCCCCCGTTAGACTCCATTAGTTTTCAATGAAAAGTTGGTAGTCGGCTACTAGCTGGCCTACCCATAATATACCACGCTGTCGCTTATTTAGCTGTTATCGATTGATCGATTTGGTTGTAATGCTGATGGATTTGATATTTTTGGTGTCATAGGTCCATTCCGTCCCTGTGACTCTCTGATGGGAAGCTGGTTGGTTCGTGTTGGCCTATGGACCATCTCTCTGATGTCTCTGCTGGGGAATTCACTGCTGCTCCTTTCTCTATTCAGCTCCCCCTGCTCCCTGTCGCCACTAAGATTCACGGTGGCCTGCATGGGTGTCTCTAATCTGCTGACAGGTGTTTGTACAAGCACACTGGCTCTTGTAGACGGTTTAACAATGGGAGACTTTAGCCAACATGGTGCCCCCTGGCAAGGAGGCCCTGGATGTCAAGTGACAGGATGGGTATGGGTGCTTGCTTCTGAGGCAAGTGTGTTGCTGCTGACGCTGGCAGCTGTGCAATGTGGAGCAAGTGTGACATGTACCCGTAGCTATGGGAAACCACCCTCACTGAGAAGTGTGCGTATATTTGCACTTTTATGTCTGAGTCTGTCACTCATCCTAGCGTGTTTTCCTCTGTTTGGAATTGGGGAATATGGATCCTCACCTTTCTGCCTACCAACACCATTACCGCCTTCAGCCTCTCAGCTACCAACTTCTTTGGCATTTCCCTTAGTGCTCATTCTGATGAACACCTTGTGCCTACTCATAGTAACATGTTCATACATCCGACTATACTGGGAAGTACTTAGAGGGGAATGTGAGGGCCTGTGGGATTGTGCTATGATAAAACATGTTGCCTGGCTAATATTCACAAATGGCCTCCTACATGTGCCAGTAGCTTTCTTCTCCATCTGCTCAATCCTGGGTCTCTTAACTCTCGGAGAGGAGGTGCTCAAATCAATCATTTTGCTTCTTCAGCCTCTACCTGCCTGCCTGAATCCCCTACTCTTCCTACTTTTCACTCGACACCACTCCCAGTATTTTTTCTGGCATTGCCCAAAAGCACCTCTTCAGCTTCGCCGTGACCGCACCATAGACTCACTCGTTTCTGTGGAGACAGAGAAGAGCTCCTGCTCTGAAACATCTACACAGCTATCTCTCGCTGATGTCAACACCCTGTGCAGTAGGGCTTCTTCTGTCCACTCTCAACTGGACCCAATTCGATTGTCCCAGTGCTCATCTACTTCCTCAGTTCCTCTAATCTCTTGCCAGACAACCACTGTCAGAGTTCAAGACCGACAAAGAGAACAAGGAAGCCTTGACAACAAAGGATGCCTTAAGACTTTGAATCAAGATATTCACATCTGTCCGATGCATCGCTCAACCATGACCAACTCTGTTGCTCCAACTCCATAAACAACCAAACTAACTGCCTGAAAAGCTGGGGATCATGCACAGTGGCAGGAAAACCAGTCCTGGGCCCAAGTCGGCATAGAACCTACTGAGACCACATGGAAGAGATCTGTACTCTTGAGAAGCAATGAGTGGTAGAGCGCCTCTAAAAAGAGAAAGTGCAACAAGAAGTTCCCACTGCAATAAGAAATTAAAATACCATTATGCAAATACAAAGGACAATTGTAGCACATATCGAGTGGACTGCATCAGTCTCAGATGTGTTTATCTTCAAGCCAGATCCAGTCAAAACTGGAATACATCCGTTGAAGTTTGGACACCTTGGAGAACTGCAGCAATGTGGATGTTAAATATATTAAGAAGAGAGTTATATGTATAAATGTTATGTTGAAATGTGACTGATCACAGGAATGCAGCTTCAAAGTTACACATTGCCCTTTTTATAATTAACTATATTTGTGTCTATTCCTACTTTCAAATTATTTGACAAGGAAGGGATTAATTGTCAAGCATTGTCAAGATTAAGCAGAGTAAGCTAACAAATTTAAATGTGCGTAACAAATTATTACTGATGTAATTAATTTTATCTTAAGCATCATATAGCAACTCCACAAAATATGTGTGGAAAAAAATAATCTGACTGAGATTTAGCCATTTATCTGGATACTTAAGGGTAGACCAACAATGTGTACATCATATGAAATCTAACTACCTCCAAACTAGCATGGTATTGACTAAGGATGCAGATACAAGTATTGGGTGATGTTGGGGTGTAACACATCATTGGGTGTAATCGTCACCCTCTTGGAGTGGACAGCGCCATCAGTAGGGTCAAACTAACCTGTCTCACAACTCACTCACTATTAGTGGGAACACATCTCTGCACCACAGGCTACCTGATTGAACCCGCTAGTAACATATCTATATGGCATATAATCTCACAGATTAATCCAAGCAAGTCTAAGTGCAAATGGACCTAAACCGTAAAACTTAATGGCTCACTAACGGTTCCTTCCTGATCATCACTCTGCTATTACTTGGATAACTTTGGTAATTCTAGAGCTAACACACAACACTCGTAATAATCATAATAAATTTAAAAACTCAATTTGTCCTTAAAAAAACAAAAAAAAAACAAAAAAAAACAGAAGTATAAAGAGAAGTAATGGTGTAATTAACACATCACTTTAGTTGTCTTGCCAGTTTGAGAACTGAAATGCATTGTGTTACGCTACATTTCAGTGAAATGTGTGGCAAGTCTGACAAACTTTAGAAAAACAGGCAGTTGGATGTTCAAGTTATTACTTTAAAAAGGGTTACAGTATATTTGAGTGAAACTTTTGCTGTCTTAAAATAGTTTGTTTTAAGCATTTAATAAAAACATTTTCCTCAAAATTGTGAGACAATGGTATTAACATCTACTGTATGTACATGTAGTGCTCAAACAATTGGAATATTTTTTGTACTTGGTATGGAAGAAAGTGTGTTATTGGTACATCCCTAGTATTGACTCACTCAAGCTTTTAAATGTTTCTCTTTTCCTATGATAAAACAACAAATATATTATTCTGTATTTTAAGAAAACCATATTTTGTTTCAAACAAAACAGTTGTATTTTAAAATATAAATCTATAGTTTGTTTTAAATAAAGCATTTGTTGCTAACTGGCTATGTAGGTTGTACATATTGTATACAAGTGAAAAGCATATGTCTCAATAAAATGATCCTTGTTTTAAATAAAGCATTTGTTGCTAACTGGCTATGTAGGTTGTACATATTGTATACAAGTGAAAAGCATATGTCTCAATAAAATGATCCTTATATTCTGTACAGCAATCACTTTGCCCTCACTACTATTTAAAACACAATACCAGAGTAGACTCTTTATTAAAACACAAACATACATAGATATAAATATGTATATACACATCTCAAATGAACAACTTAATAATTAAAACCATGCAAATACATTGAAAAGCGTGACAGACAAGAATGTGGCTGAGTCTGAAACTATACAGATCATCTCTTTGCCAGCTTGTCCCGCTCGTGCTCTGCATCAGAAGACACTCTTTTGCGTGATGGTGCATTCTGATTTAGTAGATTGTCTGTGTGGCTGCGCTCCAAGATCCCCTAACACAGACAGACGTACGCTATTTTGTAATCTGATCACCAACTAAATGTTCAAAGTGTAATGTAAAAGTCTAATAACTGTATAACGTTGTTAAACAACTTGCTCAGGAGATGTCGTGTCACCATCATTAATGCAAGTCGTAGTTGTAGTGTTAGTAACAGGTGCTCATTATTGTATAAACACGGTGATCATTCAAAAGCTTCTTATGAGAGGTGGCTTAAGAAAATGTTTTGATTTAGCATTAAACAAATCAAATTTAACTGAACTGAATTAACAACCTTACCATCATCTTTTGAGCAGCATGTTCCTCTGTCCATTTCTTGGCCTTCTGTGTATACAGCTGCCTGTTGTATCTGAACTCTGATGCCTGCATTGCAACACATGTACAGCTGTGCTACATTGTGCAATGGTACTATTACACAACTCTAAATTGTCACAAGTGCTCTCTAATGCAATTTGAAGAATTAAAAAAAAAAATCCCAACAGCCATGATGAGGTTGTCACAGACTGAATGACACCTCTTTTAACCAAGAGACAATGAAACTGCATACTTGAAAGTATACTAAAAGATAACAGACCAAAAATTCTATATAGAAAAAATATGTAAATAGCAGCAGAATGGTTGTTATTGAAGCTACACCACATTAAACACAACTCACTATATCAGCCATAAGAGGGTCATCTGGATTTGGTTCAGCCATCAGAAGTTGGATGGAGGTAAGTAGTGTGGAGAGGTTTAAGGAGGGCCTCCAGGCTCCCTGGTGAAACACATAAACAAGAACATGAATAAAAGAACACACACAGATTATTATTTTTTTGTCCAGTTTGTTATAACCTTCGGAGGGAGTTTGAGAGCCTCATAACAAATACGCCCTGCTGTGTCAATGTTTGGGTGGTAGATGGGAGTCAAGAAACGCATTTTGGGGGGCTCAAAGGGATACCTACAAAAGAAATTTGGCCCTTATGTCTCAAATTTGTGACAATGATTGAAATGTTTTAATCTCACAAATGTTACCTCTCTGGGATTTTGATCTCCAGGGAAAAGACTCCACCTTCATATGGAGTTCCCGAACCACCTACTATCTCTGTAAACAACAGGAAACGGGAAAAGGCAATCACATTAAACTTGAGGGATAAAAGAACGGAATTGATGTTAAATGTTTGAAAATGTGGCTGAAAATGTAGTGGTGTGTCAAAAGATGCATGCTGGAGCCTAATGCACTTTACATTTGGAGACAAATCTCAAAGTGCACAGTGCAGGCAGCAGTAAACACAACAGCAGTGAAATCAAACAACAACAACAACAAAAAAAAAGAACAAATCAATAAAAACAAACAACAGATCAAATCTGATAAAAATCAGCCAGGAAAAGTAAGGTTTTTCAGTCCTTTTTTCCCCCACCATCTGTGGAGCCCTGACGTGGTGAGGGAGGACGTTCCACAGATGGGGAGCTGCAGTCTCGAAGGCCCTGCCGCTAATGGTCTTGAGCTGAGTCCGAGGCGGTCGCAGATGGTGCAATTGGCTGGACCGGGTTCCGTCTAAGGCATGTGGGTTGAGAAGAGTGATGAGATAGGTGGGGGCTAAACACTGCAGACACTGATGCGTGTGAAGAAGGATTTGGAATTTGATGCAGAGGTGAATGGGGAGCCAGTGCAGACTGCAAAGGATGGGGGTGATGTGCTCATGTTTACGCACTCTCATCAGGACCCGAGCTCTGTTTGGACATATTGGGGCCTTTGTAGGCTCTTTGCCAGGGATCCCGGTGAGGGGTGTGTAATTGTAGTCCAACCTGGAGGAGTCAAAGGCATGGACGAGCCTCTCTACAGCAGGACATGTGAGAGATGGTCAGAGTTTGGCTATAGGGAGGTCAAAGTAGGAAGTTTTGCAAATATGGCTGATATCATTGTCAAAGCTAAGATGGGCTCGAACCTGACTCCTAAATTAGTCCGAGAAGGGTAGGGCAAAAGTTGTGGCCAAAAAAGGAAACAGAGGGAGATGAGGAATATCGATAAGAATGGCTTGATTGGCTTCCCTTTTGGAGGTGGTGAGCTGTAAAAAAGTTTTCATTCATCCGAGCAGGTTGTTCATTTTTACTTCTCTTGAAGATATTTTATTATTATTATTATTATTATTATTATTTAATTAAGATACATTGTGGAAATATTTTTAAATGATTTAAATGTTGGTCCCATTTTTTTATATCACAAAATCTTGGCATTTGAACTGGGCTGTCTACTTTATATAGCACATCTCACAATGGACTCTCAAAGTGCCTTACATCGTTAAAATACAGAATCACAAACATTAAACATATTAGGGGAAAAAAATAGGCAAAACTATTAAATCTTGTTGGAATACCTGCCAAAACAAATGAACTTTTAACTGTGCTTTGCTGTTGACCTATTTTTTCAGTCATTACTAATTTATTCTCACTGTGACTGACTTTGTTACTACTTTACTTAGTTTTCTGTACCTTTTATTGTTTTATTATTTTATTGTTTGTATTGTTACCTATTTTCTGTCATTCTCTTTTATTTGTGCAGCACTTTGGTGTTTTTTAGTGCTTTATAAATAAAGTTAGATTGGATATTTCATAATTTGGGGGTAACTAACTGCAAGTCTCTAACACCTTTAGTTTGTCATCTTGTGTGAGGGGCCCAACAGGACAAGAGATCCAGCAAGTGAGGTGAGTGTTGAGTGTGAGAAAATAAGCGATATAGAAATGGAAGGATATGAATTGTTTACAATGAATAGGGAAAACAGAAGGGGAGGAGGAGTTGCAATATATGTTGATAAGGTTTTCAAATGTAGTAAAATTGAACATCTAACTACTACTGTGGATAATGTAATGGAATGTGTAACTATTGAAGTTCACATAAAAAATATATCAAACGTAATTATAAGTTGTATATATAGGACACCAGGATCATGTCTTGATACATTTAACGATAAGTTAACAGATATCCTTAGTTATACAAATGATAAAAAATTGCGAATATTGTGTGGTGATTTTAACATTGATTTATTAAATCCTAATGGACATCAGAAGACAACTGATTTTATAAATATGATGTATAGTAATAGTTTATTTCCTGTTATTATAAAACCTAGTAGAATAACAATCGATACAGCTACACTAATTGATAATATATTCACAAATAAAATTGACCTTAAAATAGAAAGTGGACTCCTTATTAACGATATAAGTGATCACCTCCCGATCTTTGCAATTTTTTATGAGTATTTTGATAAAAAAATGAAGCCGACTACTTACACATTTGAAACTAGAGTAAGAACAACACGCTCCATGGCTGCCTTTAAGTTGGATTTAGAGAAACACAACTGGTCTGAGGTTTATTCAAATAACGATCCTGATATTGCATATAGTGAATTTCAGTCAATCATTATTTCTTTATATAATAAACATTGTCCATCAATTAAAATTACAAGAAAGTATAAAGGTCCAAATAAGACATGGATGACGAAGGGAATACAGAATGCATGCAAAAAGAAAAATAATTTATATAAAAGATTTATTAAATTGAGAACTGTGGAAGCTGAAACAAAGTACAAGATCTATAAAAATAAATTAGCAAATATTATTCGAATAAGAAAGAAAGATTATTACCATGAATTATTAGAACAGAATAAAAGCAATACACAAGAAATATGGAAAACACTAAATCATGTAATTAAAAAAAGTTCTAAAAAAACAAATTTTCCACAATATTTTATAAAAGATAACGATATGGTAATTGATGAAATTTCTGACATAGCTAATAATTTTAATGAATATCTAGTTAACGTGGGCAGTAACTTGGCAAACAAAATCCCAGAGCCAAGAAACAAACGTGAAATAGATAAGAACATTGTAAATAATTCATCCACAATGTTTCTTAATGATGTTAATGATATAGAAGTATTAAATGTTGTGAAAACATTAAAAAATAAAAAGTCTACTGACTGTCTTAACATTGATATGACATTAGTTAAAAGTATTATGAAATATATTGTACAACCTTTTACATATATTTGTAATTTATCATTTAAAACTGGTATATTTCCATCAAAAATGAAGATAGCCAAAGTCATTCCTGTTCATAAAAGTGGAGAAAGACACACGTTTAATAACTACAGACCAATATCATTGTTGCCACAGTTCTCAAAAATTCTAGAAAAATTATTTTCATATAGATTGGATAATTTTATTGAGAAACATAAGCTCTTAAGTGAAACCCAATATGGGTTTAGAGAAAAACGGACCACCTCAATGGCAGTCATGGAGCTTGTAGAAGCAATATCTACCGAAATAGATAATAAAAAATTTACTGTTGGGATTTTTATGGATTTAAAAAAAGCTTTTGATACTATAGATCATTCTATATTAATGAATAAATTAAATAAATATGGAATAAGAGGTTTAGCTTATAAGTGGATGAAAAGTTATTTGGAAAATAGATATCAGTATGTGCAGTTTAATAATGTACAATCAGAACACATGAAGATCACTCATGGAGTTCCCCAAGGGTCTGTGCTTGGCCCTAAATTATTTATACTGTACATAAATGATATTTGCTATGTCTCAAAAATATTGAAAAGTGTCTTATTTGCTGATGATACAACTTTCTATTGTTCAGGAGAAAACCTGAAGCAGCTTCTGACTACTGTGGAGTATGAATTGAATATAATAAAAAAATGGTTTGATGTAAATAAATTATCATTGAATTTAAATAAAACCAAGTTCATAGTTTTTGGCACTAGACAAATCACTCATCAAGTTAAAATTATGGTGAATTCAATTGAAATAGAAAGGGTGAATGAAAATAAATTCCTTGGAGTTATTATCGATGATAAATTATGTTGGAAGCCACACATAGAAACTGTTAAAAGGAAAATGTCAAAAATTATAGGGATACTCTATAAAAGTAAGGATGTTTTAAACATGAAATCATTATATATATTATATAGTTCATTATTATTACCATATTTGACCTATTGTGTAGAATTATGGGGAATGGCATATAAAACAAATACTAACACCGTTTTCAAATTGCAAAAGAAAGCTATAAGAATTATTAATGGATCAAAATATACAGAACCAACACATCCACTATTTATTAAATTAAATGCAATGAAATTTTATGACTTGGTGGATTTTAAAATAGCACAAATAATGTATAAAGTTTATAACAATTTACTCTGCCACAGTACTCAGAAGTTATTTGAAATTAGACACAGTCCTTATGATATAAGGGGTACAAGTGTGTACAAAAAACCCAAAATAAGAACAAATATTAAGCAAAGGTGTGTATCTGTAAAAGGTGTTGATCTGTGGAATCATCTGGAAATCGCTCTGAAAAATTGTGACTCAATGCTGGAGTTTAAAAAAATGTTTAAAAGTAAAGTTCAAAAAAATTATCTATGTCAGACCAGAATATGAAAAATGTACATGTATGTGTAAATGATCTAGATAGGTATTATGGTATATGTTTAGTAAATTTATGTATATATGTTTTTGGTAAATGTGAATATGTTAAGTGCACTTGTGTATATGTATGTATGTATATGTGTATATGTATATATATATATATATATATATATAACTTGGATTATATATATCATTTATTATTATTATTATTTTTTTATTTTTTATTTTTTTAATAATTAGTCAATTAAAATTGTATTAATAATGAAATAAGTTTAAATATATTGAGTAAAAGGGGTAGGACTAGATAAGTTTTTAACTTCTTCCTACTCCCTTTTGAACATGTAAGTTATGATTGATTGAATGATTATTTTATTGGGATTTTCTTCTCTTTTGATTGTTGTTGTTTTCTGTTTTATTTCTGCTGTTCATCTGTTTATATGTTCAAATAAATGTACAAAAGAAAAGAAAAAAAAGTGTTGAATTTTGTGTTGCCTGAGACCTAAAATGAATAGCGAGCCAGTGCAAGGACGACAGAACCGGAGTAATGTCGCTGGATCGGTTCAGGCTGGAACAGAATTTTTACTTATATAATTTTACTTAATAATAATCTTATATGTCTATAAGATGCTGTGCAAAAATAAAAAATAAAGAAAAAAAAAGTGCTAGGTGGCGAGTTGCCGATTACGGCAAAATATCCACTTCGAATCAAATAATGTCGATTGGTGAGCTCGAAAAAAGCGCACCCTTTGTAAAGTATTAAATTTATTAAGAAATTACTTACGGGCCTGCAAGTCGTCAATGCGTTCTTCTATCTGCCAGCATGTGATCCCGGGTGGTGGTTCGGTTGTCAACATGCTAAGTTCTCTCTTCAAACGGGAGGCTCTCTGCATTCTGTTAAACAAACTGAATATAAATTAACTTTAAATGTGTATCTTGTATAAGTGTGCTTGGGTGTACAGACTACTACGCTGTATTTTCATCGACATACGCTGTTAACACAGACTGCAAAAACTAGGTAGCTAAGTTTCGCTTGCTAATGAGTGAGCAAAGTCTAACAAATTGCGCCATCGATAAATCAAGCTGATGATGGAAAAACACACACGCAGCTTACTCGTTGCGACAATATATTCGCTTGTATTCCCCCTTTGCCCGCTTCTTGTCCCTTTTCGACAGTAGTTTGATAATGTCAACAAGCAGCAGCGCTGTTCTGTTTGTGTTTCCCTCTCAAAACGTCATCAGCGGCACTTCTTCGGTTCAAGAATGGGGATAAATGTTTACCAGGATTATGAACATTAGCGCCATCTACTGTCCAAACCAGAACGTAAAAAAATAATAGAGACTGGAGATTTCATTTCTTTTTGTATTCATTCAACGTACCCTTATTATTCAGCAAAAAGAAACATTTCGTCTGGTTTTTGTTTTGTTCTGTGGTATTGTGTAAAAATGCGCTGAGAGGAATGAATTGTTTCGTCCAATCAGGATGTTTTGCGCACGTTCAGTTCACTCAAGGATTGTCTCTCTTTCGTTTTTCATTTCCCGGAAGAGTTGAACACGAAAATAGTAGAGCTTTGTGTTCTCGGAAAACAAATTAGTTGTGCTCAGTTGTTTCAGCTGGTACTTGTTCACTTTTTTTTTTCTTTGGGGGCACCCGCAAACGGACATTTCCATCCGGAACATGTCCATGTCACTGTTGGTGAAGGTGAGTACATTTTTTTTCAGGGGACACTCGTGGGAATGTGTTGGTTTGAGGAGGTTATCTGGCACTATTTTTGCATTTATGGACATATGTATTATTATTATTATTATTATTATTATTATTATTATTATTATTATTATCATTATTATTATTATTATTATTATTATTATTATTATTATTATTATTATTATTATTATTATTATTATTATTATTATATGGAATGTTTTGTTTTAGGAAGAACAAAGAAAAAGTTCACCCACTTTAATGCAAGTAACACAAATCAGTGGGCATCACTCCCCAGTCCCACCAGACAAGATTCCAAACATCAGCCCTCCTACACAGGATGACCTATGGCATCTTCCCGGACAGCTACGTGAGTCCAGTTATTTAACTTACATGTCATATTCCAGGATTGGGAGAACATTTTCTGTTGTTCCAAGTTCAACACCCTCATAATCCATACAAAAAACAAACAAAACAAATCCATAAAAAAAAATACACAAACAGGCACATAAATTATAGTGTACCGTGGCAAAATGTAACTTTAGATGTTACAAAAATTATTCCTAAATATAATTTTGAATACCAAATAACATCACCTAAAATGTTTTTCTTCTTCTTCCCTCTTGTTCTTTTTTCATGATGACAAACTTACATATGAACATTTAAAATACATTTTAAATCAACTGTTTTGCTGATGTGATTTTGTTGAAATAGCCTATGTCTTCCTTGTAATTGTTTAAACATTCTGTTTTATCAGGACACTTATTTTAAGTAGTAGTGTTGTATCTCTCAACATACATAGCCTACAACCCTTCCTAGACTGCTTGTAAGATCTTATTATTGCCATACATCAAAAAAGTGATCTAGCTTTAATAGAGAGGACATCATCTATCTAATTACATACTCTTACCATAGGGGTAGCCCTAAAGTAAGTCTTCTCTTCTATTTGTGTTTTTTTTTTTTCTTAAAAATTTCAGTCGTAATAGATCATCAGATCAACACAACCGGGTTAGTTACAGCTATTGTCAGAAAAAGAAAACTCAATATCAAAGTTTTCTAAGCAAAGTTTATTTTTGAAGAGTTAGCATAGCAGCTAGCATGTAGTCAGAAAGTTGAGAAACATTAGGAATGTTTTGCAGTGATTTGATTTTCTGTAATTAAAGTAATGCTAAAAATAGAATCATAGAATCAAACATTCTTGATTACAGGATTTATTCAGAATTTTTTTAAATATGTTTTTCAAAAGTCTATATCATGATGGCAACCAGTCCAGGGTGTCCCCCGCCTACTGCCCAGAGCCAGCTGTGATAGGCGCCAGCACCCCCGCAACCCTTGTGAGGAATAAGCGGTCAAGAAAATGGATGGATGGATGGATATATCATGATGTGGCAAATATAGCAAAATCCAGGATGCAAAATAAAATATCCCCTTAAAAGTGAACCATCGACATGGACAAATGAAATCATACGACGGCTTCTTAATTGTTTTACTTGACAACAGAAAATATCAAAAAATAAATGGTCCAATTTGTTTGTTTTTTTCCTTTTAGAAAGCCTAATGCCTAAATTGTCTTCCAATTCTGGCTTGGCCCAGACACAACAAGCCAAGCACTCTGTTTGAAATGACTCTATGTGCAACCTCTACCAACAGGAATAAATCCATCTTTTTGGGACAGGGATGATGTTTCCCTCTGGCTTCACTGGGCTCACAAGGAGTACTCAATACGGCGACCCGAGAAGGGACGCTTTGAGATGAATGGCCGAGCCCTGTGCCTCCTCACTAAGGAGGACTTCAGACACCGCTGCCCAAGCTCAGGTATTGCTGAAGATACAGTAGGTCTTATGCATGCATGACTGACTTCTTTGACACCGACATATTTACCTCACGGTTGTCTGCAGGCGATGTTCTGTATGAGATCCTGCAGTGTGTGATAAAGCAACGGAGGAGTGTCGTATGTGCACCGCCAAATAGGTCTCACATCCAAAGCACAGTCAGGCCCCAGATAGCTGCACCAAAAACTGAAGAGTCCCAGTCGCCCTCCTCAGACAACACGCAAGGTCAGACATGCATTGTGTGCTGCCTTCAAATACACACTAATATCATATACTGATCATAACCATATTAGTAATATGGCTATGATCAATTGCGTTAAAATGTACTGACTTGATAAGAAACTGTCCCTGGAGATCACTTGAAGAAAGGTTTGTTCAATACTTCCTTAGCAAACTTAGAAAAAAACAAAAAACAAACAAACAGACTTTAAATGGCTTGACGTGCACTTTTGATTACACTTTAACATGCTTACCTTGACAAATTAAACCCAAGCTGGTTGTCGATATGCGTGTCATAAGAAATGCTGTAGCTGTTTGATTATTAACTTGACAAGTACAACTGTCAAACTGTCACAAACAGGCCACTCTAAATTGTATGTTGTTCTGAATTTATAACTCACCATAAACACGAGTGAAAGTAAATCAGTCTACACATTTACTATCAATGGCGAGTAAAAAAAAAGGTGATTTCCACTGTTATGCCAGTATGGTTTCAAAACCAGTAGTGTTACAACTTCTAGCCACAAATGGCTTTACAGTTCATGTTGTTGCATCCATTATGCACTCAAGAAACCTTTAGTTGCTCTGAAGACTTTTGCTTTCAGTTTTACTCTCCAAAGCTGCTCAAATTTCGAATGTGGTTAATAATCTCACTGTTTCATTTTCAGCAGCGGTTGAAATATGTTTGTGACTTTTGCCCCTCTTCTGCCTGCTTCGCTGTTTCTTTATCTCCACAAAAACAAGATGAAATTGGAACAGTCATAGCGGAACCTCTCAATTTGACATGCCGAGAGAAGCCTCGAAGACAAATGCACCGACCTGATGGTCGCTTGCCAGGTAAGGCAAAGTTTCCTCATAATAAAACACGCTTCAAATATTCAAACTCAAATAAAAAGTTAAAGCTGTGTGCAAAGTGACTCAAACTTTAGGGATTGTCAACATCTTATTCTGCTTTCACTTCATGTAGATCTGATGGCATCCATAAGAACATACTACAGTGATTCTCAAAGTGTGGTACGCATACCACCGCAGGGCTCCCCCTGGTGGTGTGCAATATAACCATGGATAACAAAAAGTACAGTAATTGAGAAGCACTGCCCTAAAGGCAACCCACCGAGTCTGATTTGTGATTGGCTAGGGGAGTCGAGGGGTGGGAAGAGAGGAGCAGACAAAGAGTGTGCTTGTGTATGTTCTTATTCACCCAATTCATTTCATGCTCAGGGCATTGACTCGGTCGCAACTGGACTGTTCTGGTTGTCTTTCACCTTTCATCCAAGAAACCTTCATCAGGTCACGCAACAAGGCTTGGTTAGGACTGCAAAGTTGGTGCGGTAATAAAACGAATGGAAATCATTCGTTTGGAATACAAAATGACATTCGTTAAGATGCCTTGCAGAGAGACCTCTGTCCATCAACAAGTCGCTGGGTGTGTGTCGTTAATATTCCATTTAATTGTAAAAAGCTGGTGGAGCTACCTTAACAATCAAAGTGTTTTTGTTGTTTGTTGGAGGCAAAAATCATTGACTTTGTTGACATGTCAATATTGGGGTTAAGGTCAAAATTCTGCTTTTTGAAAGATGCGCAATAACCCATTTCCATGAATGAGTAGACAGAGTAACTCGCTACATGGTAATGCGATCGACACCCGTCTAAACTGTGACACGGACATAGAATAGCATTTCCACTTCTGATTTTCGACCATAAAAGACGTTATTTTCATATCACTCACCACCAGTGTTTTAAGTGGAAAAAAATAAGTGCTGGTACTCCCCTAATTCCACTATATATATCCATCCATCCAGCTATTTTCTGAACCGCTTGCTCCTCAGCTGGCTATGGGCAGTAGGCGGGGTACACCCTGAACTGGTCGCCAGCCAATCGCAGGGCACACAGAGACGAACAACCAACCACACTCACAAGCACACCTCGGGACAATTCGGAGCACCCAATTAACCTGCCATGCATGTCTTTGGAATGTGCGAGGAGACCGGAGAAGACCTACACAGGCACGGGGAGAACATGCAAACTCCACCCAGTAAGGCCGGAGCGTGGACTCGAACCCGAGTCCTCAGAACTGGGAAGCGGATGTGCTAACCCCTCATCTACCGTGCCGCCCTTATTTATTTATTTATTTATTTATTTATTTATTTATTTATTTTTAACACAGGTCTACTACGCTAGTTTTTAATGTTAGTCATTGAGTTGGCTTGGTGACTTGGAGTGCTTAATATTTTTTGGGTGATAGTGTAATAATAAGTTTGCTACTACAGAAAATGAAAATACATTGGTACAGATGAATGACAATAAATCAGTCAAAACAGGGGACACACATATAGTCCATCAGAAATTGATTTATTTAATCTGAAGTCGTAAAAAACATGTAAAAGACAAAGCAAGAAAACAAATCACGATAACCTGCTCATAGGCTAGAACGCCATTAGATCCATATACAGTATACCAAAAATAGTCCCGCTGAGCTCAATGCAGGGTTGTTCAGTTTCAGTTTGTCATGCTGTTTGCAGAATGTTGAAAGTTGTTTTCGATATAATGGTGATATAAGAGTGTTGCCAACCATCTAACCTGTTCAACAACAATTTAGCAGTACACTTTTATTGGTAAATACAGTGCTACCTTGGCTTCCAACTTTTATTGTTTTTTTTGTTTTGTTTTGTTTGTTTGCTTTTTCATCCCTTTTCATGGAAAATGCATATTAAATGTAATAGCATTTTTTTTTCTATGCTATTGTTTTGGCTGACTGTAGTTACTTGCGAACGTTCTTATGTACACACCCACACCCACACCCACTTTACACAAGCAACGGTGTATCTGAAGTATGCTTGTAACTCAGATTTTGGCCCACAACACAGAGCAAAAAACTGGCCGAACTATTTGTGACCAAAAAAAAAAAAATCACCTAAATTTCGGGCTCTCGTCGTCGCAAGTCAAGACACCATTGTAAATAAATGTATTTCAATGTTTGCAATGTTGAACCTTCTTCAGGTAAAATGCATTTAATCTACCTACTCATAAATTCAATATTATAGAAGCAATCCGAATTAAAAATAAACAACCATCCCGTCAAAACAGTTTTGCCTTTATAGGTGCAATGATGATACATGTATGTGTTTCATTAACTTTTTTTTCCCCCCTAATCCCTTAATTGGAGCAGAGTGCAGGCGACTGTGGGAGTATGTCTATAAGATGCTGTGCGATGACCAATATCAAGAATACATTCGATGGGAAGACCGTGACAGCCTGGTGTTTCGGGTTGTGGATCCCAACGGCCTTGCACATCTGTGGGGAAACCACAAGGTGAGTAACGCTATTGTGCTATTCAAATGTGAAAGGTTGCACCCTCCCACACCAACTATGATACATGTCCTCTATAGAACCGAGACAATATGACCTATGAGAAAATGTCTCGAGCTCTAAGGCACTATTACAAACTCAACATCATCAAAAAGGAGCGAGGACAAAAACTCCTCTTCAGGTCTGTTTTTCCTTCTATTCATCACTCGTTGTCATCTTCCCTCATATTCGGTTTACATCGTTAGCTATCATGTTATTTTTGTGTCTCTGTAGATTTCTGAAAACACCACAAGATATCGGGAAAGAGCTGGATGACGCCATTGAGTCTCCGGCACACTCTCCCCTTCAGGACAGGAACTTTGCAGACAGCAGTTCTTCATCTGAATTGAGCGAGGAACGTTTTGAGGTTTCCCCTGATCGTACCACTCCAGAATGCTCTCCAACTGCACCCCACCCGGTCAGATAAAAGAAGTGCCGTGTAACACAAGTCATTTGAATTCCAAGTACTAAATAATCTTGTCTTTCTTTCACTTTTATTCCCCCTGGGAATCAACCATTTTACTTTAATTGCAGCAAACACTATTTAGAAGAAAAGGAATACAGTAATTTGGTACATTATTGAAGAATCAGGTGTTAAAATTCTCTTGCAGATATGGACAGGAAATTGTAATGGATGAGAAGTATATAGAATGTTTGTTGTGCGATACATATGCAGTACATTATAACAACTGCCCATCAATAATACAAACTTTAATCACTGTTGTTTAAATAAATATTCCCATTTTAACAGGACCAAAAGTGTGGTTACATTTTTTTTTTTTTGGTATGTCTCTCAAGCCTATCATGGAGGCTAAGTCATTTTGCTTTTATTATTATTGTTGGTACCTCATTATAGTTATACAATAATGTAACTACTACTTGCATGCACATTGCAGAAACAGCAAGTGAAATTGTAGCAAAATCCAACCAGTCCCCACCAGTTTGGAGGGGGCACCAAGCCGTAACAAATCAGTAAATACAATCAACATACTATTTAAAACTTCATATGTAGGGTAGGCCTATGTGTGGATGAAAAAGTGGAGAGTATACTGTACTTTATGTGGAGCCTCATAAGCCTGTTTCCTGATATGAACACTAGAGGCCACTGTTTTTCAATTGCAGAGAATTGATTAATATGCAAGAAGTCAGTCACCTGGTGTATGGGAATTGTCGGTTTTTTTTTTTGTTTTTTGTTTTTTTCATGATTGTCCAGTCCAGTCCCTTTTGTGCAGCTCGTCCCGTGGCTTCTCAATTAAAGCCAAATAATTCCTATTATTTATTTATTAATTTTGTTCTCCTCACTTTTTTTTTTGTCCTAAATATACGTCCACATAATACATCAACATTTCTAAGCAATTATGCCAACTGAGCTACAATGTTCTTTCAATCGAAATACTTACAATTTTCCCACAATTAAATTTTTTTTTTCATTAAAAAAATTATATTCATTTCCACGTCCTTTAATACCATTCAACATCATTTCCTGGGTTTTGCTCAACTGGTAAAGTGGATTTTCAAATTATCAAGGGGTCAACGGTTTGAGCCCCAGCAGAGCAGTGCAGAGAATTTATACCTATATAATTTCATAAAATTATTATATCAAACTATTTAATGCCTTTCAATATCATTCCATTTTATTCAATATCATTGCACATTTTCTGTGGCTTAATTTGTAGAGCAGGTTGTCCAGTACCCAAGATGTCGAGATTCATATCCTGGCCCACACTGATTCAAGTCCAAGTCATTCCATTATTTTTAATATATTTTTAAAATTATTATTATTATTAATATATTTTAGTATCATTCTTAAGAATTCCACACCATTCTACATGCTGTCATTTTTTTTAAATTCAGCTTTTCAGCAGTGTATTTCTCCAGAAATTGCAAATGTCCTGTTACATACAATAAGTTGTAGGTATAATTAAAACAGTGGTCTACTTTTTTTTAAATGTACATTATTCATTTGTATATCACCCAGTGCAGCTAACTACTACTGCAACTAGAAAACAGCAAGGCACATTAACAATTTCTTTTGTATGGTCTCTGCCATCCGCTCTGGTAGAGCAATAATAAAAAGTTGTGTAAATTTGTACATTTGAAGATCCACATACTTACATCCTTCGACTTAAATTCAGACCTTTCCTCTAACGTTTTCACATGGGAAGTAGTTTCAGAGAACTGAACCAACCAGGCGGAGACTGATAGACAGTAAGGGTGTTGTATGCTTGTATCACATGTGCCTGACTAACAAGCTATAGCTAATTGAGATCTTTTTAAAAGGCATTATGAAAACATCATACTTTTCACTGGATAACATCTCTGAGTGAAACACTATTTTTCGACTACTTTAAGACCACCACCGAAATACAGATAGAGTTTTTACACTGACAGCCTTAAAATGGTGCTTGAGGTATCCAACGTAAATTTTCGTGAGGCACCTTCATCCATTTCTTTCTCTGGATCCGGCTTTTTGGCCACCTACCAGTTGGGTGTTGCCCAGTGCTTTGTACATAACGCACCGTGGCTAGTGCGCATGGCACCGTGCATTCTCGGTGTGTCGGCGGGGTCTTTGGTAGCTGCTGCTGTTGCCTGTGAAATAAACCTGAGTAAGTGGTTCTGACTTTTTCTTATGAATGTGCTTTTTATGGTTAGACATGATTGTTTCAATGACTTTTTTCTTAATCTCTTGCCAGTTACAATGAGAAATGAGATGCTTCACTTCGCCAAAGCAATGCAGGCCTTTACACTTGGACCATTTAACCCTTCGGTTGATATTCTAGACTGGTTAAAATATGTCTTACATAAATATATTCCCTCTGATGCGCATCTCCTCGCAAATGGACGTCTCGCTGTGGCTCTAACCCGTCTGGAGGACGGCAAGTACACTCTTATAACAGAGTACCAGTCCAAAGAAGATGTCATACAGGTGAGGTGTACTGTACTACAGTTTATCCTTATATATTGAGTCTTATTAATTAACATTTTTCATTCCAATTCGCAACCCCAGACTCTGCTTTGTAGCTGCTTTGTTCCGGGATATTGCGGCATGCAGCCTCCCACCCTCAAAGGAGTAGTAAGTATTTTAACGCACTGAGAAAAATGTGTCAACTGTCTCCTATAATGTGTCTGTGTTGTCCTGTCTTACAGCACTATATGGATGGAGGTTTCAGTCAGATACAGCCGGTTCTGGCGTTACCAAGCCATACTTTAACAGTCTCTCCATTCTCTGGAGAGACAGACATCTGTCCCCAAGACAACGCCTGTATGCTGGACATGGTGGTGACGGGACTAATCTTGAAGGGCAATTTGACCAATGGCCTCAGGTTCTGGAATGCACTTTACCCCATCAAGCCAGAGGTGAGTGTTTCCGTGTCTCAAAGGGTTGCTGAATAACTGAATTATTCTTTTCTGTGCTCCGAGCAGAATCGTGGCTGCCAGTGTGAATAATTAACTTGATGGTTTCCTTCACTTTGAAACTCATGATTCTTCTACAGGCTATAGTTAAGTTTATTAACTATTCCTTTGAAAAAAAATAAACGATATGTTCTTTACTCAGATCATGGAGCAAGCCTACCATAGTGGCTACAAAGATGCCATTGATTTTCTTCTGAACAATGGTTGGTCAACTACATCATGAAGGAAAGCACACACAAACAGAAACTTTTCTTTTACTATCTTTTTTCCTTGAATGCAGAGCTTGTCCCAAGCATGAAAATGATCACAACTCCCAAAGAACTAAACAGCACTAGCTACTGTGGCACTAAACCACCAACATTCCCAGAGACAACTCCCGAGGAAAAAGAGGACGATGACATGGAGACAGCAGTGATGTCATTTTTTCAAGGCAGCCAAAGAATGCAGATGAACACTTCTGCAGAACGTCAGTTTCCAAATGGAAAACCGACACTTGCAGAACTTCCTCTCACTTTTGACACAGCACAGAATGGTGTGAATTGCACTCATACCTTTACACTTACCTGAACTGTATTCAAGAAAAACACTCCAGTCAAATGTGAGTATTTTATGTTGCAGTTCTGATGGGCAATCTGACAATGTATGGGAGCATGCTAGGACCTTCTGGATTCTTGACCTACTTGATACTACCTGTGATGCTGTTGTTCCAGACTCTGGTTGAGACCAAGGAAATGTAAGAATCTGATCACCTCACCATTACCATCACTTTTGCTACGGTTATTAACTTTACACAGTCACTGGATTTGTGAGAATGTTCAAATAATAATAATAATAATAATCATAATAATCATAATAATCATAATAATCATAATAATCATAATAAGTTTAATAAACACATAGTGGCACAACTGCACATGTACAAAAGCTAAATGTCACTTAATGACAAAAAAATTATGACTTGCCAACAAAATTGACATGCTCATCTCTATACATGTCCTCTTCAGCCTATAAAAATAAAACAATTACCATAATATTTTACATTCTATGGACATATAAGCCTTTTCTCACCATACAATTGTACTCATAAGTTTAGATACCATAGTAATGTCAAACCGCACTTCATTTATATAGCGCTTTTCCACCTTACAAGGCCATCAAAGCGCTTTACATTTTGACTACCCATTCACCTATTGATGACACAGCATCAGGAGCAATTGTGGGTTCAGTATCACGCTCAAGGATACTTTGACGCATTCACAATGGGATGGGATCGAACCCAAAACCTCTGGGTGCGGAGACGACCACCATACCACTGAGCCACGCCGCCCCAGTACAGTACTTGTTAACCTGGGTTCAATCGAACCACAGTTCAGTGAGCCAGTGGGGTTTGTCAGATGCCAAGACGAATTAACCTTGCCAGCAAGCTGAATTCTATTTGTTCACAAATACTACGAGAATGTATCTTGTACTGCTCCTGCTGATCCGTTTGCAACTGATCTTTTTTCGGTCGGACCAATCAGGCATTGTTTACGGCTGGACATGCAGCTGTGACAAAACCAGGAAGCGCCGACACCGGGTGAAACAAACAAATCGAACATAGACAAAGGACGCTGCAATTAATTCTGCAATTAATGCTGCAATTAAGTCTGTTCTCGAAGAATTACAAACAGTTTCCTAGTTGAATATTGAACAGCAATAAGCGTTTTCTGCATTTTTATCTGGTAAAGATGTTCGTGCTTTTTGTTTTTGTTTCCCCCCCCCCCCCCCTAAGACGAGCCCGAAGACGACATTTTCATCCGTTGTCATGATTGGTCAAAGCAAACATGCACAAGATGCTGCATTGTCCAATCAGCTCGAAGTATTGTACAGAATGTCCCGCCTTTCCCGAGCAAATCACCGTGGAGCAGTCCCAGATTGATAATATGAAGAACTCCCTTGAGTGTTTTTTTCCCCATTAAATAAGGGTTTGATGAATTCGCATAGGAGTTGAGTTTAGTACCTCCAACAATGTTAAGAACTGCTGCCCTAGCATGTAAACTTACAAGCACAACTGTAATTGGCTTATTATGCAGTCAGATAAGCTCATGACTTGTTTGCGGTTGGTTGTTCATTATGCTTTTCTGTCCAAACACTGACATACCTGAGGGAAGATATGTGAATGCCGTCTTGAGTTTGTTCTTGTACCTTGTGATGCGTTAACCACAAAATGTCTTTTGCGTGTATCGACAACAACGTCTTTCAGCATTGACACAACTTGACCCACTGTTGTCCCACACAGGGTGGAGTTGCTGTGCCGAAAGTCTCCAGAATGGGCTTTCTGGACTTGGTGTAGCTTGAGACAGTATTCAATCTTCTTTTTTGGTATACTGCTATGTACCTTCAAGAAGAACATAAAGGACAGGTTTGACTCCTTATAGATTCCATGATATATATATATATATATATATATATTTATTTATTTATTTTTTCAAATTAGAGCATACCCTGATGCGTTTCCTGCCTTGTGTCTACCACGCAGGGTATTGCCCATCATGCTGAAGCTGCAGTTGTTGAAAGACGCTCAAAATGAGGCGCACAATTGCCCTGCGCGTCACAAGCCTGCTCCCTCAGGAAGTGTCAGGTTTGGAAATTCTAGGTCCATACCTCCTTTACGAGGGTTGTAAAATGACAGAATTAAAATGGTTGAAGACTATTGTTTTAACAAAGCACAGTCAGAAGGTATATTCAAAAATTTGTGCTTGACTTGTCTCATGTATAAAGTACGCAGGTCTTCCAGGTGTGCATATTCTCACTGAGCATCTGAAAGATTCTTTTTGTGAAAAAAGGCTACATTTCAATGTTTTTATTCCATTGTACTTTGTGGTATTAAATGTCCAACATTTTCTCTGTACATAGTCGCCAACAGCCTCCTCCATTGTAGCCAATCACTTCTTATCACTGTGCCATCTGTGTATCATAGTTTTCTCAAGGCATCATCATCACTATGTGAATATGTAATAATAACTCAGCACCAACCTGATAAGTTCAAGCATCGGACACCGCCAAATTTCTTTCAGAACGGCATTCGTAAGTTTATGGTGTAATATTCTATTGCACGTTCAAGCTTAGGTTTGAAACTTTCCTATGAGAAAACAAAAACCTTTGCTTACTGTTTTAGTGCCCCTTTACAATGAGGGATGCCTCAGTTGTTTCAATTCAGTAGGATAGCTGTGTCTAGATAAGTATTCCTTGAAAATGAACAATTGTGAATCTTGTCACCCCATCATCAGCTTGTACATTATTGCAATTGCTAGTCATCAATAAACCAATGGCTAGTAGCCCTACGCTCAAATGTTTCCATCTCCTCTGTGCTGTTTTTCTTGGATTTTCCATACATTACACATTCACATATATCTGTTGGTCATCCTGATAAAAGTGCTATGGATATTCTTATAAAAGTATTGAGCAGAGTTGCTAATATTTGACTTGCACACAATGGTTCCTGTGAATGAGGATTTATGTTGACTGTGTTTTAATACTTGTGCATCCCTGCTGGAATTTGAGATTTATTGCTTTGAAGAAGGGATAAGGAAACAGTAAACATAGGGTACATCATTTTCTTTTTGCATATCAGAAATAGACCAGCTGATTTCCAATGCAGGTATCATATTCCATCAATAGTGTTGGCAGTTTGTCAGCCATGTTGCAGTTGCTGCATTTGTAATACATGTTACCCAGCTGCTCCTCCATCACCCACCCATTCAGTGTCATAGTCAGGCAAGGCAAAGGAACCCAACCATAGATCAGCTTCATGTGTTCTAGAACGACTATGCAGTTGACCTCTGTGTATCTTTAGCGGTATACACAATGTAAAAATTACCATATAATTGCCCTTTTGTTCTTATGACCAATTCTTTTTGCTAATAAGTACATCACGACCCTATAGCACAAATAGAGAAACTGCGAGGTCATTGACCTCTATATCCTCTGTCAGGATATCCTGTCCCACCATTTACCTTTTCAACCCTGTCTGAATGGATGAATGACTATATTGGCAGTGCTCTGCAACAGACTGTTTGATATGTGTTCCCATGTCACACAGATGGCCTATTACCTGCTGCTAGATCCTCTTATATAATGAGTGTGGGCGGATGATACGGATAACACACACATCTGCTGCTCTTCTATGCAAGCCATTGATCCAGCCAGTCAGCAGGAAAGCAGCTGCTTTTGTAAACGCAGACCAGAGAGTGTGTGTGCCTAAGTATCTTTACTGCTCAATCATATCTATATTCCTGACTACCAGTGGAAAAAAAATGTCCAATCATGTTTATTTTGATATTCCCCAATCTTTGTGAAGTAACTGGAATACTGCAAATCTTTGAGGAAAAAAAAAGTTTTTAATTTTTTAAGCTATGATGTGTCCACTACAGAGGACATTTTTTAAAACTTAAATGCTAGGCTCAAATGCAGTTGAAATAATTCAAACAATACTTGAATGTGTTCTTAAGAGTCTTGTAGAAAACATGCTTTAACAACATTTAAAGCCTAAATTTGTTCAATAAAAAGTGTTATACATTTACTTTTCCTCTTCCCTAAAAAGTACTTGCACGCCATTTTCTTTTATGATGTACCATAATCAAAGATTGCAAAGCCCCACCCCTACACATTTGGTATCATTGGAAAGCTCTGAATGTCCTCTATAGAGCATAAACGGGAGTTAATTCAATCGTATGCACTGGGTGGGAGATATTCGGGTTTAAAAAGGTCCACTACAGAGGACAAATTTGAATTGCTGGTAGTCAGAAGGTTACGGACTTAATCTCAAGGTAAATACTACAAATTATAAATAACAACTGTGGTTAATCTCCCTTCTTATGTCCTGTCAACTTCTGTAGGAAATACAGAATCATAGCAATTTACTCTTTTTGGCTGACACAGTGGTAATTAGAAAGTCAGGGCCTGGTTTCTCCCAACCTCATTTTAAACCCTAACTCTGGTTTTAAGCCTTACTTTAAAATGACTAATCCTAGTTTGACACCCTACTTTGAAACCCTAACTCCCCATTGAATCCCTATAATCTTAGTTTTAAAAACACATACCTACCTTGAAATCCTACTTTGAAACCTTAACTCTCCTTCAAAGCCCTACCCCAAGTTTTAAAATTTACTTTAAAATCCTAACTTTTCTTTGAAACCCTAACCCTAGTTTAAAAGCTTACTTCACTAACCCTAAGACTCTTTTGAAATCCTAACACTAGTTATTTTTTAAACCTTAACCTATGTTTGAAACCATACTTCAAAAGTCTAACCCACATTTTAAACTACACCTTTAAAACTTTAACCCTACTTTCAAACCCTAATCCAGGGTTGAAACCTTACCCCTAGCTTAAAACCCTACTTTGAAATCCTAACCCGCTTTTGAATGCTGAAATTACACATTCTGACTCATGCATCCATTATCCATAGGAGAAGCCGGGAGATTTGTACCTTGCACTGACACAGTGACATGTTCACAAGGGCTGAGGATTGAACCCACAACCAGCCAAAAGCTGCAGATTATCATCCTACACTTATTGGGTACATTCTCTAGTCCCAACACACATACATTTAAGTGTTGGTAAATTTTTCGGGCTAACATTTGTTATTATTTCATACTGTATATCATAGGTAATATACAGTAGGTGTAATTTACAATTTACGGTTTACATTTCATTTACTGCCTAATTTAATCAAGTCGAAGTTATGCAGTATGTACCACACGTATATATAGTTTTTCCAATGTGGCAATGGTGTTTTTCAAGTGCTAAAAACACCCACCAAGTGAACAAATGAACTCCATTCATTAATCACAGATAAGAATAATATGAGCTTTAAAAAAGGAACCATATTCGATAACATGAACTTACCAGCAATTAAATTAAAATAGACACACTTCGATTAATATAGGCCGCAAAATCATTCAAGACGGGTTAATTAAGAAAGAAAATAAAAGTGTTTCATTGTCATGAACTCACTTTTTTTTTTTATACATGTGTGATGTTATAAACACATACCATTAGTAACATGTTAGAGCAGAAACATTTTAAGAATTAAATAATAGCGGGGCAGTAATGTCGCACTGTCAATATTGTGATGATACTGAATATAAAGATAAATGGAAAAAAAAAAACTACAATAAAAAGCCTTGCAATGTACAATACTACAATAATTTGTATTGCGCTTGTCGCCCACTTCACCGAAAACAATATTTTTGCTCTCATACATGCAAGTTTGTGTTTGCGTATATTTCATGTATTTATTTATTTATTTATTTATTACATTTATATTTATTTATTTCATTTATCCTCTGATAACACTTGAGAGGGAGGGTGAAGGCATTAAAGCCATGTTATGTGCATGTTTGATGAATTTTAAAGCCTCACTTATGCTCATTTAGTCTATGGCAGAAGAGGACATGTCCAATACTGTGCATCAAAGTGCATGCTCGCATGTCAGGATTTGTCTGGCTATCTTGGTGAGCACCTAATTTTAACATGACAGAACATTTAAATGGAATATATAACAGTACCTTTAGTTTGAATTAGTTCATCGATTTAAAGTTTACTTCTATCATTACTGAGAATCCCACATCTTCAACATGCAACAATATCACATGGCTAGAAACAGTGTGGTGTTAAATAAAAATAGTCAGAGTGATTGTGACTGTGGAATTCAAAAATGAGTAAAAGTTTAGTTTGTTCTGAGTAAAACGAACAAACAAACAAACAAAAAAGAAAATGTGGTGGAAAATGTGTTGCTTTGGGAGTCTCAGAATGCATGCGACCTACCACAACTGTTTGTTTATCTGTCTTCAAGTTGGGTAATCTGTGAGGGCCGTTGGGGATAATTCTCATTAATCCTGTTCACGCAATCACCAGAGTGAAACAGATGTCAGATTTTACTTGGGAGCACCATTTACCATTTAATGAATGAGGTTTTTATTTTATTTTAATATTTGACTCAGGATCCTGTGATCCAGCACAATAATAGGCGTTTGATAGTTGTGCTGGTTCTGAGACTATCTTGATCATCAGCTAAAAAAAAAAATATCGATTTGGTTGATTAGATGACAGAAATTTTAATCAACCTTTCAACTCTTCCTCACCACATTAGCCAACAGTCTTTTTTTTTTATTCATAGGAGCATGTCATAGTTTTATTTTTTTGTTTTTAAACACAGAAGATAATAAATTTGGAAACTAACCTGCCTCACGAGTCACGTAAAAAGATAGGATCCATTTTAATGATCATCAAACTGATAAACTATTGGCTTGAGAGGTGAATTAAAAAAAATCCTAGAAGAATTCACACTGCACTCTAAAAATTGATTGGTTAAGAAAAAAAACAACAACTATCAATACAGTAGTTTAAGATCATATTGGCTTGATTAACCAATACATTGGTCAGACATTGACCATTCTGGATCGTTACGGGCATACCAATGTTATTGGTTAGCCAAACAACCAATGAAATTGCTTACAATAGAAAGTGAGTCTGGATAGATCACTTGGAAATATATTTATTGTATCAATTTATTGTATTCTAAGTGTATATATCTGAAATTCCCCTCTTCTGAAACGCAAGAGCCATGCTTGATGATGATGTCCCTCAGTTTTGATTAGCAAGACTGGACGTTTAGGTGACCTGAGTCAATTTTGAAAATAAATGCTTTACAATATTGGATGCATTTGTGGCAACAGTCCAACCTCAGTCAGTTGCTATATCCTTTTGTTGTGATATAGGCTCACAAGGAGTCAATGTAACTGGCATTGCTGTGGGAACGTCTAGTTTTATTAAAAAAAAAAAAAAAAAAAAAAAGGCCAGTTTGGTTGACTTTTTTTTTTTCCATTGACAAAACATGCTTGATAAAAATGTCTTCAGTTTGTCAAAAAGAATCCAACATCCTGACATCCCGGAGATACAGATAAACGGATTCATACTGCGTAACCACAGACAGATCTGGTGACCTCAACGACTTCAACACACTTCCGTAGTGGTGACGAAAGCGGGGAAATGAGGCATTTTACTGTGGTCTGGATATCTGATACTGTAAGCAGACCACAGACATAGAATTGACTTGTGCAATGTATCTATCATTCAAAAGCAACATATTTTTTTGCATATTTTACATCACGAGTCATGCTTGTGAATAGCTCTAGAAAAGGTGCAACTAAGTTTTACTTTTTGGTGATATTTAATGACATAGTTATGTTAGATTAGGGCTCTTCATGATTAGTAACATTACAATTACATGGGTACGTGCTAATATTTGAATATAGATAGCATTAATGTGTAAGTCAATTGTACCAAACGCATCTAAACATACAAGTGCAACATGATATTTCACCTTCTTGGGTTGCTTTACTTACTAAAGCCTCCGAAGCTCCCAAGAGAAAAGCCGTATAAGTTGATGGAGCAATATTGGGAAGGACACCATCATGAACAGGATATGTAGTACAGAAAATAAACGGATGGACATCAAAGGTGTACAATGTCACTGCAGACTGACCATCCTTGCTCTATTAATAACCAATTTGGAGTTAAAATGTTGTAGTTGAAGATTATTGTAAGAAGAGAAGCAATCATTTGGGGAAAAGAAACTTCATTATTATAAATTTGTTTGATGTGTATTTAGAATAAATAACGTGTTTGTTTACATATTCATAATGTCTTCCTTTCTCATACTACGCAAGTAATTTATGTCCCTAAAAAAATTTGTAATCGCTAATGTTTACTTTACAGGACTCAAAATGGCAGCCAAGCACTTTTTTTTTCTCTTCAGACAAGGCTATGGCCTGAAAAACAAAGCTCCTCGTCTCAGTACAACAGTTGCTAACTTGTTTGGTACTAAAATGCTATCAGATGATACAAAAGCAATATTTTTTTTATATTAGACATGGATTTGTCTGAAGCAAGTTTTTCAGGGGTGGCACGGTGGTTGACTGGTTAGCACGTCCGCCTCCCAGTACTGAGGACGCAAGATCGAGTCCAGGCTCCGGCCTTCCTGTGTGGAGTTTGCATGTTCTCCCCGTGCCTTAGTTGGTCTTCTCCGGGTACTCCGTTTTCCTCCCACATTCCAAAGATGTGCTTGGAAGGTTAATTGAATACTCTGGATTGTCCCTAGGTGTGATTGTGAGTGCAGTTCAGGGTGTCCCCCGCCTACTGCCCGAAGCCAGCTGGGATAGGCTCCAGCACCCCCGCGACCCTTGTGAGGAGTGAGAGGTTAAGAAAATGGATGGATCGAAGTTTTGCAGGACTTAAAAGTTGATAGGTTCCTCCCAAAAATGAATAGGACCTCTGACCTGAAAGAGATACAAGATGGATGGATGGATGGATGGATGGATGGATGGATCACAGACACAGAAGGTATTCAGTAGTCTTGTTCCGATACCGATACTGGTATCGGCAGAGGCCCCGATACTGCATTAAAACAATGGTATCGGTATCGGTGACGACTAACAAGTAACATGCCGATACCATTATTTCCAATGCTAAAAAAGGACTTTGGATGCAGAATCATGTGTCTTGCTCGTGCACGACGTTCACTGATGTGTGACATGTTCACTGCATGCCGATCTAAGATATCCTATTGGCCCTTGAATGCTCTGAACCAATGGCAGGACAGCTTTTTCATGGTGAGAAATAAAAACCTAAGGTATCGGTATGGTATCGGCATCGGCCGATACTGCAAAGCTGGGTATCGGAATCGATATCGGGAACCAAAAAACGGTATCGGAACAACACTAGTATTCATTTCATTGCAATTGTAAATGTATACACGGAAATACTACAGGTAAGAACAGTTTACACAATGCAGAAACTAAAGGAATGCTTCACTTGTGATTGAATTATATCATCAGTTTTTTGTCTTTTTAATGTTTTTTTTTGTGTACAGGACATTATAAGTAGTATGAAAGCTATAGTTATTAACTGCTAGAAATAATTTATATGTGTATCAATGGGTAAAATTAAACAAAATTTCACATTAAATATAATGACACTGTTAAAAGAGTGAAAAAGATTTCATTTACACAACTGTTATAAAAAAAAAAAATGATGAGGATCACTACATTGCTGTGCAAGAAATCTTGTAGTTAATTTGGGGCTGGCAATACCATTAGTATTGGTTCCAGATTCAATCTTACACCATGATGCATCTCTTTTGGTCAAACTTTTAAAGTAGAAGTTACAAGGCTTGCCCTCGTGAAGGCTGAAAGCAAATAATCAGAACTGAATACAGTAAAACAAAGAAGGTCTTCAAACATGAGGACTCAAGGATGCTACAACTACAAAATCATTTAGTTTTGGAAAAACTACAACATCATTTGATAAGTGATCTACCATAAAGAATAGGCAGGAGGCTTCAGTTCCTTCTGAAACATGTGCTAATAGGAAGGCGTTTAGTCCAATCATTATTTCATTGAGTCTGTATTTCTGTGCCAATTCAAGATATTTCAAATGCAAATTATGTGTCCCTCTGTCAGATGCCGTTGGCCTTATTAAGTGAAGAGCTGCTCTTTTGTTTAACACCCATGTCCGCCATTATGGCTTGCTCAACAGCATCTGTCAAAGACAACTTGTCCTCTGCTTCATTTTCTCTGTGATAGAAGTAGTTGAAATTGGAGACAATGACAGGAACAGGCAGCGCAATGGTCAGTACACCTGCAATGGCGCACAAGGTTCCGACCATTTTGCCCCCGAGGGTGATGGGACACATGTCCCCATAACCAACTGTAGTCATGGTCACCACTGCCCACCAGAAGCCATCGGGGATGCTGACAAACTGCGTGTTCGGCTCGTCGACCTCGGCAAAGTAGATAGCGCTGGAGAAAAGGATAACTCCAATAAACAGGAAAAAGATGAGTAGGCCAAGTTCTCTCATGCTGGCCTTGAGGGTCTGTCCCAAGATTTGTAGCCCCTTGGAGTGGCGTGACAGTTTAAAAATACGAAACACCCTGACCAGACGTATAATGCGAAGAATGGCCAAAGACATATTCTGTCCGGAGCTCTCTTCCCGCTTTGTGACCAGTTCCGTCACCACAGTGACAAAATAAGGGATGATGGATATGATATCAATAATGTTCATAAGATTATGGAAAAATTCTGTCTTGCTCGGGCACACCAAAAATCTTATACATAGTTCAAAGAAGAACCAGGCAATGCAGGCGGTCTCAATCATGAAGAAGGGATCCGAGAAAGCTGGCGGCAGTACACCAAGTGGATCCACAGAGCTGTAAACTCCAGACAGGTTGGCAGGCTTTACGGCCGTCAGCACAACAATGTCAGTGTCGTCTCTGAATTCTGGCAGTGTTTCCATGCAGAAAATAATGATGGATATGACGATGACAAGCACGGACACGAGCGCAACACATCGAGCTGCGTTGGAGCTCTCTGGATACTCGAGCAGCAGCCAGAATTGTCTGGAGATATCATTAGTAGGTAGTGGTATCTCAACATCCCGTAGGAATCCTTCCTCATCTCGAAACTGCTCCATGGCTTCATTTCCAAGCTCGTAAAATACGATTTCATCAGCAAACACATCCAGAGGAACATTTGCCGGGCGTCTGACCTTGCCCCCAGACTGGTAGTAATACAAAATCCCATCGAAGCTGGGTCGATTTCGATCAAAGAAGTATTCATTCCTCATTGGATCAAAGTATTCCATCCTCTTCTGAGGGTCTCCCAGTAGAGTATCAGGAAACTGGTCTAATGTTTTGAGCTGAGTCTCGAAGCGAAGACCGGCGATGTTAATGATGACTTTTTGGTCTCCGTCGTCCAGCCCTCTTTTATCGGAAAAAAGGTCCTCGCAACACTCCTTAGCAAGTTGGCTGAAGATTGCCTCGCTTTCCTTGGTGCCTTCGCTGCTTAGGAGCAGCTTCCAGTTGGTGATCATACTAGAGCGACTACTTCTGCCCTCAGTTAGCATTGGCGAGTGAGGTACTTCCAGTGTGTGTACGAATGGGAGTGGTGTTGATGATGTGGATTCCCACATGCACGAAGGAACCGAACTGTTGTGAGACGGAGTGCGGGTGGCAAATTGTGGTGCCCGCAGTCGATAGTTGCCACCCGGTGTGTCGTGCTCTGCGGGTATGTCCACAGTAAGAGCAGTGGTCTCATCCGCATAAGCGTCCTCATCCTCAGGGATGTCGTCGAGCTCGTCCAGGCTTCCAAAGTCTACCAGGGCCATGTCCATGGCTCCAGTTCAGCCGAAGCAGACCAACAGCGCCCAGGATAAAATAACCATAAATGGCTAGATGAGCGGCTCAGTCAGCTGGGAGCAACTCACTTGCAGTCAGACAGCCGTCTTTTTTTCTCTTCCACACCTGCGGAAAGAACGACACAAAAAAGTTAGCCAGTTTAACTCATTGACTGCCATTGACGGAAAAAGACATCAAATAATGCATTTTTGCTGGGCTGGCAGTGAATGTGTTAAACAATGTGCCAATATATTTTGTGATTATATTGCAGCCTCCTTTTTTCCTTTTTTTTTTTTTCAGGCAAATGTTGCTTAAAAATCCATCAATTTTGGTTACATCTCATCTTAAGTCATTGACTGCCATTGACGGAAAAAGATGTCAAATAATACATTTTTGCTGGGCTGGCAGTGAATGTGTTAATATAGTAATGATATCATAACTATTTGAAACCACTCAGCAAACGCAAGATATATCAATCCATCCATCCATTTTCTTGACCACTTATTCCTCACAAGGCTCGCGGGGGGTGCTGGAGCCTATCTCAGTTGGCTTTGGGCAGTAGGCGGGGTACACCCTGAACTGGTTGCCAGCCAATCGCAGGGCACACAGAGACGAACAACCATCCACACTCACAATCGCACCTAGGAGCTCCCAATTAACCTGCCATGCATGTCTTTGGAATGTGGGAGGAGACCGGAGTACCCGGAGAAGACCCACTCAGGCACGGGGAGAACATGCAAACTCCACCCAGGAAGGCCGGAGCCTGGACTCGAACCGGAGTCCTCAGAACTGGGAGGCGGACGTGCTAACCAGTCAAACACCGCGTCGCTGGCAAGCTATATTCGAGGTAAAATGTGAAAAGAGAGGAGGGAAGTTGAAAGATTAGTCAGGTTTCCATCCAAATGTTTAAAAAAAAATTTAAGAGAATTTTGTGAAAATGCATGAAACGGACATGCGACTTATGCCCGTTTCCATCCGTTCTTATGCGAATTTACGCCGCGAGATGACGTTGTAGTGAGCGGTACATAATTCACCCACGGAACTCTGGGCGAATGAGGAGTTCCGGGTGGGTATGTTGGGTTTGATGGACTGAATGGGAGTCGTTGTCTTGTTGGCTTTCCCCACGCATGTAAGTGAAGTATATCGTTACACTGAGAGCTGATGTCAATAAATCTAAAATTGCATTCATGTTTTTTTTCTGTAATCAATTATAAAAAGAATCATGTTTCTTCTTCTCCCCAAATCTTACTTTATCATCCGCCGTTTATTGTGACTAAAAACATACGTGTGATGTAGTATCGGTCAAAACATGCGACATATATCCGTCCTTGTAGTCGCTTATTTGCAAAAGCTGTTTCCATAGCCAAAATGCGAGTTTTCCTTTTTCGATACGCTTCAAATTCCACCCCCTCCAAGCGTAAAAACTTATTTTGCCTTTTTATTTATTTATTTATTTATTTATTTATTTATTTATTTATTTATTTATTTATTTGTTTATTTATTTTTTCGAATTTCTAGCGTTTCTATTCAGTTTCTTTTACACAATTCTTGAATTCATTTTTTGTTTTTTGTTTTTTTATTTACTTAGTTTTAATTAGTTTTCAGGGCAGCTATGTTAGTCTTTATTAATTATTATTATTAATAATAATTAATAATTTATTTTAGTTTAGTTTTAGTTAGATTTCGCATTAGTTTTTGTTTTTAAAACATGTGTATAACTTTTGCGCAATATCTAATAAATCCATCCATCCATTTTCTTGACCGCTTATTCCTCACAATGGTCACGGGGGATGCTGGAGCCTATCTCAGCTGGCTTTGGGCATTAGGCGGGGTACACCCTGGACTGTTGCCAGCCAATCGCAGTATATAATAAATACCATGATAAAATGAAAAAGAAACACCCTTCTTAGCATTGTGTTTCGGCTGAATTCAATGAAAAGGCAGGCAAGGCGAGCTATTGGAGCCAAAAGTCAAACACACAAAATTGTCACCTTGGAGCGACGTCATCTGAAGGAGCTTTTCTATTGGCTGCTGCTAGATGATGTCATTTCTGTGCGGCACACTGTCAAACGTCCTTATTCTGGTTAATATTGAAGTAAATATACTTAAATCACATTTAAAATCAACCCCAAAGGCTCATGTATTAAATGAATAACCAACGATGAAAACTAAAGGACATTTTCACTATAATTGTAGTCAGTTTTTGTTAGTTTTGTAAATGTAAAATGTATTTTCAGTTAGTTTTTGTTTTTGAAAAAGCATTTTTTGTTTTTATTTTATTTCGTTAATGAAAATGTTTTTTGAAATTTAGTTTTAGTTATTTAGTTAGCTTTAGTTAGCTAAAATAACCTTGCTTCCATCTCTCTGTTAGCCTGTCGACGGATGCCCATCTTTTCGGTGAAGTTCCCTGCTTTTTTGGCGAGGGCTTCATGACGCAAAGCCTCAAAAATACACTGAATGAGAAGGACAGTCTGCACAAAAATAGTCCTCAGGGCAACAACGCAGTGCGTGTGTGTCTCTTTGAACAAAGTAATTGTGACTATTTTAGAGCAGCCAATGAATGTTGTTTGCCAAACTCTATTGATATGAATGAATCATCAACATTAAGCATCTGACCTCTTACGAAATATGGTCTTTCAAACGCTTTCTGTTCTTGTGGGCCTACAGCGACGTTTTGCAGAAGGCACAAAGACACCATACTGCAACGTGTGAACTCTCTGCTGATCATAGTTGAATGGAATTGTCATAATTCTTATGACAACAAGCTCACTTACCAACAAGGACGAGGTCATGCCAAACAAAAGTGACCATAAAATCGCTAATGTATTTTTTATTTGAACTATAAACGCAACAATTTTGTTTTTGCTCTAATTTTGTATGAGATTAACTCCAAGATCTAAAACTACATCCTCATAAACAATATCACAATTTCTCTCAAATATTGTTCACAAACCAGTCTAAATCTGTGATAGTGAGCACTTTTTCTTTGCTGAGATAATCCACACCTCACAGGTGTGCCATATCAAGATGTTGATTAGACACCACGATTAGTGCACAGGTGTGCCTTACAATGCTTACAAGTGCTCACAATCAAAGGCCACTCTGAAAGGCGCAGTTTTGTTTTATTGTGAGCACTCGGGAAAACCAGTCAGTACTGACTGGATTTATAAAGGAGCCTTCAATCAGCCTTCCAATCTTCCATCATTTTAAGCAGGACTTTTCTTGGCAACTGTTGCACTTATGAATGATCAAATGATCAGATTGCAGGATGCACAAATCACAGTGGCATACCACTTTGTTCACACACTGTATGGCATGCAAGGAAGGTGACTTTACATTGTAACAAGAGTGTGCCCGAACATCCTCTGCAGACTTGTTGTCAACCGTCTTTAATCGCTCTGTCGTTATCTATTTGTCACCCTCAGGTTAAAATCGGCCCCCTGCTTAAATAAAATAATGTCAGTGTGATAAGTGGTTTAAAATTCACCTGTGAGATGCCAGTGTTTGTGAATCACAAGAATTACACGAACGGAAAATGAGAAACGTGACATAGTTGTTTAGAAGTTGTTTGGCATGCAATAAAGCAGATTGTAACCGGGAGGAGAATTTCATTGTAAAGAAAACATGCATGACCTTGAACTTGTGGCGGGACAGCTTAAAACAGAGGTGTCACATGGGGCCCATGTGAACACACGCCTGGCGCTCTGTCTATTCCTGCCATTCTAATAATACACAAGATTGAGGGAGAACGCCACGAGATGCGCCGCATGTGATGCTGATGTACATGTACAGGACGAGGGCACGGGGAATGAGATATTGCATGTAGCATCAGAAATATGCTATGGCAAGCTGCTCTGTGAAACATCACATTTGAGTGCGCTAACCCCTGTGACTTCACCAGATGTGTGTAAACATGAACAGATGTTCAGCCATATCGAGTTTAGCTTCAAACCAACTCTTCCATAGTAGGGCAGATCATGTGTCCAAAATGTCAACTTGTTACCTATAGTTATAGTCCATACAGTAAATTGAGTGGATTAGTGGACAGGAATTTTTTATTTTTATTTTTTGAAGTATTCATAGCTACAACAAATAACAGATGGAAAACAAGGACGTCTCTGACATACATTTTCTGATGACACTAAATACAAATATTAATGCACTTGGTTGAGATTTTATGTGTTGAAAAAGTGAATTCTGCTGGGAACTCATTTTGGCGTTTGCATTCATGGACAAAGTACATTTTGGTCATTATCATATCCTCAGTAATGGCTGAAGAGGTAAAATAATCTATCAGCTGTCAAATGACCTTGTGCATTGTCCACTCAATGTTTTGATTTGGTGGCAGCGTGTCTTTGGTGGTTCGAGGGCATTAGTTGGTAGAGGTGATATTTTTGGACACGATTTTTGGGATTAATGCAGGCTGGGCAGCACAGTGCCATAAGCCGAGGGATCTCTTGTATCAGATCAACACAGATGCCAGCTCGCTGTCATAGATAGGCAGACAGGCGCAAAAAGTAGCACCCGCAGGCTTGCACATGGGTTACAAACATGATTCATACTTTGAAGCATGTGCACTGCATGTGGAAAATAAACACAATAAAATGTGTGTTGACCACAAGTTTAATTAATTAATTCCATGACAACGCTTGTATCGCTACCTATTTAAATTGGAGGTGTCAAATGATTACATTTTTCATCAGATTAATCACATTTTAGAATTTTGATTAATCACTGAATTAAAAAGGCTTTTTATCAACAATTTTTGCCCACTAAATTTGAAGAGCACCTGTCATGTGTAAATTCTTTCGACATTTAATGTGAGGACATCTTCAACATTTTTTGATCCACTGCACGCTTTCATCCTCCACTTTTTCTAATAAGTTAATTACTTGCCTAACTTAAAATGAAAAAAAAAAAAAACTAGAACAAATTTTCTGAATGTCATTATCAAACATTTATTAATTGTCGGCTTTAAAGCTGGTGTGTCAAACTCGTGTTAGCTCAGGAGCCACATGGAGGAAAATATATTACCAAGTGGGCTGGATCAGTAAAATCTGAGGGATGTAAAAATAATGGCAATATCATGATATCGCGATATCAAGACTAGGGATGTTACGATATCCAAACATCACGAAACGATATATACACAATATGAAGATCACGATACGATAATTATCACGATATTGTGGGGAAGTTGGCGATTTAAAAAAAAGGTCACAATATTGTAAAAAAAACCTCACACACACCCACACAACATTGTTCTTTTGTACAATACAGCAAAATATAAAATTATAAATATTACATATTATAATATATAAATATATATTGAGGCACTTACTTGCTAATGCAAACACATTGAGTTCATACACATATTGACTTGCTTCAGAAGCATATTGCTATTCATCTGACCATTAGTGTGGATTTGAAACATCGAAGGGCCAAAACATACCTTTTGAAAATTCAACAAATGCACAAATGGAAATCAACCCAACTTTTTTTCAACAGATGTTCTGATTTTAATATCGTGACATGACGACGACGATTTATTGTGGCAGTTTTAATATTTGCGATATCATGACATTGCCGGTATCGTTACATCCGTAATTAAGGCTGCCACAATATCATCGTCATCATGTCACAATATTAAAAGCAGCCCATCTTTAAAAAAAAAAAAAGAAAGTCAGGTTGATTTCCATTGTGCAATTCTAGCTCCCTCTGATGGCAATATGGCTTTTTTTTTTTTTTTGTGCAATGTCCATAAGGCAGGTTTTGGCCCTTCTATGATTAAAATCCTCGCTATTGGTCAGATGAAGAGGAACGTAATATGCTTGTGAACCGAGTCACTATGCGGAGGAATACAATGTGCAGCCATGAGCAAGTAAGTGACTCAATATTAAGACTTATTCAAGATTGTAGGTTGTTTGCATTGCTGTAATGTACAAAAGCACAATATTGTAGGTTTTTTTTGTGTGAAGGCTGGTTTTAGTATAAGCTTTTTTTTTTTTTTTTTTTAACAATATTTGACCTTTTTTGGAATCGCCAACCTCCCCACAATATCATGATAATTATCGTGACCTTAATATCGTGATAATATTATATCATGATGTTTGGATATCGTTACATCCCTCGTAAAATTATTGTGTAATTTTATTTTTTTATTTTTTTAAATTGCCGTCAATTGTACGAAGTGAAGGGCTGACTAGTGCCTCCTCCATAATAGCATGCATTTTCTGTCTTTCAACTTCCCTCCTCTCTTTTCACATTTTAGCTCAAATATAGCTTGCCGGCGACGCGCTGGTTGACTGGTTAGCACGTCCGCCTCCCAGTTCTGAGGACTCCGGTTCGAGTCCAGGCTCCGGCCTTCCTGGATGGAGTTTGCATGTTCTCCCCGTGCCTGCGTGGGTCTTCTCCGGGTACTACGGTCTCCTCCCACATTCCAAAGACATGCATGGCAGGTTAATTGGGCGCTCCGAATTGTCCTTATAGGTGTGGATGCGTGTTCGTCTCCGTGTGCCCTGCGATTGGCTGGCAACCAGTCCAGGGTATCCCCCGCCTACTGCCCAAAGCTAGCTGGGATAGGCTCCAGCAACCCTTGTGAGGAATAAGCGGTCAAGAAAATGGATGGATGTACGAAGAAGAATAACCTATTATGGTCTTAATAAGTCAAAATATACAAAGAATAAGTTTTCTACTTCTTACTACTCCATTTTGTACTTGTAAACCGTGCCAAATGATGGCAATTTATATTTTATTATATGAAATCTTTTTTTTTTTACTTTCTATACCAATATTTTCTGTTGTATGTTCAACAAAAATCAAACAAACAAACAAACATGTAACTTCATGTTAATACTTGTTTGTCCTATTATGTGTTCTTTGATTGACTGGCGACCAATCCAGCATGTTCCTGGATAATATACGGCACCTCACTGCTTTCTCCGTATCCATTCACATGTGTGGAGCACATGTGTTGTTTATGCGCAGTCCCTGCGAGGCATTTATAAGGTGCAAGTTGACAAGGGTGTGTCAGCAGGCCCCAGGCCAAGTTCCTGTGCACAGCAGCTGGGTCCAAAATCCGTCTTTGGCCTTTTCACACATGTACGCACACGCACACACTTTACGCAGAACCAACAGCCTGAAAAAAAACAAAATCCCTTCCTAATTAATTAAAAACTTCCTGTAAAAACAAAACAAAAAAACAAAAAAACTGCAACAGTAGGGAGCCTATTTCGGTTATATCATGTCTTCTAATGACTCCTTTGCCAATCATATATCTGTGAAAGAGTTGAACTAAAGGAGTCATTGATGGTGTAATGATTAATGGGTCCGACTTACATTCAGGCCGAGTTTTTCAATTTCCCCTAAGTAACAAGTGTGAATGTGTGTGAATGGTTCCCTGTCTATGTCAGGGTTATAGTAGTTCTGGATGTATCATTATATTTACTTTTTAGTTAATTTTGAATTTTGTTTTATTCATTGACTTTTAATTTGTCCTTAGAGCAGGTTTTTATTGTTTGAAAATGCTTCATTTTAGTTTAGCTTTTGTGTTATTTTTTGTTTTTTATACGTAATGTATGTGGAGTATTTGTCGAGCGTACGATACAATAATGGGTCATTAAGTATTGTGTAATAAAGTAAAGCCAACTAATTCTCAAACGACTGTTTGACCTTCTTTCTTCTGCATGGATGTAGTGCAGTACCAAAAATAAATATATTTACAAACGAAGCCCTAAATGAATCTCTATATGATATTATTGACAAAAAATAAACGCGTTATTCTGGATGCACTTCTCTTACCCCCACCTAACACAACTACACAGCCGCCCCCCCTGCCCCTCCCCTCCTCCAAAGCAGATTAAGCCGGTCTCATTTACAGAAATGCTACATTATTTTCCAGAAGTCCACTTTTTATGCCAGACAGGGAAAATATAGCCATCTGGGCGGGCTATTACACAAATCCCAGGTGGCCTACAATCATATAAAGTAGCCAGACGTACAAACAACACCCCCCCCACACACACACACGGCTGCACCCCCCACACACACACACACCCCCGCACACACCCACACACACGGACACAAGGACGCGAACATCCTTTAACTCTCCTATTTTCATTTATGCCTGGCATGTGCATTGCGGGTCAAAACAGGCACATCTTCATTTTTATGCAGGTCTAGTCTACAGTGTTTGTCTCACACATATATCTCCCAACCTTGTTTCTCTGCCTTTGGGTCCATCCATCACATCCTCCTCGCTCCACTCATGACAAAAAAACAAACAAAAAAAACACACATTTTGCCACTTGCTGCCGACTGAAAATGACATCACAGATACTCAAAGCTTAGAGGGATACGTGACTCATTGAGCCATTTTCAGCAGTAAAAAGTTAATATTTTGTCTGAATGAATTTGTTAACATTATTTTTCTTGTACAATTAATACTTTAAAAAACTATTTTTTTTTCCCACTAGCTGTTGAGTGAAGATGACATCACCTGTGCTGAGGAAGCAGGTAACGACCAATCATGGCTCACCCGTTTTTTGAGTTTGGTCAGCAAACTGAGCTGTGATTGGTCGCTACCTGCTTCCTCGACACGGATTATGTCATCTTCAGCCGACAGCAAGTGGGAAAACGAGTTTTTAAAAGGTATTAATTGTACATGGAAAAATAATGAGGTTATCAAATTTATTCTGGACAAATTATTAACGTTTTACTGCTGAAAATGGCTCAAAGAGTCAAGTAGCCCTTTAGGTAACAACCAATCACGGCTCACCTGCTTTCTGTATTTGGTCATGTGATGTTAGGAAACTGAGCCATGATTGGTCGTTACCTGCACCTCTGAGGACATGTGGTATCATTTTCAGTTGACATCAAGTTGTAAAATGTGTTTTTAAATGTATTGATTGTACATATAAAATAGTGAATGAATCAAATTAATTATAGACAAAATATTAACTTTTTACTGCTGAAAATGGCTAATTGAGTCAAGTATCCCTTTAACAGTAATTAAAACACAAGGGCTTTTACTTTATCATTGTTTTCATGATGTCACTTCCACTTGAGTA
The DNA here is from genome assembly GCF_051991245.1 of Festucalex cinctus. Taxonomy (NCBI): domain Eukaryota; kingdom Metazoa; phylum Chordata; class Actinopteri; order Syngnathiformes; family Syngnathidae; genus Festucalex; species Festucalex cinctus. The sequence continues at coordinate 20,145,643 of NC_135412.1, read as the reverse complement.
CTGTACAATCGGAGTGTCCTCTAAAAAGAAAACCCAATTAATTTTGAGGGCGCAGTAACTCAATTGGTAATTTAAAAGTCAGATTTTTTTTTACCCTTCGTACTTGACCTTTACCCTGACGAAGTGGAAATTGCAGCTGCATCCATTAGGCACTAGAATAGATCCAAGCAGTCACCCTGGATTCCAATAATTAGCCCCAAGTCTATGTTACTGAATACTGTAGTTTTGGAGGAGCTAATTTGTGTACCTCAAGGCAAAGTATAATCTACGCTTATTGAGCAGTATCAAGAGGGTGTAGTGTAACTATTTGTACCTACACCAAAAACACCCAATGAGATTGTGATATATATGTTGTGAAGTAACATGTAAAATGCACAAAAGATCGAACTAATGATGAAATATCAATAAAGTGACACTTCAGTCAAGTGTAATGTCTAGTTGCACAGTAAAATTCAGAGTTAATTTATACCATTAGTAAAAGAACCATATTGGGTAAATTAAGTGGGGGTTCAAAATGAACCTGAGATGAATATTAATGACAAAACATCCAATAACAACAGTCCAATATATAGGGATATATCTTTATGATAGATAAAATACTATTACTAAGTTATAATTATAAACTTGCTAAAAAAAAATAAAAAAAATCACAAAATCAAGATGAGCAAATGAGAATAAAGGTAGATAATATTTCTGAAAATCCATTGCAATTCAAATATATTTTGGTCACACATCACATTGTGGTTAGTTAATTGGTTGTGCGTGAAACTGTGACGTCATCCCCTTTTTTTTTTTTTTTTTATTTTATTAAAGTTGCTGTTAAAAGTATTACACACTGTACTCAGTCACACACAGTTGCTTGCACCTGTCACACAAATTGCGTGTAAGGATGGAAATGTCACAATCGTACCTTACCTCAGTTTCCACGGGGACCTTTAAAAGCTCCTCGACCCAGTTAGCATAGGTCCCGCTCTCCTGGCTTTCCGGGCCGAACCGGAGGCATGTTGAGTGCACACTGGACCCAGCCCGCACATCCGCAGCTTGCATTGTTGCACCAGCGGCACAACTGCACCCCCCGCGGGCAGGTGGAGGTCACACTGGGGCCAGATGTCGGAGTGACATAACGACAACATAATGACGTTTTATTTGGCCAATTCCCTGCTTGTCTTCGTCCACATTAAAAAAATAAATAAATAAAACAGAGAGAGAGAGAGAGAGAGAGAGAGAGAGAGAGAGCGACTGGGGTGGAGGGTCTCGAAAGGGCGTGAGAGGGAGAGGGAGAGACTAAGGAGATTTAAAAAAAAAAAAAAAAAAAAAAAAGGTTGTTTCCTAACCTCTGTCATAAGCTGCCTCATGCTCTCTTGGCTGCACTCCACCATGATAGCTCTCTCTCATTCTCATATCTGATTAAGGCAAAACAAAATCAAATAAAAATCGGCATACCTGACATAGGGGAAAAAATATATAAATTGTGGCCAAAATATAACATGCACACAAATATTTGTCGTTTAATATTGTTGCCATGAAGAGGGTGAAAGAGTGATTGCGAAACAAGTTAAATGCCCTGAATAAAGATTTCGCCCTTTTTATCACTGTCGTTCGTACAAATGTGTGACGAAAAGTCAGTCAAAACAAAATTGTTGCGTAAGGTGAGCTGCTTGGAAGTGAGACACAACGTCGGCTGAATTGACTTGAAATTAGATATGATGAAATTCAGGCGGAAGTGTAAATTTAACTCCCATAGTGTTAAATTTAACACTTTCCCTGAGTTTGTATAGTTCTCACTAGTTACCGAGTTAAATTTCAACATGCTTCAAAAATTCACGCCTTCCGGGGTATTTATCGCCCGATTCCACATTACTTACAGTACTCGCACAATTTAATGTTAAATATCAACTTTTCCCCCATTCTTTGCCGAGAAACAACACCCACATAATACTTCCGGTTTACACCGTTCAAATTTCAACTTGCTTCGAAAATTCACGCCTCCCGGGGTATATATCGTCCGGTTCCACATCACTTACATATTTACACAATTTAACGTTTAATATAAACTTTCCCCATTCATTTTCAATGGGTCAGACACTGAACTTTTTTTCTAAGTGTCACTTTCCTCGCCCACTTCCATACATATAACTCATCATTACCAGGTGTGATACTGCTCGGTGGCACAGTTGGTAAAGGCCATGGCTGCTACTGTTATATGAGAGGCAACGGGTGGCTATGCAGGTTAATTGTGCCTTCTGCCATTTGGTGGAACACCATTTCATCATTCTTCCTTGTCATGGTAGGTCGTTGGCATAGATAGAAGAACAAAGATATGGTTTTGAGTGAACCTGTCTAATTTCCGGCTGCACATCAAATGAACTTATATGGCCCGGTACCACATTTCATTTCTAGCACTTTTCAGAGAGCTCAAGGACATTGACTATTTGCAGGGCAGCACAGTGTTTGGGAAATTCTGACAGTGCGCTATCCAGAAAATCTGAAAGGTCAAAAAGAGGCAACCCTGCAATTAAAATGCACAAAAAGGCTCTTGGACAATAAATAAATAAATGAATAAATACATAAATAAATCATATCAAATAAACAGACAAACAAAAGCTATAACAAAAAGTCCTACAAAATAAGACTTAAACTAATGGTTGGAACGAGTCCATGTAACACTTGTTGAAAGTTATCCACTGAGATTAGAAGGTTTACACCCTTTATGTGTCTATAAGGTACATTCACTTAATTGGGAAGTGTCATATTATCACAATTGTGCCATGTGTGAAGCCAGGAAATTTCCTGGCCATGCAGCGTCACAAGGACGGCACAAGAGTGAGGAGATGCTGCTCTCTGCTGGAGTTTGTTGGGGCCTCACCCACATTGTGATGACTCTGAAGCCCAAACTTTTTTTGCCCTCCAAGGGCTGCAGACAGAAATGGATGCAAGGGTTACGTTGACATTGTTCAACTTTTATTTATTAAGCAGACTAAAAACAATCGATCCAGCAATTTCACAAATTAGACATGAGAGAAGAAAGTGGAGGAAACCAGTTTTGCTTTTAAAACGGAATTGTTTTTATTCACCAGATTTTAGTCACAAATGGTTTGTTTGCATTTCCAGAAAAGCTCCAAATACTGTACATTAAACCCAATTTAGTACACGTGGAGTATTGGTTAGATGGTGTTACATTACATGCATGGGGGACACGGGTTTTGCCCCTCCACACGCACTGATTTTTTTTGTCCGAATCCGAATAAATACTTTTCCACTCACGGATTATTATTATTATTATTATTATTATTATTATTATTATTATTCAGATGGGTGAGGGAGTGCTCTTCAGGACGCAGGAAGCTAATGGAGCGTGAGTCAATGAGCACTTGACTTTGAGATACAATTATAAAAGATAAATTGTTGACCGCTAATGCTATGCAATCACCACTCCATTATGTGATGCGTACTTGATCAATAATACTCTTAAGAGGTATTCAAAAAAGAAATGTGGAAAGGCCGATGTGGGCGCAATGTAAACACATAAAACACACCTGCTGACAGGATAGAGGAGATTCAAAAGAATGTACGAGCGTTAGAGACCTGAGGGGGGGATCATGCAACATGGTTTTAGAGCTCATGAATTATTCATGTGGCTCAGATATTTAAAGCGCTCTATATCATGTTGTGAGCAGTGTGTGGGAAGAGGCTTAGAAAAAGTCCGTCTATCTGACTGTCTGTCTAGTTTTCACTGTGATGACTGCCTGAATACATGGATGAAACACACGTACACATGCAACCGAACATGCTCAAACTTAATAATACATTTAATATTTTATTTCATTTATATTAACTGAGAAGAGCAGACACAGGAGAACTAATTATTCTTAACGTATAGCGTTGCATTTGTAGAACAGTTAAAATCTTTCATTGTATGTAGAAATTTCAATAGAAACACGAATAACACTTTCCAGAAAAACAACAACAACAACAACAAACGGGCTATACTGCTTTGTGGCCACCAGGGGTCAGGAAAGATTACGGGCAAAAGAAAAAAAATTATTTAGACGTGATTTATTCCTTTGTTGACCTCATGATCTATGGAGGTGAAAGCCGAATTACAAGATTCATGAACCGGGAGGGAGTAATTTCCTTTTACAGAGCCATTGGCTGTTGATGAACTGTTTCCCTTTAATGTCTTCTCAGAGCAAAATTATTAAATTATTGTTGTTATTATTATTATTATTTAGTTATTTAGTTAATTTAGTTTTGCCATTGTAGCATTATTGAACTAATTAATATTCTTGCTATTCATGCTAATTTTTATGCTAACTGTATTATGTTTGTGTCTCCCTGTTTTGTGCAATTTAATTACAAGACTAGTTTTATGAGCCCTGCAATTGGCTGGCGACCAGTTCAAGGTGTAGCCCGCCTACTGCCTGAAGTTGGCCTGGATAGGCTCCAGCACCCCCACGACCCTTGTTAGGAATAAGCAGTTAATAAATGGATGGATGGATAGTTTTATTACTGTAGTCTTTATATTTTAGGTAGAAATGAATACCTCAAAAGTCAGTATGCTGAGTTGACACAAAATATACCCACCCGTCCATTTTGCCAAAACAAACAAGACAGAAGCCCAGTGTAAACTCATATGCTCTCTCCTATTGAGCTGCACGTAAACCTGGATGATGGGAAGCAGTCGGAAGAATGTAGGTCAAATCCACTCATCAATTGGGTTTATTACACAAACTGTCGGGTTGGAACGCCCTTGTGGCGATTTTTTTTTTCTCATATGCCCCACCTACTCCTCAAGTCCATCACTGCATCTTTGTTATTCTCTCACTCTTTTATCAGTGCAGCCTTCTGTGTAAATTATTTTCCAAAATAAATATTAGAACGTCGACCATGTCAGTTGAACAAAGCGTAGAGCATGCAGTCTCAAATCTATTTCAAGCAAGGAGGAGGCATTCCCTGTCAACAGAGAGGGAATTAGCAGTATGTGCAACTGCAAGGGGGCTTCCACTGTTGCGACAGGAATGATGAGAATCCCCCCGCCCCCCCTCCATTGCGCTCCTCTATCCGGGCACTCATAAATGATCCAGGTTTCCCTTGTGGAGGCAGCCCTGCTATAAAGTAAGATAAAGTTGCCAGGTCATTATAAATCCACATTTACTGTGCTGATCTAATGTTGCATGCCAACATGTGAGGCATGTAGTCGGTGCGTGCATCAGCTGGTTCCACGGGGGTGGGCTCCATGCAACACACATTCACGGAAATGCATAATGTCTAAAAAAAAAAAAGAAAAATGCATATGCAGCATTTTGGATATATTTTGTCTGATCTCACCTGCTGTCATTTACACTTTTGCTGATTGTGTTGAAGAATAGTGGTCGCTTAGCCAAGCCTTGTTGCTAAGCCAGATCCTGTGAAAAAGCCTTCAGACTAGGGCTGGGTATAAATTCTAATTTCCCCAATCGATTCAATTCGATTCACTTCAGTTCAATCTGATATTGATTAATTATAGAACATAAATTATTTTTAAATGTCAAGGACATGATAAAACCTCCACAAATATTACATTTTAGTAATAAAGTGAACTTTGCAGAGGCAGTAACTGATTAAATGATTTAGTTTATTAATGAAGGTTAACACGTGGTATAATCACTTATGTGCTATACAAACATCACTTATGTGTTGTCATGACTTGGTCATGCCAGGGTTATGTTTGGGTCATGACCGTGTGGTCAAGTGTCTGTTTTGAACTGATGTAACCAGCATCTATTAACTGTTAAGACGCTATATGATGTCTGAAGCTAAGTGATGTCAGGAATCTTTAATCTCTTTATCTGGTAAACAGCCAATCAAATAATTCCATGTCAGTCCTGTTACCCACATGTCTAGCCCCAGCCAATCAGATCGATTCACTGTCTATATAAGCCTGACTGAGAAGTGTGTGTTTTCGTCGGATTATTCCTCTATTTCCCCGTGCACCTCCACAGCCCAAGTTAGCTTAGCGTCTCGATGTTATGCGAATAAAGAGTTCAAATTTGATTTGTGTCTGCGTGGTTGGGATCCAACTCCAGAGCGTAACATGTGTTATACAAACATTGATATCAGCAAGGATGAGATGAAAATATTTTCATAGTTGTAAATATGAACTAAACATATTCTTAATTGTCTTAAAATGTAATATGTCAGGCCTACCATAAATGGGAGAAAATATGTTTAAATTGAAATTCATTGTGAACGGTACCTTTCAAGAAAACAGTAGCTAAAATTTAAATTTAAAAAAACAATCTTCCTTTAAAATTAGATTTTAATTTGTGGGAAAAAGATTTTTAAATAATCGATTCATGGTTTTATGAATCGATATTGGGCTTGAAAAGGAATATTGATTCAATATCGATTATTCAATGATTTAAACCTGTTATGTTATGAGGTTGGATCCCAAAAGCGCAGACACAAATAAGACACTTTATTTGCATAACATCAAAAGGCATGGAACTAACTTGACTTGACCAGAAACAACGAGAAGGCATCGAGGAAAAGAGGAGCAGGTGGCCAGCTGGACAGAGGAATAATCCGACAAAACCGACAGTGAATCAATCAGATTGGCTGTGGCTAGACATGTGGGTAACAGGACTGACATGGAATTATCTGACTGGCTGTTGACCAGATAAAGAGATTAGAGATTCTTGATATCACATAGCTCCTGACATCACATAGCTTAAGACCAGACACTTGACCTCACAGTCATGACACAAACATAACCCTTGCATGACCCAAACTTAACCCAGTCGTGACAAAACCCAGCCCTACTTCAGACTATTGATTTCTTGTTGGGCTGATCAGGTCTGCGCTCTTTCATGTTGAGCATCCCCTGTTACGTTCTCATTCTTTTGTCTTGAAGTGACTTTGCTGAATAATTTATTTTCTGTTCCCCCATTTTACATCTCTACGTATTTCTATGTCAATCAGCTGCACTTTATGACATGCAATGTTGGCACCATGGCGGGAGGTAGTTGGTGTGTAAATATTTTTGTGTTACTGCTCATTCCAATCATTCTTAATGAATGTCATTGGCTCTGTTTCGGGTCCAATGTCTCGCTCGAGGACATTTGAACACAAATGTAGTCAACTTCCAGTTCCTGGCCTGGCCGACTGCTATCCTTAGCTAACTTACTGGAAGCCAGCCAACCGTGATGGACAGAGGGAGTATCACTCCGGATAATGTGTACAGTCAGCCTGTGTCTACTCTTGTTTAGGAAGCTGCCGCAAAGGAAGAAAGATGAGAGGAAACATGTGCTTAAAGAAGGACAGACAGAGTGGAAGTGGGAACAAACAGCAAAGACGCGAGCATTTGGCAACAAGAAACAAACATTTACTGCCACTACAGGAAGTAGACCACCAGATAACACAGGTTCCGAGGTTGTTTATGCTTGTCCCACTTTCTGTAGGAGCGGGTGACATGAGCGTTTTTCTCTCCTCTGTGCCAAAGTCTCTGCTTCACTTTCCCTACACTGCAGTTTATAAATAGAGCACTTTGCTTTTGCTGTAAATCACAGACAAGCAGCGTAAAGACTCACTTAAGAAAAGTGCACGACAAAGCCAAGGTTGAAGGTGTTCAATTGACTAAAAATGGCCCAGCTCTAATGGGCAGTTGGGTTCATCAATACTGTACTGGAACATTTTTCCATCTGGATGACTATGTTGCTTGTGCAAACCAATGAATGGACTCTGACAAATTGTTTGCGGTTTAAATATATCTTGCAAACTTATGGATGATAGGAGCAACTTGCTTTGTTTCAAATTGATTTTTGTCCTGGGCCACATCGGAATTGTGGCCATTATGACTTTGAAGTAGTGATGGGAAAATGAAGTTTCATGGAGCATTTGCATTCACTCCTCTAAATGGTGCTTTTGGTTTAAAACATAAAGGCAAGTGCAGTGGAAATGGATTAAATTGCCACTGCATCTTTAAACCATCTTTAATATTATTGTGCATGTCTATGAATTTCATGTGCGTATGTTATTGGCAAATGTACGTATGTCAAAGTGCAGTTGTATACACGAGCAGGATTACACAGTTTTCTTTCATTGAAATGTATTAACCTATTGTATTAATAATGAAATAAGTCAAAGATACAAAGAATAAGGGGTAGGACGAGATAAGTTTTTAACTTCTTCCAACTCCCTTTGAACATGCAAACTGACACTAATGATTGTATGTTTCTCCTTTCTTTTAATTTTTTTCTGCTACTTGTTTATGTTTATATGTTCAATAAACAAACAAACACACAAACAAACAAACCAAAAGTGCCATACAGAGGGGTCAAAAATGATCACGTGCTTCATGAAGTTTCATTTGTCCATCACTACTTTGAACCTCAAAAAATGTATGATTGCCTCATTTAACATATACCCAACAAATTTATGAATAACTAATTTTGAAATTAGAGGCCAGTACAAACAGTTTCTTCAAATCTTATTATTTTTGTTATATTTTAAATAGGGGTGTCACGCAATTAAAATTGTAATCATAATTAATCACATGACTTCATGAACTCACGATTAATCTTAAATTTTATATTTGGTCTCAATGTAATTGATTTTTTCCCCCCAAGTTTTCATATTCTTGTTAACATAAAAGTGGGCAAAAATGTTAAACAGAAATATGGCTGCATCTTTTATTCATCGATACAGTAGTTTCATAATAAGTCATAAAATTGAGAAAAAGTTTTAAAAATGTACTGTACTGTAAAAAACGAGTGTGATATGGATTTGTATTGAGGTGTTTTTTTGCCACTAGATGGCATAATTTCATTTGTAAGACGGTGACAGCTGGGTGCATTTTTATTTTCATATTAACTCTTTGACTGCCAAAAACGTTTAATGACGTATTTTAAAATCCTAATGAATGCTGCCATAAACGTTAATTTAGGTTTCTTACATTTTTTTTTCCTCTCAATGGGCAGCGCAACGTCTTGTGCAGCGCTGCCTTGTCACTAAACAAAAAATATTAGTGTCAAAGTCCCTGTTGTGCAAAAAAAAAGTATCATTTTACAAAAAGCTAGTTTTCTCGTTATATTATTGTATTTTCGCTTATGTCACAAATGACCCAATTTCAAATGGTGATTACTAGAAAACGTAATAAGGTAGAAAGTACATACTTTTTCTTTTCTCATGAAAGAATGGAATCAAATCTTTCATATGATATCCACCATGTTTATGTAGTCATACCGCACAATATTCTGTTTGCTTTGAAAGGTGAGTGAAAATGCTCGAAATCGGCTGGCACCGATGGGGTTGTTTTTTGGATAACGTTTGGCAGTCAAAGAGTTAAGAGCTACCTAACCTTTAACACGAAGTATCTGTGAAATTCTGCATATTTTTTAAATTCTAAAATACAACTTGACCCCTGTCTTCGCAAATATATGCATTATTATTACATTTATTACTGCTAAATTTTGACGTAGACGTGTCAACTGTGCTGCGACTGGAATTCTTCCAATACAGGCTTTCCAAGTAAGGGGTGCTCTTAAATCGCATGTTAAGAAAATTAGTGGCAACTTTAAATTAACTCAAAATTAATTATTAATAATAAAATGAATAATTTTGACACCCCATTTTTTTTTTTTTTTTTTTTAAGTAAAGTTTTCAAAAGTGAAGGCAATTTTCAATTTGGGTATTTTACATAAAATGTGAAGTCGATGCACGTAATTTGATGTGATGAGCCGCATTTGGCCCCCGGGCCTTGTGTTTGATACCTATGGTGTAAAACATAACAAAAAAATAAAAATAAAAAAAATGACACAATCGCTTGAGGATATTGTGTTATGGTTTTATCATCAAGACCAATATAATTCATATTACATTTAAAATTTCCATTTCTTAAATATTCTCCAGACATTTTATACTACGTTTGTAGTTATTCACTGGAAGTCCTTCTGAAGGGCGAATGCTAATTTGTAGATAATGAACAGCTTGCACACACACGCATGAGCTCGCACACATGTGCAGACATACACAGGAAAGCTAACAATGACAAATTGTGCAAAAAACAAGCAGTGCCTCATGAATATGTTCTCCTTGAAATTATACTTCATGATTTTTTTTTTTTAAAGATGTTCCTTTATCAGAGCATTCTAAACATACAAAATACACTTCAGCAGCATGTACTATATCTTGAATACGTTGCAAAAGCACACACTCACTCACTGTATATTTCCTGCTATTCAAGCATGCTTACACGGCAGAAATCGATGCAAATCTGACGCTTGAGGCCTTTTGACATCATTGAAAGCAGCAATTGGCTACATCATTGTTGGACTGCCATTCAATTTTTAGGTCAGTCTTGACAGCAGGTGAGTACAAGCAAACATTACGCTTGCGCTGATCAGATATATCGTAAATTTTTTAATTGTCCATTCACGTGTTTTGTTAGCTGATGTGAAGTGCAGCAGTGCTTTTCCTGTATTTAGAGAAGATTTTGATACTGCAGCCTGTGAACAGAAATTTGATGCATGCAGTCTAGACAATCTTTGCGGTGCACTTACTGTAAAGACGCAGATATGCCATAAAAATGCCCGTCAGGGAGTAAACCTTGTGTGGGCAGTCTACAACTTTTCACTTATTTATCCTCATATTCATTTTGGATTTGGCTGATGATGCTGCGTAACAATTCCTCACCTGATCCCTATTAAGCAAGCAAGCAGCTGACCCCTCACTTTATTGTGCTCTGTAGATGTGCCAAATGTTGACAATCAAGTGTGCTGCGATGAATTTGAATTTGCAGAGTGGATCAGGGAATCAGGTGTTCTGCAATGCTGCATGCAAGCCTGCGCAATTTCACAGACTCCCTTTGATTGAGACACACCTGACTGACGAAAAACAATGACATTCACATTTCTGTTTTCTGCCATGGCCTAGTGGACTTTCACTTTCAGCCTGAAGCTCACATTTTTTTGTTTGGAATAAGAAACCAAATGCAAAGATGCCTGACACACTTGAATTTTAAAATGAAACCCTCATGTCTTCCACATTCTGCATACATTGCCAGTGTCTTTCGATACATTGGATTATATTTTAGTCAGTTTGCTAGTATTATTCATATTGATGCATGCTACAGTGATTACTTCCAAAGACATGCAGCACTACAAAAGCAGGTTAGCATGAAAAATGTAAGCATAGGTAGGCAATAGCTCACGGGCACCATTGGAATGATTGTTCAAAGTGCACGGATACAAACATTTAAACATACTTCATGAATGCGCCACTTGCGTCTATTTTACAACCCAAAACGTCAATCCAGGTGGTAGCATATTTGTCTTTGGTTTCCTGTTAATTTATATATTTTTAGTAAATATATATATATATATATATATATATATATATATATATATATATATATATATATATATATATATATATATATATATATATATATATATATTTTTAGTAAATATATATATATATATATATATATATATATATATATATATATATATATATATATATATAAGCTCTAGGAAAAAAAAAATCAGAAACCAAAGACACAACACTTTTTTTGTTGTTGTTTTTGGTTGTATTTTGACTATTTAAAATTGACAATATTTGAAATTAATTTGCGTAATCGTTAGTGTATAAAATAAAGCAGAATTGTTAATTTTTTCCCAAACATATAAATGACCAAATCAGAGAAACTGGCAATTGAATTATCGCATTTTTTTTTTTTCCAGAGCTTTATATATGTACGGTCTACGGACACATGGATTGTTACAGTATATAACAGCAAGCACTACTCAAACAATTTAGTTGTTGTTGTACTGAATGCCAAAGCTTACTACGACAAAGCTTGTTAATTTGTGTTCTATTGCTATCATTTGTTACTCATGCTTTCATGGGACTGTAGAGTTAATACACTAAGCGCCTTAATTAGCAGTACATTTAAGCAGACACCTCTGCTGTTGCAAGCATTCATAAAAAAAAATGCCAAAATATCACTACATTTTCGTTGTTAATTCACATTGTGTCCATTTCTACAAAGATGGAATGCTATGAAGTTAAGGACAGCTTTGTTTTTGTTGGGCAGTGGTGTCAAACTATGCAGTATTACTCTTACACTTGGTCTGGGTGGCAGTTAAAGAGACACTTAAAGGTAGAATTATGGAAAAAAAACAAAAAAAAAACAACAAAAAAAAGCAAATAGGCACTAATGTTGAATGTGATTTAGATACTTTTGTATCCCTTATCTTTCGTATCATACAATCAGGCGATTTTTAAAGTACCGACTGATGAAATCTGATTAACAGATGAGACATTCACTCTTTTAAGAGACGTTTGCATTGAATAAAAAGCAAACCAATTTTGGTCGTGCGTACCGACTGCATACCCGCTAATGCATCATTGAGGAAAAGTGGGAAAAGTAATGTGCTGTTGTGTTTCACAGATACGGCACTTCCCCGTGGTCCATTGTGTTGCTCTCTAGGGGAGACCAGTGGTCTGAACTATATCTAGCGATGGACCAAGAAGGAATGCTAGTGCACTTACGGGCCTATACCCTCTACAGACGGAGCATTTTAATGACCATCAAGTAATTAGGTATCAACATCACTGTCTTTCTCTGTTGCTCCCTTCAAGGTTCTCTTGACAGTACGGCTGGACTCTGGCAGTTGGAACAGTTTCACTCACAGTATGTCCTGATTTAGTCTCAAGTGATGTCTGATTTATATTTTGAAATAAACGCTATACTGATTGATCTTATTGTGCGTTGTTGTCTTCAAACAGCTGGTCCCATTATATGGTTTATTATGATTATTACTGCTTAGGCTACTATTTGGCTACTTTTGCCAGCTGGACAACTACTGTCAGGAAAGTAAGACTATCTCCATGCAGAACCCGATGATATCCCAGTCAGACTGGTTGCAGTTCTATGATGTGCTCCAGGTCCTTTGGATATGGGCGAACATGAGGTCTTCTCCTGTTGACCTCTGCACCAAATCATCTGCTCTGGACTCCCAGACTATTCCCAAATATTGGTCATCCGGGCCCATATGTTTTTTTTCTTCACTTTGCAGTCTCTGCAGACCCCACATGAAGTGAATCATCAGTAATAGCTCACATTATACATCCGTGCGCATCTTGGTGATGTTTACGTAGTTGGTGTTGGCTAGAGTGCAGTTTCCCGTTTTCATGCCCTCTGGTCGAAAGTCCTCGGCGCTATGATTGACAGCCTCCTGAATTTCCACATACTCAGACTTACTGAGTGTTGATCCACTGCCACTCCGACCACTCTTCTTCAGGTCATCAACTGAGCTGGCTTTAGGCACACTTGGGATATTTAGATACTGAGCCTGTTCTTCGCCTTCCGTCTCTCTGTGGTAGAAGTAGTTGAAGTTTGACACAATGACCGGCACTGGCAGCGCGATGGTCAAAACGCCGGCGATAGCACAAAGGGACCCCACGATCTTTCCTCCGATGGTTGTCGGGACCATGTCTCCGTAGCCCACAGTCGTCATGGAAACCACCGCCCACCAAAAGGCCTCTGGGATGCTGCTGAACTGGGATTGGGGCTCATCTGCTTCAGCAAAGTAAACAGCACTGGAGAAGAGGATGACGCCTATGAAGAGAAAGAAGATGAGGAGTCCCAGCTCACGCATGCTGGCCTTCAAAGTCTGCCCCAAAATCTGGAGCCCCTTGGAGTGGCGGGAGAGTTTGAAAATGCGAAATACTCTGACCAAGCGAATAACACGGAGGATAGCCAAGGACATAGCCTGCTGTCCTGCCTCTCGATCCTCCGGCCGCTCTGCCAGTTCTGTGCCAAGCGTGATGAAGTATGGAATAATTGCCACGATATCAATGATGTTCATGATGTTGCCAAAAAATCCAGCTTTGCTGGGACAAGCAAAGAACCTGACGAGGAACTCAAATGAGAACCAGATGATACAAAGGGTCTCCACAATGAAGAAAGGATCAGTAAAATATGATGAGGTCTCATAGTGGGTGGTGATGTTGGAATTGGTTTGATATGGATAATTGTATTCCTCATCTTCATTTCGGAAAACTGGCAGTGTTTCGAGACAGAAGCTAACAATCGAGATGAGAATCACCATGACGGAGATGATGGCAATGATGCGAGCTGGACCTGAGCTCTCAGGATACTCAAAGAGCAGCCACACCTGTCTCTGAAACTCATTCTCGGGCAACGGACGCTCCTCTTCCTTGATGAAGCCTTCATCCTCCCTGAAGATTTCCATAGCCTCCTCACCCAGTTCATAGAAGCGTATCTCTTCAGAAAAAATGTCAAGAGTGACATTAACAGGCCGCCGCAGCCTCCCTCCAGATTGGTAATAGTAAAGAATGGCATCAAAACTCGGCCGGTTGCGGTCAAAAAAGTACTCGTTCCGAAGAGGATCAAAGTACCTCATCCGTTTCTTAGGATCGCCGAGAAGCGTTTCTGGAAACTGGGACAGGGTCTTGAGCTGCGTCTCAAAGCGTAAGCCCGAGATGTTGATGACCACCCTTTCGCAACACTCGTGATCCGGCTCCGGGTCGTATTGGTCATGGGGCTGACCGGGATGCGCAGCCGCTTCGTCTGCAGGGTCGCTGGTGGCAACCGTCATGCTGGAAGGCGATGGAACCTGCAGCTTTCAAATGGGGCGGGGCTACGTTTGCCCACAGGAGATATACCTATAAAAAGAGCTGGAGGGTAGAAAAAGGACAACTGTGATTACAGTTTTGCTTTGATTGTCACAGACTAGTATTGACAGTAAGACCCGGAAAAACTGCATTAGTCAAACATTCCTGCAGGCAAGCAAGTCTGCGGGGCATTTGAAAGACAGAAGCAAGGAGGGGCCCGACCATTTGAGCACATCGGCTCCACTTTGTCTCTGAGCGTTGGGTTATGAGTCCTCTCCCGTATGAGCGTGCTGTTGGATCAATATGCCATCCAGTAATATTGTATCAGCTCTCGCAGGGTGCAATTACAACCAATAGATCTGATTATATGCTGAGTGCCCCGTACAATCTCTGAATATTTTCCTCTCTCTGCTTGTGTGATATGAGAGTAGATAAAAAGATCTTCATTTTTAACATAAGTCTAAGACTTTAGCTGTGATAAAAAAAATAAAAAAAACAACAACATGCATTTTGTTAGCTAAAAAAAGTCCAGTACCTGTTTAATGTGCCTTTGTAAGACTGTCGGACAGTTGTTGCGCTGTGCAGTGCTGAAACACAACAGGACCAGCAGAAGTGTCCAAAGTCACCCCTTGCCGTCCAACCAGCTCCTTCTCTTTTCTTCCAGCCAAACATCACAGAAAGCTTGCGCTCTGCAGCAAGGCGGTGTGAATGGGAGAGGGGGGACGAGGACGCAGGAGTTAACGCCCTCACCAAACGTCACAGATACATGCCGAGATGCAGCGGAGGGCTCCAGGTCGGAGCACGGCCGGCGAAATTATAATTCAGGCATGAGCAAAGTCACACTGTGGAGTTTATTATTCAGCATGGCCAAGGATGCAGTGCAGAACTCTTCCAGCCTCATGTCAGTAGACTGAAGGAAGGGAGGCTGTGGGGGATGCTGATGTCATTATGTATACTTGTGATTGCAATCAAAAGCATCCGCGAAAGCAAATCCATATACCGTCCACAGAAAGATTCTTGTTGTATTAGCATGACCGGACAGTTTTTTTTTTTTCTTATGGGAAATATGACTGCACATATGGTGCACATTATCAAGGCTAAAATATATTCCTGAGTAGGGTAAGTGGCATCTCAGACAAAGCAACCAAGTTCATGCACCAGGCCACTTCCACATTAAGCGCCAATGTTTTTGTTATTGTTGTTGATGATGATGATTATTGGCACACAAGCGAGGGGGAGTTAGTTGGAAGTGACAGGTGCCAAACATGCTTAAGCCATTTGCAGCCCCTGTTGATCCAGCCACAGTCACGTCCATGCACAATCAAAGCAGAGCTGAGCTTTATTTCTTATCGTTTCAGCTAATTGCATGCAGGAATTCACCGTGATTGTCTTGATGCGCAGATGCACGAGATTGTATCCAGTTTGGCTCCTTTTAAAGTGACGGTGCTGAGTAGTCATCTCTCATTCTTTTCTTATTTGACTCGCACGTCCAGCGGTTGTGCCATCTCGTCACGGCCGTCTGGAGTTGCCTGCTCGACTCGCGTCTCTCATCTGTCACTTCCATCCACCGCCGTGGAGATGCGTGGGCTGCAGTTGGGCATCGCGGCGCATACTAAGAGCTTCTGCATGGCGCGCCTCGCCCCACACCGATGCTCTCCCCCCCTTTCCCGACACTCGAGTGTTTCACGTTAAAGGGGAAGCGCCACTTAAATGCAGAGTGGAAATGAGCTCGGCCAAAAAAAGACCTCTGTTGTTTTTATTATCCAGTCCAATCCACTTCATTTCTATCGCACATTTCATAAACAAACATTTCCAAAGTGCTGCATATTGAGATCCACACACTATAACCAACTATAAACTAAATATAAAATGCTAAAATACAATAAGGTAAAATAAAGAAAATAAATACATGAAAAATAACTTATACAAATAACTAATATATATATATATACATACATTCCACTGCAAAAAGAATAAGTAAAAGGGTGAATCCTGCATTACAAAATCTACCGTTTGCTTAAACCAATACCACACAAATAATTTCACGGTTTCATATTTTATTGACCAATTATATACACAGTACAAGGTCTTGTGCAGCACCCTAGTGCAAGAAAACAGTAGCACTGCAAAAAACATACAGACTTATTCACAAAAAAGCAAACAAACAAGCAAGGCAGTTGGAATATACCAAAATAACAAACACCATAAAACATAATGTTCAAAGTTAACAAAGAATGAACTTAAAACTACAAGAAACATGACTTGGCTCACATTAAATCAACAATGAGCCAACAAGACTGAAAGAAACCAGGGAATTAAATACAACTAAAGTGACGATAAAACAATGCACATTTGGACAAGATACAAGTGTCTGGAGCGACCTGATTGGTTGACACAAGGAATAGGATTAACGAGAACAGGTGTTAATGAAAACCTAATGAGATAAAAAAAAAAAAAGACACACACACAGGGAATTCACACTAATTAATTTGAAGTTCTTTTAGTTCTCAAGAAACACGACCCGACTCAAAATATGTGCAAAAAGTGACACCATACGATTTGCTGGAGAATTTCAGCCAAGGACCTAACATGGATTTTTTTTTTTTTTTTAAATGCCAATTCTGGTATTTGTCAGAATAAAATTCCAACACTCGGGTTCGAGTCCAGGCTCCGGCCTTCCTGGGTGGAGTTTGCATGTTCTCCCCGTGCCTGCTTGCATCTTGTCTGGGTGCTCCGGTCTGCTCCCAATTCCAAAGACATGCATGGCAGGTTAATTGGGCGCTCCGGATTGTCCCTATAGGTGTGGATGCGTGTTCGTCTCTGTGTGCCCCGCGATTGGCTGGCAACCAGTTCAGGGTGTCCCCCGCCTACTGCCCAAAGCCAACTGATATAGGTTCCAGCACCCCCCGCGACCCTTGTGAGGAATAAGCGGTCAAGAAAATGGATGGATGAATAATATCGGCCAATTAAAGCATACACTTTCTCATTCACAAGCACTTTAACTAGTCGTGTATGCAGCTTTCCAGCTTCTCAGTTTCCAAGCAGGGGAGGAAAAATCTAATTGCAGCGCACGCGTATGAATTCCAGCAATTGTAGTTCATGATTGTATTACACTCTTGCGTGTGTGTATGCCTGCATGTGCCTAATAGGTTTGGTCAGTAATTAGTGGACTGTGATGCAGTGAGGAGGTCTGTAAATAATCACAGCATTGTCAGCAACTCAGCAAATTGCATTGTGCAGGGTATGTAGCCTCTGGATTATGCACTCTTCCTAACATTGAGTCACATTAAAGCTGAAATTTTTGGGATACCAAATCCAAACTATACAATTGTCTGTATAGTGTATACCTGCGATTGGCTGACAACCAGTCCAGAGTGTACCCCGCCCACTGCCCAAAGCCAGCTGAGATAGGCTCCAGCACCCCCCGCGTCCCTTGTGATGAATAAGCGGTCAAGAAAATGGATGGATGAATAATATCGGCCGTCAAAACAAAACTGCACCTTTCAGAGTTGCCTTTTATTGTGGACAGTCTAAGGCACACCTGTGAGGTGGGCTGGATTATCTCGGCAAAGGAGAAGTGCTCACTATCAAAGATTTAAACTGGTCCGTGAACATTATTTGAGAGAAATTGTGATATTATGTATGTGATAAAAGTTTTAATCTTTCAGTTCATCACATAAAAAATGGGAACAAGAACAAAAGTGTTGTGTTTATGTTTTTGTTGTGTCTATATTGCATTGCACAGGTTTGTGACTGGAATATATATATATATATATATATATATATATATATATATATATATATATATATATATATATATATATATATATATATATATATATATATATATATATATATATAAAACTGACAGTGAAAAGAAGACTGGACACAGTGTGTCATTCAGTAGCCTGAGACATTGTTTCCAAACTTTTGACTGGTCGTGTATGTCTTTTGGCAGCCAAAGGAATGAAAACTGGGGAGGAATTCCTCATGTGCTCGCCTCCTTTCTAGCTCGTTCTCCAACGATACGCAATCCTACTCCAATCAAAGTGTCACCGTCTTGATTAGGATGATAACATAGGACCACTGAAAATGTCATATTAGCTCATTGAGCACAGGCCGAGTAATCAGTTTTGCGGCGGTACTGAAGGCGTCTGTGGAGAGAAGGTGACACTTAATATAAGAGGACTGATTGATGGCCAGAAACTCTTAAAGCACTACAACCCATCAATGTAAATGACAAAAAAGCTCATCTTTGAATGGAGGGCCAATGGAGACTGCTCGCCAATGTCAATTTCGTCATACTTCGACAATGGTCATTGAGATGATCAAAGGTGCACTTTACATGAGGGCTGAGGCCAATTGTATTAAGACTATCGACGTGAGTGGAAACTTAACGCACACCTGGTGGAAACAGCACTTTGAGATTCAGTGTAGTTGCCATAGATGTGGGACAAAACAATAGTATAGAATTTACAATATCAGGAAATGAGATTGAGGAGAAGTACGATGTGGTATGTAAGAAATGAAACAGATCATGCGGATTGTCTGCAATGCATGCTGCTATCCATTTACACATTTGATTAATCGTTTGGAAGGACATAAATAGATCGATTAATTCTGTTTTGTGTTCAGAGCAGACAGGAGCTTATTGAAAGAATTCATGTGGGAGCGCCGACATTGCCGGGTTTCAACAATGCTCATGTGTTCAGCAAATCTGCCTCACAGTGAAAGGTTCTGGGTTTGAACATTCTATTTAGTGTTCATATACTGTAATTCGATTTCCTCCTACATTCCAAACATAAATAGCTTAATTACAGTCTGAATTCTAAATTTGAGTGTGAATGGTCGATTAATTTCATATATATATATATATATATATATACAATTGTCTGTATAGTGTATACCTGCGATTGGCTGACAACCAGTCCAGAGTGTACCCCGCCCACTGCCCAAAGCCAGCTGAGATAGGCTCCAGCACCCCCCCCCCCCCCTTGTGATGAATAAGCGGTCAAGAAAATGGATGGATGGCTGTATAGTGTATACATTTCTTTATCTTTATAATGATGCCCTTTTTAGCCCAATAATGTAAAATAATTATTTCATTCTGCTTGGACAAGCATGCATGCACTGTACACAGTGTACTGCACTCAACTAAAATATAACCGCAACACTTTTGTTTTTGCTCCCATTTTTTTTTTATGAGATGAACTCAAAAGGTCTAAAACTTATATATATATATATATATATATATATATATATATAAATATATATATATATATATATATATATATATATATATATATATATATATATATATATATATATATATATATATATATTAGGGGTGTGAATTGCCTAGTACCTGATGATTCGATTCGTATCACGATTCACAGGTCACGATTCGATTCGATACCGATTAATCCCGATACGAATTTATAAGTCGATTGTTGCGATTTTTTTCATTCAAATTTAGAAAATACTAATCAGTAAGCTTGTAGAGTGTAAGATTTATATGAAAATGTATTATTTATTTATCTGAAATTTCAGTCTTATAGAGGTTGTAATCTGTTTCATGTTTGAACAGCATTAAAATAAAATATTAAGGCTTAATGTTCCGTTCATATAACATTCTTCCATGCTCAAGGTGTGAATCCTAACCCGAAGTCAGACGTTTTGTTGAATATTTTGCCATTAAAAATGGAAGTTTAAAAATCGATTAACACACAAAAAAAAAAAAAAAAAAAAAAAAAGCAATGATGATAAGACGTTGAATCGGTAAGACTACCGAATGAACAATTCTGAGCTCTTAAAAAAAAAATAATAATAATAAAAAAAAATTTTTTTAAATCGATTTTTTTTATTGAATCGCGCGATGTAGTATCGCGATATATCGTCGAATCGATTTTTTTACACCCCTAATATATATATATATATATATATATATATATATATATATATATATATATATATATATATATATATATATATATATATATATATATATATATAAATGTGTGCGTGTGGGGGTGTGTGTGTGTGTGTCTGGGGGGGGGGTGTTAGGCCCAAAAATATTTGGACAGTGACACAAGTTTTGTTATTTTTCAGGGGAGCAAAAGTAATTGGACAAATTACTCAAAAGACTGCAAAAAAATAAAAACATAAAAAGATGGGCCCTTCCCTCATTAACCTGTCATCAAATACGCAGTTAATAGGTCTGGAATTGATTCTAGGTGTGGCGTTTGCATTTGGAAGCTGTTGCTGTGAACACACAAACATGCTTTCAAAGGAGCTCTTAATAGGGGTGAAACAGCCCATCCTGAGGCTGACAAAAAAAAAAAGAACAAAACCATCAAAGAGAGAGCAGAAACGTTCTAAGATGTGATTAATCTGCTGAAAAAAAATATCGTTGCTTAAGTGCCTTGTAAGCGACTGATGACCAATCCTGGGTGTACCCTGACTCAGACAGGCAGTGGAAAACGGATCTCTGTCACTCGGACCATCCAGTTTGGTATTTTGACTGCTTATCTAAATCCTACTGACTACGTTTAAATGCATTCAGTCTTCGAGTTAAGGTCAGAATTCCAGTTTGTGAAACAATCGAGGTAACACGTTACATGTGTGGCGGACTGAGTTACTCTCGTTTACATGTCATGTCATTTGTGCTCAATTGGAATATCCCGACAACGTAACTACGTAAATAACGTCTTTTCTGCTTTTAACTTACTACATTCAATGACATTATATTCATGTCACTCACCACGCTCAATAAAGTAGTCGGTTTCCTCCTCGCTCCAGAAGTGTGGTTCATTGCTGCGCGCGTCATGTTTGTTTACACCGGCTTGAGTATTTCCGGTGGGTCACACGCCAATAAGCTCATATTTGGGTTATTGTGCGCCTTTTCATGGCCTTACAAAACCCGAATATTGTCAATATTTAGGGTTTAAAATTGTTATTGCCTGCATTTAAACGTAGTAATTGTAAGTCCTAAATGTATCTGGGCATGTTCGGGTACATTTCGCTACACTTTGATAGACTACAGTATAAATAATAAATCATCTTGATTCTGGTTGTGCAGTTCATCTCCGCCCTGATCAACACAGGAGGACATTTGGAGGAGAGGAGGAGGAGGAGGCGATGGAATAAGAGACACGGAAAAGGCGAGAAGAGGGCGCTGGTCCAACTTATGACAGCACACTACAGGGGAGGAGTCCTGGATGACCTCTACTGCTGCTGCAGCAGGTGATCGCTCAAAAGCAACCTCCAACACGTGCACACACCATTCTCCCTTTATGGATTATTGCTACCTTGCAATTCACTTGCAATGATGATGTTTGTATTGATTGCTCATTTTATTTCAACTGAATCTGAAATCTGGTCACCTTTGCGTACTCAGTGATCTTATATTTAGACATCGCCCTTGGAAGTACAGTAGTCTATTTATTTACCTGTTGAGAAGAGGCAGGCTGATGACCATTATTGCTCTCATGGTGAGATATGTCCTTACCATCACAGCCGAGTACTCTATTGATTCTGGATGCGGTTTCACTGACAGTTGTTAGTCCTCAACTCAGACGGAGCAATCAATGCAGCAACTGCTCTGGAGGTCAAAGAAGAAACTTAGACGATCATATAAATATATACCACAAGTATACAATCTTTAATGACCTTTTCACATTAACAAAACAGTAAACATGATAAAAAAAAATAAATACATGTTGACAGCATTTAACTCATTCAATCCCAGCCATTTTGACAGAAGCAATCCCGTTCGCTCCCGGCTGTTTTACTGGATTTTGACTGATTTTGCAAGGCCCACAGAATATTGTGTTCAATTGCTATAAAAGCATGGAACCTATCAAAAGAAAGATTAAAGTCTCTTCTTTCATCAGGGAAAAAAAAGTATGTTTCTATCTGTTTCCGTTTTGCAGCAATTAGCGTTAGAAGAGAGCTAAGTTTAATCAGTTTTCACAAATCTATTTTTAATTTTAAGTAATTTAGCTTTTTTTCTACATGGCCCTGGTTGATCTCCTTTGCTCTGCTGCCACCTGCTGGCCGTTTGTATAATAACTACCATTTCTGCAACCGGTCTTTGCACTTGAGAGGCTGCATCAAAGTCTTCTGTATGCTCTAGCATAAAAAAACAACAACAACAAAAAAACGTATAAATACGTCTTTGGGACACTTAAGACATAAAAAAAAACTTATTTATACGTTATTGGGAGCAAATGAGTTAAGGGTTCAAGTTAGCAGGTTTCTTCTACCGTATTGCTCCAAATAGTGGCTGGTGTTTTAATTTTTGGCTTGAATTTGTTTCCTAGTTCTCATGGTTTGTCATTTCTTTGTCTAAAGACCTTCTGCTAAAAGTTAAAAACAAAATACTGTGGGTTAGGACAGTGGTTGGATTAAAAGTTGTTTGTGCATTTTGTATCTTCTTTGTTGAATTGCTTGGCGGTTTACACGCCAGATGTCACACTATTTACAAAGCCGGCGCACCTATCTGCTGTGCTGATAAGCCGTTTTATACACACCAGCCTTGGGAAAGCCAACCAAATCAGGGTGGCGCAAACTTTACTCAAGTGAATTGATGGGAACTGTTTGGTGGCTGGGGCGGCACGGTGCATGACTGGTTAGCACGTCCGCCTCCCAGTACTGAGGACTCAGGTTCGAGTCCAGGCTCCGGCCTTCCTGGGTGGAGTTTGCATGTTCTCCCCGTACCTGCGTGGGTCTCCTCCCAATTCCAAAGACATGCATGGCAGGTTAATTGGGCGCTCCGGATTGTCCCAAGGTGTGCTTGTGCGTGTGGATGGTTGTTCGTCTCTGTGTGCCCTGCGATTGGTTGGCAACCAGTCCAGGCGGTGTACCCCGCCTACTGCCCAAAGCCAGCTGAGATAGGCTCCAGCACCCCCCGTGACCTTCTGAGGGATAAGCGGTCAAGAAAATGGATGGATGGATGTTTGGTGGAAGCATACTCGGTAGTGGGCGGTAAGTTTTGGACCGAGGCCTTCAGTACGGGCTTCAGTGATTTACAGTTATCCACTATACTTAATAACACCCTCACCTCAAGATTATGTACAAAAACACTGTTTAACTATGCAAGGTAAATTTGCATATTTGAGTATGAACACAACAAACAATGGAGTGTTAAAATTTCAGGGTTACATTTTTGAGAATCGATTTTGACTCCATCCATCCATCCATCCATCCATCCATCCATCCATCCATCCATCCATCCATCCATCCATCCATCCATTTCCTAATTGCTTACTCCTCACAAGGATCACGGGGGTGCTGGAGCCTATCCAAGCCGGCTTCGGGCAGTAGTACACCCTGAACTTGTTGCCAGCCAATTGCAGTGATTTTGACTCCTGAAGTGTAATTTTAACATTCTCAGAGTGAAATGGTGGCAGAGAGGCAAAATATTTTAATAGGACAGAGTAGTGGAGAGTAAAATCAACACTGACCAGTATTGACACGTAAATTAATTTGTAAATGTAGTTCAGTGTTTCCAATAGTGTTTGAAACAGCGGAGAAAGCCTTTGAAGCCGCTGACTGCTTTCCATAGAAGATATGGCTGCACGTTAGCACGTGCAGCCATTTGTGTAAGACGATCCTCGCACTGCTCACAGAACAGTAGTCTGACTTAATGTGACTGAATCAAGTAAGAAGTGAAGGAATCATTCCCACGGCAAATGTTTGCTCTCTAGGCTGCGGGCGGCAGTTAAGTGCTCTCCGTCTGGTCACTTCAATCAAATCAACGGTTAATGCACACTCGCCGAGGTTGGAGAGCCGCACTAATCAGGCACAATTGTTTGTGTTTTAAGTAGGGGTGTCAAAGTTAAAGCGTTAATAGATTCATTAATCACAGAAAATTGTCGCATTAATCACGTATTCATGCATATTAATCGCACAAATTTTTGGAACGCACTTGAGCATTGAACATAACCGCGGATGGTTACACTGAAGGCTGCGCAGGTCAGTGATTAGGTCAATGCACGGCATTTCCTACGCCTGTTGTTCCGAAATGAGCGGGGTGACTCCAGTTGGTGTGTTCGGTGGTAAATTTTGCTTTAAAAAACACCCTGATGGGACTTTAGATAAAACAAAAGTAATTTGCGTTTAATTAATTGCTGCATTGCACCCAATTGTTATGATGCTGTTACGTTTTGAGCAATACACGAGTGCACGCAATTCCGTACATGCATTTAATCAATGTTTGCAAATGACATATCATAAAATGCGTTGTCAAAATATTACAGTAACTTGTATTTATTTTATATTACGCGAATACGCATACGCAAGTAATTTAGGTGATTAATCGTGATTAATCCAAATTAAAAAGTGTGATTAATCAGATTAAAAATTGTAATCGTTTGACAGCACTAGTTTTAAGTGACGCTGCCTTATTTTTTTTTATTTTTTTTTTTTTGTAACAATGCGGTATTGAGGAAAGAGTGGGCCAGAGCCGAGGAAAACGGTTGTTTCGGGAGAGTCGTCGGGCCCTGTTAAAATGTGTGGGGAATGAAAATGTGGCAAACGAGGGGGGGGATAGAGGTGGAGATTTAAAGGTCACATGAAGTGAGTCATCCTGAAGGGCAAAGCTGCATCCTCGTTTCTTACAAGTAAAGTTAGCACTCTCTTTTCCATCTGTTTTGTTTGGCTAGATTTGGAATACATACAAATTACATTTACAGTATGCATGGGTGTAGTAATGTCTGCTGAGGATTTGTGAGTCTACTGTATTCTGTTTATTTGCCAAGTTCATGTCCATTGCAGGAGTCCCACCCTGTCTACTGTGCCTGTGGCTGAATACTACTCCAGCTCAGACAATCAGTATTCTCATTTGTGTACAGAAACTAGCAACAACATCATCATCCCTGGCAACAATAAATCTCTGCCCTGACACCAGCATCGCTTTTATTGGTCCATATAGAAAACAATCATGAATCTAACTAAATATAAATCTAGACACATTCCTGTCACACATGATGTACAGTCTGATTTTATTATATGACTGATAGCACAAGATTCATGAATACTGCTTGAGAATGTAATTTTTCTTTAATTAGTTAATCTTATTGTTGTTGTGATATTTTGTCATAGTTACTAATGTTGATTCTTCCACTAAATAACACTTCGTATTCATCATAACATAAACATTTTGGTACACTAAAATTTTTTTTTACAGTAATGCCTTGAGATGAGTTAAATCATTCCTTGAACATGCTCATAACTTTAAAAAAAACAAAAACAAAAAAATGTGTCTCTCAAATCTCAAATAATCCTCCTCCAATTGAAATGAATGGAAATGACACTAATCTTTTCCAGCCTCATAAAATAAAACAGCAACAATGATGTAATTTTTTTTAATGAGAAAAATAGCTGTAATTAGGTAATTAATTTTAATTAAAACAAATGTAAACTTTTTCACATTTTCTCATTCATTTCAATGCCCATCGTACTGATCGTTCTGATATGCACATCTTGACTACCTGGAGCCGATATAAAGGCAAATTCATACTTTATACTTTCCTGCCTGGATGCAGCAGACAACCATAAGTAAATGTGATTTGACTGTAAGATAAGATCATCTTTATTAGTCCCATAATGGACAAATGTACAATTATACTGTAAAAATTATATATGATATGTATAATTATCTTTGTTTTATGATGAGTGTGACAATATACAACCCGCGACAACAGCTTGAAGCCTCCTTTTTGAAGAAGTTACATTAATTTTATGACACAGCTGCCATACAGTGCTCATATCACGAGTTTGCACTTGCAAGTCAAAAGTAAAAATTGGCCCAAAAAAAAAACACAACAAACTGTTATGTTACAAAGTCCCTTTGTGATGTAAATGTATGAATATTTGCTATTACTGGCAACCATTCCATGGTGTACCCCGCCTCTCATTCCATATCAACTTGTGATAGGTCACCCAATGAGGATGTCAATTGCGCATTATAAAAAAAAGATACATTATATGTTGTACATTTACCTTACGGGATGAATCCATCTATCACGATCTAAAGACCATCACAATTATGGCTTCATACTTTTACTGATGGCTCAACCCCCCCACTGTCTGTTTTTGTGATGATTCTGGCTCATGAATGCGGTCCTGGTATTGTGTTTATCCGTCCAAATGGAGTCCGTGCCTGCTTGTTGGGTCACGCACTGTTTCTCTGCCAGGAAGTAAACACATACACAAAAAGGCACGCAGGAACACACAGGCAACCGTCTTCCTGTCAGAAAGTGTAAACAGGTCACAACGCTATTGAGAATTTTGATGAATTCTCCGTCTGTGTATCCATATGCTTTTAGCAAGAGCCCACTCTTGTTGCTATGGTGATTTCCTGCTGTATTTGTTTAGTGAACTGTGCAATTTCACAGCATCGTGCATATCTTGTCAGTGTCAGGTATGGCATATGCCTCTCACAAATGTATAGAGGCAACAAGTTGGGAGAATCACAACAACATGAGTATAATATGCATTTCCTATGACCAACCATTTTGTACCGAATTCATATATACAGTATTCAGCTCTGACCTTAACTCATTTGCTCCCAAAAACGTATAAATACGTTCTATTTTAAATGTTGTGTTTGCCAAAGACGTATTGAAGCATTTTTATGTTGTTTTTTAAGCTAGAGCATACAGAAGGCTTTGATGCAGCTTCAACTGCAAAGAATGCTTGAAAAAAATGGTAGTTATTACAAAAACAGCCAGCAGGTGGCAGCAGAGTATAAGAGATCCACCAGGACCATGTTGAAAAAAGCTCAATTACTCACAATTCTAAATAGATTTGTGAATAATGATGAAACTTAGCTATGTTCTAATGCTAATTGCTGCAAAACGGAAACAACCTTTTTTTTTTCCTGATGAAAGAAGAGTCTTTAATCTTTCTTTTGGTAGGTTCCATGTTTTTATAGCAATAGAACACAATATTCTGTGGGCCTTGCAAAATCAGTCCAAATCCAGTCAAACAGCTTGGATTGAAGGCAATTGCTTCTGTGAAAATGGCTGGGAGTGAATGAGTTAATTTGATTTGTAATATTGTATCTTAAGATTGCCTGATTGTCCACAAATGCACAATAGATTCTACAGTCTCCCCTCCGAACATCTCATTCACCGAAGATGCGCTGTTTGAAATAACGACAGTGCAAGTGATGATCTGGTTATATGGGTCATGTTTAAGACTGCACAGAGTAACACAGAACAAATACTGACAAACGCAGCCTTCCCCTGCCAACATTCTGCAGCAGAGCACTCATGGACAGATGCGAGCTTCGTGCGTTTGCATGTCTGTTCTGTGAGCACTTTTTTTGTGTGTCATTCTCCACGAGTAGGTCAGGGGAATAGCAGCGACGATCACATGTAACATACATGTATTTTAAATGTTAGCTACACAGAGCACACTGAGCTAACAAAGGCATGTGGTTAACAGTCTTTGATTTGTATCACAGTTTCTTATCACTCAATGTTTGGCCTCTTTTTTTGCAGCTTTCAATATGAAAAAAAGAATAACAATGTTTATCAATTGTACTGATGGTGAGATGGAAGGAACATTAATATAGCACATATAGAAATCGGAATAAATCCCAGCAATTGTGTGCTTTGCGTCTTAAAACTGCTGTCTTTGAAAGCATCATGGAGAGTTGTCTGAAAGGCATCGGCATGAATTTTCTCACCGCTTGTAACATTTGATGCTTCGGCGCAAAAACAGAGAGCAGTCATAAAACAGCAGCTACACAGCTGGAAATGAAGGATGTACTTGATAAACTGTACTGTATATACAGCATGTGGAGATTTTTTATTTATTTTTTTAATTCTTGAGATTTTCATGACTTTTGGTCTAAGATGATCAAGTGGCAGGTTGGAGCTGCTGTAGGCACCAAGTAAGACGACGCCAGCTAGAAGGCAGAGGACGACATTCTCCTCCAGGGGGAATTCTTTGTCAATCAAGTTTACCCCATTTGGTCCACAGATATACTGTCAACATCCCTGCACAACAACAACAAATGATTTTTAGCAAAATATCCTCCCGTTATTTTCTATATATTGTCAGGTTGCATTTGAAATATTACCTACTCGAGAGACAGTCGACGAGGGAACATGAAAACTTCCAGGCGGCCTGGACAACTTCCACCTGTTGAAAGTGACATGGAAGGAATATTGTGAATGATCTTGTGGTAGTGGAAAGTCAACCCAATTTATTATGACTATTTTTTAACACAAGTATATTCTATGTATCCCCGGTAGTAGTAGTAGTCTAAACACAGTATT
This sequence comes from Festucalex cinctus, assembly GCF_051991245.1. Lineage (NCBI taxonomy): Eukaryota > Metazoa > Chordata > Actinopteri > Syngnathiformes > Syngnathidae > Festucalex > Festucalex cinctus. Next base: position 20,116,733 of record NC_135412.1, on the reverse strand, counting down.
CCTATTAATACTGCTCTTGTGGTTTATGAGCAAAGGAGCAAAATCCAGCCAAATTTCTCTATTTCAGGGGGCAGCCATTTTGCTACTTGCTGGTGACTGAAAATGACATCACAGTTGCTCAGGTAATAACAATCACGGCTCAGTTTGCTAACATCCCATTCCCAAACTCACAAAATAGGTGAGCCGTGACTGGCCGTTTACTTGAGCCCTGAGCAACTGTGATGTCAATTTCAGTCACCAGCAAAGGTAAAATGATATATATTTGGCTGCTTAGTTCATGTCTGCAACAAATTGTAAAGCAACCCAAAAATGTCCTATTTAGTATTTTGTAGTGTTTCCTCAGACTAGAGAGAGAGAGAGGGAAAAAAAACAGACAGTTGCTAACTTGTCTATTTAAAATGTGTCAAGAGAAGAGATGTGAGGAGAACCTCGCATGCCAAGCCTCCTTCTGAGAAACAAAACAAAAGTCCATGTCAGGGTTTGCGGGAGATTGTGGACCCAAGTGGAGGGAGGCAAAGAAAGGCGTGGCAGGGGTGCTCTGAAACATATTTTAATTTAACGCATAAACAAACAAAGTACACAAAAGACAAACCAAGGCTGGGAACTAAACTTACTAGTTTCAAACTAAACTGGCAGAACTCAGAATTGCAGGGGAACAAGGTGTGACGCGACAACAACAACAACAAGGACTGAACGAAAGCAGGGAACTAAATACACATACTAACGAGAGACACCTGGACAAGACACAAGTGGTTTGGGGAGCTGATTGGGTAACACAAGGGAACGGGAAAACGAGCACAGGTGGAAATAAGACTTGACGAGACAGAACAAGAGACACAAGGAAAACATGACTAAGAAAATTCCAAACCAAAACCCAGACCCTAACAGTCCAGTTCACTCATTGCTAGGATCATGTGCTGGATTATTATTAATATTTTTTTTAAGTCAAGGGAAAAGTCTTGTGAGCTGCACTGTACTTTCTCCTTGCCAAGCCATCCATCTTGACCAATCAGATTAGAGGGTAAATATCAATTCAGTGTAGCTTTTACATGACCTGAAAAGTGATAATGCCATTTTGATTATGCTGTTGAGGTTCCCACTAGAACATTTGAAAACCAAGGTCAGCGCTAACAAAAGAATCAATCATCGGATGGGGGTGGGGTTGGGGGTTGGGGGGGTCACTCTTGTGGGATCTCCTGCTTCGCCCTTACATTTGACTCAGTCGTGAAATTTACATGAGTGCTATAAACTACAGTCAGTGCCATAAATAGTGGGTCGTGGACACAATTCTCGTGTTTTTGACTCTTAACACCATCACAATGGAAGTGAAATGAAATAATGTGTGGTGGTGTATGGAGGCAAAAATCTGGCTCGAATATTTATGGATCTCACAGTAGGTAGAAAAAAGGACGAGCTCACTTAAGAGCTGATCACATTTGACAATGTAAGATACAGTAACTATGCCGATTCTATTTTATTGAAAAAGGGAAATGTTATCTTCATTGAAGAAAATCTGCAAATGTACCGCTTGTACAGAGCGCTCTCCCCTTTCAGCTAAAAATGTCGCGTCTTTGTTTCACTTGGTAAAAACAAACTGGTCACAAAGAAATACCAGCCACCTGTTCTGCTGGCAGGCGATGATGGCCACCAGGGGGCGGAGGCGAGAAAAGCAAGGTGAGCATGTTGTTGACACACAAAGTCAACTGAAGGTGAAAACATTACATGACAAAGAAACAGGACTGTTTACACCGGCAAGCGTTTGGCACACCCTGTTTGGGACCCGCCCAAACAAACAGGATGTCTGCATTGGCAGCTCCATAAAGCAGCAGTAAATCTGCAGACACTTTTAGTGGTGAAAGGGAAATAAATGAATGCCATTAGGACGTGGAAATTCAACGTGCTTGAGACTTACCAGTGGCATCGGTGGGTGAAGAGCACCCCCTGCTGGGCGCCATCAGTGTTGCACCCAGGATAGCCAGCCAGTCCATTCAGAATTCCTTGCAGCGGCCTCTCCATCCACTTCCTTGGTTTGAGACTGGCTCACTAATGTTGGCAGGATTTCGATCATCAGAGTCGAATTTTAGATGCACTTGTTGCCGTTTTGGCTCCCTGACGTCATCACCAGCAGTCCTTGAAGACGTGCTATTCAGATGCTAATCTTCAATATAGCTTCCAATGCCATCTGGGAGGTTTCTGTGGAAACAGGGGCGCCATGGCAACGGTGGCTGGGGTTGCCGGGGAAACGGCCGTCGCCATGGTGATTGCATCACAGCGGGCTATATTTGAGGCGTCCAAAGAGAAGCACGCGTGTGTACGTGGAAGAGATCTCTGCCTCTCTTTTTTTTTTTGCGCTCATTCTCACACGTGTCTTGAGTTGGTGATGAGACACAGCGTGGCGGTCCACTGGCCCCGCATGGCACCTCTACAAGCCTCTATTCTATATGGGGGTTGATTTTCAACACATGTAGTAGCACTTTGGACTAGACTTGAACGCACGGTAACGGCATAGCACAGTCTAATTGATATCATATAGGTTAACTTGTTTTTTTTTTCAGACATTACGTGTGTTTAAAGACACATTGAACACATCGAAACGATCCTGGATATTGCACATTGGCTACGACTGACGAATCACAATTCTGGTAAATACAAGGTGAAGGTCATTGGAGTATACATTTGTAGTCTTTCACAGTTTCCTCGCCAGCTACATCAGGTTCCCTCTCTATTGCAGGCTTTTAAGGAGCGCCTTTTCTCCATACGTGGTTTTCACTTCTTTTTTTTTTTTCTTTTTTTTTACATTGTGAGCACTAAAACCAATTTTAATTCTCTGAATGTGAGTATACGGGACTGTCCTTCCCCCCCCCCCTCACTGATCTAGCACAGCTTCCATGCGCAACGACGTCTGATCCCCTTAGCACGTCCACAATTGACACCAGAACCAACTACACGTCGGTGAAGATCTTCTTGTTGATGTTGATGCAGTTCTGCGAGCTGTTTTGAGTACTGGTGGGAAAATTTGGCTGCTGCTTGAAGGTGCTGTTGATGCCGTGCTCCTCTATCACCATGTACTCGCTCTTGCTGAGCGAGGAAGACGAGCGCGTCTTCCTCAGCTCCTCGGGCTCCGCCAGAGGCTGACAGCTGCCCACGTGCAGGTACTGGGCCTGCTCCTCGCCGTCCGTCTCCCTGTGGTAGAAGTAGTTGAAATTGGACACGATGACCGGCACGGGCAGCGCGATGGTCAGCACGCCGGCGATGGCGCACAGAGACCCCACAATCTTGCCCCCTATGGTGACCGGATGCATGTCCCCGTAGCCGACGGTGGTCATGGTGACCACGGCCCACCAGAAGGCGTCCGGGATGCTGTTGAATCCCGAGTCCGGGTCGTCGGCCTCGGCGAAGTAGACGGCGCTGGAGAAGAGGATGACGCCGATGAAGAGGAAGAAGATGAGCAGGCCCAGTTCTCGCATGCTGGCCTTGAGGGTCTGGCCCAAAATCTGCAGGCCTTTGGAATGACGCGAGAGTTTGAAGATGCGGAAGACGCGCACCAGGCGGATGACGCGCAGGATGGCCAACGACATGGCCTGCTGTCCGTTCCCTTGCCTCTCCGCCAGCTCCGTTCCCAAGGTGATGAAGTACGGGATGATGGCCACGATGTCAATAATATTCATGATGTTCTTGGAGAACGTGGCTTTGCTGGGACACGCAAAGAAGCGCACCAGGAGCTCGAAGGAGAACCAGATGATGCACAACGTCTCCACCACAAAGAAGGGGTCGGAGAAGGGGCTGATGAAATAGGGGAGGGTGCCGTTAATAACGGGCGATAGTGTGATGACGTCTTGGTTCTCGTCCTTGAATTCAGGTAGCGTCTCCAGGCAGAAGATGACTATGGAGATGAGGATGACCAGGACAGAGACGATCGCGATGCCCCGCGCCGGTCCCGAGCTTTCCGGGTACTCGAAAAGCAGCCAAACCTGTCTCTGGAACTCATTTTCCGGCAGGGGCCGCTCCTCCTCCTTAATGAAGCCCTCATCCTCCCGGAACTTCTCCATAGCCTCCTCACCCAACTCATAGAAGCGAATCTCCTCTGAGAAGATATCAATGGGGACATTGACGGGTCTCCTGATGCGCCCTCCTGACTGGTAGTAGTAGAGGATGGCATCAAAACTGGGTCGATTCCTATCGAAGAAGTACTCGTTCCTGAGGGGATCAAAGTACCTCATCCTCTTCTTGGGGTCCCCCAGCAGGGTGTCCGGGAACTGCGAAAGAGTCTTGAGCTGCGTCTCGAAGCGCAAGCCCGATATGTTGATGACCACCCTCTCGCAGCACTCGTGGTCCGGCTCGTATCGATCTAGAGAGTGGTGGCCGGGGAGAGCCGCCGACTCCTCCAGCATGTTGTCACACGCCGCCACCGTCATGACGTCGCTCTCCGTCTCGGTGTATCCGTGGTTCACCAGGTTGTCGCCCCGTGTTTTGCTCGCGCTCGGCGGGGGTGATTGCAGGAGGCTCAGGTGGTCGTCCATGCGCGGCCCACGACGCATCCAGGGACGGCCGCCTCGCCCCCTCCGCGGACCCCGCCGCCGCTACAGCCCGGTGTCTGGCGTCTTCCTCGTCCTCCTCCACTCTCGCTCCCCTCCGCGCTTGCTGTTCCCGCCCACCGCCGGAGACGTGGGGGTTATAAACAAGCCTCCTACCCGCCCACAGCACCGAGCGCCTGGGTGCATGTCCCCGTATTCGGCCAATAGCAGCGCGCAAGGACGCGCGCCCGAAAGCAACAGTCGGCCGTCATTCAACTCGCACCGGTTTTGGGCGTGCCCGCCTCCCTGTCGCGCTCTCGGCTTTGTTACGCACGCACGCACAGACGCAAGCTGGGACGCACGCATGCACATATCAATCTGCCTTTTTAACAAGGTCGTTGCTCACAGATAGGACATTGGGTGTCCATAAATAAAACAGTCGTTCACAGTTATATTAGATCAGGGGTGTCAAACATAAGGCCCGGGGGCCGGATCAGGCCCGCAATGGGGTTTAATCCGGCCCGCGAGATGGTTTTGTAAAGTTTCAAAAAAAAAAAAAAAAAAAAAAAGACTAATGTCGGCCCAATTAATCAGCCGGCCACAATCAAAGCTTATAAATTCATAATTACACAAGTAGGTCTCAGTTGAGCAATGCAACTTGTACATGGAATTGCTCTGAATGTCGTTATTTTAAACACAATTTAAAGTTAGTTTGTTTAAAAAATAAAAGCATGAATCAAACACAAACATGCTGAATAAGACACATTCAACTACACATATGACAAGGATTAACGTCCTTATAACTTCATTAACGGCACCCGGCACACAATCAGTGAACAATATACAGGTTTATGCAAAAAATTTTTAGGACAATATTTGTACAGATGCGCCCCACAATTTAGGGCTGGCCCACAAATAGCGAAAATTTGCATGTAATTGACGGCAATGTTTTAAAAATTATTTTACAATTTTACCGATCCGGCCCACTTGCGAATATATTTTCCTCCATGTGGCCCCTGAGCTAATATGAGTTTAACACCCCTGTATTAGATGGATAGATATGAGATAAATATGAGGAGTACGTGTAACGGAAAAAGTGAAAAGCAACGTGCGAAATAATTAGTGTGTAAAAAAGAAAGCACACCTTTTAATTGTTATTCTCATGAGTTTAAACAGCCAACAAACAATTATAGACTGGTAGAAACACAACTACGCTTCTCTTCTTCAGAATGCACGGATCCAAATTATATATTAATTTATTATTCCACTTCTGTGTCAAGGTTGCAGAAATGTTCTGAAGCTGCTGCTGTCCAAGGTTCTGAAATGAAAAGCGAGGGGAAAAAATGCCAGAAAAATCAACATTTAATGTAAATATATTTCTAAGCTCAGAGGTCACAAATCAAAGAATTCAACTTAAGTGATTTCTATTACGACCTCCCATTACATACAAATGCACATGATTTCAATGAATAAAGAAAATCGATGGAACTGATATTTATTGAGTTCACCTGCAAGCTAATTGTGACACAAAGTAAGGGTTTTATTATACTGGAATCGGAGAAAACGAGGATAATCCTCACATAAGGCTTCACCAGCACTGGATAAAAAAAAGAAAAAAAAAGTGAAGTAGCAGAAAGTCTTTAAGTATAACTGTGCTGGTCACTTGTGAGTGTGCACCCCTGCGCGCATGTGGGTGTAGCAAGTGGGTGGTAATAAATTTGTGAGCTGAGAATAAAAATGCAAAACACTGAAACTTGGCTGCATATGCTGAATCTATCCAACAAAGAAGCACCGAGTGTAACAGCTGTCTTAAAACCTTCACGAGCACATTTAACGCACTGTTTAATGCCTGACAATCACGTCGTAACCATATGCCTTCACAGACACGGATTCGACATCAAGTGAAGGTCACGCATCATCATCTAACGGAGAAAAGAGGCAAAGGGACCTTGACCTTAATTGGTCTGCTTTTACATCAAATTACATCAACCAACATCTGGCAACAGCTGCCATAAGTTCATTCATCTTTTTTCTACAACTAGTCTTATTGATTTTGTCAATAGTCATAATGAGTGTTGTGGGAATTATGTTGTATGTTAATGTCAGTAAATTTAAACGAGCTTACCAATGGCAACATTTACATATTTGTTTGAACACAAGATGTCATGCGGTGCAGTTGTACACCACTGCAATAAACAACAACAAAAAGCCAATTGTGAAATGAGCGCCTTCCTCAAAGTGCTAATTAAACTGAGCAATGGCAGATTTTCTTAAGCAGCTCTTGCATTGGATTGCAAGTAGTAGCACTGTACACCGATAAACACATCATTAAAATTACTTGACATTCCATTCAATTTGTAGCTACTAATGAATTTCAAATGAGTGCACTTCAAGTGTCACCTCAAAATTCTAACACAGCTAAGTGACACTGGGACTAGGACACCGTAACAGACTGTTTGCCGATTGAGGCCACACTGAATAGCTCTTGCATTAAAGGGCCATTTGCTCCACTGGGACGGAGCTCGGAGACAGCTAAAGGGCCTGGAAATGTGGGTTCTTCTCTCCACGCTAAATATAGATCGACTCCAACTCCCATGCCGGCCTGCAAAACTGTGCTATACCCTTGCTCGTTCGACTTGAATGACACAAAAGGCATTGGACCTGGAAACATGCATGGGGGGGTGGAAGTGGCTCATTATGTAGGAAGGATAACTCAAGCTGGCTGAGGTCATGGACATCTGGTTGCACTTGGGAAAATGGCTCGGTTTGGATCCCTCCTGTGTTCACCCAGACAATTCCTGGAAAAGGATGAGGTTCAAGTTCATTTACAGGATGTTAATAATGTGGAGAACAACCTGTCTTTTGTGAGTGGGTGTCCAAAGTATATATTTAATTGGATATTACCCCAAAGGCTGAATGTCATAATCACAACCAGATTGCAATCACGCCTCCTTTGCTTTCACCACCCAGCATTCTCCTCATGATGTCATCATGCTAATATTCACAAATAAAATGACACATTTGAATAAAAACACATGCCTGGGCTAGTGGACTAATTAATCAGGGCCATAGATAGATCTCGACCGCCATGCAGCTGCACATGACAGAGGAGGAGGAGGAGGAGGAGGAAGAGGAGGAGAAGCAGACAGGACAGGGACATCTGTGGAACAAAGCCCGACTGGACAGGAGCTACATCACATCCTGCTGTAACCTCGGCAACAGGGAGGAAGTCGGGTGGGCTAACCTGTGACACTACTTATTGTTTGGACTCGACATAAACAAAGAGTGGGCATCGCAAGTATGGCAAACATGTTTTCTTTTTATTTTTTTAATCGAGAGTTTCAACCTGACTTTGAGTATAATGAATGTGAACATGTGATGGCAGTTGTAGGTATGCATAATAAATGAAATCCCGCTGGGATATTTCAGCAAGCAGGGCAAGAGAGAGAGGCACGTCCCTATTTCAACCTGCCAGTTCCATTCATACACCAAATGACAGCAGAAAAAAACAAAAACAAAAAAAAAAAAATCTGGAGGGCACATTGGGACAAGAGTGTGAAGCGGACTGATCAAAAGGCTGATAAATGTCATCCATCCACACTGGCACTGCAGAGACTAGAGGACTTTGATAAATTATAAATCTCTCTTAATTATCTATTAAATAGATTGTTTGACCCAGTTTGGTGTGTTGGTAGCGTGGAAGCACATTAGGGTAAAATGGAGGAGAAGCAGCAATTAATCACATATAACGGACACATTGAGAAAGAAGAAAACCAAGCTCACCTTTACTTAAAAAGCTTTAAAACAACCATCGCCGCTTATTAAGTGCTGTACGTGGAGTAAATTAGTCATTAGTCATACGATAAGAGTTACAAACAATAAATTAATAACATCAAAACAGGAAACACCATTCAACGCTGAAACAATGCTGAGTCACAGGACAAAAAAAGGCCTTAATGAGAAAGTGTTCTTTATACTCAGCGGGGCATAGACCTGTCATCCGCATAGCAGTAGGAGGATATACCATATTTTCTCAAGACGGTACCCTGGGGCAGCTAATACTATGAAAACTGCAGGGGCCCCAAAACTGACCCCTGTGGAACACCATACGACAGTTGGGCAGGGACTAATATACCTTAATAATAAGGGAGTTAAAAAAAACAAAAAAAAAACACGCACGCACACACCCCCACACACAAAAAACGTGATTTAAGAGGTCCGTGTTTTTTCCATTACCTTCTAGTATAGTTTATTTATAGTTTATGGTTTGTATGCTCTCCCCGTACATGCTTCTTAGCTTAATTTAAGACTCAAAATCAGGGCTCACAAATGTGGTGCCCATCAGTGATGGAACATATGATGATGCCATAGATATTTACACTTTTATTCTTTTTTTTTCCTCCACACTGCTCAATGGAATACTGGAAAAGGAATTTTCGGTGATGTATTGCTTTAACAAAGCTTCCACATCCAACAGTTCATTTTCTATACCGCGTTAACCTCATGGATGAGGGTGAACTCATGCCTATTTGTATCATTTCCTACTACAAAAGCATGCACTAGTTCCTCACGATCAAGACCTCAGAGGCCATAAATGTGCACATGACAAACAGATGGAATTTCCCAGCATACATTACCCCAGATTCATTTCATCAGCTCATACCACACTGTGGTGGCAGTTGTTTGTTTGTGTCTTTTCTGTCGAGAGACTGATACGGAACGAATGAGAACATATTTGCGAGCATCTGTGTTGACGATTCACCTCCATGGCATTTAGACATCAGTGTGACTTGGCCCTCAAAATAAAGCCACAATATACACAGTTGGTCCAGATTGCTGATGGAACATACAGCAGCTATATGCAATTTCAGATTTGTTATTTATTTATTTATTTATTTATTTATTTATTTTTTAAGGCCCGTGATGCAGTAAAGCTGAATCTGCTCCACCGATGAGCAACCAACAGTGGTGGAAAGTAACAAAGTGAAGTGGATTTTTCAGGTACAGAACTATATGTACTTTGAATATTTACCGTAATTTCCGGACTATAAGCCGCGACTGTTGTCACACGTTTTCAACCCTGCGGCTTATGCAATGATGCGGCTAATTTATGCATTTTTTCTAACGGCCACCAGGGGGCGCTCGAGCAGAAAAGAAAAGAGTGAGACAGGTGGAATATATGTATCGAGGAAGATACAAGTTTAATATAACTTCGCGCTTTGTGCGTGTATAAAATAAGCATGAACAGACCCCCATCCTGGAAAATGCAAGAAGAAATGCATATGATGGCAGCTTTCAATGTTTGGAAAGAAAAGCTAAGGTATATTATTAAACCTTTGAAAACCCTTTCTGTGTACCGTCTGTCTTTGTAAATATCTCATGTTTCAATGTGGGCACATGCATCTTATAGACAGGTGTGCTCTATAGTCCGGAAATTATGGTACATTACATTTGCAAAGAGATATCTTTACTGTCTACGGTCTACGCACTACTTTGTCCAAATAGGCTCGTGGCGTATCTCAAGGTGAAGTGTTCCTTGCTACTTCGCACTTCAGTTATTGTGGCTTTTGCTCTATGGCAGGGTTTTCATTTATGACCATAGCTTCATTTATTGTGCTATTTTGTGGACTTTCTTGCTAAAAATTGCCCCAAAATCTTCAATTCCTCCTCGTGGGTGTGTTTGGGAATATGCACTGCTTCACGCAGACGGTTTAGAAACTCAGAACTTGATGTTGAAGTTTTTTCTTTTTAGTTTAAAATGCCTTACCTTAAACAGGATCCCACGTTATATTGTAGCGAAAGGTACTATCCTGGTGGGTATATGACTACCTCTATTCTTTTTCATTATCTTCTTCTTCTTCTTCTTCTTTGTTGTCTTCTTCTGCATCTTTTTCTTCTTCAAAGAAGAATAACTTCCACCAGAAGAACAAATATTTACAACGCTGGCATTTATTCTTCCTTTTACATTTTAACAGTTACATCTAATAAGTTTAATAGGGTCCACAATGGCTCAATAGACGCAAAAATCCCCCCCTCCCGGCTACCCTCAAGAAAAGTCAACATCTACTTCTGGGAAATGCACCTATAGGTCGCTTGCACATGTCGTCACTTCCGCCTCGGATTTCTCGTAGTCGCCATGCTGGGTGGCCCCCATTTACGTAGCGATTCGGTCTAACACGTATCTATCACGTTTGTTTTCTGCGTTTAAAATGGTACATTGTTGCTGCATCGTTGGCTGTTCGAACAAAGCCAAGGGGGGAAATGGTCGGTCTTTTTTCCGAATTCCGAAAATAATTAGGAACCAGGGCCTGGAGACAGAGGAGTGCGGACTCCGGAGGGAAGTCGTTACTTTGGGCTCGTGTGTGCAGCGATCACTTTGTGAGCGGTAAGCTTGTTTACCTTTATTTAATGCATGAGGATTAATAACGTTTCGACCGCCCATATATGGGCAAGTTGCTTATGTTTTGGATTCATGAGCAAGCAAGTTCGGTAGTACAAGCTGGCTAGCGGACGTTAGCCGAAAGCTAACATCGAACATTTTCACCCAAGTAGTGCCAGTGCAAAGTGTTTACTGCTGAAATTGGATTGATTAGTCTTGGGCTTTTAATGCCGATAACATGTTTTTGGTGGCAAAATGTAAACTTGGAAAAAAAAAAGAGACAGAAGGGGCTGATGCAAGAAAACAGACCCCCGGGGGTGATGCAAGAAAACAGACCCCCGGTAGCCTACACATCATGCTAAATAACTTATTCACGGCCACCCTACTGCGGCAAAATAACCAGTCTTTCCATATTTTATTTGTTTATATATTTGTTTATTTTAACAGGTCGCCCTGCGCCCGTTTTTCTGTCCAATCATCCCGACTGTGCTCCAACATTAAAGTTGGGTCCCAAGTTACAACATCTATGTCTCAGCCCAGTCGGTGCCAAGATATGAACGTGCACAGGAGAGACAAGCAAAGAAAAGACGACTCGAAGTGGCAGAGGATGGCTCCAGTAACCTGTACCCTCAAGTACTGCTGACATCATTGACTCTGGTATGCCACTCAGAATTCATTACATGATATATTGTATGCATGAGTGAATGTATGTGTTTGTTTGTGTGTGTACACGCACCTTATATTTTAGAGACATTTGGAAGTGTTTATAGAAATAAGTATTTGCCTGTAGCAATGTTCATACATTAAAAAATGCAACAAAATGTGTACATTTCTTTTACACTGACAAAAAAACTATACTACTTTACTATATTAAACCTATTACTGGTACCGTATTTTTTTGTGATTTTTTATTTATTTTTTTCTTTAGGGATCTCATGCCACACCGACTTGATTGCCAATGACATGATGGAAACGAAGGCGAGCATCAAAGCATTGGAGGAGGACAACATGCGACTGTTTGTTTGGCGCTAATAAAGGCAGCGTTTATACAAATTCTATTGTTGGGTTTGTTTACAAAGCTATACATAATACAAATGACAGGATTTGACTCAATGTGCAATATGGTCCCTCTTAAAGTAATGGCATAAATCTCTATTATTTCTAAAAGCACAAAAAATGAAGTGACTAATGATTAGATGTAGTAATTTCAGGGTTAAAAATTGAACTGTTAATTAATGTAGTTTATTTTAGCACAGGTGCCTACCATCCTGAGATGACGGTATGATGTAATGTTGATGGGGTACGCAATGACTTTCATTATACTATGTACAGAGGAAAAAGTTGCTCTCTTTTAAATTTGTTTAATGTAAGACAAGTACCAGTACTGTGTTACAGTTTTCCCAATAATCCTTGTTTCACACTTGTCACAAAACCACTGTCCTTTTGGCAGTCTAGATTGGCACACTTCAAGTGATATCATTTGATTTTACAATCTGCTGCAGCACAAAAAACTACTTTATTCCGCATCTTTGAAGTACATGAGCAAGTGGTAGGTGACAGCGGCTGAGCAGGAACACTGGAAGTCCACTGCTGATCTAGTAAATGCTCTCCCGAGCAGTTCAGGTAAGGAGGGGATTTTGGGGGAAAAAAAACTCTGGCTTTTCCAACTGGCCAAAACGAGCGATCTGGGTGGACTCGCTTAATCACACTTTGTCCACACCACAAAGTCGCAGAAGTCCGTCCAGTTAAACTCATCTGTGCCTGAATCTGAAAATATTACAAACATTGTAATGAAAATATGAAACATAGAATTAAATAAGAAACTACAAAAAGTAAAGCCATACATACCTGGTAATACTATTGGTGTTGTCGTGACAAGTGATGGGAATTGTTGCCATCCGGCACCAGACAGAAATTGGGTGTTGTGACAGCCTCCTTAACCGTGAGATCATAAGAAAAGCTGTCAGTATGCTCAGTAGTTAGTGAACACGTTTTATTGTACTGGAAACTGAAACTAAAAATACGTCCTCTGAGAGTGGTTACCCTTAACCATTTAGAATAAGTTGATTAAGTAACATGTAACTAGTGAAAGGGTAGCATTAAATTTAATTAAGCCACGGGGAGGCTGTGCAGTTGCTTTTTATTCTTATACGCTCTGCCATATTTGCCTGTTATAAAATTATTAGAAAAACCACATCAGGTAAAGCCAGCTGTGCATGTAAACACAATGATAACAGGAAGCCTGAGAACAAATCAACATTTTTGTGTGCAGAATTACCAACACCATGTGGTTTACTTACGTGCAACAGCAACCGTTTCTTCTGATGCGATGTTAAAGTTTACACTCTGTATCCACCCGCTTACAAAATAATTGTAAGCCTCCGGGGATTTGTTGGCGTGTTATGGAGCATGTTGTCAACACGAGGTAGTGAAAAATATCCAGAGATGTCACATTTGGCCAGCAAGCTTTCTCCGTCAAAAAAAAAAAAATCACCCTTGGTCAGGACGTAATTAGGATCAATCCCGCCACACAGAGACACCTTCTGCCTGTATCGTTGTTTTTGATCTTCCGGTAAATCGTGAAAATACTGCGAAAATTACATCAGGTTGATAAGCTCTACCGTGTAACTCGCGAGTGTACCTTGTGAACCGGCGGACACCCAATATGGCGCCCGAAGGAAAAACTCCCATGATGCATTACGATGTGCAAGCGACCTATTGCAGGCGCTCATGGAACGGTATCACCCGTGAAAAGTGAAGGAACACCGCACCTGGCAGTGTCCACTTTTGGCAAAGTAGAAGTGCCAATAATAGTGAGAAGCATTGAGTTGCATTAGCATGAGAGCGAGGATGCATACTGAACGGTTACCAGTCGACTACACCGTTGGCACATAGACACAGAAACCGTTTACACTCCCATTTACACCTCCTGGGCATTCTGCGTGTGCTCAAATAAGTCACCTAACTTTGTCTGTGAGACGGAGTACCCAAAGAGCACAAGCGGAACATGTAAATTCAGCACAGGAAGAGCCCAGATGACACCCATATATATCTTACGCTACATATATGGCTGGAGCTCGATCCTTGGCGGCCGTGTGTGGGTCAGCTTGTGTTTACAGACAGCAGCTTTATCTACATGCACAATAACATTAGAGTGAGATCCCAGTAAGATTGGAGTCTGGGACTTCATGTGTGGGCACCACCAGCCTTTTCAGCACTCAAAGCTTAATCAGGTTTCATGTAGCATTATAACATCATAATAAATGATATTCCTTCAAACCATTTGCAATTTTAAATGTCACGCATCTCCACTGAATCCCCATACCTCCAAAATCATCACTTTTCGGAAGGAAAAAAAAAAAAAAAAACATGAACGTTGCATCGTCAAAAGAGCAAGTCATTTTCAAAACAATTTTTGGGTCAATACTTCGTTAAAAAAAAAACCACCCATGGACTAACCAAGAGAATATATTTGTGTAAAAATATTATATTAATATTTATTGTGACATTGGAGTAATTGTGATAGGAGGCCAGCAACATTATTAAAAAACTAAATGGAGAGAAGCAAAAACAAAAAACAAAAACTGACGGACCAATCTGTTGACCTAAGTCCATTTACACTCTACACTCCATTTACACACTACACTACACTACACACACACACCCACACACACACAAAATTCTGATGAGGCAAGTGGAAACTAACACGGGAGCATGACAGCTGAGAGGGGCACAAACCAATATACAATTTCATTTACGCAGAAAAAACATATCAGGCAAGAATGAAAGTAACAGATCGGGAAAATGATCTGAATTTCAAAAATGACCATGTTCCAGACAAGTCTGCCATATTTTAAAGAACAACGGAAGTAAAACATAGACCTCCATCAATTCAAAGTTGGGTCAGCCTTAGAGTTTTTATTCCAGATCATTACCAAAAGTGCCATTGGGTCATAAATAAAACCGCACACCAAATGACAAACACCCAAACACAGAAGCTCAAGCAAAAACAACACAGCTGTATAGTGAAGTTTATAAAATAGCTTTACACTGTCATGACTAGGGTCATGCAGGGGTAATGTTTGGGTCTTGACTCATGACTGGGTCACGCCAGGGGTAAGTTTTAGTTCAAGTGTCTGTTTTGAACTGATGTTTGAACTGTTGTAATCGGTATCTAGTTTCAACTGGTTTTAAGCTATGTGATGTCAGGAGCTATGTGATGTCAAGAATCTTTAATCTCTTTACTGGGGCAACAGCCAACCAGAGATTTCCATGTCAGGACTGAATATTTTTCCCCAAGAGACCAGCCCACAATTTAAACGTAACCAATCAACACAGTGGCAGAGCTACGTCGTAGCCAGCCAGGGCTGGTCAGGAGTCATATCTGAATACATTTGTCCTCAAAGTTGATGGAAATCATCCATTCATCTATCCATTTTCTTGACCGCCTATTCCTCACAAGAGTCGCGGGGGGTGCTGGCGCCTATCTCAGCTGGCTCTGGGCAGTAGGCGGGATACACTCTGGACTGGTTGTCAGCCAATCGCAGGGCACAGAGAGACGATCAACCATCCACACTCACAAGCACACCTCGGGACAATTCGGAGCGCCCAATTAACCTGCCATGCATGTCTTTGGAATGTGGGAGGAGACCGGAGTACCCGGAGAAGACCCACGCAGGCACGGGGAGAACATGCAAACTCCACCCAGGAAGGTCCGAGTCTGGACTCGAACCGGAGTCCTCAGAACTGGGAGGCGGACGTGCTAACCAGTCATCCACCTGACGCTGATGGAAATCATTTGTTTAGCTAACAAACAAGCATAAAAAGAAACTTAAATGTAACCTCATTTTGGTGCCGTCTAATAGTCGAGACGGGATTGCGACACAAACCTGGCAGGCTGCAAAGCTACACTAAACACCCGTGTCATTATTACATCCAGAACCTTCATACATGGAAACCCAACACAAGCACATGACTTGTGCAAACATTTTGTCACCTACTAAAACAGTTAGAGGAAGCCGCATTAAACACCGCCTCCTGTGGGATGCTGGTAATACTCACAAATGGCACACATGTCATACAAGAAGGCACACATACTATACAGAATTTCAATTTTACAAAAAGACACTTGCATTTAAACACATATTGTACAGTTTTTTTGTAGTTGCTTTTTTCCCCTTGTTAACCCCTTGGAACATCTTACTCCCATGATGCTCTCCTTGTTAATTAGCTTTTGTGTCCCTGTTGTAATGGAGGACAATGTGATAAAAGCTCTAACCCAATTTTCTTACAGCATCCCATAAAAGGCTTTCATTTGAGACACACACTCACACCCGAGCACACGGACAAACTGATGATTATCTCGTTCTTAATAGCTTTGATAGCTTGAGTCATTCGAGAGCAGGACACTTCTAATATAAAACTTCGCAAACTAAGAACTTACTTTAAGATAATGAATGGGGATTCTATTTTTGTCAGCGGCATTATTTTGAGACGAGTGACATGCGTTGAGGTTCGGGATTGGTGAGGCATTCGTGACTCCTCTGCAGTTGGACATAAAAATATATTAGCGCAAAAAATAAGATAAGCCTATATGCAGTGTTGCAATTTTTACCTTAATAAAAACATTTGTTTTCAAAGCTTTGAATTATGCTTCAATAAATTCCAGAGTGTTCGACAATGTGATGTGTTTTTAAATAGTATTTGGTTGTACCTTGTTGTTTGTCTCTGTGTGCCCTGCGATTGGCTGGCAACCAGTTCAGGCTGCCCAAAGCCAGCTGAGATAGGCTCCAGCACCCCACGCGACCCTTGTGAGGAATAAGCGGTCAAGAAAATGGATAGATGGATGGATGGTTGTACCTTTTTTTGTACACCATGCATGTACTTTTCTAGACTATTACTTTTCAGCGCAAGACATCTCAATATGAAAACATCCTCCTGGAAGAGAGCCATGATGCTTCATATGGCCGATCAGAAAAACTAAATATGTCACACACATCCCATTAAATACATTACATAGACTGTTGAACATCAACATGTAAAGTACGTGCATGATAAACATGTATACTTGCGATATAAAGATAAACTACAATGCCTCTTGGGTCATATGTGACTGTTTTGGGTTAGGTTATGAGATCATTGTATAATGGTGCTCCTATATTTGTCCCTTGTACTGATGATGTTGTCAGTTGCTATGGTCCTGTATATGTTATACTTTATTCTTGTATTTATTACTCTTATTTTGTCATATAGGCCTTTTTTTGTCATATAGAATTGAGCATGGTCCTCAGTGGAGATACTGAGTGTCACATTTGTCAACATGTCAAGGTTTCTGAGCCTGCTCATGCGTCTTAGTCAAGATTTTTCCCTCAAGTGTCTTCTTTGAAGCCAGGCCCGTCACCAGAAAGAAATTGTAGGGGGGGCATTACCTTTTTTTGGGGGGGCACACTTTATCAACCTAAATCTGCACACTTTATCAACCTAAATCTAATGTTCATCAGGTTGAACAGCGGCATTGTGACAACTACAAAAGTGTTCAGAAATATTTTCTGTCACTTAAAAGCGGCAGTTCGTTCTGAAATCTCAGAGAAAAACTGAAAAAAAAATGTCGTTCATTTTGCATTTATTCAACTCACAAGTTCATTTGAAACAAATCCACTCTTCACTTCTGTAAACAACTATGTCCGAATGAATGACTCTGTGACCCAGCCCCTTCTATCTGGAATTGGCTCGCAGTTGCCTTCATTTGCGTGTTGGATTAGGGCTGTACGATATGGACAAAATTTCCTTTCATTTTTGCCAGACATCTCTATTCTTTGATCTTTGACTCAGCATGAGACTTCACATCATTTTACTTTTTTTATGGTGCCTTCTGTATTTTGTGTTATTTTATTTCTATACTTGTACAGATTTTTTTTTTTAGTATTTTATTTGTGTGTATACTTATCTACTTATATTTACTCGAATTAATTTTATTTTGTGTTATTTTATTTCACTTGTGTCTACTAAAAGACTAATTTCTATTCCATGCACAGCACTTTGTATGCAGCAATGGCTGTTTTAAAGTGATTTAGAAATAAGGTTGAGTTATGTCGATGATGTACAGAAACAACATATGGGTTCAGTGAAAAACTAAGCAGAATATCAATCCAAAAGGATGTGTAAAGTGCTGTTTTTTTTAATTAGAACTTAGTGACAGTCATCAACATGAACAAACTTGGCAATAAAAAAGAGAATTCAACTCACATTGTCCTGCAACTGCTTTAGTGATAAATAATTTTATGCTCCTTAGTTGTTGTTGTGTATGTGTGACTGCTTGGGTCTGTTAACAGCATACTGTGTATTGCTACAATTCATCCGTGCTGTGTGGCTTGACTAATTAAAATAAAAGTTTGACACTCACTTGTAAACGTAACCAGTGGACTCAGGATTCCCATTGATGTCAACTGTGTCATCCTGAATCGAGGTTTGGCATTTGGTCGCTCCCATTAAAGCGGCACGACGTGCTCACTGCTCAGTCTTTGTGCCAGCGCCAGCCGGCAAATGCGCACTATCTACCCGGAAGTAGTTTTGGCTAAGGCACGTCTGCAGAGTGCGCGTCTCCCCCCCACCCCACCCCATCCCTCCTGATCCTGATTGTCATTGGCTCGCTTAGTTGTCAATCACAGCCAAACTTGAAAGGAGCTATGTGGTTGGCTGGCACGCCATGCTTTACTTAAAAGAGAAGGCGCAAGTTTACGTGACTGATAGGACGAATAGTTGGTGAGTCATCTTGCTAGGGCGGGCACGGCTGACTGACAGGGCGGGCACGGACCCCCAAGGCCCGCCCATGGCGACGGGTCCGTTTGAAGCCATCTGAAAATCCAATCTTTCTGTTGTTACTTTTCATTTTTGTCTGTAAAGACTCAACTTCCGTTTCCTGTCTGCTTTTGGGTCCAAATTATGCACCTCACGTGACACATGGAGCTGTGTGCAGCTCCAATAGCATCCACTCCTTCTCCAGGATGACGGACAGCGTATGTGGAAATGTTGTGACTTCATCCATAAGAACATTTGCAAAGTCAGAGGTCACTTATGGGCCTCACTTATTCTCAAGAAAACAAAGGACTACCCCAAATTATTACCCCATTGGAAGTTTGAAGGATAGAAGTGTCTTGGCAAGCTGATAAATGAAGATTCAACTGAGTGTGACCAACTAATGGGGCTAATGAGTGACTCAAATATGTCACAATAGTTCTATCCATATAGTTTTATAGTACTCACTGGGATTCATTCTGTCATCCATTCATAATAAGTAGAATGATGAATAGTGTAACCACCAAAGACAGCGAATCATAACATCACGTCTCACGCACTGGCCGCAGACCTCCGCAGCTCCAAACTTTGACAGATGACTTTGTCAGCCAACAGAGGATGCGATTGAGCATGCACTCACCTTGACTGCATGCAAATGTAGGTAAAGTACATCGAAGCTACAGTACACCCTTCACCTCGACTCTTTAGGCAGGAGCTGTATTTGAAATACTGAATGAGGAGGGAAAAAAAATCTGTGGCACAGGATAAGTGAAAATGATTGTTCTGGGGGAAGTTATTTGTGAACCTTGTAGCAGAAATAATTGCAATTCCCAGTGTCATATCTGTGCCTGACCTCATTTATATCATCAGACGGCAGCTAAAGGGCTTGGACAGTGAACATGTGGCGACTTTGGGTTATAAATACACCTGGGAAATGATGAAGCAGAACTCATTCGGAATGAGTACACCTCCTTTGACCTTAACCGATCTTTGTTTGCCACATTTACTATGACACCAAGTCATTTCCCCCTTAGTTTCTTGTTCACATTTTTCCGGAAAAAAAGAAAGAAAAAAATATTTAAAAGTCGGGTGTTTTTCCCTCACAGTGACAGAAATAAGATATCTTCCAAAGCACTTCTCAAACAGCTGCTGAGGAAAATATTTAGCACGTTTACTGCCAAATGTTGTATTATGTTCCACTGCCAAATTTGCTTATTTATCTTTTCTGCTTGTGTAACCAGGCAGAAGACTAACTGAAATAGAATTATACAATTATAAAAATAATAATCATGATGGGCATTTCCTTCATTGGCCTTTAGGAGGAATTAGTTTGTGGTTTATTGGTTAGCACGTCTGCCTCACAGTTATGAGGCTTGATGTTCAATCTCAGCAGCAGCATATCTTAGTTAGTTTTCTGTAAAAAAATAATAAATAAATTCTTGTATGCGTGATTAAAAACGTCACAGTATTGTTATTGTGTAATGAAAAACAGAAATATTCAACCATCAACCATTCACAAATCAAGTACAGCTATCATAAAAGTCCACAGACTTAAGTACAATAAGTGCAGTACTTAATAATACATATACTAATAATACTACTTTGAAAGTTAGAAGATGAATCAGTTTGAAAGCGCTATATAAATAAAGATGACTTGACAACACTAAGCTATTAAATAAAGCTGAGATGCTCTCACATTACATCTCTTGTTTACCAAGTTCGAAATGAATTTGTGGCTTTTTTTTGTGAGTTAGTTTTTATATTCAGCAAATCATCTGGTGGTGCTTTTTTTTTTTTTTCTTTCTTTTTTTTTCCGGCTAACAATTGTGCTGTAATACCAAATGTTTTTTCCTTCCAATTTTAGCTTTAGTTACATTAGTTTTCGTCAACTGAAATAACCTTGGACGAGGCACAAATTTCACAACGGGAAAAATCTCACCTCGCACCACTTAGCAAAACGATTCGCAAAAAGTGGATACAATGGTTAATTATGTACCTTCTGTCATGTAGTGGAATAAACAAAACGGGTTTTTTTGTTTTTTCCAATCAAAATAAAATCCATTCTAAGGCCTCGTCATTTGCATTGATATAGACTCAGTTTTTTTCTTGATAGGTTGACAGATGTTTTATTTCCTTCAGTTACTTCATGTACTGGTCGTCATTTCTATTTTCTACGCAGACTGCATTTGTTCCTTGTTTTATTTCTTTTGAAACAAACTGTAGAAGACCAAAATCTTTTCACTATTGGTCCAATTCTCATCCTGACACACTGACTTGGAGACCATAAATGTGTTCACACTCCTTCAGTGTTCCAATGAAGGAATTTAAGAAGCACTCCTGCTCCCACGTCAGCGCTTCTGCATGTCCACAAACTGGAGGAGGCTGACTCGACAGCACCCCTGCTGGTGGCAGTCAACCAGCGCGCTACTTTTTCTCTCAATTACTTTGTCAACAAAAAAGGTTTACTGCCTACCTATCGTTGGGATTTTACGAGGATTATGCATTCCTTTACAAGATCTTCCTTCATAGTCTATGTAAGTGGCCTACAGATAAGCTGAAAATATTCATGACTTCCATGTCTATTAGGCTGCACACTAAACCCATCTGAAAAGGCCACCTGACTCTCTGTGCGCCACTGACCTTCAGGAGAACTAAATATGGAACGACGCGTGGAATAAAGTGAAGGATGGCGGGCCGGAAGGTAGAAAATAGGTGTGTGATTAGAGGTGCTGGGGATTGGCCTATCACACGGCTGACTGTCCTCCTGTCTGAAATGGCTTCCACCATAGAAAGAAGGCCTAATAGAAGTGCATTAATAATGAAACAGACAAGAGAATAAAGCTGCCAATCATGGCGCTCGGGTCGCCACGACACCGAGTGAATTATTCACGGCAGGCACTGATTAGAACAAGGAAGGTAGGGCGGAGGAAAAGGATGACAGAACTGTCGAAAGAGCATGCGAGGGAGACGGAACGAGGCGAGCGCGAGAAAGAAAGGTATTCGCTCGTTATGTAATGCGCAAGAGGAAGGGGGGAGCTGTGGGTTGCAAACACATCATGACATGACAAAATAGAAGTGAAAGTGTGTGTGCGTGTGCATGTGTGTGTGTTGACAAACACACTGTAAGAAGTGCACTGCAACTGGTCGCTCTGTCATTTCAAAAGCAATCTGAGGTTGACTGCCGTTTTCTAGGGCTGGGTTAAAAAAAATTGATATCGATTCATAAAACCATGAATCGATTATTTTAATATATCTTTTTCCCATAAATTTACAAGAAAATAGAATCTTAACGTCCAAGATTCTTTTTTTTTTTTTTTTTTTTGCTGTTTTCCTGACATTTACTGTTCACACAAATTATTAAAGAATTATTCAAGTATTTTCTTACATTTATGAAAGACCAGACTTGTACTTTAATACTATTCAGAATCTTTTCAGTTTATATTTAAAATTAGTGAATTAGAATTAAGAAAATATGTATCTTGTCCTTTTTGATACCAGTGTTTGACGCCCAATTCACACCGATTGCGGAACGGACGCAGTGCGTTTTCCGTATCGCGGCCGTATGGACGCCGCAAGATTAGAATGCATTCAAGTTTACGTGTCAATTCACGCCAGCTGCGGTGGTTGTGCGTCTGCGGTGCGGAACGGATGCGGATTTTCATGAAGCTGAAGGAATTACACGAGCCAGATAGGAACTCGGGCATCTCACATCAAGGTAAATCCGGTATATTTCAAAATAAAAGCATTTGCTCTTTTTTTTTTTTTTTTGGGTAGCTACCTACATAGCATGACATAAATCGGACATTTAAGACAAAAAGAAAAAGAAAAAAAGAGCTCAGAATAAATTAAACATGCTAAAATACGACTATGTAAAAACAAAACGTACTTACCCATGGTAGAAGAGCCAGAAATAATGTCCAAAAATCATGTCGATGTGACAACAGGCAAGCGTGGCTATTGTTTACAAATAGGAGTCTCTCTATACATGGTTGTTATCGCTTGAACTCAACTCTCCAGCGTGAACTCCCGTGATATTGTGGTCTTGACCGCTGATTCCTCACAAGGGTCGCGGGGGGTGCTGGCGCCCATCTCAACTGGCTTTGGGCAGTAGGCGGGGGACACCCTGGACTGGTTGCCAGCCAATCGCAGGGCACACAGAGACGAACAAACATCCACACTCACAAGCACACCTAGGGACAATTCACAGTGCCCAATTAACCTGCCATGCATGTCTTTGGAATGTGGGAGGAGACCGGAGTACCCGGAGAAGACCCACGCAGGCACGGGGAGAACATGCAAACTCCACCCAGGAAGGCCGGAGCCTGGACTTGAACCCGAGTCCTCAGAACTGGGAGGCAGACGTGCTAACCACTCGAACACCAGTTACAGTTACTTCCTCCACAAAATTTTATTTAATATTTAAATGTGTAATTTTTTACATAATTAATCAGTATCAAATTAAAGTGAAGTGAATCGAACTGAACTCTTGCGAATCGAAATCGAATCAATTGAGGAAATTACAATTGATATCCAGCCCTGGCATGCCGCCATCTTCCTGTTGCACGCTTCAAGGGTGCAGCAAGAGCGAAGGCTTCAATAATACGGATGAAAAATTCACTCACACCGCCGGCAAAAGGAAGCACATGTATCAAACTGTCGAAAACTGCACTGCACAGTAAAACTCCGGAGTCATTTTCCTCGCCACCACTTCCTGCCCTTTCAATTAGCGAAGAAACACGGCCTGTCACTTCCTGGCAAAACTGTGAGTCATTAGGATTCAGTTGGTGGCTTGCATATAAATGTTGCCTTAATATAGCTGCTTTGTGTCATAAATGCACTGTAGCAATGGAAACCATTCAAAGCCATGTCATTGGCACGTGCAGGTTGTGTGTGCGCATGAGGCTTTTCCACTGTAAGAGGTCAAGAATGTTTCCATTAAGCAGGAGGGAATGTTGGAAAGGGCCTATGGTTTCTTTTGTATATACAGCACTGTATATCTTTTGAAAAGAGGACATTGTTCAAATTTAACTGAACATGTTTTTCAATATGCAAATCTTTTCTGGTCGCTGGCTGTATCGAGTGTGAAACCGTAGCAGCCAACACGTGCTGTAAAGCAACTCTGCAATCTTTCCTTCATGACCCACTTGACTTGTTTTTTCCCCAGTGTTGCGGGTGATCAAACATCTTTCCACACGTGAATACAATTGTTTGCATCCTTCAGTTAAAAGGCAAGCTTGCAATTTCTCTCCCAAAAAATCACATTTGATCGTATTTGTTAAACGAGTCAGTATTGTCATGTAAGGTGCGGCGTTAGGACACGGTAGAAATAGTCTTCAAAAATACAAGGTAACAACAGAGAGCAACGCTGGATTCAGATGGTCTCGACACTTGACAGAGAAAACGCGAATGAGAAATCTTGATTGAGGGAGCACATCTGGAGGCATGGACGCAACTTCGAACACAGGGAAGAACACCTTGCATGGAAGAGTACAGATTGGAAATCTTGACACACTGACAAAACTGTCATTCAGAAACCAAGCTAGAGCCTGGCACAGTTAAATACATGACAGAATAAAGGCCTATATGACAAAATAAGAGTGACTATTGCAGGACCATAGCAACTGTATAGCAACAGACAACTTCATCATCATAAGGGACATAAGCAACAACAAAATAAGAGTGACAAACATATCCTAGTCATAATGGATATTAGACAAGACCACAACTCTCAACTCAACTTTAAAACAACCATTGCTGCATACAACGTGCTGTTAACTCATTCACTCCCAGCCATTTTCACTGTCGTATTTTCCTGGTTTTTGACTGATTTTGCAAGGCCTGTAGAATATTATGTTCTATTGCTATAAAAATATGGAACCTACCAAAAGAGAGATTAGAGTCTCTTATTTTATCAGGAGAAAAAGTATATTCCTATCTGTTTCCGCTGTGCAGCAATTAGCAATAGAACATAGCTAAGTTTCATCATTATTCACAAATCTGCTTAGAACTGTGGGGAAATCAGCTCGTTTTAACATGGCCTGGTTGATCTCTTATACTCTGCTGCCACTCAACCATTTTCTGCAGTAGAGAGACTGCATCAAAGCCTTCTCTATGCTCGGGCATAAAACAAACAAACAAAAAAATGTATAAATACGTCGTTGGGACACTTAAAACATTTAAAATATGACGTATTTATACGTTTTTGGGAGCTAATGAGTTAATGGAATAGAAATCAGTCATAAGGTAAATATAAGTAAAAATACGCAATGATCCCATGACCCAACCCAAAACACAGTTCCATATGACCCAATGAACTATAGTCATAACAAGTATGACATGTCAGAAGTACACGAGTAAATGACCAAAAAAAAAAAAAAAAATGAAAATCAGACCTCTCGGGTTCCATTGCGTGCCTCAAATTAGATTCGCAAGAAACCAATCAGAGACAGACGGCCTGATTGATTGACAAAGTGACAATCAACATGTTCAACAGAATTTTTTTTAGATCCATCCATTTTCTACACCGCATACCCTGATGCAAGGCAGATCAATTGCCGAGCACATATAGAGACATTTTTGTTGCCCTTCTTGAATGTTTTGAGCTGTTCATCCGGATGCAGGACCCTTGAACGGCAGCGGAAACAGTTTTGTGACTGTGGGCAGTCGCAATGCCTTTGTTGTCATGAGATTTCATTGTACCCTGCACAGATTCAATGCAATCTGTTCCGGATGCAGCACAGTAGCCCCAAAACATAACACGTTCTTTTCCAACAACTTTCACAGTTTGTGCAGTGCTTTTTTCTTTTCTTTTCTTTGTACACACAATCCAAGAAGACTTAATAGTTTTGTGGTGCATATGTGTGTGTGTCTTTAGAGTGGCAAGACTTTGCTGAGCTTTGTTTTGTTTTGTTTTGTTTTTTTTCTCACCATGATTACACATGATGGAATTGCGCCTCAGGAAACCAGATGGACTCTCTCTCTCTGAAAGCTAAACAGTTCAATTCGTCTTTACAGTCCACTGTTTATTCGCTGGCCACATACCCGGAAAAGCGCACGTCTTTTTTTTTTTCTATTTTTTTTTTCTGGCAAAGGGGCCCATCTTAATGACATGGCAACACTTTTCAAATGGATGGAATAAAAAATGGGAGTTAAAATTTCAAAGTGACTTGACAACAAACCTTAGCATGTTGGCAATACTTTTTTTTTGACAAACCCTTAAAAAAATAATTTAAAAAAAACAGCTGATAAACTTTCAATTTCCGAATTCGACAAAAAAAAAAAAACTGGGTAAATGGGAGGGGGAAAAAAATCAGAAAAAAAGTCAGAAAAAATAGAAAAAAAACATCAAAATATTAAAAATTATTGGAAAAAAAAATGTCGGTATGCAAATTTGCGGGTGCGATATATGAATATGCATAGACTGTAGTTTTAAGTTGTAATATCACCATTCACCACATGATGGCAGATACATATTTTAATTGCACTTAATGGGTTTTCTTGAACGCTAATTTTTAACCAAGAAAGACACACTTTGAAGACAATTTCTCTTCAGTCAGGCTAGCGTGCATGTTTTTTTTGTGTGCGTGTGTGTTTTTTTAATTTATTATTATTTATTTATTTTTTGTGAATGTGAGAAGCAGCAGAAGTATATGCAAAAAAATCAACACAGGAGGAACCAGAGTTGAGACCCAAAAGAGGGACATCGGAACTGAACTGCCAATAGTTCATGTAATGGTCATATGCGCATTTTACAATGACAATGAAAATATTTATTCTATATTCATTCTCCATTGTTGCCAACCATGCAGCCACTTTACATGAGCAATCAGACTAAATCTCTAAATGTGATAGTCAATCTGGAAATTTTAATTATATATTCAATTACTAATCATTTAATAGCAAAACAGAGCTTCAATGGTGCTGAGACAATATCAGATGAACTTTTGCCTATTTTCTTTTCATTGCAACTGCCATTTTCCATTCACATTGACAGACAGCCACTGCTGCTCCCCGGTGGTCTTTACAGGGAATGAGCAAAGACATTTAAATGTGAGACAGGCATGCAGGTAAGGTAAGTGGATAACGTAAACAGGAAAAAAAAAAAAGGGCGAAAGGCAAAGAGCCCGCCTTTGTGTTTCAGTACAAAAGAGAGTAGAAAGAGCCTCAGATACCTGATCAGCAAGGCCAAGGCCCAGAGAGGGAGAGAGCGACAGCCACGAGGGCATTAAGCGCATGTGCGTGTGTAGCTGCAGGTTTTATCCGGGGACCGTGGGAGCAATGGCAAGCAGGTCCCTATTGTGCGGCTTTTACTAATGATGGAGCTAATGAGGGTTTGGGTTTCCAGAGTGGTCCGTTGCAAGTGCGCCGCAGCCTGGTGCAAGGGAGCCAGACGACAGCTGGGACATGTGGGTAGGGGGGGGGGACCCACCATTAATTAATATAAACAACTTTCATCTGTATTCATTTCAGTGAAGATGAAGGATTTCACATGATTCATGTTTGATAGAAATTTGGTTTAAAGAGTTTTATTTTGTAGTTGTAGTATTGCTATTATCCACTAGAGGACAGCAACAAACTGTCCGTTTCCGGCCAAACTGGAGCGCTACAGGCCTGAGCCAAGAGGCCCAGACTCAAAGTGAGAAGTGAGTGAAGTGAAGTGAAGTGAAGTGAAGAGAGGCTCCGAAGGTTTGCTTTGCAAATGCATATTGCTATTCAGGATTTTACTCCAACTTCATAAACTCCTTTTACATTGAAGAAAAACAGGAATCTGCAAATGTGTTTTACTTTCATATATCTGTAGAGAGAACCCTGCAGTTTACACTAAAGCACATGCACACACTTGTTCCATTACTTACCCATGACTTCCTCTTCTCCACAATAGCACAAAAACCATATGCAAACTGTAGTCTTTCATAGGCTTACTGAAAAATAGTAATAGGAATGCGATGAGGGATTTACTGTCCGTAACATGTGCACTTACTTGTTTTGTATAATGAATTAGGAAGCTGTCATTGAAAAAAAAAAACAAAAAAAAAACGAAACATGTCAGCAGTTGCCAGCAGGGAAGTGATGAAATACTCCCCAAGCAAGCGCTCATCCCATGCAGACCTTTCCCAAACTTGTATTGCTTGAAAACAAGCACAGCCACGTGCATTCTATGAATTCAATCCTGGTTTTCAAAAGGTTACTCAAGGCCATGCAAAGTGTGAACGAACCCAACCGAGACAATGGGGAGGGGGAAACATCTGATTCAAGCCAGTGTATATCTTGGACGTGCATTTGTAATCCCAACTCTGTGTGACTGTGTCAACTGTGCAATGGAGGAGAGAGAGAGCAAACGCCAGAAATGGAATGTGAGCGTTTGGGAATTTTGTCCATGCTTGTTTTTAACCGCTCACAACATCAGCTTCAGTTAGTACAATTTTAAAATTCAGCAGTATGCAATCAGTAGACAAAGAATCTATACAAATTTAATGCTCCATATTTCAGACTTTCATTGTTACACCTTGACATTGACTGTTTATTTAATACCAGGAAACAACAGATTTGTTTGTTGATAACATCAACATTGAATGTATTGCAATGAAATGTCACAAAAACACTGTTGATCCCAAGAGAATTGC
This sequence comes from Festucalex cinctus, assembly GCF_051991245.1. NCBI lineage: Eukaryota > Metazoa > Chordata > Actinopteri > Syngnathiformes > Syngnathidae > Festucalex > Festucalex cinctus. The sequence continues at coordinate 20,088,423 of NC_135412.1, read as the reverse complement.
AGGACGTGACTTAAGGGGACTTAATTACAGACGCCAGGGAAAGGAAGAAGCTAATTGGTTCATGAAGGAGTATAGCTGATGCTACTGATTTTGAGGGTTTGAACATGCATGAAAACTTTACAAATGTGTCAGACCTGGCAAAAATCAGCAAATATTTTATTTTATTTTATCGAATTCATACTGGTTGTTTTAAAAAATAGCCCAACATCTCCCCAGTGTCTTAGTTAGAATGCAATTGGCCACCGTGCGGTCAGATGCTTTTGTGTCTTGGCAAGTAGATAAACACGAGCTTAGTGGTTTAGAATAAAGGCCAAAGCACACAAATCTGATGTATGTGGTTGCATTGGCGTACAAATATGAAAGGAACAATACAAGTGATCAATGCCAAAGAACATGCGGGCATATAAACCACATGAAGAACGAATGTTCAGCAGTATACATGTAGTATAGTTGTGTTCACAATAATGGTAGTGCGTTTAAGAAAGGGATTTTTTTAATGCATTGGGGAGTCGGGGACATTGCACATTCTTTTCCAAAAATGACAACAAATCTATCAAATGTGTTATTCCTGAAAGTGAAGGAAAAATAATCTTAGCTTGCATCTGCATTTTTATTGCAGACTCAAACACTGACTGTAGAAACTGGAGAGAAAAAAAACAAAAAACGTTTGCTCAGATTTGGGTATCTGAAAACAATCTAGGGGATAGCAGAAGGACAGATTATCCTTTCACCTAACAATGGATGACAACATTTAAAACTCATTTGCTCCCAATAACGTGTAAATACGTTTTTTATGTTTTAAGTGTCCCAAAGACGGATTTATACGTTTTTTGTTTTTAATGCTAGAGCATACATAAGGCAGCCTCTCAACTGCAAAGAACGGTTGCAGAAATGGTAGTTATTACACAAACGGCCAGCAGGTGGCAGCAGAGCAAAGGAGATCAACCAGGGCCATCTAGAAAAAAAAGCTCAATTACTTACAATTTTAAATAGATTTGTGAAAACTGATGAAACTTAGCTCTCTTCTAATGCTAATTGCTGCAAAACGGAAACAGATAGAAACATACTTTTTTTCCTGATGAAAGAAGAGACTTGAATCTTTCTTTTGATAGATTCCATGCTTTTATAGAGCAATAGAACACAATATTCTGTGGGCCTTGAAAAATCAGGCAAAATCCAGTAAAACAGCCGGGAGCAAACGGGATTGCTTCTGTGAAAATGGCTGGGAGTGAATGAGTTAAGGTAGCGCAGATTGTGTTTGAGCAATAAACATAACTGCAGGCATTAAAGTAAAGCATTTAATAAATTTGTTAATAAGTTTGCATATGACATTCAGAATATTTGTTCTGGTCCAAATATTGGGGTCTTTTTTCCCCCATTTTAAATTATGCAAGTAATTAACTGATTAAAAAAAAAAAAAGAGGAGGATGGGAACATGTAGTGCATCAAAAAAGGTGGAAGTCATCATAACATTAATCTTAACACATAACAGGTGCTCTTTAAATTTGGCGGGTAAAAAATGTTAGTGATTAATTATGATCAAAATTCTAAAATGGGATTAATCTGATTAAAAAATATTCCTATCTATCTATCTATCTATCTATCTATCTATCTATCTATCTATCTATCTATCTATCTATCTATCTATCTATCTATCTATCTATCTATCTATCTATCTATCTATCTATCTATCTATCTATCTATCTATCTATCTATCTATAACATAACTCCTCCTCCTAAGTCTCCTTATGTGTGTGAGAAAACGGCAGCCTTCTTATCAGATGGTAACTAAAGACACTTCTGACACACCATTCAAGCACAACTGTAAATTCTGTTTTCTCTTGGCCCGGTTCCGAGACAGTCTGCTCCTCCCGTTAGGGTCATTCCGATTAAAAGTGCCTGTGTGTTGTGTGTTGGGCCATTTGAAAGGGGGACACCGGATCCCCACCTTGGGTGAGGCAGGCGAAGGTGCAGCGGGCAGTGCAGGGTTTGTCGTGGCGGCCCCCTTTTCTGTCTCTTTCTTTTTCTTGGCCCACCTTCCCTCCCCCAAGGATCTTGTTTCTGCATGCAGGTAAGGCAAGGTGCAGCTCATATGTCAAGTTAGTTGTGAGCAGCTGTGGACTCAAAAGTCAAACTGAATCAAAGCCAAACTATTAATTTGGCGTTTTTGTTTGATTTTGTTGGTTGATGACAGAGCATTATCATGCTGCTTTAATATGGTTTAGCGTTTGCTCTCTGGGAGGAAACACGGCAAACCTCCCAAATGTTTTGTGGCATTCATTTCACAACTTTGGAATTTAGCACTGCCTCAGAAATGTCTTCTTTTGGCATCATCAGTATTTTTCCCTCAAAAATACATTTAATTGGTGAGTCCATTGCTAAACGCAACACGAAAACAAACCGCTAACCCAGATCATCAGTGCCAGAGTTGGATGAGCAGAAATCAAGTGATCTGCCCATTAGGCTTATATAAATAACACTCCCTCCAAAACTCCGTCACAAGGTTTCAAGTTGTTTCCTTCACTTTATTCTTTGCTTTCCCCTCTTCTTTGGTAAATTCCTGTGGCATGTACCAAGTGTTTTAATGAAAGTCTTGAGTCACAATGAGGTCAGCTTGGTCATGTTATAGTCGCGCACCCCGGAGGCCAAATGTAGCGACGGGAGGAATTTTTACAGTTTAAACACAGACCCAATTGCCTTTCGAGCATTTGGAATTCCAGTCAACGGATGCGGCTTTTTAGCACTCCAACTTTATGATTTCCAAAGATCTACCTCGGCTCTGATTGTGGCCACAACGCAGTAATCTCGAGTGCTCGTTTCGTCTGCTCCACGCCGTAAACAGATGATTACAACATGTTTGCTCAGACACAAACACAAATGCTATGCGTTCTGTACATATATCATCTACAAAAAGCATCAGTAAAATCCTCAAGTCCCCAAGGTTGTGATTACTCTGACGAACACAAGCTCCAGCAGAACCTAAAGCACGAACACAACTACGGTTATGGTTGGTTGGATTTCTGGACTCTCTTGAATTGTAAATCTTTTCAAATTCCATTCAAGAATCAAGTGGAAACATATGATGCAAGACTCCTTGTGCGCATACGTGAGAGGGTCAAACTCAAATGTGTCTTTGGTGTTGCGCCACTATTTCACACAGTCACAGACATCAAGAGCACTATTTTCATATCCAGTGCGTGTCTTGTGCAAAGATTTGCGCATGGGTGGAGTTTTCTTTCTTTTGGTATTTTCCTAGACTAGCACAGGTCGAAGTGGTTGTTTGCCATGTTTTGGGAGGGAAAAAAGTTTGATTAAAAGGAACTGCAAGATCTCCCCTTGCGGATGATGTAAAGTTGGCATTTGGAGATCGGTATATAGGGCGTTAGCATGTTCGCCTCCCAGTACTGAGGACTCGGGTTCGAGTCCAGGCTCCGGCCTTCCTGGGTGGAGTTTGCATGTTCTCCCCGTGCCTGCGTGGGTCTTCTCCGGGTACTCCGGTCTCCTCCCACATTCCAAAGACATGCATGGCAGGTTCATTGGGCGCTCAGAATTGTCCCTAGGTGTGATTGTGAGTGTGGATGGTTGCCCTGCGATTGGCTGGCAACCAGTTCAGGGTGTACCCCGCCTATTGCCTAAAGCCAGCTTAGATAGGCTCCAGCACCCTCCGCGACCTTGTGAGGAATAAAGCGGTCGAGAAAATGGATGGATGAACTAGACTTGCCGAAAAATGAAGATACACCCGTTTTTATGCCAAAAACAGGGCAACAAATCTACACTTTTGTGTGGAGCTGACCATCGAACCAAAAATCTATCAAGTCCAAAAAAGGGGAGGATATTATTCAATTTAAACACCACCATTGTCTTCTATTTTTTTAAATGATTTATTTTTTTTTGCCTTACTGATGAATAAAAAAAATAAATAAAAAAAAAGATTACGCACTCAGACCAGCACGTTTTGACCAAATTTGGGATTTTTACAACATGAACTAATGAATCACACACCAGCTTCATGTGTAATACAGGCTGTTACACATAAGTGCCACCATATATGATGCACATTCCCCCTACTTTTTTTTTATATGGTGGAATAATTTTCTGACACAAAGCAATGACATCATCAGAATTTATAGTAATCATGCATGTACTACTTTCACATGTGGACACGGTATATTCCACACATTGCTTGTTTTACTCTTGCTTTCGCTGGGCATTTCTGTGGCTCAGCAGGCAGACTTGTGACTTTACGAGATTCCCTCCAACCCATTAACGTTTCTTTATATCACCTCTGGATACTGCACAGTCAGCAACAGGCACAAATAAGTTTCCACGCTGTGTGGCAATTGGATTGGGGTGTTTAAGCAATCTGTGATTAGCTGGTGACCAAGCTAGAACATACCTCTCCTCTCTCACCCACCCGAGCCCGGGTATGCAAAAGAAAATGCACGTTCATTTGATAATGCATCAAATCACACAGGCAAGACAATACAATCATGATTCTGCTTTATCTCCTGATTTCCAGCCACGTCCCTCCAGATGTTTCCCATCTGTTCTCCAAGTTTGACTTCAGTGCATCATCTGGCATATCAAAGAACCTGGTTTGAGACGTATGATGCGCACTCTTAGACAAAAAAAAAAAAAAAAAGCTTCTTGGATGGATGGTACACCTGCTGGCGGAAGTAACGAATCCAGATGATTTGGATTAGCAGGGTGAAATGGGGAATACAAATGGTGTGTTACCGTTTCCAAATTGAAACCCAAGCCCTCCGAATGTCATACAGCCATACAATGCAGCACGCTACCCATGCTGTGCTCAGCATATGTGGGCTGGATTAGTTTACCGGTGCAATGTTTTATTTAGCGCATGTCAAAGTGTTTGTGCAAGCGTGTGGGTGTGTCACAGAAGCGCTGACCCGTGTCTTTATAAGGGTTCAACAATGTACAGTATTCTGAATGATGCTGTTCGCCAAAATCTGATAAATGCCGACTAATGTGCATGAATATACGGACTACATCGGTGTATGTGTCTGCATATGCATGATGTCTCGTTCAGTCGATGTCACTGCTCCGGTCACACTCATCTGAACAAGGATGCAAGCTGAAACCAAAGGGTTGAATGGCCCTCTTGTAATAACCCTGACATCATTAAAAATAAAAAAGCAACATGGCAATTACTACTTATTAGAGTCTGCCGCCCTCAGCCACACGTACGCTTCAAGTGTTTGCTTGGCTTCCTGGTTTAGTCATCCACAAGTCCACAACTCAACACATTTGAATGCTTGCTACCGGCAAACACATATGGACAATTCTTGATTTTGTAAAATTGTAAACATGGATGTTGTCCAATCAGCTTGTTGACCTCAATAACCAGAGCATGAATCTTGCATCAAGCCAAATTGAGAAGCGGAAGGAAGTCATTTTGTCTGAGAGCTGAGGAACCGTACCAGGCCAAATTTTTCTCTCTGGGTTACGTTAGCAGTGATCTGTTTATGTCACCATCCACTTCACAACACTGATGGATGCTTAACAACTGATTTAGGGAGACTGAGTTGGTGGTGCCAAGAGAAAGTTAGGGATATTTGGCATTCAGGTGAAATTTCAGGATAACCTAAAATTAATGGGAATGTACAGGTGAACTTTATTCGCCCCTCGAATGTCCATGTACATTTTCAATATTTCTGTAATTTTTGCATGTTTTATCCATGAATCAATCAACCAAATGTCCTGCTTCAATTATAATTTGTATTTAAACAGTCCTCTTCGTCATGCTGTTCAAATTTTGACACCAAAATGACACCAAACACTTTTGATCAACAGTACTTCACCACTGAATGGCTTCAAAACAGCCCAACGGTTCAACCCCACCTGGTCAAAATGAAGTTCACTTGGAAGTCTTATTGTACAGTTTAGGTTTATCCTGATATTTCATCTGAAAGCTGAAAATTCCTAACTCTGTGTGCGTTGTGTACATAATGTATACATACTGTAAACACTCACATATACAAATATATAAAACACATACATTACAGTATATCGTTTGTCTCTTTCGGGGCTCTTGACAGTGAAGACATACAGTAGGCTTTATTTAGTTAATCACCAATGGGAAAATTGTGTCAGTGATTTTCCATGCTCATTGGTAGACTTCCATCTTCGTGTGAGAGACATCTATAAACATGTGCTAATGGCCACGGATACCTGTTAATGCTTCACTGTGAGATGCACACATGGACTCTCTCTCGGGACAGACAATGTTTCCTGCGTTCAGATGGTGTTTGTGAGCGCCTGGTGACAATCAGTTAAGGCCAGGGGTTAAAATGATCGTCTTTAGTGTGGTTCGAAAAGTCTCATGGAGGTGCTGACGAAGTCGGAAGGAAGGAAGACATTGACGTTAAAATGTGTCATGTGATGACGGTAACTAAAATGTTGGGATAAATGAGACTAATATTGAAAGAAAAGATTTGAATGAACATGAGACTGATTGGAAATACAGTGCAGGCATGACTAATGTTGGAAATGACGCGATGTCTTTTGTCGGAAATGACTTTTGTCGGAATGTTTAGACAAGCATAGAATTTCCTTTGTCAGATGGTGCCAAGTCAATCGTACTTAAGGCCCAATTGATCATTTGGGAAGTTTTGTAGTCATAGCAGTACAGCTTGAAACGGTTTCCTGTAAAAATTGCTCAGACTCGACTGACATCAGCATTTGTGGTTTTAATTATAGGCTCAAAATCGTTTGAATAACTTTAAACAAGTCAGGTATGTGTCACACCGATGTGATTTTTAATTATGTACACATTTTTTTGTGTACAATATCTAGGCATATATTGTACCAGTAAATAAGGCCAATGGTATAATTCTAACTACTCTTGATAGAATTTGTGCAGGTGGTGAGTAAGTATTATGGAAATTCCAGAAGAATTCCAACCACTTGAGTGGTATTTGACGCTACAGTGAATCATGACGGAAACGAGAAAATCTTGTAACCAGGAGGCCGTACAGTATAATGACACAAAATCAATTCAAGACAACCTGTGGTCAGCATCTTGGCAAGACACCTTACAACTGACCTGGGGAATGTCGCGCTCATGCCACACCTTATCTATGCACTTCTGTCTGCTTACATGGCAAGACACAAACATTTGGAATTCGTGCAGACTTTCTTTGTCTATCTAACAGTTTGAAGAGTGAGGCAGCAGACTGACACTGACAGCAGCAGACACTGGAACAAAGATGGCAACTGTGGGTGTTAATCCAAACAACCGGCCCTTTTGCAGAGGGGCAACCTCCATTTATACACTCCTATAAACACACACAAACATAAACACACATCCGTCACAAATATAACACTGAGACATTCAAACACTGGCAGCATGACCTGCGTCACTCCTCCTGAGCCACATCGATCACTACCAAGCAATTTGGACTCGCTGGTTCACATGATGAATGAAGTTCTCACACTACAAATTGTAGTTATAGTATCATATACATGGCAAGTAATCATCAGTGTTTAAAGTAGCACTAAGGAACTTTTCAACCGTAATAAAAATATTTTCACAACTCTTCTGATGAAACATCGATTTCGTGGTATCTTTGCCAAGGCCTGAGCCGGTCAGTATCGTTTAGGGTTACCCCCTAACCCTAACCCTAACCCCCACTTTGAAAAGGATGGTATGAACACTGCCACACACACAAAAAAAAAACAACCTACTGAATGCTTTATGGCATTCGTCACTTCCCCCTTTCCCCATTCGTTACAAAGATGGAAGTCAATTTGAATGTCGACGCAAATTACTGCTTTCCTGGCAGAAGCTGCAAAACAACTGAAAAGTTTTGTCTGAAGAGACAAAAAAAAAAAAAAAAGGAAAAGGGAAGCTACCCGGATAAAAGGACAGTCAAGGATCAACATTGGCCCGGATTTCACTCGCTGGTGTGAGCTCAAAAACGACGCAATGCGTTTGTCCTCATGGGAAATGTGGTCTTCCTTCAGAGACACAACAATACCACTTTTGTCCATATGGTGCCGCCATAACCAACGTAAACTGAAAGTTTCTTAGTGTTGCTTGAACCCATTAAGGGCTAAAGCGCTCGCCAAAACATGCCTCTAAAACTAATGTGTGACTTTAGAATCACCCTGAAAACCTGAAGTTTTCCTGTAAATTCAACAATGTTAAATATAATTGATATCTCCGCACTAACACCTGTGGCGTTCACACAAACCTAAGTTTATTATTGTAAACCTATCTATCTATCTATCTATCTATCTATCTATCTTTTTAAATCAACAAACTACTGTGTCGCATCTGCGGGTGTATTTACCTTCAACAGTGGAGCGCTGTTGTCGTAACCTTGGGGAATCGAGTGGTAATTATTTGTCATCCATTCCGTTACAAAGCCGTCGAAATTTTCAACATCCTTATTGTCTACAAACATATTTCTTAACAAAATGTCACGTCATATTTCTTAACAGTATGTCACATCACCCTCTCGTGTATATTCTGATGCATTTCATCGGCTAAGAGACCAAGAATTGTTCCAAACAAAATGATGTATCCGCTCTCCCCTGCTTTAAAGGTAGAAGAGCGCTCTAGCGCTCCCAGCTCTGATGGTAGAAACGTGGTAATGCACTCCCGGCCTTATTTGGCTCAAGTTTTACCTCACATTTTTATGTTTCAATTAAGGTTATTTGAGTTCATGAAAATTAACAAAATAACTGAAGCTAAAATTGAAAAAAATAAAATGTTAAGAAAATAAAATATGAAAACAAATGTTTTAAGAAATAATAACTGAAAGTAGATTTGATGTTCAAAAAACTAAAAAAAAAATTAAGTTGAAATCTATTATCAACTTGGTTTGAGTCTATCACTTACAATGCACTGCAATCTCATTGGAGTGTTCAGTTCATTTCTTCTATTGTATCAACTACCTATTAATACATTTTGTGACATTCTTGTTTAATGGTGTGCAGTGAGATTTTTCTACTCAAAAATGGGGTCCTTGGCTCGCTAAAAGTGGGAAACACTAATTTAAACATGAGACATGCCCAATATGGACAAAAGCATTGTTGCGTACGTACGTACCTGGAAATGTCACCAAATGGAAGTTCAAAGAGATGAAAATGTAGAGTTGTTATCCAACCGCATTTTGCGTTGTGCATAGAGTCAAATGTGTCCGTTTCAGTTTCTAAGTAAAAGCCGGCTTGAGAATTTGGAAAAACCTAACAGACTTCTAAACAGTTTGACATCTCATACCCATTACTTTAGTTTGGTTTGTCCATTCCCTGTCAGTAGCAGCATGAGGTTGAGAATTAGTAACACTGGATCCACTCAGTCCCTGTGTTACATCTTTGCCTTACCAAGACATGGACTCAGCAATATATGGGTAAAATTAAACAGCATCCTACGTCGTGCTTTTAATGGGGTCATCGTGCAAGATGTTCCCTCTTTTTGTCGCCTCAACCCCCCGTCTCTCTTTTTAAAGTTCAAAACTGACCAACTCACAAAAGAAGCTTGTTGTTCGGATGAGCATTTCACACGCTTTTGCTCCCTGAGCCTTGGCCAACATTGTGCAGACCTGAGACGTGGCAACAGCAGCACGTGACATCATTAATGAGTCGCTGTACGTAATGCAAACAGGACATCCGTCATTCAGACACTGTTTTGTCCGGTTGGTATTGGCGGAACTTCCTCCAACATTTTTTTTCTGCTCGTGAGTCTCGATTGCTCCTATAAAGTGGAGCATGCGCATGCAGCAGATTTCCAAAGGGGTAAACGACCCCTTCAAAATGGGAAGCCAGATGTTCCTTTGTACGCAAAAAGTGTTTCCGAATCTGATAAAGATGAAAATTCACTCACGTATCTCGTCCATGTTCTGAGGCAACATTTGAGGGCTCTCAAACTCGTATCCCATCCAACAGACTGTAGGCAAACAAAGGTGCGTACTATATGACTGCTTGAGTGTTTGCCATCAGCTTCTCAACAACGTAACCGCTCATTTCAGCGTATCCAATAAAAACGGCTACATAAAATCCGAATCCCTTGTATAATTTCAGATTGAGACAAATACACTTATTTTCTTCCTTCGGTCCTTCTGTGTTTATCGGAGCTGTGTCTTGCGTCACAGTGCTGACGCAGAAGAGGCCGATCAGCTAACACTAGATGAGTAGAACTGATGAGACCAGATGGAGAAAGTGAGAGGAAAAGTACCAAACAACTTTATGAATATTTCAAAAAATGACAACAGTTTGAAGCAGAAAAAAAAATATGTACAGCACAGTGTTTTGGTCCATACTTTTTTGGATTTGTGTCAAACAGCAGTAATCCGAACACAAAATATGACACAAGAAAAAGTGGGTAGTAAAAAATATTCTAAGGCCGTGTGGATGATGTCATTTAACAGTGCGAAGCACACTCAGTCACAATCTCGTGTTTTATGCGTTTTGGTTTACCGTGATGTCATTCAACAAGAATCTATGTTGTTGAAGGCGTGACATGGTTGTGGGCGCGGACACACAGGAAGTTGGTCAGAATCGTAGCCCATAAGCAGAAAGGCTTGCAGTCAAATCCCATGAAGGAACTATGATTCACAAAGAAGTCGTCGCTTTAGGTTGTGCCTTCGCACACGGCTTACTGCCATGAAAATGTACTGATGTGTGTGATCGGACAGCTGAAGTGTTCCTAAAATTTATTTTTATTTTTTTAACTGATGTTGGAATGGTAAAATTCACGTCATTATAATATCCCAGATTAGACACCTCAAATTTTATTAATGGACTTTTAACAGGAACAGGAGGGCTGGTGAGTCGTCAGGTGGCGCTGCATTTTTTGATGATAAAGGGAGGAAAAAGGGGAATAAAGAGAATTCTCAAGTGTGGGATCTGGAGACTGAGGTGGTGAGATCAACGGAGAAGATTCCAAAATAATGTTGTTGTTTTTTAGGGAACAAGTCGACAATAATTTTGGTCAACCTTGAGTCTTTTCCTGTGACTCTCAATGGGGCATCATTTGGCCAAATTGGTGATCACTTCTTCAAGACGAGATGCCGATTTCCCCACATTGGAAACCAACAGGGGAAGTGACTCAGAAGTCAAATTAAACCTGCAATGGAGTTTTGAGTGTTGAACACTCACCACAGTCCATCAAACACAACAGCTTCCCCATTTCCAAGAAAGCTGCACCCATCGTCTGAATTTTGAGATCAATCAGGAAACTCATCTCAGAATTGTGATTTATCGCGATTAATCGCTTAATTAAAAATATTTTTTATCAACATTTTTTTGCATGCCAAATTTGAAGAGCATTTGTTATGTGTTAATTCTTTTGACATTTAATGTTATGAGGACGTCTTCAACATTTTCTGATCCACTGCACACTCTCATCCTCTTTTTCTAATCAGTAAAATTACTTGCATAATTAAATATAAAAAAAAAAATGACCCCAGTAGTTTGATATGAACAAATATTCTGAATGTCATAGACAAACATATGTTAAATGCTTTACTTAAATGCATGTAGTTATATTTATTACTCAAACACAACCTGTGCTAACTTGAACGTAGCCATCCGCTGTCAAGATAAAGGATAATACGTGGTCAAAATTAATTAATCATTAATACGGCATTTTCTTTAATTAATTCGTTAACGCTTTAATTTTGACATCACTATTTAATATTTAATATTTTATATAATATTCAAATTCTAATTCAATGCATTGCTCATATAAAAAAGTGATTGACTCGTAATATGGCACTCCTCACCAACACTGCCCTAATGTGCTCTTGTGTGGTCCAATTGAAGTGGGAACAAGTTAGCCAGACCTTTAAGTTTAAAGTGGGAGAGACATCTTTATTACTCTGAGGTTCACACTCACGCCACAACACTAAACACCAGAAAAAATTTGGCCTAGCAGACCACAGGGAGCTCCAACTGCCCAAGTTCCTTCCACACAGTTAAACATTTGTATTCATTCACTACTTTTCAGCTAAACATACAGTAAGTAAAAATGGGAAATGTTAGCGGTTCTAAAAATAACTATCAGTTCATGTCATGGAGAAAAGAAGTCAAGTAGACAATACAGCTCCACTACTTTCACTGCGACGACTCAGGACAATGTAATCCAGTCGTTGTCCCCGAAAAATGATTGTGAAATGTCTCCATCTTTGAGCAAAGTGCTGAGCTGAGCAAAGGACCAAGCCACCACATCTTTTCTCAGTTAGGGAGGCTTACACAGCAGCCATATAACTCCAGCGGCCTTCACTGATTGGAGAATTGTTTGGCACTGAGGAAGGGTGTGTTTGCCCAGTCCTAATCACACAACCACACACGCACATACACACCCCTACACACACAAATGTATTTTTGGCTCCCATAATATCGAGCTCCACCCCTAGTTTGAGGAATTCATGACTAAAATCTCAACTGGGATCAATCTGACTTTGCAATAATTTTTATATTTTACAGTGACATTTTCAGTTTTTGGTGTTTAATTGTAATATTTCGGGAGATTATTACAAATGAGACAAACAACTGAAGGAGTAATACAACAGTAGCTATGACATCTTTCATTATTTTGGGAAGACTAGGGATTTTTTTTTTCTGCATTCATCCGGTGTGGTCAGAGGTCACTGATAATGGATGAGGGGTTTATTCTACATCATCCAAAAGAGTTTCTGATATGACCTTCACCCTATCTTTCACACCGCAGGTAGGTTGGGCAGATACTCGATCCCGCAGCAAAATATGGTCCTAAAACTCAACTATGCATTTATGGACCCTGTTTGGTACACTAGGGTACAGTCAAGCTGGAGCCAAAAATGGCCTTCCCATAACTCTTCCCACAAAGTTTAAAGGACATAATTGACGCACTTAGCAACAATTCCAACTCAATCATCTTGAAACTTTCAGTAATTGTTCCTTTTTAGTAGCATGCCCATACATTTTCGATTATGTTTTTGACCCCAAGAGAAGAGAAAGAGAAAAGAGAAAACACGTGCATTTTTTTAGTGTGTTCTTCCAGCCTTCAGTTTTTCACCATGTTTTTTGTTAAAACCATAAGCAATGCTATTGTAAAGGATATTAAACTTATAACTGCCTTGGCTGTTATATGGGTCTTATCAGTAGAGACAATGAATGTAAAGTCTACACACCCCTTGCAAAATGGCTGTATTTATTTATTTATTTATTTATTTATTTATTTATTTATTTATTTATTTATTTATTTATTTATTTATTTGGAGAGAGAGAAAAATTTGACTTGAGATAAAACATTACAAAACGTATTGCATTAAAACTCATTCAATGCCATTGACAAGTATACTTGTGAATTACATTTTTTGAACTTAAGGGATCATCTGATGCTGCACTGCTATCAATTTAAAACTTGGAAACAACTTTGCTGACCACCAGGGGTCCATTTCACAAAACATGTCCAACAAACACTGAGACTAACCCTGAACAGTGATTTGACATACACAGAGAGAGGAAACTACGTTTTCAGTTCCAAGACAGCTGATTTGAGGTAGTTTTATCAATGCAGAGTAGTTTCACCTGGAGTTACCACTACACTAAAAAGACCACAGTCAACGGAGCCCCGATTTGTCGAGTCACCACGGCAACGGGGAAGCACCGCCCTCTGCTTCTGCGATTTTTTTTACCCCTCTCAACTGAAAATCTTAATGTGATCATATGGCAAATTGGAACATGTCTTTAGAAAAAAAAAAAAAAGTGCAGCGCAGCGGCTCCCCCTAGAGCATGGCGGCGTGGGAGAACGTTGCTGCTCAACTCAACTCAACTCAACTCAACTCAACTCAACTCAACTCAACTATATTTATAAAGCACTTTCACAAATTATATTTGTGCAGTCTGATAACAATCTCACGACGAATATTCCTGAGCAATAATGCGGCACCTTCATCAATAGGGCATTGTCAAGAGGACATGCCATGTTCGTGACAAAAGTGGACTTTACGCTACAGACTATAGGCGTATTTACGCAATAACTCGCCGCAGTGGACTTTATTAATGAGGAAATGAAATGTCGTGCATGGCTGAAAGGAGGCGGGGACAGAGAAAACCTCGAACTTCATTGTGGTTCATGGGTTCATGGACACTGTTACTATGGTAACTGACAAAGGCTAGAGTTACTTCTTTTCCTCTGGTTTCAGTTACGTCCATTCTGAAACGGAAGATGCAGAGTTTCCCCACATTTCAGGGTTTCTTGACCCAGCGTTCTCACTCAACCTGCTTTGTGAAATAGACCCCAGTAGATGACATTGATGCCCCATTTCAGATCTGAAATCAGCACAGATTTCGAGTCCACTGAAAGTAACAGCTTCATTTTGTGCAACCTACCGTTTTTCTACAGCTAATTAGAAAAAGGCGGAATCAAACTTTTTTTTTCTCTTGGTGAAATGAGAGAGTCCATTATTAATTTGGTAGACTCTGTGTATAATCATTGAACACAATATCCTGTAGGTCTTGAAAATGCCAACATGCTCTAGAATGTCTGGCAGTGAATGAGTTCTGACCTAATGTCTGCACAACTTATTCAATTTTTTGAAATAAAAAAAAAAAAAAATAGCTAGAATGATGTAGTTGCATTAATAACTAATAACTGGGATGTGGCTGTGTTCAGAATGAACATATTACATCAATATCTACTATACATTAAATGGGAGTCAGCACACACTAGATGCCATTTAAAGTGCTGCTGACTAATCCAAAATATTTTTTTGTTGTTCAAGTAGACTTTCCTTGACATTTTTTTTTTCTCTAGCAGAAGCCTGAAGTTTTTCTGCTAACATGGACTGCTATTTGATATCCAATATCCAAGTATGGATTTTTCGAGGATATTTGCAGGCCAGAGAAGCTTGGGATGTTCCTTCGCATTGCCTGGTGTTGGATAAGGTCACGCTCAGATGATGACACATGCTCAGTGTTGACAGATTATATTCAACCTAGAGTCATAAAAGTCTTTATTCATTATCATACTGACTGGAAAGGGACTCCTCAGTCATCACCCAGTACCTTTTCCATTCCCTTTTTCAATCATTTTTTTCATAATTTTCTATTATGACAGCCTTGAGACGCTCTCCACTGCCCCACCCTCCCTGAGAGAAGCGCAACAAATTGCCACGAAGAAAACCAGACGGGTGGACTGTACTAAGTGTGAGGGGAACATCTGTCCACAGCTTACCGGCATGTCAAGTGACGTGCCAGATACGATACAGTCAAATTCAAACAATTGTTCTCTCCAAACAAATAACCCTCTTAAAGTTACCTTTTGACTTTATGTACGTGATTAACTCTGTCAGATGATGATAAGTTTTTCATTTTCTGAACTTTTTGTCCAGCAAACTGCTGGAAGGTTTCGAGTGGATGATGCGTACTTGTGTATATAAGAATAGCTCGGGCCATCTGAAGGCCAAGAGGTGACGGATCTTGGTGGGAGAAGAAACAAATGGTACTTTCAACAGCTCTTCTGTCCTCATTCGTAAAATATGACTCCTTGGAGAACGTTCCAAAAATGAACTGGGTGGTTTTGAAGTTGTATCCCTGCGTTTGCATCATTGCTCTGATTTTCAAAGTGCTCCATTGGAATGTTGCAGAATCTCCAGTTATTCAAGAATCCTTTGTATGTAATAACTCAATGCATGCACCATCAGGACCGGGATTCCCCAGGGATGCATCCTCTCCCTGCTGCTCTTCTTCTTCTACACAACTGCACCGAAATGCAATGTGGAATTCAGTCCATTTGCTTAAAAAATATTTAATTCATTTTACATTTAAAGACATACAACACTACACTACCTCTTTCTTATATTTTAGCTAACGTTTGCCTTCTATAATGTTGCCATACTCCAAGATCACAGGGTGCCTATTTTAGGCACAGGATTTAATTTATTGTTTACAGTCTTCCCTCGCTATAACGCGGTTCACTTTTCGCGGTCTCGCTGTATCGCGGATTTTTTTTAAAGTGCAATTTTGCATATTTTTTTTGCAGTAATATACCCATTTTTTAAAATTTATGAAGTTTTGAACATTATCAATATTTGAACAAGAGAGATATGTGAGAACATGTAAATGCCTCAATGAGAAGTGTCTAAATTGTGTGTTAGGGGATTTTAGAGCCTTAAAACATTTATAAGAATTGTAAAACATAAAGCTAACTACTTCGCGGATTTCATTTATTGCGAGTATTTTTTGGAACCTAACCCCAGCGGAAAACAAGGGAACACTGTATATCATATGCAATGCTACCTTGACATACAAGTGCAATTCATTGTCTGACCAAGACCCTAACTAAATTTACTTGTATATCAAATCAATCCTCTTTTTCAAATGAATTGAAATGGACCAAGCCACTCAAAAAACACCACAATAATTTTTTTGTGTGTTTTTAATAAATACAAATAGCAATGACTTATGTAAAAGATGAACATAGAAGATAGACGTCAAGACGACATTAAGAAATAAACTGTTGTTGATTTGTTCATTTAGGAGTTTGGCCTAGTGAGTAATGTAAAGAGCTGGAATCAGGTTGGCCTGTTTGTTCAGTCTGAGCTGTATTTGTGTATCTTATATATTATGGTTATTATATGCTATGGTTGTTTTTAAAGTGCTCTATAAATAAAGTTGTTTGACTGTTTGTCCTATTCAATAAAGTATGTCGGCAACTGTGGCCTTCCTTGCCAAAATGCGAGTACCTTAATGGCACGTAACTCAAACTTTGAGACCTCCACCTACTTGTAGCGTGGCTCGTAACTCAAAAAACCCATAAAAGTTGGGGCCTTCGTAAGTCAAGTTCCCACTGTATTGTTTTTTGTGAACGCAAACACATTGGTATAATTTAATCAATCATGTTTCGCAACAGTTGACGAAGACATTCCTTCGAAACCAATGGATGCTGACTGACGTAATGTCTGTGGGTGGGAAGTGAATGTGAATAAGCTTGTAAAGTTGATGTCATAAAACAGTGAGAGGGGGAAAAGCAATCATGGACAAATTTCCCTCGTTCCACCTGCATGCTGAACAAATGGGTGTACTATATAATGTAAGGATTTGATTATTGTCAGAAACGTAACAGGATTATGCTTGTTATGCTATTACAAAATTAAAAAATCTTCCATGGATTTCTTTCTATCAAAATGTTTTATATGCAAGTTGCCATAGAGAGAAGTTCACTGTTTGACTACTCCAAAGCTAGCAGTCAATGCTAATGCTCTGTGATATGGATGTCCCAATACAATTATTATTCTTATTATTCTTATTATTCTTATTATTATTATTATTATTATTATTATTATTATTATTATTTTATTGTATTTTTTTTCCAACAAGTCTTAACAGTACCTACCGAGCGTCTGGATAATTCTGAGCACGTTTCTAATGCAGGGGCACCACGTGCATCTGCATTGCTGAGTTACTAGAGGTTCTACAGAATATTCTTAATGTCTCTGTTTACGATTGCAATCCTTTTCCAGTAAACGTGTTTTGATTCAGGCCAAACAAATGACAAAAATGGGCTTGCACAAGTTTGGCCGTGTTAGATCTCATCTGTCAAAAGTGCACGTGTGAGTGAATCCACTTACTGCTTATTTGCACTTGGGCCCGGTCTCTTGGTGGCAGCAAGAGCTGAGCTCATTTCCATGACACGTTGGATGTGGTGCCGCTATTTTCTATCTAATCCCTTGTGCATACTCACTCTGACGTTGGCCTCTTTTAGTCGAAGCACACCAAAGGACAGCTCAGGACAAAAGAACGAGACTAAAAGCCTATAAAACCATGTGATGATGCTTTCTTCTCTGTAAATGTTTCCATGAGTGGATATTCATTCATTACTTTGCTCTTTCTCAAGCAAGTCATCATTTGAGTCATTACTTGAGGGTTTCCCAAACTTTCTCATCTCGAGGTACGAATTTGAAATTGTATTTGTCACTCATGGGACTCAAATGACTAAAATGGAATATATATTGTCATAACATTCACATATTGTATGAACCCATGATAAGGAATAGATTGATTCGGTAAAATAAGGAGAAATGCTTCATGATCAAAAATAACAATCGGTGATCCAATGGAAAAAGGGAATTGTTAGAAAAATATATGTTTTGCACTTATAGAATGTATTTTATGCTAATTTTAAATCACCGGTTGTTTTAGTGGGAGAAAATAAAATAGACCTTCTTCCTATCTCTCTCTTTGTCTGTTCATGTGTGTATACATTTCTTAGAGCCATCAGGTGTATTTGAACGGGAGCGTACAAAAGTGTGGAACTGCCACTGTTCAATAAACATTTTTGACTGTTCAAACATACTCGCAAATACCCATACAAATATTGCACATTTTCCCATAATGCCACAGGGTATTACTTGTGTATGCGCAAGTCAATACCCCATTGCCTTATGGGGAAAAAAATGACAAAACTAAATGCTCTTGCATTTCAGATGTAATAATAAATCATAAAATTTATGAAAAAAAAAACGTTTTTTTACTTCATTTTTGAATGGAATAATGTGAGCTAAATACTAAAAAAAAAAAACAGTGTTTTGTTTTGTTTTCTTTTGTTTTGTTTTTACTTGCATATGTCCAAGTAATACCCCTGGACATTATGGGAAAATATGAAATGTTTGGAGCATTTACAAGTACGTTTGAACAAGTATGTTTGGGCGTACTTGTGAGGATCTTTGAACATATTTGCAAAAAATGTTTACTCTACATCAGCCGTTGCATGTTTACGTATATTTGAACACTCTCAATGTATGCAAGTTTTTATTAAATTGTGTCTAAAATGTTTCATGTCAATTGTATACTAAATGGTTAAGATTTTGCCCTTGACTAGAGTTTTTTTTTTTTTTTTTTGGTTGATCATACTGTGTGATGATTATATTTCTTGAATTAAAAAGAAAAAGTACTTGTGTCTATATGACAAACACAATTATAGCAAAGTTACTTCGATACGTTTAGGGGGACTTGATGCATTTGAAACATCCTGAACTGGCTTGATTCATGCTGTTAATGAATAATCAGAATGAAAGGAAAAATATTAATTGTTCAGTGGCCAGAATATGATGGTTATTAACCACAGTATTCCCATGCAGATGCAGTCTGTGTTAGTAGGAAATATTAAATTTGTAACAGCTGGAGAGATCGATTTTCACTGAGACAATTTCAGTGTTGCTTTGGTTTAATATTTTATGCTCTACTTGGAACTGTAGAGTTGAACTATAAAAGGTGGATATGTGCAATTGTGCATAGTTATGTATAGACACCTCACACTGATAACAAAGTGTCTAAATTTTAACTTATGATGGGGGCATTTAATCTTTTACTCCGGCATAACAAGGCAAGAGTGTGCATGTGACTATCCCAGGTGTGATTGCATTTGTAAGAGTTCATCAACTAACACAGTTGAACCCCTGACAAAGACTTTAGTTTCGAAAAGTAAAGCCTCGCCAGCTGCTGCTTTGTTCAACCCCCAGGTGTCTCTTTTAACTCTCCCCTCGCAAGTGATTGCACGGCTCTCATCTCTCCCTCTCAGCCGTTATATTTCACCAATAATCCCACGCCTCGCTCAGGCCAAGCAGGAATGTTGAACATCCAAGAAAGCCACATTTCAGACAAAGCACACATATAAAAAGTTTCATATTTATGGATCTGCCACAAAAGTTGATGAGCTCTTCTTCCTCGGCCCATGCTACACCCTTTCCGCAAATTCTGGAATAGTCACTTGATTCCTGGTAATTTATACATGGACCGGTGTTGGCTTATCTGCGGCTGGATTTACACTACATTTCTCAAGTGACACAATTCTACTTTCATGTGGTACAGTTCGGACTTGGGTTGCATCGAATTGGATATCCTCAGACACGAATGAAGCCATTTTTAAATGTGATTAGAAATACATGTCCGGTGATTATAATTTTTAATCGGAATTAACCACCTGACTTCAATAGTTAACTCACAATTAATTGAGTTAATTGATGATAAATCACGAATTCTATATCTGTTCTAAATGTACAATAATGTACGATTTTTTTTTCTCTAAATTTCATACTCTGTTAACATAAAAGTGGGGAAAAAATGTTAAACTAGTAGAAGTATGGCCGCACCTTTTAGTCATTGATACAATAATTTCATAATAATTCATAAACTGGAGTTAAAATTAAAACAATGTACTGTACAGTAAAAAAAACGAGTGTGATATTGATTTGTGCTAGGGTCATTTTTCTGCCACTAGATGGCATAATTCCATTTGTAAGACGGCGACAGCTCAGTGCATTTTTCTTTTCATGTTTACAGCTATCTAATCTTAAACATAAAGCAATTGTGAAAATCTCCACATTTTTAAAATAGTAAAATACAACTTGACCCCAGTCTCCACAAATATATGCAGTATTATTACATTTATTACTGCTAAATTTTGACTGCTGTGTTGCGATGGGAATTACCGCACTGCATGCTTTCCAAGTAAGGGGCGATCATTCACATGTTAAAAAAAAAAAAATAGTGGCGTTAAAGGAATTTTAAATGAACTCAAAATTAACGCACTAACTTTGACACCCCTACTGCCAATACAACTGCAACATAAATGACAGATCACATCTACCCTGTTAATATGAGCATGATTGATTACATGCACACAAGCTTGTCAACCCAATCAATGCAAACAAGACCAATGGCATTCATTTGACTGAAATGGTCTGTCGTCATTTACCTCTATGGACCAGTTCTTATGAAAGACGATTTGTTGATTTGGGACAGACATTTATTAATTAATCTTCTATAGTTTTGGCCATAGGGGACAACAGCCAGACATGTGTTTTATGTATCCCTAAATCACTGTGGCTTACATTGAATCAGAAATAAAACACATACAGTATGGTTCTGATGGAACAAAATGTAAAATACGTCATGTTTTTGATAAGGAGTTGTTCGCCGACATTTTCATCCACATTTCAATCCCGTCAAACTGCTGGAAACATTTTTTCCTTTTATGATGTTGAACCTGTCCAGGCATTCGCGATTAGTCACGCAGCTGTTCCTTGAAAGAATTTGCGTTACAGCTGTTGTTTTGAACTTTCAATGGATTATTCTTATTTTTATTATTATTATCCATCCACTTCCCATCCTGAAGAAGCCCAGACATCCCTCATTCAGTCTAGCTAGGGGAATTCAAGGTGTTCCCAGATCATCTGGGAGCTATTGTCACGAAACACCTCACCAAGGAGGCGTCCAAGAGGTATCTGAGTTTCACCCTTTGCTGACTGCAGAACATTAGCTACAAAAAGCAGTGGAACAATACGGAGGTCACCAATCCAAACCTCTGTTCATAAAACGTGAAGAGAATTGCTGCCATATGGCAGCCTCAAGTCTTGTACATCTTCAATCTCCCGTTCCAAAATGCTGCTCTACATGTCAATTTTGTCCACACGACGATGCAGAGGTGTGTCAACCAAGACAGAGCTTGAGGAACTCTGGGCGGGTCTCATCCACCCCCGCCGCCATCCTCAACTCCAGATATAGGATAGTCTACTTCAGAGTCCCCAGACTCTACTTCCTCATTGTATCTGCTTCCTTTAAGTACTCTCCCCACCGACCCACAACATCCAAAGTTTCATCTGTGTTCTTCCTCCTTGAAGGGGTTATGTTCTGTTGAACTCCACCTCGTTAGATTGATAGTATCCTGGCGACTTTATGCTTCCCTCCTTGCTTTTTTTTTTTTTTTCCCCCAGAACCAAAGTGATTTGTTTGTTAATTCAATTTTTTAAGCTTTCTTTCTTTCTCATTAGTAGCACTTTTAGTTTGAATTTCTGGACTGAGGCTTTGGCCACTTTGGACATTTTCACATAGGGGTGTACTCACTGTTGTTGCAAGCTGTTTAGACATTAATGGCTGAGAGTTAAGTTATTTTGAGGGGATAGTAAATTTACACTGCAAGATGTACACCGACAACTTTACAATGTAGCAAAGAATATTTTCTTCAATGTTGGACCATGAAAAGATCATAAAATATTTACAAAAATGGGTACTCATTTTTGTGAGGTATAGTTCTGTATTCTGTTGTTATATGCAATATAGCTAGCTAGCTAGCTAGCTAGCTTGATAGATAGATAGATAGATAGATAGATAGATAGATAGATAGATAGATAGATAGATAGATAGATAGATAGATAGATAGATAGATAGATAGATAGATAGATAGATAGATAGATAGATAGATTTAGCGTGATTTGTGAGCAATATTTAAATGGTGATACTGTGTAAAAAGTTTTAGATATTTGAGTTCATCCCGGGAAAAAAATGTGTTGCATTTATATTTTTGTTGAGTATAAAATATTTCCTAAAACTTTATGAATATATTGTCATGAACGTGTTGGCTGTGTGTTATTTGGGCCAGGGTTATGTTTGGGTCATGACTGTGTGGTCAAGTGTCTGTTTTGAACTGAGGTCAAGTGTCTGTTTTGAACTGATGTAACAGCATCTAGTTTCAACTGGTAATACGCTATGTGATGTCAGAAGCTATGTGATATCAGGAATCTTTCATCTCTTTATCTAGACAACAGCCAATCAGATAATTCCATGTCTGTCCTGTTACCCACATGGTTGTTAGCCACAACCAATCAGATCGATTCACTGTCTATATAAGCCTTCTGAGAAGTGTGTGTTTTGTCGGATTATTACCTCTGTTCCTCTGTGCATCTCCACAGCCCAAGTTAGCTTAGCATCTCGTGATTCTAGATACATTCTCGTGGTTTCTCGTCTGGTCAAGTTTGTTCTACGCCTCTCGATATTGTGCGAATAAAGAGTTAAAATCTTATTTGTGTCTGCGTTTTTGGGATCCAACGCCAGAACATAACATATACAAATTTTTGTGAGATATAGTTCCTTATTCTGTATTAAGTAAGCTCAACTGTATATACAGTTTTCATACCCTTCCTTCAGGTATCCTTGGCTTGGCCGTAGCGCCTCGGTCGTAGCATGTAGCAAACGCGGCGCGTGAGAGTGTGTGTGCAAGGATGCCTGCTAGCTTGTGCACGCCACAGGCTGTCCTTGACGAGACAATAGCGGTATTCTGTAAAGAGAGCCCGTGGGAGGAAGAGTACAGCGGAGTCAATGAGTGAGGAGGCTTCCAGATACGTCAGCGCTTGGCCACCACGAGGGTGTAGGAGGACAAGCCTGGCAACTCAACAATGTGCAGGATGTCACACATACAGTATGCAAACAATCAAGGGTGTCCAGCGCAGGTGACATTCAAGCATGTTTGGGATATTTGACTTTCGGGTGAAATTTCAGGTCAAAACTAAAACACACCATAACGCGTACAGGTGAATTTAATTTGAACTTTTGAATATACAAGTCCAATCATTGAATGTTTATGTATCCTTTGCACAACTGTCTCTTCTCTTAAGCCCTTTTCACACTGCAATATCACACCATTGACAAACACATTCATTGTGAATGTGGTGAGGGGCAGGCACTGGGCGGTGCAGCAAAAGGACTTCCGTTGTCCTTCCGTGCTGTCGCGTCCCTCTTAGATAGAGTGAGTGCAGTGTGAAAAGGGCTTAACAAGGAGCTGCATGGCAAAATTCACAACAGGTGTTTTATTCATGAACACATTTCCAAGGATGTCCATTTGTATGCCTTTCTGTGACTATTCCCATCTCTGTTGACGCCTGCTGCTGATACTCTGTGACACTCTTGTCATGATCTGTTACTATGTTTTCATTAAATTTTGTTTTGTTGTGGGTTTTGTCGTGTTTTGTCACGTTTTCCTTGTGTCCCTTTAAATGTCATGTTTACTCGATCGCTACTCCATTCCATCTGTTCTCGTCAGCCCCATTTCTTGTGTCTCCAACCACTCGTCTTGTCAATTTGTTTCTATTTAGTCCCCTGCTTTCTTTCAGTTTGTTGGGTCATTGTTGCTGCTTTCCTGTTTTGCTCCCGTTACTTAAAGGGATAGTTCAGATTTTTTTGACATGAATCTATTTCATCCTCACCTCCAGTGTGTGCGATCAGCACTGACTTACCCCTGACAGCGTTCTGTGACACGAGTTCTGGTCCGGTGGTGGTCGAGAGGAAAATAGTCCGGCAAGTTGGCTTGGGTCACGGAAATAAAGCGCCTTTCTTCTAAAAACAATTTGTGTTTAAAAGAGTGATACATTTGCATCACAATACTCCTTTCTGAAAAAAGTCAGACGCCATTACCGCCGGCACTACTTTTCTGTTCGTTCGTATCACTGCGCGGCGCCCCGCATACAGCTGATAGACGCGCACTAATCTACAAGTTGTTTGTCTTTTCGAAGGCGGCAGGCGCGCGGATCAGCTGTCTGCAGGGTGACGCGTAGTGATACGAATGAACAGAAAAGTAGTGCCTGGCGGTAATGACGTCTAACTTTTTTCAGAAAGGAATTTAGTGATGCAAATGTATCACTCTTTTGAACACAAATTGTTTTTAGAAGAAAAACGCTTTAGTCAGTGCTGATCGCACACACTGGAGGTGAGGATGAAATAGAGATTCATGTCAAAAAATCCGAACTGTCCCTTTAAGTTAGTCTAGGAATGCTACTTTTCATTTTGTGGTGATTTAATTTCTTGTGTTTCTTTGTACTTTTTGGATTTTGTTCATTGAGTATTTTGATTTGTTATATTTGTTTTTGAGCAGATCAAACAATATGACATGTTCCAAAAAGCCAAACATAGTAATACATTATAACAAACAATCAGAAAATAATCATGGCAAGAAACAAAACATCATGTATACCAGTGGCAATAAAGAAAGCTCAACATGTGCAACTCATAATTAAAGGAGTGGTAAGAAGAAAACATATTGAATCCCACCCTTATCTTCCATCAATATACACAGCATTCATGCAACTTCCGCTTCCCTAATATTTAAATTACATCCATTCAAATCCTACTGGTCAAAAGCACGTTTAGAAAACTGGAACATTTACAGATACAGTACTATCTAAATAATAATTTGTACAATTTTAGAATACAATATGTTGCGGCAATAATTGAATACCAAACAAAGGAAATACAAATATTATATACCAACACGGTAAAGTATCATCAATACTCACAAAGTAATGGAATATATTTTGACTTTTTTATATATATATATATATTTTGACTAATTGATCCATGTGCCTTATGTGCACTTTATGTAAATAAATACTTTTTACTTTTTTTTCCCCTTTTTTTTTTAAGATTACTCCTGCACCCAGGTACCGATGCTTAGGTCCATCTTTTACCTCCACACCAACACAATCAACATAATATTACTCTGCTGATAAACATGTCAAAAGTTCTTGTTATTAATTCATTGATTTAGGTTTTATTCACTTGTATAATTACTTACAATGCTTTGTTTTACTTATCTTCCTCTTTATCTTTACTGCATAACCGAATACTGTTTCATGTACTGTTTCATGCACTTTGTTTGTACACAGCAATGCTTGTTTTAAAGTGCTTTACAAATAAAGTTGAGTTGAGTTGAGTAAAATGAAGGTATTCCAACTTGGATATGCATTGCTCATATTAGACATTATTTCAGGTCATGAATATAATAATGATACACCTTTAAGCCGAACGCATCCAGTGTACAGTATGTGAGCAACAGGAACGAGTTCAAGCCCTTGCAGCAATTGAATGGAATTTATAGAGCTGTAAATTGATTATGACTCATCTCAATTATTGCTGGGCATGCATGCATGCACATGCACTGTAATAATGATTTACTGCACATTTTCGGGAACAAGCACCAATGCAACTAGTCTTGATGTTTGCCTTGGGGCATGCTGCATTAAAAAAAAAGTTATTTTGGTTTTAATTGTGGTTACCGGTGTGACTCAGACATCCTAATATAATCATTTGTGTCCACCAAACATTGCAACATGCACAAATTTCTTGTGAGAGAAACTGTGTGCAGGTCTGTCTGAAGTGGTCTCGCTGACACAAAGTGTGAAATATGAGCGTTTTAGCGCACTTCTGACCTCTTCGAGCACAACCAGCCCAACATGCCCACCCCCTCCTCAACAGTTCTCACCATGAAACAACCCCAGGGTCGAGCGCGAGGGCAAAGTCCGCCGTCTGGGGGGTTTCCCCTTTCAGCTCTCGTCCCGATAACAAGGGCCGAGGCAAATTTGACAGTGACACGAGCTCGGGCATGAGGCAAATGCTCACTAGGGATTGAACTTTGATGGGGGGGTCAACATGCTGAAGCAGATACAAAAAGGGAGAGAGACAGACCCTCTCAAGCACCTGTGTTCATCTTTATGGGTGCCAGTTTGCACCCAATAAAGTTTTCTTACTAACACCAAAACGGTACCAGCATATCTGATAAGATTAAAGGAATTCTTCGCTACAAAGTGGGGGGACAGTGATGACACTGATACAATCCTTCCTTTCTCTCATTTTTCTATCTGTCATAGAATAGGGGGTGGGACGACTGTTCGGGTCAATGAGAGCTGTTAAAGAGAAGCTGTTGAAGACAGCAGCACTTGGAAGCAGAAGAGAGGAGAGTGGGAAAAGTAAAGATGCAAAAACAAGAAAGAAAGGTCACTCTTGTGTAGACCAACCAGAGGCCCGAGCGAATGTCGGTTGTGGGTGAGTGGGGTTCACTTTTCATCTCGCTGTCTCTGTAGTAGCTGGGCTTTGCTTCTGCTCTCATTTCCTGACTGTATGAATGTTACATGACATATCTGACATGGTTGTTGCAGTCTTCACCAAATACTCCCATCTGGAAAGGTATTTTGGATACACTTATACTTGCAATAACTCAACCGTTAACGACATTTTGGGAAGCATTTGCTATCAAGGGGTAACCCGTTACATGTGTGCTTCAAGTGTGTTGTATTTTGCTGCGCTCACCAACGGAACATAAAATGCAAACGCTACGATAAGTGTACTGATGAGGAGGTGCGGAATCTTTAGAGCAATTACGCGGACGAAACAATCCAGGGGGATTTTGAATCTGCCACGTGAAACGCCCAAGCTTACCAACTCATCTCGACAAAGCTGGTGGGAGCTGAAGATGACCCGCGAAAAGCTCAAAAAGTTTCAACAGGACGCCAAGAAAATGAAGGGCCGCATCATTAAGAGTGGAAGCGACCGACGGATCAACAAGTGGTATAACACATTGGCCATACCCTGCATACCATCGTCAGGGAGAGGCAAAGGACTCGGCTGGCTCTCCTTCGGATCCCCCCGGAGGAGCTAGACCAAGTGGCCGGGGTGAGGGGAGTCTGACCTTCCCTGCCAAAGCTTCTTCCCCTGTGACCCGGCTCCAGATAAATGGACGCATGGATGAAATCCGTGTGACTGTTTAATGTAATGGCTGTGTGGTTTTAAAAGGGAAGTAACTGATTTGAAAGCCAGAACAAAAGCTTCAGTTTGTCGAAAATTTTAGAATGTCCTGCAATAAAAAAACAATACATTTGGAATATTTTCAGAATTTACTTATAGTTGTAATTGCACCAAAAAAACAAAAAAACAAAAAACAAAAAAAAGTTCATTAGGCTATAGACATACTGGCCCTGCCCACTTCAGATCATACCTCTCGCTACTGTACTGTATTGTTTTCCTCCCTCCAAGTGGCAGCATATATCAGACGGCACTAGGACCTGCGGTGAGGAACACCAGGAGGGAGGGAGCAGTATTGGGACTCTTGTTTCTAAAGTTTTAGAACAATCCATTTTTCGAGTGTGGGAGAGAGACACACAGAGAAGTGAATGACCCCAGACCTGGATGCACAGCTTTTGAAATCAGGAGCAAGATCTGACTTTGGGATAATTTTGAAGAGTGTGTGGTGGAATATAAGATAACCTTTTTTTTTTTTTTTTCTGGAAGTTTTCACTCACTGGGGAGAGAAGGAGAAGGAACACTAACAGGGTGGTGAGTTTTTCCATTAAAATATAAGCATGTGTGGTGTGGAAATTGAATCTTCAAAAGCAAGGGGAGCGTGTTGCCAGAGATGTTGGCTTTACAACTTTTCGACACCTGCTATTAAGTGGAAGTGGAGCCTCTGAATTGACATTGAGGTATTCTGCTGATGGGAGAGCAATTTCACTTCAAACACATGAAACACACCAATTACTTACTGATAAAAAGTGGGTGGGGTGATAAAGTTGAGCTTTTTCTGGAATTCAGAGAGAGACAACTCCAAGAGTGCAAACTGACAAACAAGAGACTATTTAGGAGAGGAATGCGAGAAAAGGAGGTTCTCCAAACTTCAATTGGAAGCAGCTTGGTGTTCTGGAAACCCCTGAGACATCAGGTTACCTTCTTTCTCTGTTTGTCTGTCTCTCCCCCTCTCCTTCTATCTGTCTGTCTCGCTGCTCAAGTTACACAAGCCTTGAAGGGCTCGTAGATTGGGATGAGCTCCAATGTCTCATCTGAAATATGCTGCTGAGGTTCCCCATGAGCTTGTCTGGGTGGGGCCAACCTGCGGACCCTCTGCTGACAGTCAGTGTTTATACCTTGGCAGGTATACTGGACGTATGTTCTCCACTGTTCATATCGGCGTGTATACAAGTGTGCATGTGTGTGTCAAGAGAGAACTCATTCCTGCCACTCCTACCAGGGAATTCCTTTTTGGCTTTGACAGGAGAGGAATGTCACCCGGGATCCAAATTTACTATAAATCTTCCAACAGTCATCACAAACCAAAAGCCTCCTCCAACCATTTCTGGCCTGTTCAATATATACAGTCCCACCTTGAGGTTCAAGTTCCTCCAATGAAATTTGTGGAAATGGCATTAATCGGTTTTGGATAATCCAACTAATGTTGCAAGCTGCCTTGGGCTCCTCAAATCGTATTTTGTATATTGCAAGTCAAACTGCTTAATTTTTCATCAATATTTGTTTATTGAGCTGTTTTTATGAGCACTGTTGGGTCCATTCTTCGAAACCTCAACTGCGGTAAACAAAAACATAAAGTGGTGTGTGAATGGAAGGCAGATGGACAGTTTTCCAGTGCAGACAAAGATGTCTATGATTATTCATGACCGGCTCAGGTTTCCTTTGAAGCTGAATTACAGTTTTTCTGATGCTTGCATGTGAGGGAGTGGAAGGCTTGTGTATCGAGACAAAAGGAGATCTTACAATCGCCCCACAAAATGAATTAGGAAGTTGGAGTTTTCCTATCCTTTTAAAAGATCACTTTAAAATGTGAAGTTTATTTTATTTTTTTTAAACCTCAGATTTTACCCACAATAGGTGAAATCCACAAAATAGTCACAAGAGTATGTGTTTTTTTTTTTTTTTTTAATTTAATTTTGATTTTTTTATGACAGTTCTACCTAAATATGTGCACGTGAGCTCCAGGTAGTACTTTTGAGGTCTCCATAATCACGTTCCGTATTATCATATCAGTAATAAGCAGTCCAGTCTAATAAGTGGTATGAAAGTCAGCAAATGTTAACATAGAATTTGCTGGCTGTTAACTGGTTCGCCTGGACCTTTCCTTTGAGAAAAAAAATAAAAATAAATAAATAAATAAATAAAAAGAATTAAAATAAAAACCTGTGCAAAATGCTCATTTTACACTCGGGACTAGGGAAGACTTTAAGCTGTGATCCTGTTGTGTTTTCCAATTCACCACACCATGCTACATTCAATTTGAAGGTAGATGTTGTTTGGGGAAAAAAGAAATATAAAATGTATCTTTACTTTATTACTCAGTGGCAGTAGCACTTTCACAGATTCCAACTGTTGGGGAGAAAAGTTCAAATTGTTATCTTTAAAAGGAGACCAAAACTATACTGATACTCCAAAATGTTCAAGAACAGCTTTACTTTGGGTGTACCTTTTCGGGGCATTTTTAGGTAAAAATGACAGGTATGATGAGGGACTAAACGTTAGCTACTCTAGTGTTTTTTATTTTATTTTTTATTTTTATTTTTTTTACTATTATTATTTTTAGTGTAAAGGGAAATTCTCAAAGGCAGCTTATGGTGACATTGACTCATATATAATATTGCTTTGGCATCTTGAGGCCAAGGAACTATGTTGAGATGACCAAAAGCGCTTCATTTAGTCAGACCTTACCTTTGTTGATAGAAAATGTGCTTTGCTGCTATCTTGTGGTATCTATAGGCTACTCTAGTGTTTCAGTGATCATCAATTGAGGCCGTCAGTAGGCCTTCTAAGAATGTGCTTACTAGGGGTGTGAATTGCCTAGTACCTGACGATTCGATTCGTATCACGATTCACAGGTCACGATTCGATTCAATAACGATTAATCCCGATACAAATTTATAAGTCGATTGTTGCAATTTTTTTTCATTCAAATTTAGAAAATACTAATCAGTAAGCTTGTAGAGTTTAAAGATTTATATGAAAATGTATTATTTATTTATCTGAAATTTCAGTCTTATAGAGGTTGTAATCTGTTTCATGTTTGAACAGCATTAAAATAAAATATTAAGGCTTAATGTTCCGTTCATATAACATTCTTCCATGCTCAAGGTGTGAATCCTAACCCAAAGTCAGACGTTTTGTTGAATATTTTTCCATTAAAAATGGAAGTTTAAAAATCGATTCACACACACACACACAAAAAAAGGCAATGATGCTAAGACGTTGAATCGGTAAGACTACCGAATGAACAATTCTGAGCTTTTAAAAAAAAAAAAAAAAAAAAAAAAAAATCATTTTTTTTTAATTGAATCGATTCGACAATCGCGCGATGTAGTATCGCGATATATCGCCGAATCGATTTTTTTTAACACCCCTAGTGCTTACTGTATTTTGTGAACATTTGTTGTGTAATGTGATAAAAAGTACACAAGCATCTATGTCTATATTCCCTCTATCCTAAGCACCTGTGGAGGCTGAGGCAACTAGTGGCGGTTGACTATATTAAATTAGCTAACAAGGTTTACTTTGACGTAGACGTTAAAAGAAATTAACTGCAACAAAGTGATTCACAGTAGTTATTCGTGGGGGATAGCTGTAGTTGTCGTTTTCCAGAAGTCAGGTAGGACAATGTATACAAACCTGGACAGATTAGGCAACAGTGAATATAAGAGATGAGGATGGATGGATGGAATGGTGTGAACAGACCTCGACTGCTCTTCGGGACACCTGGGCAGTGGACAACACACCTGGACTGTGAGTTTAAATGTGGCTATTTCACCTCAGGCCCATATCCAAATTTAAGCCCTAAATAAATGAGGTACAGACAAGTAGCTGTATTATTGTGTACCGTATTTAAAGAATGAAAACTCAAGTTCTTAAAAAATGTATTTTGGTAAACATGGTCA
Organism: Festucalex cinctus; assembly: GCF_051991245.1. Classification (NCBI taxonomy): domain Eukaryota; kingdom Metazoa; phylum Chordata; class Actinopteri; order Syngnathiformes; family Syngnathidae; genus Festucalex; species Festucalex cinctus. The sequence continues at coordinate 20,057,164 of NC_135412.1, read as the reverse complement.
AAGTAGCAATTATGTTTTAACAGTGTCTGGAATGTAAAACACTACGGCCAGGCAAGTGAAACTTTGTACCACTTTAGAACAGTTAAATGCACGAAGTAGTCGAACAAATGGTAAACGTGCCCTGCTGTGCATAAACAGTTGTCACGGGGCCTTTTGATCAAACAATGCCAGCAGACACTTTGACATCTGGAACAGTGCCAGATGGCAACGGAATTTCAATTCAATTTAAGTCTTGTTGGATTACTTTTCCTTATTTTCTCAAAACTTTTACATTAAATGACTATAAAAAGCAGACATAAGTAATTTCCCTTTTTAAAGGTCTTCTAACAAGATTAGGTGCTTTTAAACAGAAAAAACAAATAAAAAACAAAACTACAATTCGTGATTAATTTGGCCTGTGTGGTGAAGTGAACCTTTAATGATTTATGTTTCTTTGATGAATCACCCATTTCCAACTAGCCTAACAATCCCTCCTTACAGTTAAACCCAGTTTGACAAACTTCAGGATGCGTTCAAGTAAACAATTCCAACTCGCTAAAGTGTCAGCGTGATTTTTCGAGAGCGCTGACAACTTAAACCACTGTGTGTTTTTTTTGTGTTTTTTTTTGCACCGCGTTGCTTTCAAGCCGACTCACTGTTTCCTTAACAGCCGGGCTGGCTACCACAACAACATCTCGTGCGTTAATTGCCTCGGGCTTTCTGAAGGAACGATTCAGTCTGAGGCACGTTAATGCATTCCAACTGATTTTTAAGAGCATTGTGATAAGACGGTAAAAACCTTTGTAAACAATTCATTACCAAACGATTTATTTGCGGATGGAACAAACAACAATGCAATCGAAAGCAGTGGTTCTTGAACTTTTTACAAACAGTACCATCTCTAAATAAATAAATAAATAAATAAATACTTGTACCATCATGACACCAACTTTAAAAGTCACGGTCATTTACGGTCGTGTTATAATTACTGCACTACTTGTCACTTCAAATTAAGTGAAGACATCATTTGCTGTCAGTGTTCTGTCCTACCATACTAACAGTATCATTACATTACCGATACTTAAAGACTTTCCGCATATGTATGCAATTACCTAACTGTCCATGGCTTGTTTGCTCAAATATTAGTGGCTCAAACTATTGGAGACAGTTTCCCTGTGTGTTTTCAATACTGTGCTTGGCCAATAAAGATGATTCTGATTCTCATTCTGTTTTTGTAGAGAAAAGGCCTAACCGGTCCTTAAAGGGATACTTCACTTATTTATCCCATTATAGGAATAAAAAGTTAATATTTTGTCTATAATTAATTTGATACTTTCATTATTTTTCGCATACAATTAATGATTAAAAAAAAACAAAAAAAAAAAAAACATTTTGCCACTTTTTGTCGCCTGAAAATGACATCCATCACAGGTGCTCAGGTAATGACCAATCACAGCTCACCTGTTTTCTAGGTTTGGTCATGTGACATTCACAAGCTGAACTGTGATTGGTTACCTGAGCCCTGAGCACATTGTGATGTCATTTTCAGTTGACAGCAAGTTGCAAAATGTGTTTTTAAAAAGGTACCAATTGTACATGGAAAATAATAAAAATATCACATTTATTATAGACAAAATATTGATGATTGACTTCCAAAAATGGCTAAATAAGTAAAGTATGCCTTTAAAAAAATGAGGCAGTACTCACAAGTGTACTCAACGCTTTTGTTCGCCACTGTAACATTAGCACAGTTTCTTCAACATTTAACATTGCACTTAAACACAGGTAAATAAAGATGTACATGGATGGATGGATGGATGGATTGGACAAGTGAATTGCACATAAAAGTTAACTAAAAATGTACATGATGTTTGAAAACATTTACAAACGATAAAATACAACATAAAATACAAATGAAATGTACTTAAAAATGTTCTATACTGAATTAAGTAACAAAAATGAAGCCACAGTAACTTTTTTGAACAACCAGTAGTACTTGTACCACACTTTGAAAATCAAAGTGTCATATTTTTGTTTGGCAAAATGAGATCATAATTACCGGATCATACCAGAACTGCATTGTGCCACATGTCAATGTGAGCGGGCTAACACGTGTTCTGGTGGTGCCCCCACAGTCGCACGGGTTCGTCGGAGGTCAAGGGAGAGCGACCCGAGATCTTCAACTTAGCATCCGATCCCCCATCACAGCCCTGCTTGAGGACTCCTTATCAGCCCCAAAACGTTCATCCTCATCTATAAAAGATTTTTTGATTGGAAACACAGAACAACAATTACTCACAAAAACATTGATATAAGATTCTAGCGGAACATTCAACATTTTCCGTAAAAGACAGTATCACCTGTTGTAACAGCAGCTGGTTCCCATTCCAGCCGTTTATTCAGAGCTGATGGTGGTTTACTCATCCTTTAAAAAGACTCGAGCTTGTCCTTGGCTGTGAATGTGGATGTGAAAGTTTGCTTTTTCTGTGTAAGCCCTGAAGATCACATGTTTAAGGAAAGTGGATGGATGTTTTGGGTTTTTTTTTGTTTTTTTTTGGCTTTTTTGATCAGCATTGCCTAGCATACGTCTATTCGCCAACCACAGTCCCGTTGACTTTTTTTTATTGCCTCATATTGTTGTTTTGTTTGTTTATTTGTTTCGTAATTGTCCCTTTGTCGATATTGTTACGTGAGCGGGCTCACAACATCTGGCGTGAAGTGAACCAGCTGAGGTGTTCGGTGTGGGCTTTGTGAGGTGAAAGGTCAGAGTGTGACCTCAGGGTTACCATAGCTGTTGGTGGAAGGAAAGCTGAGATCTGGAGGACACTGGAGCTTCAGCATTGTGAAGCACGTGGCAAAGGATTGAGAAAAAGGTGTGATGTCATCTGACATTTACTGCTCGCAAACATCCTTGTCATTGCCTTTTTTATGAATATCCTTATCAAAATATATATTGAACAAATATAATATAACTCAGCATTGTTCTAGGATTAGTGTATTTTGCAAAATTAATAATAATAATTAAAAAAAAAAAACACTTAATGAACATGTATATGTCTGCCATTTTCCCTTTGTTTTTTTTCCTGTATTGGCGCAATGCATTATGGAATTTATTGTTTTTCTAGTGACCACTGGTTTGTTCACTACTTTGCATGTGTTACACAGTGCTCTCCATGTATTACACATGATGTGTAATACATGGAGAGCACCATATAGGATAGGACAAACGTTTTCCTTCAAGAGCCGGACACAGAAAAATAGAAAGAGGTGAGGGGCCCCTTTGGAATTTGTTTCTGTTAATGTAATTTAAAAAAATATATATAAAACCAATCTTCCAAGTAATTTTGTATTGTTTTAAATTGTAATTTAAAAAAAAGAAAAAAAAAAGAAAACAGCAACATCACAGCTAAGAGGTGAAAAGCAAATTTTGGTGTCATCAGTAGCCAATGTGACCTTGACTAGGAGCAGAAAACCATTTTTTGTTTATTAGCTTTATTCAACTTGAAGAGATTTTGCCATGCCAAATATTATTTTGAGTATTTGATGTGGACCACACAAAAATGGAAGCTGGGCCCGCAAATGCCCCCCTGGCCATAATTTGAACGTGGTGATATAGGTGTTAATGTTAAATCATTCGTTCATTACCTACTTCCTAATCACTATTGAAATTTTATAAAGTGCACTACATAATTCACGCATTACGGTAATCTCTCATTTATCACAGTTGCCAGACAACATAGATGAAGGCACAGGCAGCTCATGTGCTAATATGTGCTTGTTTTTATTCTTTGATCTTTGTACAGTAAAGCAAAAGTGCAGGGGATGGAGTGTATCCTTGAGTACGGGGAGAGCGATTAGCATTTGTTTTAACGAGCGGTTTTCTGATACAGTGGTACCTCTACTTACGAAATTAATTGGTTCTGGAAGAAAGTTCTTAAGTAGAAAAGTTTGTAAGTAGAGACGCATTTTCCATGTAAATGCCCTAATCCGTTCCATGCCTCCCAGAATTCAGACATAAATGTTTTATAAAGCATAAAAATGCATCAAAACATGTAACAAATACATGTTGCAATTAGATTATTACACAATAAATGAGAGTTGTGCATAATGTAAAAAACAAAGAATAAAAATGATGGTCATTTACCTTTTTAACTGCTGTCCTCATCGTTTTTTGCTCTCTTTGGTTCATGTTCTCCTCTCTCAGAGGTTTTTTTTTTTTTTTTGCCTGGTGTTTTGTAAAGAACTTATCCTTGGATGTTTGCTTTTTTTTTTTTTTTTTTTTTAACAATCCTTCGTTAATGTCCAATGCAAGCATCATCTTAGTGAGCAAACGCCCGACTGGTGAACACTTTTTCTGGGCGATTCTTTTAAACAAATTCTGAAACTTCATGGAAACTTCCGGTATGGCGAGGCATCTTTTTTTTTTTAAAAAAAGGTCAGTCTCGTCGCAATTAAAAACTTACTGTGCCTTCATCAATCACCAATTGTTTGAATTTTTGCACAAATTCGTCGGCCGTTCGTTCATACATTTACGAAAAACGGAACGCCTCATCGGCCGCGGGATGAATGATGAGGACGCTGTATAGACACCGATCTAGTATACGCTCATACCTATGGTAGAAGGTTCCTCTTAGCCAATGGGATGCCAGAACGATGCACAAACACCGATTTAGTATTTACGCTCATAGGTACCTATGGTAGGAAATAGCCATAGCCGAAAGTATGTTGCGTTCGGTAATGTATTTTTACCTTTCGTATCTAGAAATTTCTTTCGTAACAAGAGGCAATATTTTTCCGTTGAGGCGTTTTGTAACTCGAAAATTTTGTATGAAGAGACGTTCGTAAGTAGAGGTTCCACTGTATGTATATTGAATTGGCTAACAATGGTTACTTACAATTGTGTGACTTAAATCAGTTATGCTTTGTCAGAGACATGTGAAATGATCCCCAACTTTGTCTTTTATGCACACTTTCCTCCTCATTCGTGTTTATTGTGACATAAGTATGTGGTAACAGTCTGCATAGAGAAATAATTGCAAAATCCTGCAATAGGCTATAGTTAATAATCCACAATTTAAGTACGATAGTTTGGTGGAGCACCAAAAAGTGATCCGCAATATATTAATGTTATATCATTGCTGTTACATAATTACGATGTCACTGTCAATCAAAGATCAACTTTAGCTGGTGGACCTTCCAGAGTAAATAATGACTAAATAAAGCATTTCATCACCCTCTTAAAATAATTGCTTAAGTCATTTTTTTGCCTTTTTTTTTTTTTGCCTAAATCATCTCCTCATGATGCAAATGGTTGTTTTTTTTGTTGTTTTTTTTGGTTTCCTGAAAAATCTGAGAAAATTATTTTAATAAGGTGTTGATTAATTATATTAATTGATGGCACTATAAAGGGGAGACACTACGAAGGTCCGATATAGTAGATATGGAGTGATTCCAAAAACATCTGTGGCGATGCAGATGTCATGTTGGAACCAAGAAAGCATGCAAACAACAACAAGAACTGAACAAGCTGGGGGATAGTGCAGCTACAAAAACCATCTGACTAGAACCGGACACACACAATGAACCGATAAAGCCCAAAGTGCATGCAGGAGAGCTTAAATACACTCCAGTTAATTGACACAATGAGGCACAGCTGAGCAGAACCTGAAGGGATGGAAGGAGCTGAATGGTTTGGAGATACATGAGGAGCAAAGAAACGATACACAGGCGAGACCAAATCGATAAACAAGCTGCAGACAGAACAAATATTCAGTCTAATTTGTAAACTTAATAATTCAATCCACAAACAGAAAAACCCAATGCAACCATGATTATATGAATACTTAAAAAGCCGATTAAACACATAATAGAACAGAATTGTCCCATATAAACCTGATTTTTAACCTTGCACCGTTAGGAATCTGCATTCATATAATCTTATGTATTCACAGGAAACCAGTAATGTCAGTGCTGGTCTTTGCATTCAACAGAACTGACAGCTTTCACATATGCGACGTCAATAGAGACACATTTGCCTGCTTGTGCATGTTTGTACAATATTTCCATATGTTCACGTGTGCCTCATGTATGCAGCATGCTTATACAGTGTCAGTGTGGAAATTAGCATGCTGTTATTCCAACTCAAATAATAACGTTGTGGACTTAATATGTCGGTTTAGTTATGCTCTCGTTATGTTTTGTTTTGTTTTTTTTCTGAAATGTTGGCATAGCCTCAATTTCATATCGCATCATCTGTTGCTTGTTGGAACATGAAACAAACTTGCTGCTGCTAGAGTGCAATATTTTTTGGGTTACATTAACACCTGAAACAAAACAACAGTATTGAAGGTGAAGTTAGTATATTTTTCATTTGTATAATGTAAAATAAATCTTCTTGGTAGCATTTTCCCTTCACACAAAGTTATATTTTCCAGATTATATTTTCAGATATGAAGTAATCAATTGTAGTCCGAAGAAACGGATTCAGAAGGACTTTAATCTTTTCAAGTCTGACAAATGTGTACGTGAGCATACGTCTGTTTGTGTTGGATACGCATCAAACACATGCACACGCCTTAGCCCCAAGTCGACAAGCGAGGCCGCTTATTATGCACTTATTCGGATTATGTCGATCTGGAATGCACACGACGTGAGACGATGAGTCATAATTGGACTCCCACGCAACTGCAAATTAGTAACCAGGAGTCTTTTACTGAAGGAAGTGATTTATGCTTCTCCTTGATTTCATCAGTTTTGTAGAGGAAGCCATAGTTGTCAGATGTATCCTAGGTGACGCCTGCACTGGCATCAGTAAATATGAAACCATCTCCGCTTTCGCCGCAGGTCATACTGAGAGCTTGATGTCTTTTGAACGTTTGATCCGCTCACACGGAGAACATGGCATGCCGCTAACAGATGGAGTGCGGGCTTGGGAGGTCCCGCGCGGACAGGTGGTTGGCATCAAGCTGGAGGGGGAGCGAGACGCGGGGATGGACAGTTGCGGGGGGTGAAGGAGATTACGAGGCAGCAACGCGGACGCAGGCGGGACGAGATGACAGAACGATGAGGAGACCACACAGGATAGAAAATGGTCTGCTTATATCTTTAGGAGGCAGAGTGAGTCGGAAAAAAAAAAAAAAAAAACAGCGGGAGTGAGGAAAAGTCGGTTCACACGTGTAAGAGTCATGACAAGTGGTCTACTGCCATACACCAGTTTTTTGTGTGTGTTTTGTTAAAGTAAAACAATTGTGGTCATTATATAACATATCTGATTTTCAGTTCAAGGAAGCCAAAAAGAAATACATAATGTTTTGACTCCCTGACAATTACTAAGTATAATTCACATGCAGAGGTGGGTAGATTAGCCAAAAATTGTACTCAAGTGAGAGTAGCGTTACTTCAAAATAATATTACTCAAGTAAAAGTAAAAAATAGTTATCAAAAAATCTCTGAAAAGAACACTCAAGTACTGAGTAACTGCTTGATTTCCTTTTAAAACAATGTCATCAGAAAGCCAAATATATAACATTATGTGCAAATTCTGGCATCTTCAAATTATAAAATAAAGAATAAAACAAAAACCATCCATTTTCTTGACCGCTTTTTCCTCACAAGGGTCACGGGGGGTGCTGGAGCCTATCTCAACTGGCTTTGGGCAGTAGGTGGGGGACACCCTGAACTGGTTGCCAGCCAGTCACAGGGCACACAGAGACGAACAACCATCCACGCACACAAGCACACCTAGGGACAATTCCGCACTCTAAGGCGCACCACATTATAAGGCGCCCAATTAACCTGCAGTGCATGTCTTTGGAATGTGGGAGGAGACCGGAGTACCCGGAGGAGACCCACACAGGCATGGGGAGAACATGCAAACTCCACCCAGGAAGGTCGGAGCCTGGACTCGAACCCGAGTCCTCAGTACTGGGAGGCGGACATGCTAACCAGTCCTCCACTGTGCCGCCCTAAAATAAAATAATAAAAATGTTTTTTGAGCTCGAACAACAGTGCAAACAGACTAGCCCAAGCATGCACAATCTATTCACAAATTGTGGTGTAAAGCACCAAGACGTCATCTTTCCGTTGACTCTTTCAGGTTCTCATCATAGTCTTCAAACAGGGCCGCATTTCCTTTATATAAGTGTCCGCGGAAATGCTCCCACACAGTCAGTCAAGCGGGGAGCGCTTACCAAAATCTTACATTTACATATTTTGGAACTCGGTGCACACAAAAGGCGCATTTCATTATTGGCGCACCGTCGTAACCTTGCTAGCAAGCTGATTTCTCGCAGTATTTGTTCACAAATATTACGAGAATGCATCTTGTACTGCTACTGCTGATAAGTTTGCACTGCAACCAACCGTTTTTAGGTCGGACCAATCATTGTTTAGGGCAGGAAACCAGGAAGCGCCGACGCCAGGGAAAACAAACAAACTTATTCATGGACGAATGGATGCTGGAATTAATTCTGTTCTCGCAGAATTACTCACCGTTTCCCTGTTGAATGTTGAACAGCGAGAGGTGCTTCGTGCATTTTTATCTGGTAAAGATGTTCGTGCATTTCTTTATTTCCTAAGACGAGACCGAAGTTGACATTTTCATGCGTTGCCGTGATTGGTCAAAACAAACGTGCACAAGATGCTGCTTCGTCCAATCAGCTTGAAGTATTGTCCCACCTTTCCCAAGGAAATCACCTTGGAGCAGTCCCAGATTGATAATGTGAAGAACTCCCTTGAGTGAATCACAATTATCCATCTGGTTTGCTAGGTTAGCGGCATCAATTATTGAGAAAATTTAAGACTTTTAAGTGTGCCTTATGGCCGTAAAAATACGGTAAATCGATGTATGAAATGGAGGTAACGACTCTAGTGTAGCCCAATATATAGTGGAGTAAGAGTAGCGTTTCTTTGTCACCTCTGCTTACATGAAACAGGATTTGACATTAGGCTGCAAATTAAGAGCTGCAGCTGATCTTTTTTTTTTTTTTATGATTGCGATCAGTGACCGATGAAACGGAGCACCACTTTTTAATTCCCTAGCAATCCATTTTATAATACTGCACATGAAAAAACAAAAAAACAAAGCTATATCATATGCTAACGCAGCTCAAGCAGCCGTTGCTAAACATGAATAGTAGATGCACTGAACAGCCTGCCAGCATTAAACACAAAACAAACAGGTGAAAAATAACTTTAAAGCAAACAAAAGTGACACAGAGATGCATGGAATTCCAGTTTCATCTGCACAACTGTCAAACAACTGCAAATGGGTTCAATGCAAAAAAAAATTTCTACAAAATTTCGTTTCCAAGGTGACACAAGTGATCACAGTTTGGAAGGAGATCATTCCAAATTTTCATGCATAATTTACAATACCCTAAAATGTTGTCATCTGTGTCTTCAAATTATTTCCACACACACACACACACACGCACGCGCACACACCTGGCTGACACGGTTACACTAAAAAAAAGCCGGTGAGATACAATTGACTTCGTTTAAGGGCCATTACTAAGGTACTGACTGATACCCGGCACTGTTATCAGTATCAGTAAACTAATGGCCAGAGAATGTATGTGTTTAACACAAACAAAACACCTCTGTGTTATTTCTAAACAATATTAAACATTGACAAATCAATTTATTGTGTAGTAAAGTTTGTGTACACAACTCTGAACAGCAACCTCGGTGCTAACAAAACATGATGTGTCACCATGGCAATAACAGACACAATTTTATCCTAGTCTATGCCAGTGTCCAGATGAATTTCACATCCATGGAGATGCTAACACGGGAACTTTAATAGCTACAATGCTTTTCTTTGGGGGCCAATTGAAGGGGTGAACATAGTGATTCACTATTTAAAAAATATATACACAATTTGAGGAATAAGCATTTAAGAAAATGGATGGATGGATGGATGGATGGATGGATGGATGGTGTTAGCCATTCAAAGCTAATGATACTGCTTAGTATTTGCTTAGTTTTTCTACCCTCCATTGTAAATACTAAGAATTTACTGTATGTTTCATAACTGATTTCATTTAAGGAGCATTGCTGAGCACTAAACTTGATTTGTTATTGCCAAAGACTTTCAAGTGTGTGTACGCAAAATTCTTAAAAATGTAAATATCCTGTTGTCGTATTTTATCTCCTTAATGGCTCTATACAGTGGGAATAATTCATATTAACTGCTCCGTGCATTGAACGCCTAAATACAGTAGGGAATATTCAAGCAAAGCCATGTATGCATGCATACCCTAATGTCTGACGCATAGCAAAGCTAATTCTGATGCTCCTGGCATCAGATGTCAGCAGAGCGTCATGGAAAAATGACGTGTTGCCAAGAGGTTGCCCAAAGGTGGAAGAAAGTGGCTTGGGATTTAGTAGTCTTTCCTGGCGCTTAGTTTAATTTGTGATCCTATCACAAATATGTAAAGTCTATTTGGTATAAATGAGCATGTGTTCTTGCTCTTTGAAGCGAGCTCCTGAATTACTCGGTTGTCTCCTCCACCTGATTACTGCACATAGTAGAGGGTTCTGCCAAACACAAATCACGGTGAGTCAAAAATAAATCATCCAAATGAGTGACAACAAATATCTGTAAAATTCATAAAAATATTTGAAAAATTATGTTAACCCTCTGACGTAAACATGGATTTACGGTGGTGCTTTGAGATACAAGTTTAACTCATTCCATGACCACGTACACATCTAAATTTTCTTTCCCCCAATGAAATCCCATCCCGCAACCCCACAAAAAATTGTAATGTTTGTTTTTAACGAGACAGATACCACTGTCAAAACATAAAGTAATGACATCATTGAATAGAATGTATATCATCAAACCATTTTTGCCTCTTTTTTTTTTTTTTCTTTGCTTCAGTTTAATGGACATCATGCTGCACCTTCTGGTGTGATTAGCCTAATAAGATATGCCTGTGAGTATTGTTATGGTATGTGTACATGTTTATGTTCAAATATCCACAATGGACAAACCATACAATGGCTGGCATCTTAAATAAATAAATTAATAAAATAAAATATCTCAAGGCACCACGGTACATATTTGTTGCCTTTGTAGGTTCAGAAATGAGTAAGTTTTAAGTGAATTTGTTCAAATATATATTTACTTATGCTCAAGAGCAGCTGTGGCTACTTAAGTAGCTTACTGCCACCAGAGTGTGAATGTGTGAGCGCATGAATAATGTATCCATTGTGAAGCGTCTTTAAGTGTCCAAAAAAGCACTATATAAATCTGATCCATTATTATTATTATTATTATTATTATTATTATTATTATTATTATTGTTATTATTATTATTACCTTTGTTTCCAGGATTACTATTATTTAAGTTTGCTAGCTCGCTCCTGATTGGTTAGTGTTAATCAGCTGATAAAGAGTCAGGAAGTGTTGTCGCTGTAGCTGCATGTGACGAGTAAACAACATTGCTCCAGAAGAAGTCCGTCTCCATCCTGCTTTCTCATCTTATAAAGAGTGTTCCATTAACACCAACAAAACCCTCACATTACACCTGCATATAAAAAGAAAAGATTTGTGGCAAGCTAAGCACCAGGGAAAGCGACCAGTAAACATTTACGATGCCCACTGTGTGACTTCTGACATTCCTTTTCAATGCAGTGAAAATATGAGTTACTAGAGAGCAAAAAGTCACCACAAAAAAAAAAAAAAAAAAACTCCGTAATTTCAGCATTAGTCAATGATCTTTATCTAAAATCTGGTGTTTGTTTTATGTAATCAGATTCCGAGTGATATTACTGTCCTCCCCAGGAAGATTAGTGCCGCCAGTGATTTGTGGCTCATATTGGAGTGACATTTTTGCTTTGCAGGTTTGATTCCCTTACAGAAAATATGCAATATGTGCGTGCAACTGCTTTGGTGCAGTGGGCTTTAATGCTGACAGGTGGAACAAAGATTTTCTTGTTCAACTTGACGAAACTCCATGCGATCCTTTTAGTGTTATAACTCTCCCCTCTGTCTTTGTTCTCAAATATTCCTTTATTTGTCTATTGCCCACGCTAGATTGCTTGTAAGCCTCTCCCCATCCCTTGATATTTCCAATTCCTTCCTTTCCAACCCACCCTCCCTCGTCTTCATCATTCTCCGGGTCACACAGAGATGCTGGCCTTTGCTCAGAAATCTTGGATTCTCAACAGCAAAGGGGAGCCTTGCCAAAATATTTCACACTTGCCTTGAGTGGATTGTTCAACGTCAAGGTCATAAGAAAACACAGGTCTGGAAAACATGTTAAGGCGTCGTGTTCATCCCAGATACGAGGCCTCCCACATCTGCCGGTCAAGTACTGGGAGAGTCATCAGGAAGTGGAATAGGCTTGGCTCAGCTAGTGAAGATGGGAGCATGGAAGGCCTCGTTAGCACGGTCACGGGCCTTTAAATGTGGTTTTGCGTGACTGCCAGAGTAACCTCTCATGGCTGGATCCTCAATGTGTTCCAAAACAGAAGTCAAGTTTATTATGGGGATATAAAATGAGTAGCTTGTAACAGCATCTTAGCCAAGATGTCAGGGATCAACTTTCATTAATGCGTCATTGCTCTTAGAGTGTGATAAATTCTAACTGAGACATTTGTGGCTTATTACGTAAGAATGACTGCTATTCCACTTGTTTGCAACAGATGATCATTGCCAAAATTGAGCAAAATTCATATGACATAAGGGAACACTAATTAATTTATCAGTCTTTAAAAGAAAAGGTGCTGAAAGGATCACTTTTCCAAGACGCAGCTGGGAAAATACAGAACCTGGCCAGAAAATTAAAATAGTTACAACAGCTGGAAATAAATCTGAGTTGAGGACAGAAAATTAGAAATTAAAAAACAAGAACATGGCCGTCAAATGATTGTCAGATTACATTCCGCTGTGGTTCGTAAACATTTTATACCACCTGAGAAAATACTTCTCTCCAAGTTCCATCAATTGACCAACATTAAAATACAGTACTGCCTTAGTGTTCATCAGAAGAAGAAAATTAAAAGCTAGGTGGCGGTTGTATTCCTAAAAAGTACACATTATTTCTAAGCCACTCCATGATTCTTTCACATGCCACTTGAGTACCACACTTAGAGAATCACTGATGCTATTTTCAGGAGCGGGCAATGAGTTTCACACCTGAGACTTCAGTGGCTACTTTTGTGACCTAGTCCCCCTCGTAATAATACCATTGCATTGATAAATGTACAAAACGCTATATAACACCGCCTGGCATCTCACATATTTGAGGATGAATACCATTATTACTAAAGCAGGAAACAGTTACCTTTATCATCCAATATAGCAGCTGCTGAATGATTTCACAGTCAATATTTAGCAATTTAAAAACAAAAAAGCTTAAAATAAAATACATGGTACTCACTAGAGATCTGTTTTGCTCATAAATAATGCTCTGAAGGTGCCCCCCTAATTATTGTAATTATGCAATTTAGTCTAAAGATTGTTGAAATGATTACCATTACGTATAAATTGTAACTGCAGTGTTCCCTCGCTACTTCGAATCATAATCCCAATTTTACAATTTCATAACCACTCCCACCATACAAAGGACTACAAAGGTGACTTTTTTTGTTTTGTTTTGTTTTGGCCTTTTATGGCAACCTGAAACATACGTGTTTTTGTGATAGGTGTGCAGACCAAATTTTTCAAAACATTTAAGAGCAGACAAGTTTTCTGGTCGCTCAACTGAGTTCAGTTGCTGTACTTAATGGGTACTGTCACTGATTGATTTATGGTGGCTTACAATAACAAGTAGTATTTCATAATGTTTCCTCTCTACTTCAATAGAACATGCGATGATAGCTTTAAGTTGTATTGAAATATTGATGAGCAGTCACTGAATTTGCTGGAAAGCTCCGGAGCCAGCCGACCAGAGTGGATTTCAAACTGAAAAGATTGGCCTAACCCCTGCTCAGTGAGGAATACAAGGCCGAACACCTGACCTTTTGGTCAACACATTGACACTCAAGAATGTGTGCAAGTATGCTGTTGAGTTTTTGTAGTATATCTGTTGTAAACTAAGAACAAATCCCACATGAGAAAACTGCCAAATGAGGAGGCACTCTTCTTCACTTCTACACCGAGTGAAGTACCATTTAACTTATTCACTGGCAGCCATTTTCACTGAAGTAACCCCCTTTGCTCCCAGGTGTTTTACTGGATTTTGACTGATTTTGCAAGGCCCACAGAATATTGTCTTCTATTGCTATAAAAACACGGTACCTACCAAAAGAAAGATTAGAGTCTCTACTTTCATCAGGAAAAAAAAGGTATGTTTCGATCTGTTTCCGTTTTGTAGCAATTAGCATTAGAAAAATAGCTAAGTTTCCTCATTATACACAAACCTGTTTAAAACAGTGATGAAAAGAGCTTCAGCATTATGGTTGATCTCTTATACTCTGCTGCCACCTGCTGGCCGTTTTTGTGATAACTACCATTGCTTCAAGCATTCTCTTTAGCTGCATCAAAGCCTTCTGTATGCTCAAGCATAAAAAACAAACAAACGTGTAAATACGTCTTTGGGGTCATGGTAATATTTAAAATAGAACGTATTTGTTCGTTTTTGGGAGCGAATGAGTTAAGAACATTTCACAAATTTGACATCAAAACCTTTTGGTATTAGCAGCAAATTTGAAAATCGCGGTAAATAAGCCGCTCTGTTTTGATCAACAGTTCATTCTTGCTGATTGTTATTCATTTCCTTCAAAATATAATTATGTGTTGAAGTCAATCTTCCATTGTGAACCATCTCACGTGGGACAACAATTCAGATGAAGATAGTGGGTAAAGTTACCTTGCACTAATGTTGCTGATTTTTCTCAGCGTTGATCTATCAAACCAAACACAACTGAGCAAATGCACTGCAACCAATCGTGATTCACTGAGAAATTAGGTGCAGAAACGAAGGCTCAGCCTTGAGAGGGGCGGCAAAAAAAAAAGCGACTATTGATTCAATAATGTGCCAAAGTAACAAAAGTAAAGTGACCTAATGTTCCCATGATTAAAAGCTTCTCTTTGTCATGTGTTTCACTGAGCTAAACAGCATGAACTGATTGTATTTTCACGTTGATGTTTTCTTAGTGTTATTTTGACCTGAAAGTGAAGCCATATGCAGACACATGTCCAACTGTCTAAATGGATTTCCGTTCCAGGAAAGATTCCATTTACTGGGACTTCAAATGCTTTGGCACGACTTTGTTGACTTAAAACTTCTGAAGCAGTACCCAATTATATTATTAAATCTTAAACATCAGAAAACAAACACAGAGTCAGGGAGTTCCCATCCCGCTGTATAAATGAATGAATATTGCTTAGGTCTTGTTTGTCTGTCAGTTTGGCTGCCAGCAAAATTGAATACTAGGTCATTTTCTGAGAGAAATACCAGCATGCTATGGGCTCAAGTCACATCCGTCCATCCATCCATCCATCCATCCATCCATCCATCCATCCATCCATCCATCCATCCATAGAACATTAGAATTGTGGTGTGCTTGAGCCTATACCATCTGATTTCAAGTGTGGTCGATCTTTAAGTTTGTTGCCAGTCAATTGCAGGGCAAATTCACAAGAACTATTTAGAATATTCAATTAGTCAATTTTGATTTTGGAATGCAGGATGAATCCGGAGTGCTGGAGAAGAGCCACACAAGCACGGGGGACAGAAAAGCCCAAGCTCAGATTTGAAAGCTCAATCTTAGAAACTGTGAGTCTGACAGTTCAACACGCCGCCGGCATATTTCATTTGGTGAAATTGTAAAATAATAACACTATAATAATCCATACAAATGATCCCTGTGCTCATTTTTTATTAAGGCACCAGTTGGCAGGAAAATAAAAGTTTGCTATGTTATGTGATTTTTATTAAAATATTATCAATAGCTTTGTTGGATCAAGCAGGCCGATTTGTAATTTTAACACCATAATCTCATTTTATTGAAAATCATGGACATGTTTGTCTCATTTATTTTTGGAAAATTCCAGTCAGGAAATTCCATGGGTAGGAAAAGACCCAAAAAATATGAAAGTTAAATTGTGTCATAAAAAAATGTGTGTGTGTGTGTGTGTGTGGGGGGGGGGGGGGGGGTGTATGTGTGTGTTTATGAGCAGCAGGCCTACCGTGGGTGTTTTATTAGACGACAACAGTATTAGGAGAACACATAGGCTACTTCTGCCAGCCATTATCACCAAAAATCATGGCACTGCTAAGTCCATAATGGTACATAATAATTTTATATTTTCAGCATTACTCTATTTGGAATGAAATGAAAACAGAGTTTCAATAAGGCCATATTACGTAAGACAACAATCGCCATTCACCCTCTGGACAGACAGACAGATGGACGGATGGACAGACAGACAGACAGACAGAGAGACAGACAGATTTGCATTGAGAGCTTCTTAATAACATTTGGTGGGGGTGTGTGTCCTAATTCTGCATTTTCACAACAGATGGTGCATGACATCATTTTGCGTGATAAAAAGTGACACCATTGTGGTATTAGTTTCAAAGGGGTGACTTGTCGAAACTGTGCTGATTTTCTTTTAAGAGGAGACCAGTTTAGTTCACATAATATGAGCTTAATTCATTCTGCATAGTATGTCATTAACAATTTACCCTAAAATGCGCTTGTTGACTTTGAAATCCTGGTGCAATACCCTTGACCTACAGGCGGCTTTATTGTCACAGATTTGTGAATGCGGGTGCGTTGACCTGGCAGTCATTACTCTCAATAATTTCAAGTGGAGGACAGAAGGAGGAAGCGCGCTGGACTCATTTGATGAGAGACACGTACAGTGAAAACGTTTGGCTTCCTCTCCATTTGCTTGCTCCTTCCCCACAGCTGACAACCTCACTTTCACACCATCTGATTATCCGAGGCTGCTGTCGTCACCTGCCGACGTGGGGTGCGTGCTTGCCATAGAAAACCGTTGACACGTTTCTTTTAGCGAAGTTTTTGTAGCGCACGATGACTGCAGCAACACATGCAAAGGGATGCACAAGCAACATTCAGGCAGCCAATAGCTTTTATCCTGCTCTCATCTTGCGGGGGCAAAAGCCAAACAAGCATCAAAATAAAAATATGTCATCATCGGCTAATTAGTCAGTATGTGTCAAATTGAGGCCGGCTTCCCATGCCTTGAGGCCAAGTAATTTGCTTCCTCTCATGTTCACTAATATTTTTTTCCAGGCCATAAACAAGCAGTAGGCTTTGTAACTTTTTTCTTTTTATCTTAAAATGGCTTATCTTAACCAGAATCGCATTTCAGAAAAGGTGGAATCCTGGTGGGTTAATGCGCATTGTAAGTCCTTGTGGAAACTGAAACCAAGTTGCCATATTACTATCTCCTCTTCTTGAACTTCTTCTTTTTGCTTCTTCTTCTGCTTTTTCTTCTTCTTATGAATACGAAAAATAACTTATTGTACATATATATATATATATATATATATATATATATATATATATATATATATATATATATATATATATATATATATATATATATATATATATATATGCAATTACAAGAATGGTTATCATGGCAATTTTGTTCCAGTTTCCATAACATGGATTTAAAAGTCGCATTAATCCACCAGGGTTGTACCTTTGGGATGTGATTCTGGTTAAAGTAAGCCATAGGGGTGTAAAAAAAAATCGATTCGGCAATATATCGCGATACTACTTCGCGCAATTCTCGAATCGATTCAATAGGCGGCTGAATCGATTTTTAAACTTCCATTTTTAATGGAAAAATATTCAACAAAACGTGTTACTTCGGGTTAGGATTCACACCTTAAGCATGGAAGAATGTTATATGAACGAAACATTAAGCCTTAATATTTTATTTTAATGCTGTTCAAACATGAAACAGATTACAACCTGTATAAGACTGAAGTTTCAGATAAATAAATAATACATTTTCATACAAATCTTACACTCTACAAGTTTACTGATTAGTATTTTCTAAATTTGAATGAAAAAAATCGCAACAATCGACTTATAAATTCGTATTGGGATTAATCGTTATCGAATCGAATCGTGACCTGTGAATCGTGATAAAAATCGAATCGTCAGGTACTAGGCAATTCACACCCCTAGGAAGCCATTTTAAACTAAAAAAGCAAAACAAAAAAAACAGAACTTTAACAGATGTTTCCTCATCCTTGTGTGCTGCCGGCAACAGAGCGTATTCCGCTCTCATTCAGCTGTTTACTTTCCTTGTACTGTCCGTTTTCACTCAGGAAAATGTATTTCCTGAGTGTAATGTAAAATGTAAACGTATTTTTCAGATTATAAGTCGCAGTTTTTTTCACAGTTTGGCTGGGGGTGCGACTTATACTCTGGTGCGACTTATGTGTGAAATTAACACATTATTATATTATTTCACATGTTATTTTCGCACTAAACCACAAGATGGCGCTCTAGGCCTGTGTTGATAAGTTCAATATTGCCGGTAGAAGAGCACTTCGTCTACTTCCCGAGTTGGGGGAGTTGTTTAAAAGTGACACCGAGGATGAAGATTTCATTGGATTTAGTGATTTGGAGGGAAACTGATAGTTTGGTAAACTTGTTAGTATGTTCTTTATGCTAGAGTTATATGAATAACTTGTAGTGATGGGAACATAATTCACTCACGGAACGTTGGGACGAAGGGAGAGTTCCGGGTAGGAAGGTTTTGTTATGGTGAAAAGGGGAGTTAGCCTGTTAGCTTCCAGCTGAGTGGGGAGTTGCTGTTAAGACCTCAGAAGCTGATGTCAATAAAACGCCAGCCTTTGGCTCCGTGCTTCAACACTCCGCCTCCGACTCCCGTCACTGCTCGCTACAAACTCTTAACATGTTACGTCGTTACTGACATTACCAGGCATGTAAGTCATGTAACGTTATTATACCGTACACTTATTCAGCCTGTAGTTCTCTTATTTTATTTTATTTTTATTTTAAATTGCCTTTCAAGATGACATGTATGTTTTTGGTGTTGGATTTTATCAAATAAATTTTGCCCCAAAATGCGACTTATACTCCAGTCTGACTTATATATTTTATATCATATCTTATATATTTTTTCCTTCTTAATGATGCTTAATGATGCATTTTTTGGCTGGTACGACTTAGAATCCAGAGCGACGTATAATCCAAAAAATACGGTACATAAATACAGGATTTTTACCCATGAACTCCTTCTCAATCTACACCTCTGGGCTTCTGTTAATGTGTGGTGGTGATTTTTTTTCCTGTTTTAAACGTAGTCAATGTCCTGAGTTTCTGAACAGTCTGAGTGAAGCAGTATGTTTGAAGCGTATTTGTGAGTGCAGTAGTGTACCCACGTTGAAGTAACAGAGATTTTGGTCAAATAAAATCCCAACGAAAAGACTGACGTTTTTGACTGGTCCAGTTTAAAAGTAAGAAAAGATACAGTAGCAATAAAACCCGCAATAAATGAGGTTATGATCACAAATGAAAAACTGTAATAGAGTGAAGTCATAATAACCCAATCACAAAGTAGCCACTAGCCAGTGGACCCTGTACATCGCCTTGCGTTATGCATTTATCTCGTTAGAACCACGATGCATGAAACAGTCCATCGACAGCAGAATATGAAAGTGATACGTGACTCATAGGGAATGTTCTTGATTTACAGTGAGGCAGAGAGGACACAAAGTCATAAACATCCTCTATAGTGCCAATTTAAAGACCTTACAAGGTATGACTCATAAAAGCCATATTGAATAACTGCTTTGTTTATGCTGGACTGTATTAATGTAATGTGAAGCATCGTGCGTTTGTTGCTTGTGAGATGTTTTCACATGTGATCCTGCAGACCCTTTGTCGTAATTGGAATTGTACGTGAGAGCAAAGATTTGCTGCTCATGGAGATGATCGCACACAACTCGGTCTCAGCTTCATCACTTCCATATGATTATATTGAATGCAAGAAAAACTCCCTAAGCCAGTTTGTAATTTTTTTTTTGCTCCAGATAGATGCATTTAGTACTCTGAAATTGTGGTTGAAACTTTACCTTTAAGATTGAAATATGCAATCTATTTCTGGAGTGTAACTGTTTTATTTCAGTAAACAATAAAACAAGCAAATGGCATTGAGAGAACATCCAAAATCCAGAGGAATATTCTAAAACCTCACAAACATCTTAACAGGTTGTGTACGGATGCTTGCTAGCTCGTGTTTGTCGTGTCCATAGTGCGTGTTTGCACCAGGGTGACAGAGACAGCCCAAGGATGGGGCGAGGAATGAATCCTGTATAAGTCCGAGGTGCTCTCGAAACCGCACTGACCGCTGTGCTCCCACAGCAGCATTTGTACCAGCATTAAACACAAGCCACATATTTTTAATATTAGGAGTCTCCTGGCTCGCCCTGGACGTTTTTTTGTTTTTTTTTCTTAAACAGAGGGAGCTATACGTCAGCCTGGATCAATCAACGCACGGCCTGCTTGGACCAGTGCCATCTGCGTGTGTGTGCGTAGGCTTGCTGAAGCCAAAACAGTGGTTCTTCTAACAGTGCCTCCCTTAATTAAATTATTTTATGCTTTAAAAAATATCGAAATGCTGTAGCCCATTTTGGTTAAAAAAAAACCAAAACAAAACAAAAAAACAAAAAAAACTGATATGTCTGTATGCATACACACACAAACAAGTAAATGTGTGAAGAAAATGAGATAAAATGAATATTACCATATACTATTTGTGAGATTTTTGTTTGGTGTTGTGCCGTAGCAAGTGTTGGTTTCTGGTGCAGTGTACCAATTTGAGCTTTTTTGCTTTGACTTGAGATACGAGCGCTGTATGGTGGCAGTAAACTCACCTCACTTCACAACAAGCAGCACTTTAGCAAATAGGGAACAATTCTTTAAAAAAAAATAAAAAAAAACAAGATTTAGAGCTGTTTATTACCACTCCCAAGGGAAGTTTATTGTCAGTTTAAACATAAAGAGACAGAATCGCTCCTTGTGTGTTAATAAGTTAATAACCATAGCTTAGCCTTTCAATCTGCTGTTGCGGTGCTACAATTTTTAAAGCAGTGATGCAGCAAAAGTAGGTAGACAATATAGCCTAAAAGTACTCAGTCATGCATTCTTTATCCTCCACGGAGAGCGACTAATATGAGTGTTGCACTGATGATCTGAGAGGAGTTTTAAGGTCTCAATTTACAGTACAGATATATCCATCTGTCTGTTTTATACTACCCCACATGATGGGTACACAGAAAGAAAAGTACACAATTGTAAAGTATTAATGGAGTACTATTTTTTTTCCTCATTGTGATGAGCAAGCGGTTCAGAAAATGGATGGGTGGATGGGTGGATGGATGGATGGATGGATGGATGGATGGATGGATGAAAAACACATTACTGCAATTTTAGTTATTTTTGGGTGTTGGTAGTTACGGAACAGGTTGATGGGATTGGTTAATGGCAGCATGTATGGGGGTGCGGCAATACTCCTTCCCCACCAAAAAAAAAAAATGCTACTTGAAAGGATTTTGCATTAGCATCATACATCACTGGTGTTTGTATGGGAATTTGCAGACCTCTGTAGAAGAGTTTTTTTGTTTGTTTGTTTGTTTTGTTTTTGTTTTTTCTTGCTTTGGCATAATAAAAGTTGGCAAACACTGATAATGTGTTGTGGCTAAACACTATGAAATATTAATGTTTTTTGCACATTGAAGCCATAAATACTGATGCTCTGGTTACAACTCATTGCACAAGTTCATTATTTTGCAAGTGTATCTTGTGTGTGTGTCAAAATGAATGCGTGTGTTATTCTGTTTGTTCATGTGTGTTGGCGATTGTTCTTCAAATAACCTTCACAGGCTATTGAGATTCTATCAATCCTTCAATTTAACAAGACAGAACTGAGCATTATTGTCTTTGTAATTTTACCATGTTTAACATAGCGCTTGTTTCAGATTCCAAAATTAGAAAGTGACATAATGTGATGAGTGCGAGTGTATTTGTGACTTTTAATGCGGCGAGAGCCGAGAGATGTCACGCATTCTAAACTATGCAGAAAGGGTTATTGCCAGATTAGGCGCTGTGGGTGAGGTGAGAAGGCACATTTTAACTCATTCACTGCCAGTCCAGATAAAATGGATTTTTGACGTATATAGCCGTCAATGGCAGTGAATGAGTTAATATGAGGAAAAGATTGCAACCACATTTACTCATTTTGTTCACTTTTGATAAAAAATTTTCTTCAGACTATGACATACGCAGCTGTTACAAGTCTGTCTGCCATTTTGTTTGTACTTTTTGTACATGACAGCACAAAAAGTGCAAGTCTGTGAATTCTTCATAAATGTAATTATTCGAGTTTGAAAAGCATGTCTCATCTTCATTTATCTACAATGCTTAGTTTGTTGGGCGCAGATAAAGATGCATGACAAGCAATAATGCTTTTCAGACTGCAAGTTTGCAAAATGTTCACATTTTCTTCAGTTGAAAAAAAGTATTTTAATGTGTAGGAATTAATAATGGATCCTGTGTTTCTTCTGTGCAGTATACGTGCGTGTTGCAGAGCTGTGATTCGGGGCGGCCCAGATGGCAGGCATAAGGGGCCTGGCCTGCACTGGAGTCTGGCTCTAGAGTCCACCGAGGGCTCCCACTTTAACTGGACACATTCCACAGGTACGTCTTTTTTTGGGGGGGGGGGGAATAATATCGGTTGCTGAGTTGAACTGACACGAAAATGATTAAGCACTTGGATCCATTTTATGTATGCATCATGTAATACACTACATGCTACTGTATTAGTGTATAGGCAAGTACCCTTACAGGTATCAGTATTGGCCAATACCTGGGCTTACTTCAAGGTATCAGTAAGTCAGTAAGTAACCTTCATTTGACAGACAGGAGGTCACAAAGCGCTTCACAGGGTTAAAATCACCTACACATTCACGCAGCAGTGGTCGGCTGCTGCCATGCAAGGCGCTGCCAGGTCCACTGGAAGCAAATCGTGTTAAAGTGTCTTGCTCAAGGACACTTCGACATGGTCGGCAGGTGTGAGAATCGAACCCACAACCTTATGGATGGGAGACGACAGCAGCCAATTCCAGTGTTGGCTTACCTTTAGTGGATATTTTTGTAATCAAGAACTTGAAATTATAAGAATAGAAAATTGCCATTAACTTCATGCACTTTAAAGGAAAAATGCTAGATGTAAATGTAAATGTAGATGTAGAGAGAGAGAGAGAGAGATGACATACACTTCTTTTTTATCTAAAACTTCTTCCTATTCAAGAGTACTGGTATCTGTCTGAAAATTGTCCGATCGAACATCACTAATATAGCGAAGGAGGGGGCGTGTGGGGCTGGTAGAGAGAGAGAGAGAGAGAGAGAGAGAGATGACATACACTTCTTTTTTTATCTAAAACGTCTTCCACAATATCACAATTTCTCTCAAAAATTGTTCACAAACCAGTCTAAATCTGTGATAGTGAGCACTTCTCCTTTGCCGAGATAATCCATCCCACCTGACAGGTGTGCCATATCAAGATGGTGATTAGACACCATGATTAGTGCACAGGCGTGCCTTAGACTGCCCACAATAGAAGGCCACTCTGAAAGGTGCAGTTTAGTTTTATTGGGTGGTCTGGGGACTTCGAAATTTGGTCAGTACTGACTGGTTTTCTAGGTCACCGGGCCCCCCCATCCCCCAATAAAACAAAAGTTTTTCTTTGCCTTTTTGTGGTTTGATCAGGGGATTTTGTTGCTCTTTGTCAACTGTGGGCCTGTGAAGCCCTTTGAGACTTTTGTGTGATTAAGGGCTATATAAATAAACTTGACTTGACTCGGCAAAGGAGAAGTGCTTACTATCACAGATTTGTCAACAATATGTGAGAGAAATGGTGAAATTGTTTATATGGAAGAAGTTTTAGATCTTTGAGTTATTTCATAAAAATGGGAGCAAAATCAAAAGTGTTGCGTTTATATTTTTGTTGAGTATATATCCGTATGTACGTGCAGACTCCGCAGTTTTATGAATGTGAGATTAAATTTGAAAAGGAAATGAGAAATGTTTCGACATAATTTGAACTGTGTGTTGGTCTCAGGACGTGTGCCCATGAGGTCGTCACCACTGGTCCTGGTCCTCCTGATCGGCGTCCAGGCTGTACTGAACATGGGAGGTGGACTGGCCCACAGCTCCGGGTTAGCCAACCACAAAGCGGGACCGCAGACAACCGACAACCACCAAGTAGGACAGCAGGGCCAGACAGCGGCGGTGGCGGCGGGGGACCATCACTCTGAACTTCACAGGGCCAGCCACCGCAGGACCAAGAAGCGCCATCGGGCGGCCTCGCACGCGTCGGACCCCTCCATCCCGGTTGTGGACCCCAAGCTCTTCTCCAAGAGGCGGTACCGTTCCTCGCCGCGCGTCGTCTTCAGCGAGGCGCCGCCCTCGCATGACGCCCTGGAGGCGGAGGGTTTTGACAATGAAGGGGCGAGGGGGCTCCGGGTGAGGCGCAGGGCCGGCTCGCACACCATGCACAGAGGAGAGTACTCGGTGTGCGACAGCATCAACACCTGGGTGGGCAACATGACCCGGGCCACGGACATCGCCGGCAACGAGGTGACCGTGCTGCCCAACGTCACAATCAACAACGTGGTGAAGAAGCAGTTCTTCTACGAGACCACCTGCCGGACCCCAACGCACAGGGGCTCCGGGGCAAGGACGGGGGGACGAGGAGGCAAGCAGGGCTCCAAATCGGGCAACGCGGGCTGCCTCGGCATCGACAGCCGCCACTGGAACTCCTATTGCACCAACACGCACATATTCGTGAGCGCCCTCACCAGCTTCAAGGAACGGACAGCCTGGCGCTTCATCCGCATCAACGCCGCATGTGTGTGCGTGCTCAGTAGGAAGTCTTGGGCGGGCCGACTCGGACACTGACGAGGAAGGACGGCCCCTGCCCGACCAGCTATGAACCCAACACATTTCTCCCAGATGACCACGATAGCTTTATTGCCAATACTGTAATTCTTGTCCCCGCCTCCATATAAACACACACATACAGGGCTTCATCGCTCCAGCCCCACGGCACCCCAGCCCCTCACCCTACCTCAGCCCGAGAAGTCCTGGTCTGGACTGCATGTTATATTTATGGTTTATACAGTGAAATAAGAAATTATACAGTATATGTATATACGAGTGTGTTTTTGTGTGCGTATACACACACAAAATGAACTCAAGCTTTTATTGTTGTCATTGTTGTGTAGTTGTTCTTATTGTTATTTATTCAACACATCTGTACTTGCCTGGTTTGTTTTGTCAATTTGAAATATGCACATTCAGAATTTTTACATGAATGGTGGATAAAAAGAAATGACCAACTCCACACTTGGATTTTTGACTTACTCTGCTTTTTTTTTTTTTTTTTTTTTCAAAATGCAAAGAAGACATGGGAGTCTTTATATACAAAAATACAAAGTAACAACAGAGAGCAGGGCTAAGGAAAAAAAAAAGAGAAACCTTGACTGAGAAAGCATGACAGGATGCATGGAAGCAACCTCCAACACATGGAAGAGAACAGCTAGCATGAACGAGTGGGAACAGGAAACCTCAACGTGCTGAGAAAAAAAACACATCGCCTAAGTTTGAAGTTTGGCGTCGTAATTTGTCATTCAATAACGCTCTATAGACCCTTCCAGCTGACGTCACCGCATAGCTCCCGCTGCACCTCCTGGAGGGCAAACATCCCATAACAAATAATGTAGAGAGCTTGATTTTCGGCAAGTGTTTTCATTAAGGTGGGAAATATGTCAAGTGTCACAAAAAACTTCCCAAGTATAACACTACATTACTGCAACTCATTTAAACCAGTCGTTTGGAGACGCTAGCTACAAAAAAAATGTTGGAGTTTGTTGGAGGGCAAAGTGGAAGTAGAAGCTTAAGGTATGTTGTTTTTGGTTGAAACAGTACGTCGATCACTACTTTCATGGTGTAAATTGTCATTCATTAAATTGTTTGTGTCAGGGTATACTCGGCTTGCTGCATATTCAAGTCTTGGAGCTATCTTAGCTTGCTAGTTGCTAACAAACAGACCACCACAAGTTCACCATAGCATTGGTAGCTATTTATCAATTGTTTGACCTATTTTCTAGCTCACACTGATTGTTTGCTAATACACTCGCATTGACGCCCTGCCCTCCATCGCGAGGGGTGCACTTTAACGTGACGTCACACTGGAAGGGTCTATAGGGCAGTGCGCAATTGTGTGACTAATAAGAGTGACTATAAGGACCATAGCAACTGACAACATTCACATCAGGGACATAACAACTGCAACCAAAATGGTCGTTATTGTTGCAGGACTGTTGCCCAAAACACAATCAACACAAACTGTATTTTTATCACTACTATATAGTGATACAGTACTGAGGAAAATGTAGAATTTAGTTTCATCCACTGAGCACAATTAGGATATCTTACTGTCGTATTTAAATGTTGCAATGCTTCCCAATTTTGAGTGATTGTCAGGTTCTGTGTTGCGATGGAACTAAATGCTAGTAGGGAGGTTAACGCTAAACAGATATTCAATCACAAAAATAACAAAAGGGCAAACAGGTACAGTACTTGATTATTAAAGAAACACAGAATTAAGAAGTCCAAAACAAGATTCACAGTACAAAGCAAATCTGACAATAAAAAAAATGACATTGGCAATGAATCGACAAGGACTGAAACAAAGCAAGGAACTAAATACACACAAACTGACGAGACAACAAGAAACACCTGGGTAAGGCGCACGTGGCAGAGGATGACAAACACAGGTGGACAATAAAACTTGATGAAACCAACAAGGACACGAGGAACACAGAACAATTAAAACCTAACCAAAATGAAAAGCAACAAACACGGACCATGACAGATTCATTCCTTATTGCAGTTGCAGAAGTAGTGTAAAGATTGCATTTTGAATAATCAGTAAGGTCATCCACATTGCTCAGTTCTACAAAACAGACTGAAACTATTTTGTGTAAAAAAATAAATAAATAAATCCCTTCGACAATATGGCCACAAATACTTGTCACATAGCTTTAAATAATTAGACTTGTTTTTTTCTTTCTGAAATCAGGTATATGGAAGTTGATTTGAAAAAAGGCGCATTTGGACTGAGGAGATTTTGATGAAGTGTCCTCACCTCTGTGCATAAATCACTTGTCCTTGTAAAATGCAAGTGCCCACCAGCTGGAATGATCACCCATTCACCAAACAAGTTATGTGATATAACAAATAATCAAACCTACTGTACATTATGTGCAAAGTATGTTCAGGCAATAGAAATGGTGACACTTGACATCACGCTTTGAGCATCCAGTGGACTCATTTGACACAGAAGCATTGCTATTGGTCTGCCATGCAGAATAGCAGCGAAGACCTTGGAGGAAAACCGTTACAGACTGTCGACACGCATTCCTTGCATGCAACTGGAATGATGCAACGTTGTTCACTACGTGCGGGCCATGCTGAGTCCAGTTCTGTGTTTGATTGTTTATTAAGAAAGATGACCACGGCCTGAAACCTTCATGGACAGAAAACAAACAAACATTTATTTAATAGAAATTGAAACGCTGTGAGAAAACATAATTGATTATTCAGTGCTCCCGATTGGAGAGAAATGTAGCAGAAGACAAATATTGAGACGTGAAAGATGTACACAAAAAGGTAAGATAATACCCATTCAAGTAATTTTAGTTTCTGAAAACATTTATTAATATTTATTGAAGTGAGGAACCCTGTTGGATAGAGATAAGATATACTAATTAATACTTTTAAATAATAAATAATTTACACACTAATTAATTAAAATTGTCTAATTTTAGGTGGCACATCTGATTATCTCTCACAGCACACTTGGTGGGAAACACTGCTCTGGAAAATATTATCTGTAGAATTTTCTTCTGTAAACCTGTCCCATTAATGTACGGTTCGTCACTGTGGCCAGCATTTCAAAATCATGCATGTTAAGTTCATTGAAGATTAAATTATAAGTGAGAATGGTATCATTGGTTGTTTGTCTATATGCCTGTGATTGGCTGCTGGCATAAAGAATTAATATTTTTAATTCATATATATATATATATATATATATATATATATATATATATATATATATATATATATATATATATATATATATATATATATGTATATATATATATATATATATATATATATATATATATATATATATATATATATATATATATATATATATATATATATATATATATATGTAAATATTGTGTTGCATGAATTCCAGCATATACAGAAAACCAGACCACAGACATCCACAGAATGTTCAATGTGATTATAGTTCATGGTTTAATTTTGCTCTTTTTTTTCCCCATAATTCAGCACCTCTCACGGTTGCAGGGTCATTTCTGTCCATCAATCCATGGTTGCAGTTTAACCACAAGGTGGCACTATGTTACCACAAATGCGATCTCGCTCGCTTTGATGGCCAAGCGACCACGACTTTGCTGTGTGTTTGAAATGACATATCACCATGATCTCTTACGATAGATTACAGTGAAATTCATGTAGATATTAACAGGGTATTAGTAGAACCTTTCCTAGCACACTGACATCTTGCTGCCTGTTGTACCAGTCAGCTGTGGAAAAGTTTTTTTTAATTGTTTTTATTTTTATTTTTATTTTATTTCTGCTATTATTCTATAGAATCACTGAATGGTTTGAGTCCTGAGTACATGAAAGAAATGTTAATTGAATATAAAACTAGCAGGGCTCTCTGGTCAGCAATTTCGGGTCAATTAGCGGAGCCCAAGCAAACATCGTGAAGTGGCACATAGCTGTTATGCTGCACACAAATAAGTTACCATCAAAGTCAGCCCCAAGTATAAATGCTTTTAAATCCAGATTAAAAACTATACTACTACGTTTGCCCCTCATTATGTTGATTAAGGTCTTTTAAGCAGTTTTAAAATTATTTTCACTTTATAGTCTATAGTAACTTCAGAAAGCTACGTTTGATTTCTTTGCTTTTAAATATCATTAAATATTTAAAATTTTGTCAAAATATGTGCTTTTAGTAATTTTAATCAGATGTTTTTTGTTCTCTGCTCTGTGAATGTGTTCAAGCTACTGAAAGAAAATTCCATTTCAAATCAGGACTGCCACCTTTTGATGAAAAATAAAACTGCACTTAGCATTTAGTTGATCTGCATATAAAAACTGCCATATAAATAAATTTGTTTTGCCTTGCCTTGGTATCGACACTGAAAAAACACTATTGCTAGCTAACTGCACATGTTGGCGCACAGTGGAAAAATGTGGCCTTATGTTGACATAAATCAAGAGCAACTGGACCCGTAAACTGTGCGAAAGGTGGCACAGGACCAGAATTGATGGTGGCCTTTGGCCTCTCCCCAATAGCACCATGGCACTGTTTAGAGGTGGTAGGCACTCAAGTCACCGCCAAAAGTAGAGCTGAAAGGTTCTGGTGAGTTTGTAGAGTATGTTTTATTTTTCACAAGCCTACAAGAGCACAAAACCAATTGCAAGCTTGTCCCCACGTTTATCAGTGTTTCCATTTTTGGCACCATTCTGGTCAAGGTCCAGACTAAACCGTGTTGTTTTGTTTTTTCTCCCCACTTTCCCGAATGAAAGCTAATCTGAGCCTTTCAGGAGGTTCAGATGTGAGTCCCCACACATTCACGAGACTCAGAAGATCTGCATGTCCATGATTATACACATGCACATACATCACCTATTTTTGTCTGACTCCTCCTCTTGTACACAGTACAGCTTTGCTTTGTTCCTCTACAAGGACATTTTCAGTGGGGCCACATTTCTCGGAGAGATAAGATGCAAATGCTAAAGGCTATGTGTTCCCTCGGGGTGATTTTTATGTTGGACCTGGTTGGCGCTGATTATTTGCAGCAACACAGAGGGAACAAATTGATTTCATCATAAGCTTTTAGCTGATGTCACTGTCTTAATTTAGCTTATGAGTCATGTTGAACTAGTACAGCTGAGCTTGAGCATTTTTACGACACCGTCCTGCCTTTTTGCACAGTTTAGTAAACTATATATTATTGTGGCTGTGTTTTAATTAGTGTTGTCAACATTAAAGCATTAACTCATTGATTAATCACACTATCAATTTGGACCTCACACAACAACCTTTGAGCAACAAACATAACTACATGCATTAAAGTAAAGTATTTAATAAGTGTACATTTAGAATGTTTGTTCGTGTCAAACTATTGGGGTAATTATTTCTTTTTTTCTCATTCTAAATTATGCAAGTAATTAACTGATTAGAAAAACAGCAGGATGAGCGTGTGCAGTGGATCAAAAAATGTCAAAGATGTCCTAATAACATTAAATGTGGAAAGAATTAAAACATAACAGGTGTTCATCAAATTTTGCGGGCAAGAAATGTTGATGACAAAAAAAACTTTTAATTCAGCGATTAATCGTTAATGTAAATTCTAAGATCTGATTAATCTGATTTAAAAATGTAATTGTTTGGCAGCTCTGGTTTTAATGCAAACAGCTGCAATATAAGCTCAATTCTTTTGAGAGCGTTCCCTTGTACTTTCATGCATTATTAATGCACTTTAGAAATACATTGAAGCAGTTCTACTAAAGAAGACTGTTTTGCATATTCATATTAAGAGCATACAGGACACAAGGAGGTCCCCAAAATGCTGATGGAAAAGAAGAAACGGTGACATAGTTTTTTTTTTTTTTTTTTTTTGTTAACTCGCCCAAGTCAGATTTGTTTGAAATGTCTTCAAATAATTGCAGCTGTAACTACAATCTATTATAGCATATTGGACAAATGAGCTTTTTTTTTTTTTTTCCCACTCCTTTGTGAACAATTGCCAAATCTACATTGCAGTCCCCCCTGCAGCCCAGTCCCCTACTGCCCCTCCCTCTGCATTATAGAAAGGGGCGGTCTGGAAAAGAGAGAGAGAGCGAGAGAGAGAGAGAGAGAGAGAGAGAGAGAGAGAGAGAGAGAGAGAGCGAGCTAGCATGACAGCGCTTCTTGATGCACAAGTGTTTTGATCCTTGTCATCTTGGACGGAACCAACTCAATCAGCCCTCGTTGAGGTCGTTCTGTGCGGATAAAAGCAAAACCAGCAGACATGGGGAAAGTAGAAGGCGGGATGAAATGCGTGAAATATCTTCTGTTCGTGTTCAACTTCATATTTTGGGTAAGTGGCCGCGACTGGTGCAAGCTGCGCGCGGATGCAGGTGCATCAAGTGCAGCTGTGACTTTGTGGTTGAGGTTGTTTACATGCGTGCTGTCTCCATTCTGCCGCTTGGTGTGCATGCGGTGGGATAAATGCTTGATTTTGCAGTCAGTCGCTGTGGTTTCCTTCTGTGTAGCTGGTGAGGGACAGCCAGCTTTTCGGTTGTTATTTAACTCCTCAAATCAGATTTTCCACAGAAGAAAAAAGTCGCATTCATCCATGCATGTTTTTTTGTTTGTTTGTTTTTTTTGCTAAAGGAAAGAATGAATGAAGAATGGGAGATTGTGGGTCAGAAATCTAAGTCAGCAGTTGGCGCCACATGACCTCAATGACAAAATGTGGAGTTGATTGACTCACATATCACTTGAGTGCTCAGTCAGGTGGACATGAAAGGTGTGGGTTGAGGTGGTCACACACATGCACCCGCACACCTTTCAATCATATCCAAGCAGTGTTCTTAGAGTGGAACTTTTTCTTCTCTTTGTGTACGTGAGAGTGAGATTTTCCGGCAAGCGTCTGTGGTGAGGCTCAGTGTGAATGGATCCATTGTGACAAGGGGACAATAGCATCACTTCAGCCTGCTGCTCCAGCCTGGATAAGCAGCAGAACCCGCTTGGCTCCCAAAAGCAGCAACAGCCCCCCTCGGGTTGAGCTGATGTAACCCCATCATAGAAAGATTCATCTTGTATCCTGATGGGTGTGGCTGATGCAGATACAAAAACGATGGAGGCCAGAAGACGAATGTGTTTAGTTGGAGAAGATGAGGGCGAGGGGACACCGAGCGAAAACGCTCATGGGGAGATTGAGAGGGATGTTGGTGTGCGTGTACTCGCTCACGTGGCAAAAGGGGGTCAGCCGGCGTGAACTTGACCCTGATAACGGCATAAAATCAGTGTGAGGATAACAGAATGCCGTGCGGGTGCATGTGTTGATGTCACAGTACCGCGGATGTTGTTTTTGTAGTGCTGCGCTCGCTTAATGACAATGATCCATCTCGTCTCATGATTACACAACTCCTACGTTCTCTTGTCATGATGTGTACCTATTTTGTGTATTGCCTTTTAAAGGCTCACGGCAGAACTTCTTGCTAGTATGTCCGGTCTGCTTAGTTCAACAAGTGTTCAGTCACAGTTTAGCCAGAGATGTAAACATTGCATGATAGAAAAATCGGATCTTTTCTCTCATCATAACAAAATACAAAAATACTATTCTGATATGTTTGCTTTCTATTAGCTTCCTCATTAAATTACTTTTAATTTGCTAAAGTGAAAATCTTCTAAATTTAATACACCACAGAAGATTGTTAACAACCACGCCAAACATGAATTGACAATTAAATGAGGCGTCAAAATCTTGACAAATCGAACCTTTCTCTCCATTCTCAAACACCACCAAATTCACTCAAAAATGTGCCCCACTCAATGCAAAATAATAGATATATATTTCCCACCAGGTTGCTGCAGGATTTTTGCACACCACAACGAGGCACTCTAAAGCAGCAATTCAAAGCAATTCAATCGCCTTCTGTCTGTGATGTATATGTACACTCATGGCCAACAATGAGGCACTCTAAAGCGACCATGTCAGCCCGAAGCCTCAATTGCACACGCTGGCTGTCAAGTGGGACTTGAAAAAAATAAAATAAAAAAAAATTCAACCCTCCTCTCTCTTTGGCCTGGCTCTGTCTGGCATTCTCACTCACTCTCACAGCCAACAACGAGGCACTCTAAATTGGCCACGCCAGTGGACTATCTGAATGTCAGATTGTTATGTATTGAAGTGGTCCTCATAATGGAGCCACTCCTGTTATGAAACATTTGCTCCGCTGGTAAGTGAAAAGGGACAAAGCATTTCTTATGTTTTGGTTTTGCAACTATTTTTAGAGCAGTTTTTATTTGTAAAATACAGTGACCCAAAAAAAGACAACACTCACTAAACCCATTCATTCATAAATTTCATTTCAAAATAAGGCTTTCGCTTTTACTGTCAACCCGTTTTTATGGGGAAAAAAGAAAGAAAGAAAAAAAAAAAGAATTCCACAGACTGTCCCTGAGTGAGACCACATCCATGTGTCCGTTTTGCATGCTCTCATGGAAAATTCTCCTCACAAAAACACCAATTAACTACACTTAAAAAAAAAAAAAAAGTTGGCTTTACACCATCAAAAAAACCCCAAAAACTTTAAACTTAAACACAGATTTCCATAAACGTCCACAGCGGGTCAAAGGTACAATTAGTGTTAGTTAGTATTGTTGCGCGCGCCTGTAGTTCCTAGCCACATATGTAGTTCGTGTCCACAGGTAGGGGAGCAAAAATAATCCTCTCATAGCAAACACCCACCCTTCGCTCTTTTATTATCACATTTTTTGTGTTTTTCCACTTTCCCTCCTTTTGTGCACTAAACCAGGGAGACATTGGCTCTTTGTCCTCTGGGTGAGATTGTGTGGGAGGGAGTGGGACAAGGTGGGGTGGAGTGGGCGGGGATGCATGGAGGAAAGTCAGGGGGCGGGATTTGGGATGAGTGGTGTGGGAGGGGAAGGGTGTGTCTGCTGTCAGGATGGTAATGACTCGAGACAAAGTGTTTGGGGGCATAAAAGCGGTTTGTGTGACAATTGACGGGGATTTTCGGTGCCCTGAACTGGTATTTATTATAGAGATCGACCGATAATCGGTCGGGCCGATAATCGGGGCCGATATTTGACATATTGGTACATATCGGTATCGGTCTGTTTTATTAATCTGACGGCCGATATGAGCGATCCATTTAAAACTCCGTCTTTTCGCTTCGAATGCAGCCCAGAGCGTCTCTGTCTGTTATGGAGTCCAACTCCAGCAATGTAACGCCCATAGCAGCATTTGATTGGTTAGCCGTGCAAGAGCCAGAACCAATCAGTAGTGTATGCCTGTATCACAGTAGCCGGTCACACACGCACCCACGTACACAACGCGACAGACACATGCTTCGAAGGTAAGTTAGAAGAGAAGAGACTCCGCCGATCGTTTCACCATGATAAGCTAAACACATTGAATTATGTTGTGTATTAAATGCACTATATGAATGGAGCTGCATTGCCTTGCATTGAATCCCCGCTAGCTAACAGTGGTGTGTTCAGCTTAGCATGTAGGCTAACACCCAGTAGCTAATTCGCTACTTGAACTACTCGGGGAGGGAATCACACACATTTTCACTTAATTAAGTAAATAATGTTTGTTAGAAAGGTTCCAAATATTAACAGTTGTCATTATTATATTGTCTAGTTCCATGTTAAGAGTAGAGTAACGTCATTATATTTACCTCTCGTGACGCACACATTGCATTCTGGGTCACGTCCATTACTTGTTGCATAGCGGTTATTATGCAGTGAGATGCCACAATGACACTAAATAGCGTTTAGTTACTTTATATTGTGTTTATTTGTCGCACTGGTTTGCCATTGTGTGCCTTAAGCTTCGACGTCGATTTGATTGACAGCTCGTTGTGCACCTCGTTAAAGTCCGCTCTGTAACAAATTAAGTGTCTCAAACACCGTTTAACTACACGAACGTGTCCTCTTCCGTATGTTTGGCATTAGTAGAGAAGTGCACTAAAGTATAGTGTGCTTATTTGCTCGTTTTGTCTCTCTTTTCACGTCATGTCTGCCGTCATTTGGGACATTATCCTCTCAATGGATGCCACTAATATGTAACATCTACGGCCGTACACGGCTGCAATTAATGTTCAGTGATGTAATTTCGTTACGTGCATCATACTTTGAATAATGAGCTCATGTTTGGTGTGTTGTATAACTTTCTCGTGTGTTAGTAACTATTCATGTGGACAGCTAAGATAGTGCTTGTTAATGTGAATTAGCAATGTTGCAGCCCAGTTATTACTTAGACAAGTACATCTGTGCCATTAAGTGATACAGTACAGTACAGTAGTGAGAGAATAGTGTGCCCATATACACACACGTGTCTATAAGTGTAAAACACATTAAACAGCAGAAACTGGCAGCGGTCCACCGCAACAATGTCTGTTTAACCAAGTTCTTCTTACTATTATTATAACCAAGTTATTTTACTCAACCCTTTTTCTGCGTTGATTGGGGCATCCTAAGTGGCAGTAAACTACATGATGAAGTGTCTTTTGACAGTTCTCTTGTAGAGAGGAGTAGCATGATATTGCTGTTCTCGATTTAAGATCCTCAGCTTATCAAAACTGTCTATATGGTAACAATAACAATAATCATAATAAGGTCTACAAGAACTGTATGGTGTTCAGGGATGAATAGTTTTTCTCATGGAATTTTTTTATTTATTTTTGCTGTAGTAATAAGTAATGCCACAGCTGATGCACATTTTGAATGACAGGGTTCCTCCTATTACTTCAAAATATAAAAATATAACATTTATAGAATAAAACTACAAGTATCCGAAATGCTATAAAAGGTAATGTCACATTGGCCCCCACATTTAACTCCCCCCGCCACCAACGTCTTATTGCAGATAGAAGGATGTAAAATGAAAAGTGTAGTGTGAGAATCCATTGTAAAGAACGGTTAGGGTTTGCATTATTCAAAAATTTGGTGCCAACATTTTAACTTTTACTGCAAATGAATATCGGCTTCAAATATCGGTTATCTGCCTCCTTGACTACCGATAATCGGAATCGGTATCGGCCCTGAAAAAAGCATATCGGTCGATCTCTAATTTATTACCGTAGAGCTTCTTCCCCTCAGGATATATTTTAAATCTTATGTTCACTGCAGATTGCAACTAGTAGAAACAAAGAACATCTGACCCAGCGTTGTGGTGGCCATCGGGAACTTCAAGAGTTTAAATTTCAGGCCGAGATTGTCGCACGTCAGGACTCCAGATTATCAAAATTACAAATCGGTCTACAATTTTACTGAAAAAAAAAATAATACAACAATTCTCACCTATTTATAAAAACAATTTAATTGCTTGTCAATGTGGTGACACTGTGGTTGTGTTAGCTAATGCTAAATCTTATGTTGGTTGACAGTTGAACAGCGCTAAACAAGGCGATGCACTCACGATTATCTAATTTTTCCAGTCGCTCCTGGCAACTATTTGGAAGCTGGCTGTGACATTTACCTTGCGCTAGTCCTGCATTTTAACACTGGAAATATACCACCAGAAAAGCTTAGCTTGCATTTGGTCTGACCGGTTACCGCAACATAAAGCAGAAAATGTGAATACAGTATGGACACATTTCCCTTGGTTTTTAGACATGGAAGCAGCGAGTATTTCAAGTTCCGGTATGACCAAAGCACAGGCGAAATCCGCCGGGACTCATGAACACAAAGCTCAAATCCGAGACTGTCCCAGGTAAATGGGACGTCTGGTCAAACCCTAAGCCTGGGTCCGATACCACTCAGTGGGAATACAAATGTGAAAGATGCTGTCTGTTTCTATATGCACCCTGTGATTGACTTGCAACAAGTCTATTGTGTAGTCTGCCTTTTGCTCCAAGTCAACTGAGATAAGTCAAGATAATGAGCTCCATACTGCTTTACCAACTGAGACAAATAACACACTCTCAGGCCAAATCAGTTATCATTGTCTCACATTGTCTTGAGATGTGTTGTAACGTCTGTATGAGCTATATGTGTGAGTTGTTTTTTATTTTTTTTCCAGGCTCACACTAGGCTCCCTTTTTGGGGCATGGCTCCAGCATTGTCTATTTTCCCCTCCCTCTCCCTTTCATCTTCCCTTCTTTTCTAAAATCTCAGGGGGCTGATAACCAAACAGGCCTTTTTGTGGTGTCTCCCTCTGTTGGTTATTGTTATTCACATTTTCTTGGACAGATTAAGTCAGTTTTGTTAATCTGTAGGCCTAATTGGCGATAAAGACTCATTCATTCATTCACTCATTCACTCATTCATTCATTCATTCATTCATTCATTCATTCATTCATTCATTCATTCATTCATTCCCTCACTCAAATAGACCTAATCAGCATTCAGAAGGAAAAATAAATGGTATAATCCAACAAAGTAGAGCAAGCCTCCCTTTACATCTTTAATTTGCTTTGGTTTATTCGTACAATGGACTTCCAAGCAATGTCCTGACTGACTGCAAATAAATAAAGTAAGAAGAAAGAAAAAAGAACTCCACCATTGGAACTTTTGGAGAACTTTTCAGTTTACCTTGGTAAAATTCAGTATGCGCATTTTTCCACCAATGATAATTACCGGTAGGGGTGTTAAAAAAAAAAATCGATTCGGCGATATATCGCGATACTACATCGCGCGATTCTCGAATCGATTCAATAATAGGCAAAATCGATTTTTTTTTTTTTTTTTTTTTTTTTTTTTTTTAGGATTCACACCTTAAGCATGGAAGAATGTTATATGAACGGAACATTAAGCCTTAATATTTTTATTTTAATGCTGTTTAAACATGAAACAGATTACAACCTCTATAAGACTGAAATTTCAGATAAATAAATAATACATTTTCATATAAATCTTACACTCTACAAGCTTACTGATTAGTATTTTCTAAATTTGAATGAAAAAAAATCGCAACAATCGACTTATAAATTCGTATCGGGATTAATCGGTATCGAATCGAATCGTGACCTGTGAATCGTGATACGAATCGAATCGTCAGGTACGAGACAATTCACACCCCTAATTACCGGGGTAATTAAATTCCCCAGGGTGCATCCAAGTACTATCTCAGCAGCACGGTCTTGATGAGCCAGGCAGGAACTTTGAGGGTGCGGGCTAAAATGACCACCGCTGATTGTTCAAATATGGGGCGTTGTTTTGACATCAGCTGATCGCAATCAAACTCATTTGAATGAATTACTGAGAACTCTTAAGACGCTGTGGAAACACAATTCTACATTCCCTGCTGAACCTTTACAACCAAGAACTCCCTTTACCCAGAACTCAAAGTTCCTGGGCTTGTTGGTGGAAAAGCAGCTAATGTCTGTGTTGCGAGTGAACACACACACACAAAACAATATGTAAAACCAGAGGCCCGACCGCTATCAAGGATACAGATCAAGAACGTGTTACGAGAAACCAGAACCTCGTCTTGACTGCACAACACAGTCTACAGACTCCACAGAAACTGTCACACAACCTATCAAGAGAAGTTCTGACATATAGGAAGCAGACACTCAACATCGTGTTCTCTGTGCACATAAACATGTTTTGAGCCCGTGCACAGACTGGATTATCCTCAAAGAGCACGAGCCTTGACTGGTTGTTTGTATTGATGATGTGTCAGGATAGCAACCGCCACATGTTGTTTGTGCCCTCCAATCTCACAGGGAGCACGTTGACGCCAGGCTCATCCAATAATGTTTCGCACTCTGTGGAGAAGACCTTTATTCAACTTATACCTGATGAAGGAAAATGTGAGCAGCATGAAACCACTTTTCCAAACAAGCAGGAGGGCCTGGTTTAGCTCAAGGTGCCACACTGCTGCGCAGCGCCAATTGTCAAGTTGGAAACACTCCTCTTAATGGCATCTGTGGGTCAAAAAAAAAAAAAAGAACAGCAGAGTATTTAAATGACAAATCCTCAATCCTGCTAGTAGGTCATCATTTCATTTTGCCCACACCACATTTACACTTGTATATACTCCTGCTTGAGTGCAAAAGGGTGGAGGGCCCGGCTGGAAACTTCCTGTCATCATTTGCTTTATTTTGGTGGAAAGCCACAATTAGGCAGAGCAAAAGAACAAGTCGTCTGCTAAGAAGAAAACATGCACTTTTACTGCATTTCTTTCCTTTATAAGACTGCCTCTCACTGAAACAAGCTTTTCCTCTATGTTACTCTCACTGAGGGGCTAACATTTGCACCATTTTGTTTTATTTATGAATTGATTACATTTGCAGTTGTCACTCTCTTCACTTTGTCATTTTCAGGTGATAAAGAAGCACTCATGATAAAAAGAATGAATGTAATTTGGTGGTCGTAAAACACATTTGTCTGAGTGCATTTCTAGTTTGTTTTTAGTTTAAATTGCAACTGATCCTAATCTTTCTGCTCCATCCACCCACAGTTGATGGGATCTTTTGTTCTGGCAGTGGGACTGTGGTTACGTTTTGACCCGGAAACGGTGTCCCTGCTCAACGGTGATAAGGCTCCGGACACATACTTCATTGGTAGGTACCGCAACAGCTTAAAAGTTGCATTTTATTTGTTTATCCTCGAGCATATACTGACCTCGAAAGTCTTTGTGTTTGAACCTAAAGCCAAACTAAGAACTTGTTATGATTATTACAGTGGTGTTAATTCATTCGTTAACCACGCTCGTAATTCAAGACAATTGTATCGGCAATCATCTTTTCCCATTGAAATGAATGGGAATGCAGCTTATCCGTTTCAGTCTCCCTCTAAAAAAATAGTTTCCATTTAAAAAAAAAAATAGCACTCTATAATATTGTACATTTAAAGCACAGTTTGAATAGAATGAGGCGGCATGGTGGACAAGTGGTTAGCACGTCCGCCTCCCAGTTCTGAGGACTCAGGTTCGAGTCCTGGCTCGGACCTTCCTGGGTGGAGTTTGCATGTTCTCCCCGTGCCCGCGTGGGTCTTCTCCGGGTACTCCGGTCTCCTCCCACATTCCAAAGACATGCATGGCAGTTTAATTGGGTGCTCCGAATTGTCCCTAGGTGTGCTTGTGAGCGTGGGTGGTTGTTTGTCTCTGTGTGCCCTGTGATTGGTTGGCAACCGGTCCAGGGTGTCCCCCAGAGCCAGCTGAGATAGGCTCCAGCACCCCCGCGACCCTTGTGAGGAATAAGCGGTCAAGTAAATGGATGGATGGATGGATGGATTGAATAGAATGTAAAAAATTAAACCTTTTTTTTGTCATATTTTTTGCCTCAATTCAATGGACATTGCGCTGCTCTAATCTTGTCACTCAGTCACGTTGTATTTTACATGTCCAAATCCACATCAAACTAAAAAAACAAACAAAAAACAAGCAAACTGTTTTTTAATAGTTCAGTTCCATTTGCTGATCCTGACAATGGCGCTAGAGTTCCGACTTTGCTGCCAGGTTCATGTTTTCCCTAAATACTGGTCATAAAGTGAGCCACGTTGCTCTTTTCTCATTCTCCGTCTGGAAAGGGACTTAAAATGTTGCCGTTGACATGTTTCTGTGCTGCTCTCGGCTAAAGGCCGACATCACTCGGGATATTCCTACCGCCGTCTTGCGGTCAAGTGCTCAGTGACCTCACACAAAAGCCACATGCGCACTCATCTTGGTTACAACGGAAAAACATTCATGTGGTACTTCGTGAGTTTCACTATAGGCTACTGTACATCCATATATATGTATTCAAGCTTTAGAAATACTTGGAAATTAGTATAGTGCGGAAAGATGAACTTGGATTTAGTAATGGACGCGTACTAAATCACTGCAATGAGTCAAAAGATGTTAACTGACATGACATGCTGCAAATTGGAGTACTTAGAAATAACCTTTTGGTAGCCACTAACTCATTTCATGAATCATGTGCGTCATATTGGCCCTCTCAGACATTCATCATCAGCTGTTGGCTTATAAATTCATGATTGAAGCGTCTGAGGTCAACTCTAGTCTCAACAATCGCAGTCTGAATCATCATCATCATCAACATTCGGGCGATTTTGAGCGTCTGGCCTTCGGAGGAGAACGTTTCAAAACAACAAAGCACAGGGTGAGCTGTTAAAGCAGATGTGACAAGTGTGGTCAGCTCCAAGAAGAGAAATGACAGCTACGCCCACAGAAGTGACATTTGCACTTATTTTAAATTGATCACTCACCGACTGTAGAAACATGAACAACACAAGAGCACTCAGAGAGTCCAAAGCTTAAACATTTGCTGTTTGTAAAATCATATCACGCTTTTTTTTTCCCCCCAGGAAACTTTCATCTCATGTAGCCCATTATAATACATTGGGACGTGTTTGTAAATGTTACATTTCATGATGTCATCAATACGGAAGCATGGAAACTGACAATGAGTAGCTAACATTTCTAACTGGTGAGTACGTTCAAACATATTTAAACGTACTTGCAAATACATTCAAACATACTCGCAAGTACATTCGAACATACTCACAAATACGTTCAAACGTACTTGTAGGCTAAATGTTGCAAATCCAGCTTTCTTTCCCATAATGCCACAGGGTATTGCACACGCACGAGTGGGGAAAAAAAGCAGCTTTTACTTTAAAAAAAGTAACAATACCATGTGGCATTATGGGGAAAAATACCAAACCTAAATCATGCACTGCCGACATAACAATAAATTAAAAGTTATAAATAAACAATGTTTTTTAATTTAATTTTTGAACATATTGGTATTATGTGGGCCAATGTTTTAAAAAAGTGTTTTTTCGCTCGTGCATAAACAAGTAATAGCCAATAGCCTTATGGGAAAATATGCTATATTCGTA
This sequence comes from Festucalex cinctus, assembly GCF_051991245.1. NCBI lineage: Eukaryota > Metazoa > Chordata > Actinopteri > Syngnathiformes > Syngnathidae > Festucalex > Festucalex cinctus. The sequence continues at coordinate 20,015,510 of NC_135412.1, read as the reverse complement.
GTATTTAGCCTACAAGTATGCTCAAATGTATTTACGAGTATATTCAAATGTATTTGCGAGTACGTTTGAATGTACTCATGAACATTTTTTTAACGTATTTAAATATGTTTGAACATACTCACAAATACGTTCAAACATACTCGCAAATATGTTCGAGCCTGCTCGTTAGTCCAAAATGTTTACTCCATATTAGCAGTTCCACACTTCCATTTCCAATATTTGGATTTCGTGAAAGAATACTGCTGACCTGTCTTTATCTTATTAGTCACATGCAGTCCACAGATTATTTTTTTTTAATACAGCCATAGAGTGATATGTTTCCATTTGAGGTATTTCTTAAGGAAATATAACTTTGGCACATATTGCTGCAATGAGGAGTTGAGGTTAAGTAGCCTCTCGTGTGTGTCCCCCCTGGTTGCAAGTGCACATAAAAGTAACTCAACAACAACACATCCAACTCAGTTATTGTGTTTCTGTAAAGTTGTTTCATTGCCACCTGAGCCCTCATCACCTGCGACCTCCAGGGGTGTCGCCTAGCAACACCCCAGCTGCACAAGAGAAGAGCGCTTGCACCGAACTGTACTTCCTCCCCACAGACGCATGATGCACTTTTCCAAATGAGAAGCTTAATGGGCGGCGTGGGTGTCGTCAAACCTTCTTGAAGATTCCTCAAACTGGTCTCTGTGATTCATTCAATTGGATTACATGGTGGTTGCATGCAAATCGCAACCAAAATTTAGCACAGTAACTCTTGCCTTTTCTTCATTCGATCATATTCTGAAAATGTAATAGCACGAGGAATGTTTCCTGGCAATTTCACTAGCAGGCATATGTTTATGCTACCCCCTGCTGGTGAATAACAGGAATAGGTAAACCAACAGGGAATAATTGTTATGCCATATCCCCCCTATTTGAACACTGAGGCTTTGTAAACAACTTTTGTTGGATCATCATTAGGAATTCCTCCTTGTAACTTGAGTTTATAAAAAGCTGAAACATACATTTAATCATAATATTGGTCTATCTACGGCTATACAATCAGCGATATAAGTACTGTAGGCCTAAACACAAGAGGTGAAGTCGGTCAGTTTTTTGCTTTACTTGCTTGCAGGTGTGTATATCCTGATCGGAGCTGGCAGTCTGGTGATGTTGGTGGGTTTCTTCGGTTGTTGTGGAGCTGTTCGGGAATCTCAGTGTCTGCTGGGTTCAGTGAGTCCTAAAGCATCATCGAAGCTTGAACCTGTGAACTAAACTCAACTTGAATTTGTTGATCTTTGCCAGTTCTTTGCCTGTCTTTTGATCATCTTTGGCGCTGAGGTGGCAGCAGGCGTGTTTGGATTCTTAAACAAAGACAAGGTACAATAACAATGTCGTATCCTGCTTGCTTATATTAGTGTAGTATGTGTGGTTGATAAACACTTTGTCTCTATTACAGATAATCGAAGACGTTCAAAATTTCTATTCGACGACCTACAATGAGAATAACAACAGTACATTGATCGTCTCGTACCAGAAAGTCGTAAGCTGTCTGTCTTGTTTCCACATGTACTTTTAGTTAAATGGGTTTACTTTTTTACAGCAGTTTTTTTTTTTTTTTTTTATTGTTTGTTTATTTGTTTTTGGACATAGTAAAACAGTAATAGCAAATATGTTTACATTAGCAGGTAATGTTTCATTTCATTTTGTTTTAATAATAGAGCCTGTTATGTCGTTTTGTATTTTCTCCTTTTATTTAAGTTGTTTAATTAAGTTAAATCATTACATTTCTTTAAAGAGACTGATAGTCATAATGATGTCACAGAATTGTAAAAACGAAGACATTTACTCTTGCGTCAGGATACTTACTGTTTAATTGCAAACATTTTGCTTTGCTTTTTGTTTTTAGCTAAACTGCTGTGGGACACTAGCGAACAACTGTCTTGATCAAGAAGCAGGAACAAAGGTACGCTTCTGTTCTTTTGGAACTACTACGTACGAAAGAGGCAGCATGCAGATACATGATTAGACATGATGCTTGAGATGCGAGTCCGACTGATTGACGTATGAGGATTTTTTTTTTCTCTGACTTGGGGGAAATTTTGAGATACAAGTGCTATAGTAGTGGCAAACTTTGCTCAAGTGATCTCACAACAAGCAACAGTTTGAGTGTTGCGTAATTAAAACAACCACATATCTGCCTTAGTTGCATCCGTTTAGCATTATGCTAACAAACAATACAAATCTTAATAGACTGGCGAATGAATAGCATTGGATATTTGAACACAGATGGTGCAACAACATTTAGGCAGGCAAAGTGCCATCCCCTTGTTTATATCCGTTAGGCATATTTTTATGAAAATTGCGAATATTACAGCAACTAGTTAGTTCTGGCACACGTTTTCATGCGCGTTTCTGTCTGTATTATACTACCCCCTGGTGGCCAAGGACCAAACTCCACAAGGAATTTAACTTTTTACATTTTATTTAATTATGTCACTACTGCGTGTTTTTTAGTAAGTGTACAACATAATAGTACTGTTTTTCTTGAAAAAAACAACAACACGTTTTTGTTTTTTTTGGGGGGGGTGAGGCTGGAATGCATGAATGGCATATTCAATTAATTTCAATGATAGTTATGATGGTGATCACAGAAACAAATTCAACATATCTCAAGGCACCATGATATTTCTCTTACATTGGATTGGGTGATATTTTCCACTTGGCATGCGCATAGTCATTGTAACATCATGGACATCATCATGCAGGACTGCGAGACCGCTATCAAGGATTTCTTCAACAGTAAACTCTACATCATCGGCTACGTTGGCATCGGCATCGCCGGGGTCATGGTGAGTCGAGCTTGCAGAACTGTTGCCAAAGCTCAGGTGCAGCTTGTCACTTTTGATTTGACTGTTATTTTCACCCTCAAGAGCTGAATTTTTCTCGAACAGATCATCGGGATGATCTTCAGTATGGTGCTCTGCTGCGCTGTACGTAACAGTCGGGAGGTCATCTGAATGACCTCGGAAAGAGCGAACACAAGCCTCATTCCACATCCGTCATCATTTGTGGAGCAGCGCAACATCCCAGCTGCTCTTAGTCGATCTCCCTTTTAATTTCTGTCTTTTATTCCACAATGTCACAACATTTGGACTTGGCCCATCCCATCTTAAGATGCTGTTTCTTATCTTTTAGGTTGTCTTCTCTCGCAGCCATTCGGTAACCCCAAACAAATGTGAACCCTCGAAGTTTGTCACATGACGCAAAAGGCTTTTTGTCTGTTTGAAAGAGAAGGTTGACATTTTTGGCAGGACATGCTTATTTATTGTCTATATTGCCTCAAACATGAGTCTCCGGATAGCAACTAGCTAGGTTTGTCTAACATGATACTCAAAACTGAAGCAAATTTGCTATCAGGGAAAATAGGGTTAGGTTATTATTAGCATTATAATATTCAATCCAATGTTTGACTATTTTAAGAATTCATATTTTGACCATATATATATATATATATATATATATATATATATATATATATATATATATATAATTATTATTATTATTATATCCTTTTTATTTTCCCCCTGTTCAATTTATCAACTACATTTTTATCTGGACGTTTTTCATTAAACTTTTTTTTTTTTTTTTTTTTTTTTTAAAGATGATTTTTTTTTTTTTTTAAAGAAACTTTGTCTTGTTTCTAATTCTAAGACTTGTGAAGATTAAAAAAAAATAAATCCAAAAATAATAATAATTAACACTTTAGATTTACCCAGTGCCATAAATATTGCCACTCTTCACACTTGCAATCTCTGTAAATCTGAACCCTCATGCAAGTTCACAAGTCCTCAATCATGTGACCATTTTATACAGGCTGAATAAAAACAGAGCCCTATTACTTGATAAATAACATCAGGCTTGAGAAATGTACTCCTCAAAGACTATCAGCAAATTTGCTTCCTTTCCCTCTGTCCTTTGAAAAAAAAAAAGTTCAATATTGGTTCTTATTCTGTCACGTTGCGCTACGTTATGTAAATATCTGACAGGTTTTTGTAGCTGTCGTACTGTGTAGATAAAGTTTTGCAATAGTTGTACAGTCAGTATACCCGTAAAGAAATAATCCATATGGCCAAAAACAGCCTTTCAATGTGCCTTTTATTAATGACAAGCTTTTTTAGTGACAATGTGCTGAGTGTAAATGTACATACTATTGTGACGTTAGCACGTTTTTATCAAGTAGCACATTTTCAACTTTTTATTGTTTTAGTTGTGTCACTCGACTGTGTCTCCTGTGTTTCAAAACTGTTTTTGATTATTCAAGTAATCAACCAACATAGTACATACCTGTGTGTTACTTATTATTTTAGTAGCAACATAAGCATTGAGATGATTCAAGGCATGTGATTACGGAAGTGAAAAATACTTTGCAGTGAACAGCTTTCTCTCTTCTGTAAAGTCTTTCTACAAGATTGATTTTGTATGTTCATCCAAAATAAAATTTGTAAGACTAGAGTTCACTGAAACAACTCGACCTTACTTCACAGCCAGGGAAATAAGAGGTCTAGTAAGATGATTGTCTGGATGCTTTTGTCTAAAAGTATAAGACCAGGATAAACACTCTACTGTTACAGGCACATACTGGATGTCATGTAATATTCCCTCCCACAACAATTGTGCTGCACACCAAGCCTTTTTGTAGTCGTTAATTTATTTTGTGACCATTATTGGCTTCTCAGGTTGACACAGTAGGTGTTGAAGTTAAATAAAGTGTGTAAAGTTTTAAAGTTTTCTTCATGTTATTCCTTATCTCGCCTTTGAATGGTGTGCAATTTGATTATTATTCTGAGATGATTGCATTTTTCTCTACAGGTGTGGCCAAAGTAAATCTGCAAACAGATTTGATATTTAGATTTTTCAACAGTAAAATAAATCTGTTTACTAATTAAATTTTCCATATAAACATTGATCCAAACACTGAGTTAAAGGGATTTTTGACATGAATCTCTATTTCATCCTCACCTCCACTAGTGTGCGGTCATCACTGACTTACCCCTGACAGCGTTCTGTGACACGAGATCTGGTCCGGTGTTGTTCGAGAGGAAAATAGTCCAGCAAGCTGGCTGGGGTCACCTAAATAAAGCATTTTTCTTCGGAAAACAACTTGTGTACAAAAGAGTGACACATTTGCATCACAAAACTCCCTCCTGAAAAAAAGTCAGACTCCATCACTGCCGGGCACTAATTTTCTGTTCGTTCGTATCACTGTGCGGCGCCCCACATACAGCTGATAGACGCGCACTAATCTACAAGTTGTTTGTTTTTTCGAAGGCGGAAGGCGCGACTATCAGCTGTCTGGAGCGCGTCGATCAGCTGTCTACAGGGCGACGCGCAGTGATACGAAGGAACAGAAAAATAGTGCCTGGCGGTAATGGCGTCTGACTTTTTTCTAAAGAGTATTGTGATGCAAATGTATCACTCTTTTGAACACAAATTGTTTTCAGAAGAAAAACGTGGACCATTTCCCTCTCGAGCAAAACCGGACCAGAACTCGTGTCACAGAACGCTGTCAGGGGTAAGTCAGTGATGATCGCACACTCGTGGAGGTGAGGATGAAATAGAGATTCATGTCAAAAAAAAATCCAAACTATCTCTTTAAATCGAGTAAGGTTTCAACATAGGTTTGCATTGAACATGACCTGAAATGACGCTCACGTGGTAAAATGTGACAGGGAAGTCTGTGCATCCATCCATTTTCTTGACCGCTTATTCCTCACAAGGGTCGCGGGGGCTGCTGGCGCCTATCTCAGCTGGCTCTGGGCAGTAGGCGGGGGACACCCTGGACTGGTTGCCAACCAATCGCAGGGCACACAGAGACGAACGACCATCCACACTCACACGCACACCTAGGGACAATTCGGAGCGCCCAATTAACCTGCCATGCATGTCTTTGGAATGTGGGAGGAGACTGGAGTACCCGGAGAAGACCCACACGGGCACGGGGAGAACATGCAAACTCCACCCAGGAAGGTCCGAGCCTGGACTCAAACCGGAGACCTCAGAACTGGGAAGCAGACGTGCTAACCACTCGACTACCGTGCCGCCCAGGGAAGTCTGTGATTTCCCCAATAGTACTAATTTCCTCTATGACATCACAGATGCCAGTATTGGATAACCCTTCAGTTGAGAAGGTACTGTACTGACGTGAGTAGTAAAGACAGCTGAACTCTTGAGTGACGCGAGTTGCTGTTGCAGAGGATCAGCCGGGCTCGAGTTACTCAACACTGCAGCATGAGCATTTCTACAGCCACAAATGTGTCCACGTGATCGACGCGTGCACTTTGGGGTACGGTGACACTTTGCATACGAAAGTTTGACTCGTCCCAAATAAAACACATGCAGTGCATAAGTAAATAGTGAAGCAGAATTTATTGTTCTGTATTTACAACGTGTCATGTTAAAATGAATTGAAAACAAAGTTATTCTATGGTCGGAAATTTTTTTTGAAGTAACAAGGAAATATCAAATATATCTACAAGACATATTTACAGTGGTATCATTCCTAATTTTCATCACTATGTGAGTGCGGCTGAGTGGGCTCATCACAATGAAGGAGGAGTCACGCGTCAAAAAGAAAGTGGGTCAACATTTGGGCAAAACCTCAAAATCTTCGTGTTGACATACCGTGTGACTTGAGTTGGCCTATCGAGTGTTCCAATGGAGGACGACTTTTGTTCAGCTCCAGTGGAGACCACATACAGTACAAACAGCCATCTTGCCCTTAGTTCCAAATTTGGCTCCTAGCCTCCCTTCCCCTTTATTAACGGTTTGCCAGAAATGGCAATCTGTCTATACAGAATAGACGCTATAAGGTGTGTAACCAAGCAGGATGTCTCCAACTCCTACAAAGTACACGACCTGCACGATGCCAAAGAGAGGGGCGATGACAAGGGCCCGACAACTGGCGCCCTTAAGAAAAGCAGCGGGGCCCTCTTTTCTCATGATTTTTCTGCAATGAAAGGAAATAGAAACATTTCATATCACCTTGACATTAATTAGTTTTCAGCTTCTTCTGAAAGAAAGATGATCCCACCTAACACAGTCAACCACTCCGTTGTACGTTTCCTCGTTGGTTCCCTTTTTCAGGGATTGTAGTCTTGTTTTGACCACTAAACAAACACAAAAACAAACACAATCAGTCTGGGTTTGCCTTGCTTGTATATCTACAACATTTCTTTCAACTGACAAATGCTGACCGTCACATGGGCTGACAGCCACGGCTGCAACGGATCCAGCCAAGCATCCGGACACAAAAGACCAATGGAAGGGCACCGATGGGTTGTCTGACGAATTCTGACCGAGTTGGTGCAAGTGTGCAAAAAGAGGGAAGTAGATGACCGAGAAGGGAATGTCCCTAAAGAGGCGACAAACAAACAAACATGTTAGGCATCGAAGAAGGTGAGCGATGTTCAAGTGTGCGTGAAACGCAATCTCACCGCATTAACGTGGCCCCGAGTCCCCTGTACAATCCTGTGACACCTTTGGTCTTCAGCAAGTCTCTGGTAATCTGTGTGGCTGATACTGTCCTGACCTGAGGCGAGGGGCTTGCGTTGTAGGAACGACTAAGGACAGCGCTGGTCCCGCCCATCTTCAGAGTTGCTACCACACTGGGCATTACTCGCTGCTGTGCCGCTTTTGGAGAAAGCAGAGTTACTTCGTCATACAGTTTCTTTTGTACTCCTCATGCAATCAATGGGGGTCTTAATAGGAAGATGTTATGTTATGTATATAAGATGTTATAATCTTACTGGTACTTATCCTTACACGTTAACATCCATCCATCCATCCATCCATCCATCCAGCCATCCATCCATCCATCCATCCATCCATCCAGCCATCCATCCAGCCATCCAGCCATCCATCCATCCATCCATTTTCTTGACCGCTTACTCCTCACGAGGGTCGCGGGGGTGCTGGAGCCTATCCCAGCTGGTTTCGGGCAGTAGGCGGCAAACCTGTTTTCTAGGTTTGGTCATGTGACATTCACACGCTGAGCTGTGATTGGTTACCTGAGCCCTTGTGATGTCATTTTCAGTCAACAGAAAGTTGCAAAATGTGTTTTTAAAGGTACTAATTGTACATGAAAAATAATTAAAGTATCAAATTTATTATAAGCAAAATATTAATGTTTGACTGCCAAAAATGGTTCAATAAGTAAAGTATCCCTTTAAAGGTAGCACAGGTTGTGTTTGAGCAATAAATATAACTTCATGCATTAAAGTAAAGCCTTTAATAAATGTTTGCGTATGACATTCAGAATATTTTGTTCATGTCAAACTAATGGGGTCGGGGGTTTTTTTCCATTTTAAATTATGCAAGTAATTAACTGATTAGAAAAAGAGGAGAATGGGACTGCACAGTGGCTCAAAAAAATGTTGAAGATGTCCTCATAACATTCAAGGTCAAAAGAATTTACATTTAACAGGTGCTCTTCAAATTTGGCGGACAAGAAATGTTGATTTTAAAAAAAGTACTTTTATTTATGAGCTTAAGCGTGATTAATCAAAATCCTAAAATGGAAAAAAAAAAAAAAAAAAAAAAAAAAAACTTACTTGAGAAAAAAAAAAAAAACACCCCCCCACACCCCCCCCCACACAAATAAGCAAATAAGCGAATAAGCATGGGGGGGTCCATTGTATTCTGTAAACAGTACAAACAGCTCAGTGCATCGTGCTAAATTATCGCCAACCTCACCGAGCCTGCCGGCATCCTGGAGCTGGATCTTCAGCATCTCCATGGGCGTGGTGATAATCACCTGGCACATTCCCGCACAACATCCCGCCAACATCTCCTTAAACACCGTCAGTTTACCACTGATGACACGTGGACATATCAGTGACTTTAATAGCGACACGTTGTTGCAAAAGCAAGATTCAATCTTTCTGTGTTTGACAACTCACCCATCTTTGCTGAGCTGGTGGCGAAAAAAGTCGTTGGCGGCGAGTTTAATGGCTTTCTCGGGAGTCACTAGGGTGAGATTGACAGCAGCGCCTACAACGTGGGTTTTAGTAAAGGTCAATCAAAAGACTATAATAAATAGTCTGTAGAAAAAGTCGACACAGCCTTGTTAAATTCTAGTGTGAGGTGATGACAACAATTCACTCAGTCTATGGCGTTTGGAGCTACATCATGCTAATTACGTTGACTAATAGGTGCTTAGTATTTTCACTAATCAGTCATGCGAACAAGTAAATGAAGCTTACCTCTATACATGCCAAAGTAGCCCTCGGATTTTACCGTCTTTATGAGACAGTCCATCCTACCAGGAAAAACATATATATATTAATTTTGGTAATGCTCTGAGAGTGATTGCTATTGATTAGATTAGATTTGATTAAATTTCATTTCTCGCTTCCTTGAGCTGACTTGACTGGAAAATTAAAGCAGCGATGAAAAGATTACCCTTCACACTCAGGGGCATAATACCAATAAACAGTACAGGAACATCTAAAAAAAAAATAATAATAATTTTGTGAAAAACCTAATCTGTTTCAGTTATTGAATTTAAAAAGTAAAACTTGTAAATTATATATTCTAATTACACTCAGAGATAAATATCTTGTGATTTTATTTTCCAGCATTATGATGACCACTGCTTATAGCAATGGTATCAAACATACGGCCCGTGGGCCGGATCAGTCCCGCAAAGGGGTTTAATCCAAACCGCGAGATGATTTTGTGAGGTAAATATTAATTTGTAATGTCAGACCAATTAATCAGCTGGCCACAATCAAAACATATAAATGTATAATTTCACAAGCAGTCCTCAGATGAGCAATGCAACTTGTACGGGGGAATCGTCCTGGATGTCATTATTTTACACACAACTTAAAGTTACGGTTTATTTATTTATTTATTTATTTGTTTATTTATTTATTTTTAAATCATAGACCAACATGAACATGTTAAATACAACACAAATTAATTCCTGGTAACACAATAGATATGACAATAGATATGATTAACATCCTTATAACATCATGCACTAATTTGCTCCCCAAAACGTAGAAACACGTTTTATTTTAAATATTAAGTGACGTATTTATATGTTCTTTTTTGTTTTGTTTTTGTTGTTGTTTTATTTAATGATAGAGCATACTGAACGCTTTGATGCAGCCTCTGAACTTAAGAGAAAGCAATGGTAGCATTACAAAAACGGCCATCAGGTGGCAGCAGAGTATAAGAGATCAACCAGGGCCCTGCTGCAACAAGCTGTTTCTCCCACAGTTTTAAACAGATTTGTGAATCATGATAAAACTTAGCAAAATTCTTATGCTAATTGCTGCAAAATGGAAACAGATAGAAAAATACTTTTTTTTTCTCCTGATGAAAGAAGAGACTAATCTTTCTTTTGGTAGGTTCCATGTTTTTATAACAACAGAACACAATTTTCTGTGGGCCTTGCAAAAATCAGTCAAAATCCAGGAAAACACCCAGGAGCGTAGGGGGTTCCTTGAGAGAAAATGGCGGAGAGTGAATGCGTTAACTGTGCCACGCAATGCATTCTGGGAACAATATATATGCAAAACAAGTAGATTTAACACATCCAAAACACATACAGGCAAAGTATTGCCTCGTTACATTTGCATTCATGTTATTTTTTTTTTTGGAACAGTATGATTACAGTTGAGAACCGTAATTTAGGGCTAGCCCACAAATAGCGAAAATCTGTGTATAATTGACGGCAAAAGTTATATACCATTATTTTACCGATCCGGCCCACTTGGTAATATATTTTCCTCCATGCGGCCGCTGAGCTAATATGAGTTTGATGCCCCTGGCTTATAGTAACCAAGAACTCAAAATTTGTTACAAAAGAAAAATCCCAAACTTATTTCCATAGAAAAATTTGTTAGGATTGCTCTTCTGAAAAATATTTCCTTTGTTTTTAATGAATATGAAAAGTATAGCAGTTTCACGTTTTGGATTGAACGACAGTGCTGAAATGAACATATACGATGTTAACAATGAAAAGATGAACCTGGTGCTGTAGCAACAGCAAATATCAATTTAAATACAAAGTTTGTGTGTGTTTGTGTATTTGTTTGTATACATGCACGTGTCAAGAGGTGGCTCTTACATATTCTTGTACAGTTGTTGCCCGCTCCGTTGATTTTGCAGGCGTGTCTTGGCCAGGTCGATTGGGAATACACAGGTGACTCCGACCATGCCTGCAATTCCTCCATTAATCAGTTTGGCTGGTAAGCTGGACTCAGGAGAAGTTAAACACAATTAAATGCACATACGGACTTTCTAAATGTGAACAATGGATTTAACTTTTTTTTTTTTTTTTTAATCTACACACCCCAGTTCAAATGCCATTAATGGAACACTTTACTTGTTGTTGTTGTTGTTGTTGTTTTTTTTTGTTTTTGTTTTTAAATTAATTAATTTATTTATGTTTTTTTTATCGTTTTCAAGTAGTGAAATGGAACTAAAATTTCATTGGATAATAACAAAGGCTGTCAAACGCAAGTGTGAAAACGTTATGGCAGAAAAGGCCTACTAAAACAGCTGACATTTGTTTGGAGTTAATTAAAGGCACTTTAAATGGTGGCAGGTGTGTGTTTACTCCCATTTAGCATGAGTTTCAATGAGACTGGTTAATTCTGAACACATCAACACATCATTATCAGTTTATTTAGTTTCAGGGTTTTTTGTTTGCTTTTTTTAACTTCAGATATCAACAAGATAAATACAAAATCAAATGATTTGTATAGGTTTTAGGTCACTTTAACTCATTCACTGCCATTGACGGAAAAAGACGTCAAATGATGCATTTTTTTTTACTGGTCTGGCAAATGAATGTGTTAATAAATAACTAAAAAAAAAAATAATCAAATTGGCCCTTGCAGCTTTTTATTTTTCTGTATGTGGCCCTCAGAGGAAAAGTTTGGAAACCCCTGCTGTACATTATATCAACAATTTATAATTGCTTCATTGATTTTTACCATGTTTAAACAATGGCAGTGAATGAGTTAATGATGAGATGAGAGGTTTTATTTTGGTCTCATTCTTTTTTTTTTACATCACAAAACTTGGCATTTAAACAGTGCTTAGTTGGTAAACTTTTTATATCCTCTGTATGTATGGAGTAAAGCTCAGCGCTGTTACGTAACATAATCTAATGAACATGTGAGTAGCACCGCTTCGAGAAACAACTACGATAATTTGTGGTTTCATTGTACATGCATCATAGTCACTGTGGCTAGTTTGCAAAATTGCAACAAAATTAACAACATTTAAAAAAAAACACACACATATATTGAGATCAGATTCCTCCTACCTCATCTGTTGTTGGTGGGCCATGGTTAGGGGTTGTTGCGTGTGCAAAAGCACAATGAAGGAAGATGAGCTGTTGAGGGTCCCAGAGAGGCGCTGAGCAAGGCAAGAGCAAAGAGTGGCTCTTGGGTGGTATATATAGACAAGTCCAACACAGCGGAGTGGCTCCAGGGATAAATTCCACTCCCATCACTCCACACCGTCTGCCATGCCAGCCAGGAAATGGAGCCTGGATCGTTATTGGCCTGCCAAAAGCGAACCACAATCAGAAACGTTGTCAGGCATGTATCTCTTATTGGCTGTGGAAATCATTTTCTTTACATCAAATCAGAGTGTCCTATTTTAAAGTAATATTAAAATGTTGATAATTCTATTCTGGGAAGTGAAATCAAGCTTCAGTGAATAGCAGGCCCATAACAAGAGCGTCAGATGACCCATAGGTGTCACTTTCTACTTGTAGGCCTACACTTAAATTTTAACCACTGCCACACTGAATGAAAGAAAGAAAGCAAGTTTTTGCTGTATCCAGTGCTGAATGTTTTGGCTAGTAACAGTATTGCAAATAGCAGCGCAACTAATTTAACTACCTTTCGGGGTAGCATGGACATAACTCAAATCGTCACTGTTTTCAACATGATCTCGTGTCCACATGCCTTTCTAAACCTTACATGCATCTCTTCCGTTTGACGTCATGGACCTAGCTGCCCAACAAAGTAAATAAAAAGATGCTAGTTACGAATAATTTGATAGAGCGGGATGGAAAGCACACAGCTGGATACCATGGCAAAGAAATCCCTTTTCCATACCATAATAAATTTATTTTATTTAGACCTCAAAGTCACACAACACAACACATTTTGGACACACATTCAGGTATTTCTCTAAGTTAACACAACAACAGGTAAGCTAACCATCACAACAGCTCGCTGCATTAGCAACTTGTTTTTGTTAGCAGAAGAATGAAACTTCATGTGTGATCCTCGACAAAACAAAGTTGTTCTGGTCTATACAAATATTGGTAAACCTAAAAGGTATTTCAGGAGAACTATGTTTTTAGGCTAAGTTTTCAATTATTAGGCTATAAATGTACAATTTAAAAATGGTTGAAACTTTGATGTAGTTGAGCTATCTTAGCTTGCTAAATTTCTTTTTTCTTTTTGTTTTACTGGTCCGTCGCTTGTGGTTTAGCCTATTCCAATATATAGGTAACTGAGGTCGTAGTTTAAATGTTTCAATATTTGAAGGAAAGCTTTGTGACTAGCCAACTTGAACCACCAGATGGCGGAAAAGGACAATCTCGAAAGTACTTGCGTGAGAGTCCTGTTGAGTCCACCAGTTGGTTTAATTTTCTTCAGGTGGCCGTAACCTAGGCGATATTATCCACACAGTCGAAAAATAAATGCACGTCATAAACGTGACGTCAAGGCGTGATAGTCTTGTTGAGTCCACCAGTTGGTTTAATTTTCTTCAGGTGGCTGTAACCAAAGCGATATTATCCACACAGTCGAAAAATAAATGCACGTCATAAACATGACGTCAAGGCTCAGAAGAACAGGTGGAAAGATGAGAATGGCCACCTGCTATAGCTGTCTTGGAATTAAAAAGGATACCTGATGGGTGTATTTTATTGTCCTTTTAAATGAAGGCATCCAGGCTGAATTGCGTCATCTGTATGTTGTTTTCAAATACAACACCAGCCAGCTATGGTAGATAGTGGCAGAAGTGTTGCTTAAAAAAGAAAAAGAAAAAAATCTTTGGAAAAGCAAGGTAGGAATTGAAAGAAAGAAAGGAAAGAAAATGTTCAACCTGTTTTAAAAGGGAAAGAAATGTGTTCCTGAGCATACCAAGATTTTTGGAGCTCTTTTTTTTTTTGTACTTCTCATGAGGAAGAGGAAATAGTTTGACCCAAATCATTGCTGGAGTCCTTGAAGAAAGTCGTATTAATAACCTCAGGAATCTAGAGACATCACACCTCCCACCTTCCTGCCCACCTCTCAATTTTAAGTTTCCATGCCACAAAGTTTTTCTTCTTGCCGTGTATACCATTAACTTCCTTCACACAGATGTTTAGGGTCCCCACAGGGCCTCCAAATCAATCTCATCCTGACTTTAAAAAAAAAAAAAAAAAGTAGTTGGGGAGACAACTTAACAGTTGCCAGTGAAGTGGTGAAGTTTGTTTTTCTTTTCTATTGGCCTCACTTAGCACAACTCTATTCTAATTATTTTTTCAAGTGGGTTAAGTACCTACTTGAATGATCCCAAAGGAAATTACAAAGCATTTTATTTATATGCCATTTTATAGCAGTTTCCCTTGGCTTAATTTTAATTGATTTCAATCGCTTCAATCCTTAGCACTTTTTGAAATTCTTTTTGGAGATGCCTTAATTCACACTCGCGTCTCTGTGTCAGTTTTGATTCATAAGTGGGTTAAAATCTATATTAGTGTGCACTTGTCCTTTTTAATAATGCATCCAGCTGGTAGGAGAAAAATATAGAGGTTGATTATTTTTGATGATTGCATATTCTCTTCCTTTCTCTGACACCACATTTTACAATTCAAGGCCCTCGTGTTGCAAGGATGCCAGCAATTCCTGGAAGGTGAAAGCTCTCCATTTCTATTGTGTGGTTGTTTATTTTGTCTGTGGGCTGCTGCACCTTTATAATGTTGAATAATGTCGGAATATTGCACCAAGGTTATGCCAATTCAATGGCTCCTTCACAAACGCATATAATGCATGGGTCAGCCAATGATAACGCAGCCCTGAGTTGCGACAAACCTTGTGTCTTCATCTGCTATTCAAAAAGCAAAAGGTCATATAACATAAGCCAACAGGACCCAAATTTGAGATGCTCGCATACACGGAACCTTAATTGAGTATAGAAAACTCGGTGTTATTTCCTTATTTCATCACACAATCATGCTCACTAATTCATACATAATTCATTAGTGCAATTCATCTGCGCATGGGTCTGTGTGTGACGTAAGACGACCCACCTTTACATATGGGAAAAGTACTGCAAAAGGAAGGAAATAGAGGTTATAGGTGTTCTGTAATTGCGGAGTTTGTCTGGGAAATATCACTTCTTAGAAAGGACAAGAATAGAAACTGTCAGCACTGAAAGGCTTCTTTCCACATTTATAAATGTAATTAATAGTATTTCTGAACATGATACATCTAGTTGAGCATCTTCTAACAGTCCTGACGGTTACAAACTTCAACTAATGAGAACCACAATGTGGAAGAAAACAAGTTTGGGTTGACCCAGGTCTGACTGTAAGATAAAAACAAGCTTCTGAAATCATGGTTGTTTACTCCTTTTATGTGATTTTATTTAAAAGACTGTCCATTTAATTTGAAAGGTATTCTAATGTGTCCCAAACTAGCGCTGACGTGAAGGAGGCGATGGTCGCCCTACATTACAACTCAAATATAGCTGTGCCAATTAAGGCCAACTCTCCTTTGCTACATTCGGCATGGGAGACAAAGCATTCTATAGCACCATATTATCTCTAAATATGGGAGTGGGTGTACATAATAGTCCATCCATCCATCCATTTTCTTGACCGCTTATTCCTCACAAGGGTCGCGGGGGCTGCTGGCGCCTATCTCAGCTGGCTCTGGGCAGTAGGCAGGGGACACCCTGGACTGGTTGCCAGCCAATCGCAGGGCACACAGAGACGAACAACCATCCACACTCACACCTAGGGACAATTCAGAGCGCCCAATTAACCTGCCATGCATGTCTTTGGAATGTGGGAGGAGACCGGAGTACCCAGAGAAGACCCACGCGGGCACGGGGAGAACATGCAAACTCCACCCAGGAAGGTCCGAGCCTGGACTCGAACCAGAGACCTCAGAACTGGGAAGCGGACGTGCTAACCACTCGACTACCGTGCCGCCGTACATAATAGTCATAGAAAAAAATGTTTCTTCAATTTCTTGTTCTTTTGAATGCCTTTTACCACTAAAGCTGTATCACGTGACTAACAGAAAAGACAACATGGGTGTACATAGTCATTGACATAAAAACTTATTTTTGTTGTTATCGAGAAAAAACATCACCTGAATGAAGGCCTGTGCAGGGCCACCAGGAGGGACCAACAAACACGAGAACGGAGACCAATTTGAAAACGACGAGAAAAAAATAAGCGATAGAAAAAAAAAGTAGCAAAAGCAGAGTGGATGAGCAATGAAGCGATGAGGGATGCTAGTGGGTGACAGAAGGGGAGAAGAGGGCTGGCGAGATGAAAGCTGAGCTTCCGTCAAACGGAAACGGGACGCTGTCCAGTAAAAAAAAAGAAAACAAAGTGTGTTTGTGCATGTGTGCGGCGCATGCATGTCCCGAACATGTACTTCATGCCAAAATAAGATACAGTACATGTTGCATGGGTAGATTCACGGCTGTTTGGGATTTTATTCAAAATGAAAGCCAGCAGGGAGAAAATATGCGTGAAAATCCATGTGCTCAGTCCGTTCAGCACGTATGCACAACAATAAGAAACAGTGTCGTACATTATGACAGGGAGTTGCAGTTTTGAAACCATAGCAAATTTTTAAATGAGCTTCAACTTGACAATGGTATGCGGTTATGAAAGTGTGTAGTAGTGATTTAAAGTCACAGAACACTTATTATTCGTAATAGTGTTTGTTAAATGGATGGACGGACGGATGGACGGATGGACGGATGGATGGATGGATGGATGGATGGATGGATGGATGGATGGATGGATGGATGGATGGATGCTTAGAGTAAACAGGCATCTCAGTTTGACTGAGACATTCTTCGTTTTGAGTTGGTTCCCAAGTTCCAGTGGATTTCGCCAACCCTATTGTTTTGTCCCAATATTACGCAAGTCCCATCCAATATCTTTTTTTTGGTTTTTTGTTGTTGTTTTTTTGCCGTGTGTCACTCTCACAGTTGTAACTTGCTTCAAAAATTCACGCCTCCCAGGCTATATATCGTCTGATTCCACATTACTTACAGTATTCACACAATTTAATGTTAAATATCAACTTTTCCCCATTCATTTTCAACGGGACAGACAGTGAACTTTTTCTAAGTGTCACTTTCCACGTCCACTTCCATACATATAACTTATCATTTATGGGTGTCTGATACTACTTGCTACGGAGCCCCTAAGGTGACATGGTTAAAAAAATAATAATAATAAAAAATAAAAAAAAACCTTTGTGTTCCCTCGCAAAGATTGAAAATACATGCTCCATCCTCGTCGCTTTGGGAAAGTTTTCCCACTGCTTTGTTTCATGTTTACAAATGACCCGGAAGTGTTTACGGCGCACCTAAGGTGACATGGTAGGCGAAAAAAAAAAACATCTTTGCGTTCCCTCTCAATCTTTGCGAGGGAACGCAAAGATGTTTTGCAAGGGAACGCAAAATTTATTTTTTCCTACCATGTCACCTTAGGGGCTCCGTAGCTTGGTGGCATAGTTGGTGAAGTGCATTGTCCAGTAACCAGGAGGTCATAATTTCATAATTTATCTCTCAATTTACTTCATAAGCATTCCACATGCATTCAGATCTTAGCATTCAGCTGTTGGCTTTCAGCTTTAAGCATTCCCACATAATTTCTCCAGAAATTGTACTAAATCTAGTTCATAATAGTGTTCGATAGATAGATAGATAGATAGATAGATAGATAGATAGATAGATAGATAGATAGATAGATAGATAGCGTGTGTGAGTGAGTGAAGAAGAGCCAAAGCTTTCAGTCCCTCTTTCAATGGCTGTTGGCCTTGAAGCCTGCCTGCCAGCTCTGAGTGACACATTTGGCACAAAAACATGTTTGCTGTGAGTCCTCAAACCCAATGATGCAGTTCACTTTCATCCACACAGCTGTGCTTTTGCTTCCTCTTTAATGGCACAATTTAGTTGACCACATTCTTTCCTTGTTTTTTTTTTGTTTTTTTTTCCCTTTCCCCCAGTAGCGCAGGCGTTTTAATGATAAGTGTGTTTTTCAGCCTGGTTTCACAGCACCCACGGAGGTGCTTCTCATTAAGAATACAGCCATTCACTACAAAACATAATGGCTCTCTCACACCTCAGTTTGCCTTTTACGAGTCCTGCCGGCACTCTCTTGGCGACACGTGGTGTGTGGACAGGTTTTAGAGATAATATAGTCAACACTGTCCAGTGTCCACTTTTATAAAGCTGCTGTCAGAAAGGGGTGTAATACAAGTACATTTCTGTACCTTGATGTTCAATCTACAGTAGCTAATTACAGAGCACAATGGTCAGTTTTTACCTTTATGTACAGGTACACTTAAGCACCATTTGTTTTGTAAAAGACACAGTAAAGTCATTTTAAGAAGTTATGTCTACTTATTTTATTAATTAACTGATGCCGGTAATGTACAGTGATTCTCTACTTAGGTGCAATTATTCACATTTTTCTGTGCAATCTTTTTCACTTCAATCAATATTTAAGTAGAATATTTTTATTATTATTATTATCATTATTATTATTTTAGGTGCACTGCTATTGGCTGGTTGGTGAAGTCAGCTCAGATAGGCTCCTTCAACTAGTGACCCTAATGACAGCAAGCGCGATACAATACAGTATGTCCCCAAAATGTCAAAGCCGAGCAGATCATTTGCAGCAGATCCCACCTGAATGACGTAACGTTAGGTTTTTGCGTGCATGAAGGATACGCATGTCCTGACAGTGTTCCTCATTAAGAGGCTGGATTTCAAATTCGCTCCATTGATAGTTGTCGGGATCATTGCACAACCACCAGAAACCTTCACTGATGAGGCTATTATTTGCTAAGTTGTAACCCGTTCGCTTTCTCTCTGTTGACACTTCTTCTTGCTCTATCCATCACATATATAGACATCTCTTTTTAGAAAAAATGCTTCCCGCAAGCTCCAGGTGAATGTCTGTGGGAATGAAAACTGTAAATGTTTGGACTAAAGCACAAGTGTGAAAGGTATTACTTCTCACATCATGAGCTCAGTATATAATTGGAGGCATTCGTGTCATTCATGTGTTGCATTTTAGATGGAAAACATACTGTAAGTTAAATGGGGAGTGTGGCCATCTTTTTATAGCTGAGGCCATCTTTATGTTGAGCAGCAATTCTTTTTTTTTTTTCTTCTTTTTTTTAAGATCTACAGAGTTTTTAAAATGAAATGCCATATTGAACATTGACTCTATGAGAGAGTTTGAGATCTTGTATTAGTAACAAGTCAGAGAAAATGAATAGCTGGACCCGATTTTGAACATTTTCACTTAGGGGTTTACTCACTTTTGTTGCCGGAAGTTTGGTAGTTTATTGGCTGTGTGTCAAGCTATTTTGAGGGGACAAGAAATTTACACTAACTAGCAAACTTCTTTACGTCATAGAGATGTGTTTCATGAAAAGAATATTTACAAAATGCGAAGGGTGGACTCACTTTTTTGTGGGATGTCATGCGATTAAATGTTTTAATCGTAATTAATCGCATGACTTCAATGGTTAACTTTCAATTACTCGTATATATTATATATGTTCTAAACATACAATAAAATATTTATCTCAGTTTTCATACTCTTCTTAACTTGTAAAAAATATTTAATAGAAATATGACTACATCTTTTAGTCATCAATACAGTAATTTCATAATACATGAAATTGAGTTAAAATTAAAATGATGTACTATTAAAAAAACAAGCGTGATATTAATTTGTGCCGAGGTCATTTTTCTGGCACTAGATGGCGTAATTGCATTTGTAACACTGCTGTAAGACTTGGTGACTGCTCAGTGCATTTTTCTTTTCATATTAAGAGCTATCTAATCTAAAATGTACAACTTTAACAGCGTGACTCCAGTCTCCACAAATATATGTATTATTAAATGTATAACTATTAAATTTTGACATGGACGTGTCTGCTACGTTGCGACTAGAATTCTCCGAGTAGAGGCTTTCCAAGTAAGGGGAGGCCATCAATCGTGTGTTAAAATTTTTTTTGTGGCATTAAAGGAACTTTAAATTAACGCACTAATTTTGACACCCCTAATAAAAACATTACCGTATTGTCTGTCTAATTTCCACATAATCCGAGAAAACTGCGTCATTACAGTAGCCATCTGTCAGCAGGCACACCGCCTTGTTTACACGTACACTGAACATCACATGCCAAAACAACTCACCCACGACCTTAGTGACCTTAATGCACGACGGGTCGCCAGGCTTCCATATGATGCTTTACATTCACAATTAAGGATCAATCATTTTCATTGTCTCTCTTTTTTTCCCCCCCTCCATCTCTGCCCACATAGTAGTGGCGCTTATCTGCCAAATACTGATGTCATTGTCCAACAGAGCATGAGATAAAAATGATGAACGTTTAAAGCATAATCCCACAGTTTAATCCCAACTCCTCTGATGTGCCTACACAGAGAGGCTATTTGTTTGGCCGTGTCACATGCAAGTTTTGGACTGGGATGGAGTGGGACCCATTTGGGCATGTTGCGCTTCAATCAGCTTGGAACGGTGATCTCACATGAAAGATTTCTCAGTGAGTGAGTGAGTGAGTGAGTGTGGAGTTGGTGAGTGGAGCAGGGAGGGCTGGCAGTCAGAAAGGAGCAAAGTAATTCTTCCCAGCAAAGCGCAGACGGTCGTGCTGGAGCAGGAGCTGCAGTTGCATCTTCTCCTCTTTCCTCCTTTGCGCTCTCGACTGTCGGCATTTTCTGCACATCGTCTGTTTGCCCTCTCAAGTCCAGACAGAGTCACTCTTCCCGTTCTGGATAGTTTGGCTTGCAAACGTGCGCGCCCACACTTCTCCAGAGCCACCACAACTCAAGGTAAGAAGTCGCTGGTGCATGCGATACGCCTTATTACGGACACTGTCGCACTCTAGCAGGCAGCAAGTGAAAATATCAAAGAAAGGTTTTGTCATGATCATGCTGATGGTGACGAGGGGAGTGGTGGTGCGTGGCAAAATCAAATTGTGCTTTGCTATACACGAACTTGTTGATTTGCATGTAATTTACGACTGCAAATGATACTCATAGTTTTTTTTTTTTAGCTTCCGTTGAATATCATACGTTTTCTTTTCTGAGGTGAATGGAGAGTAAAACAATCCTGTTCACTTTTGAGAGCTTTACTTGCTCCATCCTGGGATCTGTTGACTGAAGGCTTATGTGGAATCAAGGCAGATGCTCTGGGGTTTTAAGAGCACATTTGGAATAACTGCAAGCAGCCAGCTCGGATGGCTGAGAGGGAGGAGGGTGTGTGCTCTAAAGTATGATCTGTGCATTAAGTACCATCAGCAACATTTTTCTCATTGCAGTTATCTGAAATAATCATGATTTGTTTATTGTTCAGTCAGTGAGCATTATTTTGTAGCACCATATAAGAATATCCAACAGCTAGGAAAGTAAAAGGATGACATAAGGACTGGTCTTGGAAAAAAAAAAAAAAAAAAAAAAAAGTGTTGATGTTTACCAAGTCTCATCCATCTTGTCACGGCCCCACAGTTTGCAGGGGCAGTATTTTACATTTGAAATCATCTCCAGAGACCTCATTTAGAGTTTGGAGAAAGCCTTCAGCCTAAAGGGGAAAAGGCTTTCAAACCAGGTGTGTTTGTCATTTTCTTGTGTTCACTTTTTATTGGTTACAAAAAAAAAAAAAAAAAAAAAAAAGGTTGTGCACACAGAAAGGATTGGAGATATGCACATTCTGAATGCAGCCCAGGTTATAATCTGTCGTTGCATGCGTTATTTGAAAAATAATCTTTAGATTTATGTTTAGCATATAAACGCCTTGTTAAAATAATTGCCTAAGTGATTTTATTCAGATTTTTCAATAAACATATCAAATTGAACCATTTGCATCATGAGGAGATGATTTAGGCAGGAAAAACAATTTTTGAAAAAAAAAATGACTTGGGCAATTATTTTAAGAGGGTGACGATATATGGAATGTACAATGAAAACAGCTGAAGCCCCAGAATTGAACCCTGTGGAACACCATACATCCCGTTATACATGCACTGTAAAAAAATAAAATAAAATAAAAAAAATAAAATAAAATAAATACGTTGCTTTTACGGGGTAA
Source organism: Festucalex cinctus (assembly GCF_051991245.1). Lineage (NCBI taxonomy): Eukaryota > Metazoa > Chordata > Actinopteri > Syngnathiformes > Syngnathidae > Festucalex > Festucalex cinctus. The sequence goes on along the minus strand of NC_135412.1, from coordinate 19,993,129 downwards.
AGCCAGCAGCTCTAGTTACCAGGGAATGCTGTTAAAAAATACATTGGGGAAATGTAAACAACTTCACAGAACAACTTGTTTATTCTACTGGTATTGAATGTACAATAAACAGTAACTGATGCTGAATTTTACTGGGATTCAATGTACAATAAACACTTTCAGCACCTTGTAAGGTAGTAAAGTGCTACACAAATGAAGTACCCTTTTCCAAGCGCATGCTAATTTTATCCTATTTTGTTCTGTAAAATTTACATGCAGTTACTTGTTATTGTACATCCAATACCAGTAAAATAAATGAGATGTTCTGTAAAGTTGTTTACACTGTATTTTTACAGCATTTCCCTGGTAACCACAGCTGTCAGTTTTTCCACATAAAAACAACGGATTGTATTTTATTTATTTTTTTTACAGTGTGTGATACATACATATTGCACATATTTGTCCGACCACTTTCTTATTTTGCTTGACGTCGACATTAGTATGAAAGGATTACAATAATAAAGAAATCACACAATGTACCATCACGGCAGCCACAAGGCCACTACGAAGTGCATCAATAGCACAGACAGGCCAAACAATGTAGCATGATCACCTGCAGCCAATGATGGCCAAGCCATCATCATCATCATCATCATCATCATCATCATGAATGATTTGAGTCGGGATGTGTGTCTTGAACTCCACAAACACCTGAGATTGACTCACCGAACCCCTGGGGTGCCATCCAACCCAGGTTAAGAACCACTGTTCTACTACTTCTAAACCAACGCAAAGTATGACTAAAACAAATTGGTTGTTGAATACATCTCTAATAGTGATCATTTTAAAACTGAAAGATTTTAAGTGGTACACAGAATCATCTTTTATGATGCAGTCACATAGTTTTCAGAAGACTGTTTTAAAGAAATCTATTTCATGTTTGGTAGGAAAGTTGAGCCATAGGCTAAGGTCTGTATTTTGGTGCAGATCTCCATGCAGGTGTGAGGCTTGCTTTTTATTTGCTTTTCTATTCTGCAGTGTTGAACTGGTGACCTTGCTGAATGCGAAAAGGCTTCAGCGCGTGTTTCATGGCCATCTATTCACATGTGAATTTTCTGCAGATATATATTTGCACAGTTTCCTCACTTTTGCCACATGAGTCATTAAAAAAACTAATTAAATGAGCTGCATCTTTTGATGTTGATTTCGTTTACCAGATTTTTTTGTTCTCTTGGTTTAAGGACAGCTTTCCTGACTGAAAAACAGGGAAACATAAGCGTAGTGAATAACCAGTAACATTACTGGTATCGCTTCTACCCTATTGTAGTGTGGTCAAGGTATATATATATATATTTTTAATTATTATTAAACGGATTAAATACAGCAACCTTAAACCTAGAAAAATATAAAACATGAACGTTACTATCACTTACATTATTCAATGCAGGATCAGGACAGTGCCGCATATGTGGTTCTGGCCAAGCAGATAAATAACATTGGAACAGATTTATGATTTCATCAATAGGAGCTCTAACAGCAAGCTGTGTGTAGGTGCTTTATAGACATTAATATCTCATTATTGTGTAATGCGGCACAAATGCAGATTAACAAAAATAGCCCTCTGATTTTGGTGTAGTACAATGTTAATGTTAAGGCAAGTGGAATATGAGTAAACAAACAGCTTGCGTTTTTTTCTTTTGTTTTTTTTCTCACACCCATGTTAGATAAGTGTCTGCTTTAGGATACGCTGGAAGGCCGGCATATGTTTCCTCTAACTTAATTCGGTGCCGGAGGTTCCTTATGTCCATGTTCATTTTATGCCTCCTTGCATCTCATTTGCAGCCCCTCCTCATTCAGCTGAGTCCCTTGACTCATAGCCCCACCTCTCATCTTTTGTTTTCTTAAATCTGAAATGACTTAACATTTATTTGTGCTGCATCATTTATCAAAAAAATAATATATATATATATATAATAATTAATCACAACATGACTTCAATATTCACACAAATTAAAATCTTTTTTTTCATACTCTTGTTAACATAAAAGTGGAAACAATTTTTAAACTAATAGAAATATGACTGAATCTTTTAGTCATTGATAGAATAATTTCATAATAATTCATAAAATTATGTTAAAATTAAAAAGATGAATTTTACTGTAAAAAACGAGTGTGATACTGACTTGTGTTGAGGTCATTTTTCTGCCACTAGATGATATAATTGAGTTTGTAAGATGTTGGTGAGAGCTCAGTTTATTTTTCGTTTTATATTAAGAGCTATCTAATCTTTAACATGAAGTAATTTGTGAAATTCTGCACATTTTCAAAATTGTAAAATTCAACTTGACCACAAATATATGCCTTATTATTTAATTTATTACTGCAAAATTTATTTATTTATTTATTTTGGGGGAAGTGGGCATCAGGTAGACAGATTCAGGAGCTAACCTGTTGACAAGTCAAAAAACAAAAAGTGACAGAATTATCTTCAGATAAAAAGATGCAATGAAAAGCCATAAATAAGTTAGGGGGGCAATAAACAGCAAAATTAAGCATTTTCAAAGTTACAAATTAATATGATGATGACACCTTGCTGATTTTATTGTACATGACTGTGAAGAGATTGCGACACATTTTATCAGTGATGCTAGCAGATGATACCCACCCACTGGCCAACTGATTCTTAATCATCAGTTTGTTTCCATTCAAAGCCTGAGCGGTGCTTAAATTGAAATGTGTGCAAGACCGCAGTTCTGTCTTTCTTTGGGACTGCATCTACACACGTGTCCTTGAAAAAGAAATATTGACCAGCCATTCCATTTCTGAAGTACTGTAGAAGAGTCTTATTACATTAAATTGAGTGGTATGCTGTATAACTGGTAATGACATGTGCTTCATAGTTCTTAAAATGCATTCAAATGAAAGGCAGAGAAACATAGACGAGATCTGTCTCAAATGATGATGGTGGTAAATAAGAATAGATTTGATTGTGCTCAAAATGTTGGCAGACATTCAAGTAAAAAGGTCAAAGGGAGCAGGTACAGAACAGACAAGGAGCAGACTGGACTAAACGAAAAATAAAACAGCATTCAGGCGAGAGGGCAGACAATGAGCTGATTGGCAGACTAATGAGAGCAGGTGAAACCAGTGACCAGCTAAAATAGATAAGCTTGGACACATTTTCAATGTCACTAATGTCATTTATTCTCACACAATAGCACAAATCAGAGTGCATTTTTCCTGAAACTCCAGGACCAGAGTGAGGGTAAGCAATATAGAACTAAAACCAAACTGTTGTTAAACCTGAAAATGCAAGCTTGTGTTTAAAGTTGTGTATCTGACCCATACGCTGGGTACTCATAAACCGCCATAACACGGAAAAGAAGATGCAAAACTCATGAATTCTTCATGAAATCTTGTGTTGCGCATTTGTATACATACTGTATTCAGGCAGCCATAGTTTACCCGACCTCCCTTGTCCTGCTATATTGTATTTACACATTTCACACGTCCACAGTCCAGTTTCTTTTTTAAACAACCAGCTGCTTTGGTCTTAGAATTATTAGGAAACAATGTATTGAATAGCTTTGTTTTTTCCCAGGCACATTATAGCCGTTGTGATCAGTCTGTGCATCAGACTAATACAACATATTGGAACGTATTCATTTTCTTCGTTCAAATATTCACTCTCAGTTCTGCAGTTGGAAAGCCAATGTGTAAGAAAAAGGAAAAAAAAAAAGTCAGTCTTTCTTGATGTTACTGTCTCCAGACTTCCTCCAAAGTGGCGGGTGGAAAGCAGCTTAATGATTTACATGAAAGATTTGTTGTTTTGCACTTGTTTTGTAAGACAATACTGAATTAACCAGAATTCAAGGCCTTGTACATGCATATGTAGAAAGAAGCTATGAATTATTTATGAGATATGCAATCCTTATGGGTCTGTAGTGACACGGGAGCAAGAGAAGCAATGAGAAGTGGAATATAGAAAATAATAGATTGGATAGAAAGAAAAGAGCAACAAAGATAAAAGAAGTTAATCACTGAAATACTGTCGCCATCTATCATTTCTCTGCTGACTACTTTTAGTCTTTTTTTGCTGGATCCCTCTGCCTTGTTTTCTTGCTTTCTTGCAATATATGGTAGCCTTACATTACGTACGCTGGAATTGTAGAAAGACAGTGTCTTACTGTTTCTCAAATTGCTCTGTGGAGGTCCAACTAACTCAACTGGGGCCAATTTCCCACGTTTTGTCTTTTGGGGTTCCTTTGTATGCTGGCCCAAAAGATAAACTTGTTGGGCGGGGGGAACAAAAAAACTAACAAAACCCATGACACATCTACCTGAACACATTAATGGCCCCTCCATTGCAGGGCTTACATTCCAGACCACCTCCGCAGTGGGTGAAATCTCTTGAGCATCTAGTTTTCTTCAAAGTGTTATGATTTGGAATCGGATCCCAAAAACGCAGACACAAATAAAACCTTAACTATTTATTCACATTGAGAGGCCTGGAACAAACTTGACTAGTTTCTTGTTTGGCCCTTCATTATTAGTGTGCTCAGCACAAGCTATGATCGCTTATGTAACACCCCAAGCTGTTGTAATGATGGCTCCAACATGGCACTGGCTTATCAGTCCCTCAACTGCCGCTTACCATCTAATCATGACTACAGTATAAGTATGCCAAAATAACCTTCAGGAATCTGACCCCTGCTTTGACAAAATGACCAACTGCACATTTTTTTGTCAATTCAATGCCATGACTAAATGGACTGATTAAACTTATGAGCGAGCTTGATTTACAACAATTTCTTTATTGTTGTTTTGATCATAAAGGTCAGGCAATGGTAAACATTGAGCGACTCTATTTCAAGAAGCAAATCGGAAAGCGTAAGGTTCCGGGCTCGAAACGGGTCAGTTGAAATGGTGTAAACGAGACAAGAGAAAAGGAACAACAACAGGTTTGAACCGGTCCGTATTTATTGGCCGTGCTGATCGTAAAGGACTTTCGATGCTCACATTATGCAAACCAAGCTATGCTACAAGTGAATGATGACTGCTGTGTAGATGCTCTCTTTCTCATCGTTCCTCGCTCTCAGGATGGATGAGTTTAATACATAAGTGCTTCACAACAACGGCACTTTTCCTCACCACGGTGCATTTTTCACTCCGGCTAACACGAGAAATAAGACTGGGCCTTGCTCCCTTGTCCACCTCGAAACCAATTGCTTAACTTGGCTTTTTTTTGTTTTTTTTTAACTTTTCATCCTTCTCTCTTCACCGTGCTGCAGAGGGTTCTCATTAATGGATTAATACATCGACTCATTTACGAGAGACGAGAACATAGTGAAAGATATTGGCAAGGATGGAGGATGTGCTTTCACTCACTGCAGTCCAGATAAACACACGCAATCTGAGCAAAAGGGGGGCGAACAGACTAGTCAACAATGTGGATTATAGCGTGAAGTTAAGTTAATCACCAATCGTTTTGGCAGTAACTTTTTGAGTGCCAAACGTTATCCAAAAAACAACCCCGACAGTGGCAGCTGATTTTGAGCATTTTCACTCATCTTTCAAGGCAAACAGAATATTGTGCACGATGACTACATAAACATGGTGGATATTATATGAAAGATTGGATTCCATTCTTTCATTAGAAAAAAAAATGTTTCTACATCATTCCGTTCTTTAGTAATCACCATTTGAAAATAGGTCATTTGAGTGACGTAAGTGAAAAAAGAGAAAAAGATAAGGAGAAACCACGCTTTTTGTGAAAATATACATTTTTGTGCACAACAGTAACTTTGACACTAATATTTTTTGTTTCGCGATGCTCTGTGAAATAGATTTAATGTGACAAATGCTTTGATCATTCACGTCATCCTTGAAAACGTTCCATTTCATCAGATTCGTCATGTTTCAATGTAATTTCATACACCTTGAGCCGATTGAAAAGAGTGACAAGGCTGCCATCTGCTGGCCATAGTTAGTGGGTGTTTTTGATTTCACAACTCCATTGACCAGGCAGCGCTCCAAAAGACGTTGCACTGTTCATTGATTTAAAACAACAACAACAACAACAACAAACATAGATGACGTCAATTAACGTTTATGGCAGCATCCATTAGGAGTTTAGCATACGTCATTAAATGTTTTTGGTGGTCAAAGAGTTAGCAGCACAATTGCTTCACTGAAATATGAAAGACACCTTCAGAAAAAAAGATAAGACAGTATTACGGAAGCGTCTGATTTAAGGTTAAAACGAAGACAAGCTGTGGTTGGTTGATCAATAACATGTATCGTGAAAATGAGCGATTAAAGTCGCCAACTGGTGTGATGAATTACCACTTTGCACTTGTTGGATTACCTTAATGTCAAGTCACAAACATCTAATGGATAATCCGCTCTGGTCGTTTTTTGGGGGGTGGACCGAAGAGACAGTCCTCCAATTAACTCTTTGACTGCCATCGACGATTAAAAATGATTAGTAAAATTCAGATGAATGGAATGCGATCTTTCATTTAGTAGCCACATCGTATATGTAGTAAAGGCAAACAATATTCTTTTTTTACTTGAAAGATGAGTTGATGAGCGGCTGGCACTTGTGATTTTTTTTGGCTTGTTTTTATAACGTGTGGCAGTCAATGACCACATAGGTTGTTTTGAAATGTGGCAAATTACGACAAAGTGTTACGTATTGTAGTTTAGCGACCCCTACCGGCCATGTAGATAGCGAAAATATAGTAAAGGGAACCATAAGTGTAGTTACTGGGACTTGAACCCAGGTAGGTTGGGTGGAAGATGAGTGACCAATCAGACTGAGCTAACAGACCAATAATTATTTATATGTTGACTATGTGTTTTTATAATAATCAACCATACATACTACAACCTCAACCACTTATTTACCCCAACCAATAATATCCCATGTAAAGACGTAACGTGTAAAACCTCACTGAAAGCCTAATGCTAACCATTAGTCCCGGTAACAACGAAATGACATGCATGTGAACGCTAAAAAACACTCAACTAATTACAGGCCTGTTAGCTCAGTAATGATAAGCATTTGTCCTCCAGGTTTGAGTCCCAGTAACTCCAGTTATGTTTCACTTTACTATTTTGTCACTATAGGTGGGTTTCATGTGACGTCACGACAAGCGCCCAACCCCAGATCGAGGACAGGAAGTCATTTCCCCATAGGAAAGAGCTGAGAAAATGCCAAAGTTTTGTGCTGTTTATGGCTGTACCAACAAGTCTAATCGAGAAAAAAATAAAAGCTACTTTTGCGGCCCGAAAGTAGTAACCCATAAAGGTAATTTAAAAAAATAAAAAATAATAAAAAATTACAGAAAGAAGACGGCAGACCTGGATTAAAAACCTTCATCTGAAATCCGGAGGAGCAAAGTTGGACATCGCCCTTATATGCAGTGATCACTTAGTGAAAGGTAAGGACACAGTAATGAAACTACTTACCATACAGAGCTGAATAAAAATCTCAACAGGCCGGTGTGATATTACCGGAAACATAGCTAACCGTGATTATACTATGTGGAGTTTGCTCTGCAGCTTGTGTGTCCATGCTAGGTGGCTGTGTCTTTGTTTTTAGCAACGCTAATGCTAGCTACGTTAGCTATCACAACGAGTGGTTCTTAAATTGAGGTCCTTCTTCTGGGAAGGCCACAACATAACTTAGACCTCTGAGAATGGTTAACCTAGCAAGACATAGAAAATAGCAGGTAAAGTAACATTTAGCCAGCTAGCTGGTATCCTGATGTCAGTATAGTACCTTTGTGTACATTTGAGTTGAAAACAGAATGATTCTGAATCATATTTACTCACCCAAACAAACACAAGACGGCAATCATTTAGTGCTTCTTTTGATCTGAGTTCACTGACACACACGAAATAGTTGTAAGTCTCCAGGCTTTTATACGCCTTTATTTGGCTAGCAGTGTAGTACGATGTCTGGAGGACGAGGTCGTTCGCGATGTCGATTGCCTCCACACCAGGCAAATCCGACACGAGTTTGGAAATATCTCTTTTCCTCAGAGTGTAAGACATATTTTACAATTTTTAGAACCTGACAGCTACGTACAGGCTCACCCAACGCTTTTGCATAGTCACTCTCCATCATTTTCAATGGGTGTTCCCTACTTCCTGACCCCCAGTTGAATTTCGCTCGCAAGTTCAACCCACCTAGAGGTCGTTAAAACTACAATACGTAGTAACACTTGGTCGTATTTTAGTGCATGGAAAATGCCCAATATGCTCGGTCGTAATGTTGGACTTGCTGGGACCAAAGAACTGGAGAAGGCCGCCGCGTGAACAAGATGCCGAGAAAGGCAGCTAAATGGGAGAAAAGCTGGAGCATGCTCTTGTTTTTGCTCTGACCTGGTTCCAGTTAATCCGCCCACTTTACACGATGAACATTACCTCCACACTGTATTTATAGAGCCATTTGCTGTGTGTTTCTCCTGTGTCAGCCTGCCTGTATGGATTCCTCAGTATTTTCAGGTAGTATTCGCCCAGGGACTATCACAATAAAGCAGGTTATCATTGACCAAGATAGATTAGATGATACCGTTTTCATAGGACATCGCAACTTATTTGCATGTCTGCAAGGAAAATAAAATAACTCCCCGCAAACATTCATTCATGAGTTTCGTCAAGGCTGACTGCATGCAGCTCTAAGTGTGTTTCAGTAATCACACTGGGCCTTTTCAGATTTTGATTTGATTTTAGACAGTTTGAGAAAAGGCAAGTAAACACAAACTTATTTACAGTAGACACTGTGGAGGCATTAGGAAAATAGTGATAAAAAATAGCTATCACAGCTGCCACACTTGATTCATTTTGGAGTGTCATTGGGGATATTTGTTCATCCTCCACATTTGTGAGGTCAGAGATGGCTCCACTCACAATCTGTTCCAATTCATCCCAAAGGTTTCCTGTCTAAGTATAGAATGGTGGAAGAGGTCTTGCAAGCCCAACCCTCGTTTTATTCATTCGATGATCAAGATGTGTGAAGTTTTTAATACTTTGATGAGTCGGGGGTAAAACTGATGTACTGTGAGTATGAATGGACGTCCGACTCCTGTGGGAATCGGTTGCAGCAAATCTCCATTTCAAGATGGAAGGCCATCATTATTTAATGAGCACATAGCTCCCAAAGCTGGTATCCCTGCAGAGAAATCAAGCTCCACAGGTATACCGGCTGCTGTAAGGTGTGAGCAGTATACGCTACAATGTGCACTTTCCAAATATAGAAAAGACGTTGACAATCGTGCTCTCAGCTTCACTGCCGAGACCTCTTTTTTTTTTTTTTTTTTTTTCCAAATGCTCTTCTGCCTCATGACTCTTATCCAAACCGTTGATAAATGCTGCTTTCTCCTCCTCATTGCCTTTTCTTCTTCTCTTCATCACCAAAAAAAGAAGGCTAGGTCTCAATCATTCCGAACGGAGTATTTCAAAAAACAAAATAATTCTTCTGGCTTGGGCTGATCAACTTCCACAGAACAGTTCTCACTTTGAATCCTCCGTGCCCTTTACGTCTGTCACCCTCACTGCTTTGGCTGCCTCTCATTCTTCTTCCTCTTTGTCAACTTCATCTCCATCTTATTCTCTCCTCTGATCACACCTCATTGTCTGACGCCACAGCTCATCCGTCATCGTACTAGACTGTGGTATTCCTCTTTCGGCTTCTCACTTGCACCATTACATTTCCATACACTTGCACCTCAAAATGCTGTTAAACAGGATTTTGTGATCTGTAAAAAAACTGGTTCAATTTTCTTTCTGCTTTGACTTATGACGTGAACCCGACCAAAGGGAGGATAAATTCACCCAGTGGCCCGAAAGTTCATTGTACATCTCAAGGAACGCTGTTTTTGCGGTCTGATGTAACACGATTGTATTGCTTGATGTACCTTACCTACCGCACAGTTAAAACGGGGTAAAAATAGCTTCCGTTTTTAATTTTTGGACCGCAATTTGGGAGGGTGAAAATTTGCAAAAAGGTGCCCAAGAACATTGTAAAAAGTGAGTACAAGATGTACAGTATCTCACAATATTCTTTGTCACTAAATAACATTTTGTATGCTATCTTGCAAATTTTGTAATTTTCATTTTATTTACTTTTTAATTCTGTTATGAGATCACCAATTATTGTCTCATTGGTTTTAATGGCATTTCTGATTGGCTAGGCAGGCAGTAAACGTATTTATTTTTAATGATATTGCATTATAATGTGCATATTTTCAGCGTGAGAAAAGCCACAATAGTAAAGAATACTTTTTCCAATATTTTCATAAAGGTTTGACTCCCACCCCTTGATTGAGTAACGAAACAACACAATTAAATGCTGATTGAATACAAACCCAGCAGGGCTCTGAGATCTACAGACTTGGGCCAACTAGAGGAACCCAGAATTCGAAGTAAACATGGTGATGCTGCATTTAGCTGTTATGCTGCACAAAGCTGTAAATGATTTTAAATGCAGGTTAAAAACTTTTTTTCACATACCTTTGATTAATGTCTATTAAACATTTTTAAATCATGTTTTTTTTCTTTTAATATTTGTTTTTATTATTATGCTAAATGTTTTTAAAGTGTTTTGTCTACTGTTTTAACATTATCAATGTATGTTATTTTAGTCAATTTTGTAACCTACTTTTGTTTTCTCTTCTTTGCTTCTGAATGCTGTTAACTGCCGTGTTTGTAGACGCTTATAGGTGTTGAGTTGCCTTGTGTATGAAATGTGCTAAACAAAATAAACTTGCCTTAAGCTACGGGGCCCGCGGACTATCATGTACAACAATATCTTGATGGGCCAACATAAAAATCGGGAGATAAGATGTTGGAAATGAAATGAAAGCAAAGTATTCCGTGCTTTTTGACCATTTTGAAGGCTTCATTTGAGAGGCTATCGCCACATATTACGCAGAGAGGGTTCGGTGCATGAGAATTGGAACCAGCAGTGATAAATCCATATTTTAAGTCAGACTGCTGGTGTTATGTCCTGAATGCAGCTTTTGTTTTCTTTGAAGCTACAGGCTCTTCTGATATCTTATCATATGGCCTTTTCTCACAAAGCTCTACAAAGACTTGTTTTTGTCTTCTTTTACAAGACGGTGAACTTATGAAGATGAATGGCATGTATAAGGCGCAGGCCCCCGAGTTCATCTTTAAAACGTTTTTCGGACTCTGATGAGAAGTATTATTTTTGTTCAATCTCTGTGTAGCCCGGTATCAAATGTGTCGTATGCTCCAAAATTGTCAGTGTCTAAACCAGGGGTGTCCAAACTACGGCTCTGGGGCCATTTGCGGCCCGTCGTCCATTTTTCAGTAGCCCGCGACATATGCTAAAAATGGCATTTGACTCAGTTCAAATAAAATAAAAACAAAAATGTTTGGAGATTGTCAAAGTAAGAAAGGAAGGTGTCAAAAAAGACAGGTGCTATTAAATGTTATTTTAGTTAACTAAACTAACCTAAAATTAAAAAAACAATTTCGTTAACGAAATAAAATAAAAACGAAGATGCTTTTTAAAAAAGAAAACTGAAACTACATTTTATGTTTAAAAAACTAACTAAAATAAAACTATAATTATAGCAAATATGTCCTTCGTTTTAGTCTTTGGTAATTACTTTAATGCATGAGCCTTTGGGGATGATTTTAAATGTGATTTTTCAGTGGATTTATTTTGATATAAACCGGAATAATGACCCATGGTGTTTTTTAAATATTGTACACAAGTAATACACATTTAAAAATAAAACAAACTAAAACTAATACTTTAACTAACAAAACTGAAACTAACTAAACTGAAACTAAGCATTTATTAAAGAATTAAAACTAATACGAAAACTAACAGAACCACCCTGAAAACTAATTAAAAGTAACTACATTTAAAAAACAACAACTAAAATTAAACATTCCAAAACTATAATAACCCTACTGCCATACTACAAATAAATTGGTTTATATACTGTAGCATTTTTCTAAATATGCAAAAGCACAAATAAATTATTTGTACAATTTATAGGACTAAACACAATTTCTCTTCATAACATTATGTGGCCCTTGTGTCCTTCTGATTTTCTGTATGTGGCCCTCAAATGAAAAAGTTTGGACACCCCTGGTCTAAACTATGCAGGTGTTCCTAATGTTGTGGCTCCAGAATCACATTGATTCTGATAAAGACCACGAAGACTTCTAAGAAATGTGCTCCGTTAAGACGGCGTTCAATAAAGGTGCACTCCAAATGGTAAATGAGCGCACACATCAACAAAGACTCATCGGCATTTCTCTTCCCTATGAATCATTTATATGGGCTGCAGGCTCTATTTTATCGGCGCCATTCCGCACCTACAGTTCCTTTCATCTCGGAAATATGATTGCTCATCTTTTCACAAATCATAATTATTGCCTACATGTGAAATCTGCTCTCAAATATTCAAGAAGTCATCGGCTGTCATGCCACGACTATTGTTCTTCTATGACATCGTCACCCTCCTCCGCTGGTTGTGATCACGTTCAAGTCAGTTGTAATCCAATTCAGGTGGAGACGTTTGAAGTGAGGTTCTATTGCATGACATCCACAGTTAATATTTCATAGTATGCTACTCAACGGCATGCTACTCAGGAGCCCAGCTTGGGGCCTGCAGGCTAATTCCATCATGGTGACACGCACTGTGTCCCTCCTTAACATGTAAGTCTTTTTGTTGCACATAAAGGAGTCATAAAGAACAAATTATTGACGTGTATTTGTATTTCCGGCTAACTGAAGAGTGTGTGCATATCCTGATTGTTCGTTGTTATTTTTTAATTCAATCGAAAGCAGCATAATGCATAATGAATGCACTGAAATGGTATAATCCACTTTATATGACATCAGATGGATGCGCCAACATATTCACATTCAAGTTGATAGCGATGAGGAGAGGCTATTGACGCATATAAAGAGATTAGGATGTAGGTCCTGTGCACGTTCATGTGCAGTGGATCCATTATTCCCTTGTTCTCATCTTCCTTACAGCTTCTCTCGCTTTCTTTATGATCTTGTGTTTTTGTCTTCGCTTAACCTTCCCATGCTCCGCTTTCCTCACTCTAACTTTCCCACGAGACCAGATGTCCTAATTTACTTCTTAAGACTTGAGCGGAATCACTAAAATCACCCATGCAGTCAAAGGGGCGGGTGCCGACATACAGTAGAAGTGCACATAACACACAATAAAGAGCCCAAGGTGGTTTCTACATTACGTTTGATATTGCTCATGCACATGGAACTGAAACAACTGCCTCAGTCAGACAATGTGAAGCCTATTGACAGCTGTGTCCTCTTACAAACTCACTGACAGAATGCGAGAAAAACAAACAAGTCTTATACAAAGTTGTAGTAATGTCTTGCGCCTAAATATCTTCATATAAAATATTTAAAATTAATTAGAATTAACTAAACAAAGATGTACTATTATTATTATTATTATTATTATTATTATTATTATTATTATTATTATTATTATTATTATTATTATTATTATAAATATACTGGAAATGATTAGTTTTACACCCCCCAAAAATATATACTTTTGGTGGGAAAATATTGCAATAGATGCTTCTTAAAATTTTAGTTTTTAAATTTTCTTTTTAGTCAAACAAAGAATGATGAATTGCAACTGTCAGTTGACAACTTCCGAGGAAGGCGGTAGTGGACGCCAAGACTAGTCTAGGTAAAACAAAACCGCCTTTAAAAATTAAACTGAATGGATTAACGAGAAGACAGATGATCATTTTTAACTATTTGTGCTCATTCTGACATTCTAACAAAATACATTTGTGTAAAAATAGACACAAAACAAATCTACTTCACTTTTTTTTAGGAACATATATAGTATAAATTTTTCTTTAGTCACTCTACTAAGCGGTATTTGTGAGTTCACGAACTCCGGAGAATGCATCTTGTACCAAGCCCGTTGATTTCCACCGATACGAACCAACCAATCATAGAGCAACATTGTGTTTGGGGCGGGACATGCAACTGTGACGAAACCAGGAAGCCAGCGCCGACGCTGGGGCAAACAAACAAACAAACCTAACATGGACGCTGCAATTAATTCTGTTCTCGCAGAATTACTCAGCGTTTCCTTATTGAATGTTGAACAGCGAGAGGCGCTTTGTGCATTTCTAGCTGGTAAGATGTTTGTGTGTCCCCCCCCCCGACAACAACAAGGACTACATTTTCATCCGTGGCCATTATTGGTTAAAACTAACGCGTACAATGCCGCATCGTCCAATCAGCTTGAATTATTGTACAGAATGTCCCGCCTTTTCCCGACCAAATTACCGTGGAGCGGTACCAGATGGATATTGTAAAGAACTCCCTTGAGTAAATAACTTAAAATAAGGAGCATGGCTAACATGTTAGCCTGATGGCCAAATGTTTACTTTTTTACCTAAACAGGACAGGTGCCACCAAGCAACTGCCACCAGGACACTATAGTAAGGTGAATTTCTCTATTTAAAAATAAAATAAAAATGAAATATTAATGGGATCTTAGTTACACAAGATTAACATACAGTATGTATGTCTCTACCGTGCTTAACAATGAATTAGACCACCCATTATTAGAATGGGAAGAGAGCATCCAGCACGATAAGTGACATGAGCCAAGTGGTGTCGGACACCAAACCACCGGAATAATTGGAAATGAATTTAATAATGAATTTTATATCAACTGCATCAATTACGTCAAAGTCTGAATATAGAGCTGCGATTGTAACTTCACTACTTTCCAAACTGATGAGGCTCAAAAGTCAAGTAATGTAATCCTCCATAATCCAAAGGTAGCAGAACTCAGACTTGGTTGTCTTTGCAGCAGAATCCCCACCAGCCACGGGGACATGCAAACAAATAGAGGTGGGAATCTTGGGGCACCTCACGATTCGATTGCGATTACGATTCAGAGGCGACGATTCGATTATAAAACGATTATTGATTTCCCCCCAGGCAGCAGAAAAAAAACAATGTATTTTGGCGCTTTTAATGTTTCGTACATTAGTTACAAAAATAGTACAAAAGTCCTCTCAGGCCTAAATAAACTACTATTTCAGTATCAAGTTAACAGTTCAAAACAGTAAATAAAATACTCAAGTCCTCATTCTGTAACAACAGCTTTTAAGTATATTCAGTCTTCAACAGAATAAAACATAGCATTGAGCAAAAATATATTATTTTTATCCACTCAAAAGTGCACTGAGGTATAAATGAAAGACAATGTGAACTACTACTTCAATACAAATGCCTTAAAAAAAAAAAGTGCTTTCCTGCTTTTTAAGTTGTGTAAAGATGAACATGTAAACATTAAAGTTTCTCAGAGGTACAAAAAAAAAAAACCCTCAAGTGCTTTTCTGCTTTTTAACTTGTGTAAACATGAACGTGTAAACATTAATGGGATCGTTCGGCTTTTTTAACATGAATCTCAATTTGATTCTCACCTCCCGTGTGTGCGATCAGCACTGACTTCGGCGTTGGACGAGAGGAAAATAGTCCAGCAAGCTGGCTGGGGTCTCGGAAATAAAGCGTTTTTCTTCTAAAAACTATTTGTTTTCAAAAGCGTGATACATTTCCACCACAATACTCTTTTCTGAATAAAGTCAGACGCCATTACCGCCAGCCACTACTTTTCTGTTCGTTCGTTCGTATCACTGCGCGGCGCCCTGTAGAACGCTAACCGACGCACTGCAGCCAGCTAGCTGATACTTCCGCCTGAAGTTGTTTGCCTTTTCGGAGCAGGTCTGATCTCACGAAGAGGTGGGTTGGTCAGCTCAGCCATGCTTGTTGTTGTTTTGAATGTCGAGGCGTGAGTTGTGGATGTGTACTCTCGGTCCGTCCCAAAAAGCGTCCCGAAGACCGCGCGCGCTACTGCGTTTCAGTTCCGCGTACTTTTCGCTCGTTTCGCTTCCCTTGGCATATTTATATAATCGGAATTTGGACATTTGGGAATCGTTCTCGATTGTTGCACGGCCGAATCGTGAATAATCTAAGAATCGGAAATTTTGCACACCTCTACAAACAAACCCCATTGACAATAACAGCATATATGTCCGCTATTAATGTTGGTTTAATAATGTGTGAGTGAATACTGGAAAATATGTTTCCTGTTCAGGAATGCAAGTACATAACTACACGACTGGATCGGGATCGGACGATATTTAGCATTTTATGCGGCGATCGGTTGTAATGTCTTCATTGCTGTGCGAATAAGACATTACGTTATATTTAATATATGTCAGCATTTTTTTTTTGACATTTTTTCCATTTTTTTTCTAACTCGGTTGCAGATTGATGAGCGGTGGAAAAAACCTGATCATGTAAAGCCTATAAATGGCAATCATCTCATATCTTAATACAGAATTTTCTCTTCCTCCTAAATCAGTGAATTCATAACTGATAATAATAATTATACATATATGCAGATTGGAATGCAGTATAGAAAGGATTTCGGCAATTACCACTGCAGTTAATTTACATTGTCTGCCGCTTTAATAAATGTGTTAAGCCCTGTATATCCATAATAATAGAAGTAAAAGAATACTTTACCTAATGCATCATAACTGATGGCAGTCTATTATTCCAAGTGTTGCAATTTGTGGCAGATTGCTGCCCATGTAAACACAGCCAGTGTTTTGTGTTTCCTGTGTGTGTGTCCATACGTGCGCTCTCGATTCGCAACCCCGTACAGCAGAATTCTCACAGGCCAATTTCCTGACAGTCAATGCTATGCAATGCTGCTGCAGACCTTTTGTGCATCTGTGCACGGTAATGGCAAGAACGCACCACTTTCCACATGATTCCTCATTTCAACGCCGCATCATCCCCTGAATTTTTAACTGCGATCTCCAGCTCTCATTCTTTGCAAGACGTGCGTGTGTCAGAGGAGACAGGAGGAGTTTTATTCACTGGTTTTTATATTTTTCATGCGGGCAACATGCTTGCGACTGCCTTGTTTCTGCATCACAAACTTTCATTTGTCAGCAGCTGCACGCATGAGTGAAGCGTGAAATATATGTTGTTGTTTTTTTTTAATCAGCTGTGATGAGCATATGAATGCAAAAGTAATAATATCATCATTGGATTTTATTGAAGCAAGAATTTGAGAGTTGTTATTGTATTTGCTGTCTGTAGATGAAATAGAAACAGTGAGTGAATACATTTCAAGAAGATCACAGTATCACATGAGGCCTTCACTGTTGCCTGCCTGTGAGCAGATCTCATTTTCATTTGTGATATGAAATTCAAAAGGTTTGGCTAAAGCGGGAATGTGGAACTGAAGGACTTTGTGTATTTATCTCGCAAACACAACTGTGCGCACACCACCTTAAAGGGATACTTAACTCGAGCCATTTTCAACAGTAAAAAGTTTATATTTTGTCCAGTTTTCATGTACAATATCAATTAATACCTTTAAAACCTATTTTTTTCACTTGTTATTGACTGAGGATATCACCTGTGCTGAGGAAGTAGGTAACGACCAATCACGCCTCAGTTTGCTGACCAAACCCAGAAAACAGGTGAGCCGTGATTGGTCGTCACCTACTGTCATCTTCTGTTGACAGCAAGTGGGAAAATTATTATTTTTTTAAGTATTAATTGTATAAGGACAATAATGAAGTTATCAAATTCATTCTGTTAACTTTTTACTGTTCAATGGTTCCAGTATCCCTTTAAAGTAGTGACTAACGATTGGCAATGAATTAAAATTATATTAATGAGGTTAGCAGCAGCATTATGTGTACAGTACACTTGTGCTTTCTTCATATTTTATCAGTACATGATTGGACATCATAGAAATGGCATCGATGGAATGTTACACGTTAATCTGCACTTTCATAATGTGTTCAACATGTGAAGAGAATAAAGCAGCTAAATAGTGCAGACAACCGATTTACTATGCACGTAGCGTGATCAAGATAATGCAATACCAAGAACAAGAAATGTATCACTATTTCATTGTTGTTCCTTTTTATAATATAGGGTACTTTTTACAGCACTGAACTTGTAAAATAATAAATCAAACATGTAAATAAGCCAATGCATGTGAACATCACTAACATTCTATTTTGACCATATAATCGCTCCTCAGTATTTGGAATTAATTGACAGATAATCTATCAATTTTTGGGCAAACAAAACATAAAGTCTGGGCGGGCTGAGTGACAGGAGTCATAGTTTGATCCCACAGGATGAAAATTGAAAATGTTTTTAAATCTAATCTAATCAACAAAAAACATTTGTCTGCCTTTGAAATTTGACCACACCACAGACAAGATTGTCATTAACAACCTCGCCAAATTTGAATGATTTAAAAAAAAAAAAAAAAAAAATCTTTTAAAAACTTTTCGTCTCTGCATGATGTGCGTACAAACATGCCTGACAACGACGCGCTCTAAACGGCCATGCCCGCACGCTATCAGAAAAGAAGATGCCTTTTCGGGGTGTATGTATATCTCGGTGAAGTTCTTATAGAGATGTGACTCATGTCGGACTACAAACGGGTCACGTGACGCACTTTTAGTCATACCCAAAATCATCAAGAAAAATGAAATGGTGAGAAGTATTATTCATTCTGTAGCCTTACCAAGTAAAAATGTCATCATCATTGCTCGCTCTTTTTTTTTGTGTGTGCATGTGTGCGCATGTGTGCACTCTTTAATTCACCTGACACCTGAAACCCTTCACCAAAACCGGATACTTCAGCGTTCCACCAGAGCCGTGGTCAGGAAACCAGAGGAAAGATCAAAGGAAGGAAAGATAAAGCAAAGTGAAATCCAACACCAACCAGATATCACCTTCCAACCACAGAGTTACAAATCCGGAATCATTCACCAACCCCAGATACATCTGAATTCCAACAGGATTAGGGAGACATGAATGACATGAATGAATACTACATAGTTGTGAGTATTTGAATTGATTGATTGATTGATTGATTGATTGATTGATTGATTGATTGATTGATTGATTGATTGATTGATTGATTGATTGATTGATTGATTGAATGAATTGATCGTTATTCTCATTGCACGTGCACAAAGTACAGAGCAAAAAAAAATAAATGACTGAACAGGGACAAACAATCAAAAAAATAATAAAAATTTTAAAAAAATCAGCACCCAGAGATCTTAGATCAGAAAAGAAGATGCTAGGTACGGGGAGGAAATGCTCCCACACTTACAATATCTTATCTTAGTATTAAATATCTTTCTCATGCATCTGTTTTCTCACGGATGTGCCCACTCCACTCATCGGTACTGGTCTTGGCTTTTTTTTTTTTTTTATTCTGTGTGTCACATGGACTCTACATAAACTCTTGACAGGCATGTTCAGTCTTACATTTATTAATTTTTGTCCAGGTATCGAAAGACAATCTTCTCCCCATGGACACACTTAACTGTGAAAGTCCTGCACAGGCTGACTCTCCTAATGAGGGGACTGAAACCTGAGGGAAGACAATAACTAGAGAAAAAATAAAACAAAAACATACACATCCACTGTTTGTCAATAGATTTAGATGCGGTGTGGATGTTATTTAACTGTTTTCTCTGTGCAGATGAGATGAAGACTCAATTTGTTTATGAAGAACATTTATCTGTACTGTACTGTATTTCTTTACAGAGGCAAAGTGTACACACAAGCACACATAATAAAGAGCTGAGATGAGAGTGGCGCTATGAGCAGTAAGGGAATTAGTGGTTAGTGCGAGCTGGAGAAGCACCCCAGTGGAAACACAGAGAAAGAAATAAAAGCAATTGACTTGATTGCCCAACACGCACACACATGCTAGCTATTATATGTTGATGTGCACCTCATAACGTGTGAGTTGTTGTATACCCAATATACTTTATTTTCAGATGATCCCTTTGCCTGCCTCTTCATTTCTCCCGGGTATTCTCTCTTGGCCTTGCAACTCTTGCTCGAGCTCCACTTTCACATCATCGCAACATCATAATAAAGCTGGCGAGCGACCCGAGGCGGACGCGCGCTCGGCTCAATATCCAACGCGCGCGTGTCAACTGGGGCAATGAGCTCGGGAGTAATCAGCACACCAATTCCTGGTTAATGTTTTGCAGGCCAAAGTGATATTAATGGCAAAATATGTTGCCCGCTTTCAGATGCGTCTCGGATATTGATCGTGTTATTGTTTCCTAATTACGCCCATTCAATTCTTACAAGGGGTTGTGAATCTAATAACGCTTCCACTGACAATACCCAAACTCTAACTACTCATGGAGAGGCTTACAAACAAAGTTGTTTTCGAGATCTAAGTAGTGATCAATATGACTGAGCAACAATTGCCTCGCGTACCGAATCAAGCCAATGAAAAAGAGAAGGAATCATCGAATATGCGGTGATCATCACGAATCGTATTGAATGTGAGAAACCTAACGGCCGTGGAGGGCTCAATGACGCAACCGATAGAGCAGACATGTTGTAAGCGTCCGAGTAGCTTTCAAAATGTATTTAATTTATAACATTGCACACAGTGAGGCAAGCCCAGCGGTCGTAAAGTGCTGAGATGATGACCACATTTTGCTATTGTCGTTTCCATTTGTGTAGTCTAGCTTTCCTTTTGCCATGATTGTTGTAGCTACTAATGTTCTTCTGTCTTCTGCTGTGTTCCGTGTGCGTGCAATTGCCACAATAACGCCTTCAGGACTGCTAAAATTGTGAATGTGCCTCACTGAGCTGGTGTGAGACAAGAAAAGGGGAGAGGAGGTAGCACAAGGATCCGTCTGTCAGGTTAAAGCGATATTTGTTTCCCAAAGAGGAATCAGGACCCAAAATGGTCCTGTTGTTGTTGTTGTTGTTGTTGTTTGCTATGCAGTGTAAAATGCTGTAAGGTATTGTATTCATCTTCAAGTACTTTTCGGGGCAAGGAATCCCACAGAAGGTACAACACCCCATTGTTATGTTCTGAGGTTGGATCCCAAAAGCGCAGACCCAAATAAGAGTTTAGCACTTTATTCGCATAACATCAAGCGGCGTGGAACTAACTTGACTTGACCAGAAACAACGAGAAGGCATTGAGGAAAAGAGGAGCAGGTGGCCAGCTGGACAGAGGACTAATCCGACAAAACACGCTTTTCAGTTAGGCTTATATAGTCAGTGAATCGATCTGATTGGCTGGTAACCCTGATAGGTCGCTGAAACAGGACTGACATGGATTTATCTGATTCGCTGCTGAATAACACGTCGGTAAAACTGATTGGCTTCTGACTATATAAAGAGATTATTGACGTCACATATTTACATGCCGATTGCATCAGTTCAAATAAAGTCAAATAAAACCAAACATTTGTTACAAACAAAACACACACAAAAAACACAGTCATGACACCCATTACCCTCATTTTTATTTTTTTATTTATTTATTTTTTACTGGTAGATGCAATTAAAAGGGCATTCAGTGATCCCTAGCGCCATCTAGTGGTGAACTAATAATTCATTCATTTAAAAAAAACAACAACAACAACTGTTTATGTCAATAGTATGTAAAACAAATAGATGTTGTATCACATAAACATCCATTTACTTGCCCGCTTATTCCTCACAAGGGTCGCGGGGGCGCTGGCGCCTATCTCAGCTGGCTCTGGGTAGTAGGCGGGGGACACCCTGGATGTAGTCTCACCTTACTCGAGCTGCCATGTTTCGCTGCCATCTTCCTGCTACGGATGCCCAAAGGGCAACTTCGCGAATGTAGTTAGCCTTCAGGTGGTCGTCTAACTCCCGTGATTCGGACCCGTCGCTTGTCACTTTCTGTTTTACTCTTGCAAGATTTTACTAGCTTTTTGTTTGTTTGTTTGTTTTTATTTTAAATAGCTCCTCCTGCTAGCTGCTCTTGTTAGCCACTCCATCCTATGGCTCCGACTAACTGGCTAGCTGCGCTAGCTGCTAAATCCAGCTCGCTCAATCTTTCGGTGTCGCTCACCGGGGGTGCCAAGTCAACATCACTCGCCGAGATGCTCATGCAAAATAGGAATTAGTAGGAGTAGGCTTGCGAAATGTTATCTCTCTGAGCCAACGTAGTGTACATGCGTGCTTCTAATGCTATTCTTTGACCACTAGATGGTGCTAGGGACTACACACACTGGGTCTTTAAGGCTAAATACTTTTAAATACAGTACTCAAATTTTATTTAGATTTTATTGCTTTTCTAAAAGATTTAATTCAACACATTGGCTACTGAGATAGTCCTCCATTATAAGACAGTTGAATGTAAGCAATGACATATGAGGTATGGCACATTTCCGGTCTGGTTCGCAGAAACCTTTGACCATTAACTCTTTAACTCTCGTTAAAAGTTTGACATGTGCAGTAGCTCCTCTGCAATGCAAGAGAGAGGACCAAGGTGGGGCACGACTTTCTAACAGCTCACTCCTGAATCTCACGTCCGAATGTTAGTTTGGTCTATATTATTTACATAACATAATCTATAATGAATCTGAATGAAGTTGAATGTTTCTGCGTAAACATCTACAAGTATAGATCTGCATATGTCTATGAGGTTTTTCTTTTGAGAATGTAGAAAAAAATCCACTGGCAGCCCCATTGCTAATCTTGTTTAAGGTACATCAGCCATCATGGCTGATTCTGAAAAAACACACTCGGTGCTTGGCCTCCATTCATCGGGTTATCTTTGATGTTTTTTTTAAACACAATATTTCATAAGGGCACATACAGTACACACACATACCATGCGACTTCGCATCAGACTTCCTAACATTGTGGATGGTCCATATACATCGTACGAACAAATGGTCAAAGTTAGCAATGTAATTTTGCAATATTTATTGTTCATATGTTTTCATGAGAGCATTAAATGTATTCCAACATGAGAGCATAAGCACATAAATGCTCTAGTTGGGAAAGCATGTGTCTAATGCAGTTATTCTCAAAGTGTGCTCGCCCAAAGGCGAAGAAAACAAAAGTCTGGACAGTGACATGTGCTGGCGCCATATTGTCACCCAGCTGGAGATGACGCCACTATGCAATGCTCTGCAACACAATTGGCCAAAATGTATCATAAGGGATATTTTGCACAGAAAGATCACAATGCATGTACCTTATGTTAATCTGAGATTATTATCATTAGTTAGTGAAGTATAACAGAAATGTGTTTTGTTGTTGTTGTTTTTTGTTTTTGTTTTTTTTTGTTTTTTTTGGTGTCGGGTTTTGAGAAAATGGAGGCGAGCACCCTAAACTGGTTTTCAAAAAATATAAGTAATGATGCTTGATTTTATTTAATTAATATTTGCTCAATACAGTGCTTAAATCCCACAAGCATTGTCTTTTGTTTTATTTTTTTGTTTTTTTTTGTTTTATTTATTTTTGTTATTATTATTATTATTATTATTTATTTATTTTTATTTTATTTTTTTATTTTACCAAAAATCGCCAAAAATTCACTTAAAAAGACCAAAGGAAAAGAAACAACACGAACACGGTGTCCGTAAACCATATCACATTGATTTAACAAAAAGGACTAAGTGAGTTCAAAGTGTCTTTGTTCACTAACGTCTTTGTGGTGCCCTAGTCGTAACGGCTCCCTCCAGTGGTAAGCAAAAGAATCACAAATAAGTACAGTTCAATTGTATTTAATGTTTTTGCACAATTAATTAGCGTTTAATCTTTAGGAAGAGTAAATGTACAATTTTTATTAACTTTTTTGTACAATACATTTTTAATTTAATTATTATTCACTTGAAGAAGTTGAAGATGTTTTGGTGTAAAATTTTTCAGTAACCGTGGGCTATAATATAAAATAAATATATGTATATTTCGTTTCGAAAATAACGTGCAACCGGATGGTTCCTTTTTTTTTCATCAAAACAATTTTGCACCTGCTGTTTTTGATATCAAAAAACGTCATTTTTGTTTGTTTGTTTGTAATGTGAACTGCACTGCGTCATTCTAAGAGAGGTTTGACATATACTGTAATAGAGCTTATTCAAATGTTATAAGCACCTGTCATGTGATAGATACATTGCTGAAACGGAGCATTATTACCCTATCATTAAAAGCTCTTTTATTGGATTTCATAAGATTGGCAAACAGTATGTATATTTTACATCCACAATTAAGATTATTAATGCAATGGAGGCATATTAGGAATGAGCAGCAAAATGTGTCATTGGCCTTAACAGATTGATGTGTCTCTGAGATTGGCCATAAGTGCCCGTGCATTGAATTGAGTTCTAAGAATAACCTTGACTTGTCACCTTGGAAGCTGATGAAAAGAGTTTTCATTCCATTCATTCTGCAACCTCCACTCTGCACTTGTTCACAAGCACGATGACAACAAGCAATTTGAAATGAAAGTGTGATGTCTCGGAGAGCTCAATGTGCAATCACACCTGACTTTTTTTTTGCATGTACATCCTGTAGGTGCCCCATTTCCATATGCAAAATTACCTCCGTGCCAGTGAACTGTCAGTGCTTGTTCCTTTTTTAGCTTTACGTCACCATTTCACAGCAGCATGAAACTCGGGGACATTTTATTGAATAGCGAGACGGGTTTCCAGGAAGCTTTAATATAAACTAAACATGTATTATAATGAGATATGCAAGCTTTGACATTACTCATAAAAGGTGTTAAAAAAAATAATAATAATAATTTTAAAAAAAACATTCTCAGTATTCATGGGCAGATCCTCCTCATTTTTTTAATTATTATTATTATTATTTATTTTTTTTGCATTTTCTTGGCTGGGCAGAAATACTGAAACACATTACAACATTGCTTCCTATGGAGGACCAAAACTGCCAAAATTCAAAATAAATAAACGACTAAATAAATAAATAAATGACTAAAAGTGAAAATAAAAATGAATATAAAAAAATCCTAATTTGAAAATTACATCCAAAAAAATTAATATAAATGGAAATAAATCCGTTTTTATTTTCATTTTTTGTCATTTATTTAGTCATGTATTTATTTAGTCATTTATTTATTTAGTCATTCATTTAGTTATTTATTTACTTTGAATTTTGGCAGTTTTCGGCCATACTGCCAAGTCAAAATGTTATTCAAATGAGGGGGCGGTCCTAATAAATAAATGAATAAATAAATAAATGACTAAATAAATAAGCAAATGGCAAAAAGTAAAAATAAAAACGGATTTATTTCCATTTATAGTTGTTTTTTTAGATATCATTTTCAAATTTTTTCTATTCATTTTTATTTTCACTTTTCATCATTTATTTATTAATTTAGTCATTTATTTATTTTGAATTCTGGCAGTCTTGGTCCTCCATATGCGTCCCTTTCATCTCATTCGTGTACACTTTTTTTTTTTATATATATTAATAACACTGTAGCTGTCCTGTCAGTACAGCCTAACGATAACATTGGGGGCAGCCCTGTATGCAAACACACACGTTAACTGTTGGAAACAGTCACACTTGAGCTGTGAAGCTGTGAAGAGGCAAGTCTGAAATGTGCCTCTGCAGTTTTGTGTTTTGCGCTGCTGCACTCTTTTTCTATATGTTCATCCAAGTCGCAGAACCCCATCCTTTCGCACCTCTTTCCTCATCTTTCATCTTCCTCTCCACTCTCGTCTCCCTTTTTGCCTCCTACTCGGCCTCCACTTCAAGGTTTGTTCTGACTCAGTATTCTGTACGCATAAGTGTTTCTACAGCATCTTTATATTGTACCTTGTGAGGGGGAAAAAAACCCTCTTATGACCTCACAAGTACTGTATACTCAAAGGAAGGAGCCAACCATAAGCCATGAATATAATCCACGATATAGATTCATATCAGAATAAAAAGAAAAAAACAACAACAGTCCTTTCAAGAAGCTAAACATCTTTTAGAGCCACTTGAAAATTGCACCATAAATAAAGAAGTCATTTTAAGTTTCACTGATAGTGGCTTGCATTAATGTGCCATGCTCAATATCTCCTGCTAATCATTGAATTTGTTCCAGACTGAGTTGATGTGATTTGGATCCACTTGTGGCAGATCCAGACAGACTGTCCTTTAAGATAATAGCACTACTTACTAACAGTAATCACATCTTTGTCTGCATAGATATGCAGTGACCCATCCCCCTTCAATGTACCATGGACACCCATTTATAGACTTGCCAGCAAGGGGCAAAAATATGTAGAAAAGAAAGGGTTACATTCTGTAACTAAACATACAAACAAAAACAGTGTTTTTTTTCGTTTTGTTTTTTTGTTTGTTTTTTTTAATTCAACTCTTTGTTGTTGAAGGCTGGATCTTTTATACATAATATGCATTGAGTGTGAAATATATTAAGATTATATTAATATATAAAGAGGAATTCCACCTTAAACATTATATGTGACCTCACTAGTCTAAACATGACATTCTAATTAATATTACATTTTTGGATTATGCTGAGTTATGCTGCAAAATCCAGCCATTTTTATGCATCTCGGGATGTCTGTGGGGGGGGTGGCGCATTTTGCCACATGCTGTCAACTGAAGATGGCATCACAGTTGCTCAGGGCTCTAACTACAACCAATCACAGCTCAATTGTTTTCTGTAGCTGAGCTGTGAGTGGTTGTTACCTGAGACCTGAGCAACCGTGATGTCATTTTCGACAGCAAGTGGCAAAATGGCCGCCTTCTGATATTGATAAAAACTACTGGATTTTGCTGCTTAACTCCTATTCCACTAATGCAATATTAGCCAGAATTCCGTATTTAAAGTAGTTGGGTTGCATAGAACATATTATCGTCAATCTTTTTTTTTTTTTGACTTCTCCTTTAAGATACTGTTATGTATTTGGTTCCATAGAAAAACAGACATATGCATGTATATTTTATACCTATTTAACGTGGAATTTTTGTCATACAGCAGGTCAGGAAGCGTGTGATCTCTTGTGGACGTCCAGTAGCGTTGATAAAATATTGTGGGTCACCTCCATCAAAAGTTTTAATGCCCATCCCTGTATACTCCTTATCAAACAGCAACTTTAGTCAAATATAAAGTGTCCTCATACGCTGGTGAATAATTTTTAAGTTTCTTCATCTGATAGAAAATCTGACAACTGAAAGTATTATACAGAGGACAATGGAATTTTTTAAAAGTTGTTTTCAAAGTTCTTGTTTTTTTTTTTTTTTGGTATTTTACCAGACTAACGTAGCTAGACTGCAATTGGCTGGCAACCAGTTCAGGGTGTACCCCGCCTACTGCCCAAAGCCGGCTGGGATAGGCTCCAGCAGCCCCGTGACCCTTGTGAGGAGCAAGCAGTTAAGAAAATGGATGGATGGAACTTAGCTAGAATAGTTTGTTTTGCAACGTTGTGAGTTGCCGTAGGATGGAATGCAGCCCACTCCCAGCCAATCGAAGCAGCTCGCCTCATTCCGTTTAAAATCAAGGCAGTCAAGGCACATACAGTGCTTGACTTTGCTGGGGTTCATGCATGAAGGGTGCGTGTCCAGATGATACAGTCAGCCGCTCATGTGACGTGGGCAATTAGACTCACCCCTCCCTAGTCTCCCCCAGTTGTGATGCACAGTCAGGGGTTGATATTGAAATATTTTTAAGATGATAATGACTAAAATTCCCACGACCCTCATGAGTATTAGCGGTTCAGATAATTGATGGATGGATGGATGATAATTTATTCAATTAATTGATTTCTAAAATGATTCAGACGGATTGTCTCACGCTGTTGTCATATATATGAATGAAATACGATAAAATCCACCACACGTCCACGAGCGCCGAATCTGCCTGCGTCATGATCAAATCCACCAAAATCGCGGTATGCCAACTGAGCCAAGGGTTAGACCTGGTTTGGCCCAGTCTCAAATCTAGTCTACTTTTTCTACTAGTCTGCTTAATTGCAAGGCGTGCAGCTGCACCTGTGTGGGGTTATATTATAATTTGAATTAGTATTTTAAAATAGTGCTGCACGGTGGTTGACTGGTTAGCACATCTGTCTCCCAGTACTGAGGACTCGGGTTCGAGTCCAGGCTCGGACCTTCCTGGGTGGAGTTTGCATGTTCTCCCCGTGCCTGCGTGGGTCTTCTCCGGGTACTCCGGTCTCCTCCCACATTCCAAAGACATGCATGACAGGTTAATTGGGCGCTCCGAATTGTCCCTTGGTGTGCTTGTGAGTGTGATGGTTGTTCGTCTCTGTGTGCCCTGCGATTGTCTGGCAACCAGTCCAGGGTGTCCCCCGCCTACTGCCCAAAGCCAGCTGAGATAGGCTCCAGCACCCCCGCGACTCTTGTGAGGAATAAGCGGTCAAGAAAATGGATGAACGGATGGATAACAGTGATGTGTTCAAAATAAAAATAAATATGTGAGACTTTTTTTTGGTTAAATGTAATTTTTGATTCAATTTGGTAATTATTTTGAAAAAAAAAAAAAAGATTTTCACTTATCACTTCCAATATATATTTTGACATTTTAGGTCTTTTTTTTTTCTCATTTTAAATCTTTTTATTTTTTATTTTATTCATGTATTTAATTATTTATTTGTTCAGTTTTTCAGTTTGTGTATGAATTATGCTGTAGCCTACAAATAAACTTGTCCTTGGTGCAATACAGGCATCGCTATATTTCAATGGGGACGTTTTTGTTTGTTTCCAACAGCATTGATTAAACTCTATTCAAATCAAGCCTCACTTTCACCTTCCGCGAATCTGTCATGGGAATGTTGTTGCATTTACATAATCTTCTCACAAAACTCGGCCCTGCTCTGAATTACCCCGGCACACATATGGGCGCGCATGCGCACCCCAACATTCATCATCCAAGTCCAACTCTGATCAGCGCATGTGGACATATCTGCTTTGACCTTTGTACTTTATCGCTCCAACTGACACGTTCATGAATACACATGCAGACTCACATACGCCCATAGTGTATCCCAGTGCTCTGGATTAGAGATACAGATTAGAGATTAGGGCCAGCAGCGGGATTACACAATTCTCCCAAGTCCCGCCTATCCTGAAGCGTCTCACGCCTGATCATCTGCAATGGTGATGGTACATACAGAAAGAAGGGGGGTGGGATTTCACATCATTGCATTGATATTTGTTCCATAATCCTAAATTAGCACTCTCAAAATGTCATTACCGCTGAGGATTTTCATTGTTTTCTGTTCTAACCATTCTCCATTTGTTATCTGTTCTTGTCTTCCTCTGTCGGCTAATCTTCAAAAACCCAATTCTGAAGTGGTTGCAGCCTTATTAGTTTTTAATAACCTCGGTTCATCAACGCTCTCTCGAAAAGTGATCCCATCGCTTCTACTTGGTCAGTTTTATGGATTCATTTTCAGACAGATGCCGATAAAGCGCCCAGAACTATCCACTCAATTGAAAGGCCAAGATTAATAGTAAAGTAATCAAGTCAAGTAATCAGTAGTCAAGTCCATGAATAGGAACATTGACAACATTGTAGTGGTTTTGGCTCTAAACACCACCAACATTGATTTGAAATTAAAGGAACAAGATGTGCGTTTACAGCAGACTTTCATCTTTAATTTGAAGGGATTTATATCCAAATCAAGTGACCGATGGAGTAAATGTACGTGCCTTCCGCTTTTGAAGTGAGCAAAAGTAATGGGACAGTTGACTGCTTAGCTGGCTCATGTCCAGGTGGGCATGTAAGGGCAGCCAATGAAACTGGTTCGCGTGTCATTATTTGATGAGGTGACTGTTGACAAAAGCAGCAGGATGAATTTTGAAATGTTTCAGGCAATATAATCTGCTTCAGAATTCATTGGTCGGCGCTTTGCAGCAGAGATGGACAGTAACCCCAAGCATTCTGTGAAAGCAATAAAAGAGTTTTATAAGGCAAAGAAGTGGAATGTTATGCAATGGCCAAGTCAGTCACCTGAACTGAATCCCCTTGAGCACGCATTTCACTTGCTGAACTGAATTTGTCCATTACTTTTGGTCGTTTATAATGTGCACAAGTATTAAGCGATTAAAATTTGTAATCGTAATTAATCACATGACTTCAATTGTTAACTCGTGATTTATCGCAAATTTTGTTCTAATGGTAGAATAAAATGTACAATATTTTTCCCCTAAGTTTTCACACTCTTGTTAACATAAAAGTTGAAAAAAAAATCTAATAGAAATATGGCTGCATCTTTTAGTCATTGATACAGTAATTTCATAATAATTCATGAAATTGAGTTAAAAATTTAAAAGAGGCTGTAAAAAAATTATTGTGATATTTATTTGTGGTGAGGTCACTTTTCTGCCACTAAATGGCATAATTGCATTTGTAAGGCGTTGGTGACAGCTCAGTGCATTTTTGTTTTCATATTAAGAGCTATCAAATCTTTAACATGAAGTAACTTGTGAAATTCTGCACAATATTTAAAATTGTAAAATACAACTTGACCCCAGTCTCCACAATAGGGGTGGGAACCTCTGGGTACCTCACGATACGATACGATACGATACGATACGATACGATACGATACGATACGATACGATACGATACGTGATACAGGGCTCACGATAACGATCATCTCACGATGACGATACTGCAATTATCGATATATTGGTCAGGAAATAAGTCGACGATAATCACGATAAAGCTACTCAAGACTAGGGATGTAACGATATGCAAACATCACGACACGATATTATCACGATATGAAGGTCACGATACGATAATTATCGCGATATTGTTGGCGATATTTAAAAAAGATCACAATATTGTAAAGAAGAGAGTTCATACTAAAAACAAGCACAATATTGTGCTTTTGTACATAACAGAAATGCATATGAACCACCTACAATCTCTAATAACAATACTGAGGCACTTATTTGCTAATGCAAGCACACATTGATCGCTTCACAAGCAAATTAGGTTCCCCTTCATCTGATAATTAGCATAGATTTTAAACATAGAAGGCCGAAACATCCCTAATGAAAATTAAATTGCACTAATAAAATAGCCACTAGAGGGTGCTAGAACTGCACAAATGGAAATCAACCTTTTTAACAGATGTGTTCCTTTTAAATACTGTGAACATGACGACAACGATATTGTGGCAGTTTTAATATCACGATATTGCCCTTATCGTGACATCCCTACTCAAGACATAAACTGATGTTTTTTCCAATGACAAAATAGTGTATTTTTGTACCATCACTGAAAAACCACATTAAAACTGGTGTCTTCCTCAGAGTGAGCAATTTAGTTTATTTTTTTATGTATTAAACAAATACAAATGTCTTCTCAACAAAGAACTTTTTGTGAACAAATTTGTATCTTTCTTAAACATAATTGTCATACAACATGCCAGTCAGTTACATAGTCAAATTTATTACTGCTAAATGTTGACGTGGATGTATCTGCTGTGTTGCAACTGGAAGTACAGGATTTCCAAGTAAGGGGCTGTCATTAATGGTGCGTTAAAAAATGTTGTGGCGTTAATGGAACTTTAAATTAACTCCATATTAATGCATTCATTTTGACACCAAACTGTTGTAACTCTCACAGCTGATTTGGATGTAAATATGCTCAAATTAAAGTTGAGTATCTGCAGTTCCACTGTGATGTTTAGCGGCAAAAAGAGTAGAATTGTGTCAATGTCCCAATATTTATGGGCATAACTGTACATCTAGTAAATGTTGGAGTCAGTGTTGCTGTAGAACAGGAGCGTGCAGTTGGAAGACATGGCGTTATCTTCCACACAGTGTCTAGGATGTGGGTGGGTGAAGGAGGAGGTGCACCATATTGATTGCTGATTCACTACTTCTCTTACCTGGATGTTTTCGGACACACTTATTTTAGAATGGACTTCATATTGCGTGTGTTTGCGTGTGCATGTCTGTGTGCCATCTGTATTCAGCAATATCACGAGATGAGTGAAAAGTCAACTCAAAACTCATCTAACCTAGGCTTTAAAGGAAATTACCTTGTAACATGAATATACAGACGAATTCAAACTTTCTTTCAACTGCAATCAGTGTTGCTCATTTCCCCAGCCGCTCCAGGCGCAAACACACGTTGACCTTTGTAATGCTTCATTTGAACATGAATGATGACGCAAATAACCAACAGAGGGAAGAGAAGCTTAGTGAAGACGCAGTCTCTGTTGACAAGGCTGGCATGCAAAACCAGAATCTTTAGTACGTTTAATTCAATTTTGCATACCTGAAATGTCATTAAACATTTTAGCAACATTATTAGCCAATTAATGTGTGCTTTTGTTGCTGTGTGTGCTTTCTGTATTTGCTAGGTGAATGCCGTCATGCCATTTGGGTGCCTTGCTCTGCGAGATGGGCAGACTTATGATAGTATATCCGATGTGACAGACAAATATGAGATTGGTCAGGTTCTCCGAGCGTAAGTACCATAAATCTTTGTATAAATGTGTTTTGACGCCTTCCTCTTCTGCAATGTTTAATTCATTGACGCTCACATTCGTATAGATAAACAGTATGCATAAAAAAGGAATTGTGTCTGGAGCTTCAATTTTGGGGGGGCTTGAGAATCCAATCATTAATTTAGAAGGAGTGAAGTTGATAGTGTGAAGCCTGCAAGATTTATTTCTGCTAACTTCTCAAAGTTGGCCAACCAACTGAATAATTTTGCTCATGGTTGTGGCGTGAAAATCACGGCTGCTTTTTCGCCCTACTGAAAACCTTTCTTGACACATTGCAGCCACACATGCACGCACACGCTCACACGTACACAGCCATATGGCAACGTCAGCATCTGGCCTCAGAGATTTGTGCGGACCTTTTATATAACATATTGAAGCACAAACTTAAGTGCACTTTATCACGTGGTAAAGAGAAGATCTGTGTTCTAATTGTTTTGGATTTTTTTTTTTTTAGAATATTTAATTAACATGTCATGAGCCTCACATTCAACAAATAATTATATCCTCCTGACTACCAAGAAAAAAAAAATATATTGTCCAATCATGTTTATTTTGATATTCCCCAATTTTTGTGAAGTAACTGGAATAATGCAAAAGAATTTTTGGGGAAAAAAAAGGTTTTATTTTTAAGCTATAATGTGTCCACTACAGAGGACATTTTTTAAAACGTAAATGCTCGGCTCAAATATAGTTAAAATAATTCAACCAACACTTTAATGTGTTCTTAAGCGTCTTATAGAAAACATGCTAACAACATTTAAAGACTCCATTTGTTCAATAAAAAGTGTTATACACTTACTTTTCCTCTTCCCTAAAAAAGTGCTTGCACTGAGGGAAGCCATTTTCTTTTGTGATGCAATCAAAAGGTAGCAAAGCCCCACCCCTACACATGTGGTATCATTGGAAAGCTCTGAATGTCATCTATAGAGCACAAAAAGAGTTAATTCAATCGTATGCACTGAGTGGGAGATATTCAGGTTTAAAAAGGTCCACTACAGAGGACAAATTTGAATTGCCGGTAGTCAGGAGGATACGAACACCATTTCCTCTGCTGCCTTTCATAACAGAAAAATTAAAAATAAATAAATAAATTTGTCATCTCACTGCTTTTCAATTTATTTCAAACCTGACATGTTTAGAAGTTGATGTCTCGAATTTTTGTCACGTCAAAATCATTTTAAAGCTTAAGTCCAATCAGTATTTTATTTTTTTTTTTTGTGTGTTGTTCTTGTGACATAGGAAGGAGTTCTGTGAGCTGTGCCTGGCTAAGGACAGACAAACAAACAAAGTGTTTGTCTGCAAGAAATTCCTCAAGAAAGACGGCAGGAAAGTCCGCAAGGCCGCCAAGAACGAGATCATGATCCTGAAATTGTACGCAGTCGGAAGTATCATTGAGGAGCAGAGGGAGTAGAAAGAGAGAATTTCAGATTTTCTTTCTTCATTTTTTTCAGTTATAATTAATAAATTGTGCGACATCAATAATTCCCATCCACTGTGCCCCGACACAATTGGTGTTGTGAGTTTGCAATTTTCAAAAAAAATAAAAATAAATTTAAAAAGTTGCTTATTTTCATGTTTGTTAAAACAGTCATTGTGACTTGACTGTAGTACGATAAATATGATCTCCGACATCAGCGATCTCTGGCCTGATCTTGTACCTCTAATTTGATATACAAGAAACCACAGTGGCGAGGAAATACGACCAATTAGAGACAAAAGGCGGGACTCATGAGGTGTCAATCATTTGCCAGAAAAGCAACTTATTGGTAATGGACTGTTGCTATATCACAAAATGTAATCATTTGAAGCCGTTTTTTAAATTTTATTTTTATTTATTTATTTATTTATTTTTTACCAAGGCTGCAGGGTGTGCCTGCAAATGACTGTCACCATGTAAGTCCCACCCTCTATCTTTTTGTTATTTATTATTTTTTTCAGGAATCATTTTATCATGTACTAATCAAGTCCTAATTACTGTTTTCATAAATATAACAAAAAGTGTTTTTTTCTTAAATTACAAACTCTGTCTTTAACTCGTTTGTGCCCAAAAACGTATAAATAGGTTCTATTTTAAATGTTTTAAGTGTCCCAAATACGTATTTTTATGTTTTTATGTTTTTTCATACAGAGCATACAGAAGGCTTTGATGCCCGCTCTAAACTGCAGAGAATGGTTGAAGAAATGATAGCTATTACACAAACAGCCAGCAAGTGGCAGCAGAGCAGAATAACCAGAGCCATGTTGGGGGAAAAAAAGCTCAATTACTCACAATTCTAAATAGATTTGTGAATAATGATGAAACATTCTAATGCTAATTGCTGCAAAACAGAAACCGATAGAAATGTACTTTTTTTCCTGATGAACGAAGAGACCTTAATCTTTCTTTTGGTAGGTTCCATGGTTTTATAACAATAAAACATAATATTCTGCGGGCCTTGCAAAATCAGTCAAAATCCAGTAAAGCCGGGAGTGAAGGGGATTGCTTCTGTCAAAATGGCTGGGAGTGAAATTAACTGCTCAAAAGGTTATTATTCATTTACTTAAAATACTGTAACGTAATATCTTCATTTAACTACTCTATATATGGCAATAATATATGTACAATAGCAGTCATTTGCAATGATTCCCCCCTCAAACAAAAAAAACAAACAAAAAACTATCCACTACAACTATAAATAGTGCTGACTAATTTGTCTATAAAATTGAAATCGCACCACTGCAGAAGAGCATTGAGGATTCTCTGACTGCGAGAGTGACACTGCCACCAACTATAATGGATGTGCAATTACCAGCAAAAAAATATATTTATTAAAAAAAAATAAAAAATAAAACAAACAAACAAAAAAACATGGCCCGCCCCCATATTTGAGAAGTACTGTACTATAGTGACATGCTCTTCCACTGGTGGGCAGAAAGTGCAATTAAACAATAAATTGAGATGACATCATCTTTATTTGAGTATTTATATTTTTTCTGTCATATCATATTTTATGCTTTTCTAGGGTAAACCACCCGAACATCCTCCAGCTCATAGATACATTTGAGACCCGGAAAGAATACTACATCATCCAGGAACTGTGAGTGTGTCTTAGCAGTTTTTCTGAGTACAGTTCTTGAATGTCCATGCATGTAAACGGTCAAGCCGAAATCCATTAGCTGAAGGGGCCGGGCAGCGCATAAGCTGTTATTACTGTGTGCTCTGGTGTCAAGTCCACCACAACAGAGAGAGCTGTGAGATTTGATGAGATATTTGCTCTTTCTAACACTCTACACTACTCATTGCCCCTGAAGCGATGCTTTACCTTAAGAGGATCGATATGCCGAGTGCAGCCAGCCGAGCGTGTGTTTGCAACTTCTTGTCACGCAATAACTGCAAATGTGTTGGAAAGGCGTTTTGGTTGAGTTAGGAGAACTCGGACGGACAGATCGGGTTATTGCAGTCGTGCTTTGGGCAACGCACAGCTGCCTTACCTATCATTAATAGTCCTTCCAAAGATAAGTAATGAGCTGGCTCCCGTTGTTTTAATTGCTCACAGTGGTACTACGTGGAAGCAGATTGTCTTACTAATAGGATAAAAAAGGAGCAAACGCAGGATTTTTCGACTGCCTGAAAAGCGATTTATGGCATTGCAACATGTGGCTGACAGCAGCAAACTTTGCTCTGTGTTCATGTTCGTGCATGTGTGTTTTTACCCAACAGGGCCACGGGGGGAGATGTCTTTGATTGGATTCAGGACCAAGGCAACTACACGGAAAGGGACGCCTCCAATGTCATCAGGCAGGTCCTGGAGGCTGTGGCATATTTGCACTCGCTCAACATTGTCCACAGGAACCTGAAGGTACTCACAAATTCTGCCATTTCTCAGAAGAATCTTTGGCTTTGATGACCAAACCATCATCCAAAGTGCCCATTTGGACCTAAAAGGACATTCAGTGATCTCTAGCGCCATCTAGTGGTGAACTAATAAATCATCCATCCATCCATTTTCTTGACCGCTGATTCCTCACAAGGGTCACGGGGGCTGCTGGCGCCTATCTCAGCTGGCTATGGGCAGTAGGCGGGGGACACCCTGGACTGGTTGCCAGCCAATCGCAGGGCACACGAGACGAACAACTCACAAGCACACCTAGGAACAATTCGGAGCGCCCAATTAACCTGCCATGCATGTCTTTGGAATGTGGGAAGAGACCGGAGTACCCGGAGAAGACCCACGCGGGCACGGGGAGAACATTCAAACTCCACCCAGGAAGGTCCGAGGCTGGACTCGAACCGGAGACCTCAGAACTGGGAAGCGGACGTGCTAACCACTCGACTACCGTGCCGCCCCTAATAAATCATTCATTTTAAAATATGTTGTATCGCATAAACATATATATATATATATATATATATATATATATATATATATATATATATATATATATATATATATATATATAAAATCATATAGTCATCACTAATAATATGACATGGCTGTTGTCTCACCTAAATAGAGCTGCCATGTTACGCTGCCATCTTCCTGCTATGGATGCCCAAAGGACAACTTGTGTCCAATCCAATGGGTCGTCCGCAGCTTAGCCTCCAGGTGGTCGTCAGTAACTCCCGTGATCCGAGCCCGTCGCTTGTCACCTGTCTGCTTTGCTATTGCAAGCTTTTTTTTTGTTTTTGTTTTTTTTTGGGGTTTTTTTAGCCACTCCAGCCTATGGCAACGACTCCCGCTAGCCGCTCTTGTTAGCTGCTCCGGCTAATTCCGGCTCATTCGGTCTTTCGGAGTCACTCGCCGGGCTGCCACATCGCCGTCGCTGGCCGAGATGCTCGTTTGCTCACGCAAAATAATAAGAATTGGTTTTCGGCTTGAGAAATGTGATCTCTTTGACCCACCTTCTTGTGCTTGCTCCTGTGTGCTTCTAATGCTATTTTTTGACCATTAGATGGCACTATAGGGATCACTGAACGTTCCTTCTAAAGGTGCCCAATGCAGGAAAATAATTTTACAGGGCCACTGATAGAGAGAATTTGGCCAACTCTGTTTCAAGCATGGTAACAAGATGGCGTCCATGTGTCATGTGACCAGCAGTTGGCTGTGATTGGTCAACTGCTGCGTGGTCACATGACATATGGACGCCATCTTGTTACCCTGCTGAAACCGAGTTGGCCAAACTCTCTATCAACGGCTTTGTGATTTTTAGAATCGCTACTGCCACGTGTGGCCGAAAAATGACGTTGCATCCGCAGACTGAGCGTGGGAAATTCGAACACAAATCCAGTGTTAAAACTATTGGCCAAAGGTTTGTAGGAGTACCCATTGTGAACGGCTAAGGCGTTAAACCTGATAATTAGAAGACGTTTGAATCATAAATAGTCAAGTCAAAAGGCTATTGTAAAGATATATTTGGACAAATTTCTACATTGCGCAGCTTTAAATGTCCTCTTGTGGTAGAAGGAGGAATTTTCTTTTAGGCTTCACTGTATGTGGAATTGACTTGATTTTATTATATTTTTGTTCGTATATTTTTTTTATTGTTTATGAGGTTTGTACGCAACATGTGTTTCAGTATGAAGATTAAAACACAGCAATGACATTTGTGATCTAAAAGGGGTCTTCTTGATTCATAATGTTTCAGCATCCAGCATCATTATCAGTCATAATAGTATTTGTTAGAGTCATAACATTTTGAGGGTTTTTAGACCTTTCGAAAAGACTAAATAATTTGACATTCAAGTAGAAGGGGAAATGAGCTGACCTATATAAACACTAATCAGTTGTAGTGTATATTTCAGATTTCAGACATACTCAGATTTCGAGTTTCAATGTTTATGTTTTGTGTTCTTGTTGTAATGCTCCTTGTGTTTTATTTTGTTCTAAATGTGTGATATTTTTGTTTTCTTTTTTGTCCCTCCCACAACACTTAGCTGGAAAACCTAATGTACTACACTGAAAACAACCACAACAAAGTAGTCCTGCGAGATTTCTATCTGTCTCGATTTGAGAATGGGCCCATCACAGAACCCTGCGGCACACCAGAATACTTGGGTAAGATTTGATCACTTCACTAGACATAATAATTAGAATTTGTAAAATCACACAGACATATAGCTTGTGTTTTTTATTGCATTTTCTACACAACTTTTCAATTTTACACTTTACTTTGAAATTCTCATATTTCCCTCAATGTTAGGTTGTACTACATCCTAACCATCCTACCAATAAATAAACTAAAATGAAGAGTGAAACCACGAGCTGGGCAGTATGATGAACATAATAAGATGCGACACGGAGTATATTCACTTTTTCTGTACCATCCCACAGCACCTGAAGTAGTGGCTCGTCATCGGTATGGCCGACCTGTGGACTGCTGGGCTGTGGGCGTCATTATGTTCATACTGTAAGTCTTCAAACATTTGTACAAATTGACCAGTTACAACTTATCTTTTTCTGTATCAGCTGACGAATAGTTTTCTTTTCAGATTATCGGGTAACCCTCCTTTTTATGATGAAACCGAAGAGGAAAATACAGATCTACATAATCGCATCATTTTCTGTCGAATTGTTGCTGGTGATTTTGAGTTTGATTCTCCATACTGGGACGACATCTCCCCTGCAGGTACAAGCTTTCACCACACGATGGCGACAAATATTTTCAATTAGATTACATTTCCTATCGCAACAGTGAACTTATCACGTGTTTAGATATTATCACAGTTTTACTAAATTAAGCATTTAATAATAATAATAATAATAATAATAATAATAATAATAATAATAATAATAATAATAATAATAATAATAATTCATGACATTAAGGCATTGCAAGATGTTTGATATACATTATATAAATATAAAATCAATCACCTCTGCGGACTTTTGACATAAATATATTAATTATATCGACACAGTCACACTGGGTTGCGATTGAACAACATTGCAAGATGACCATTCTACCACTGAGTCGCACCTACCTGTTGTTTTTTCCAGAATTATTCTGGTAATAACAGCTACCATTTTTTTTTCTGTAAGAAACAAAAAATTGTTAAAGTATACTGATAAAATAAATCAATTTTAAATGAATATATTACATTTAGTTTAACCTCTGTATACATGTTTTTTTACTGTATACAGTACCTAAATATTCTTATCTGTAATATGAATTTCTGCGATTGGCTGGCAATCAGTTCAGGGTGTACCCCGCCTACTGCCCATAGTTAGCTGGGATAGGCTCCAGAACCCCCCGCGACCCTTGTGAGGAGCAAGCGGTTCAGAAAATGGATGGATGGATGTAATATGAATTTGTAAATTGTGTGTTTCTTTTGGTATACACAAAATGTCCCAAAGAACCTACTGATAAAAAATGTTATTCTAACACTCTGCTATGATGTAATTTTAACTGTATCCCAATGTTTTTGTTTTTATCTGTTAGTTTTTAAATTACAGTAATTTGTGAATTCTCCCCAGAAGTGTGATTATTTTATTGTCAAATCGGTTCAGTTTTACAACATTAGTGTAAATTACACAATCTTTCATTGTTTTTGTATGTATTTATTTATTTTTTAATGTCATGATTTTACAGAAATTCACTTAGACATTTTTTATAGTGATCATTTCCTCCCTACCTTTACATGACTGCATGTTGAGCTTGGTTGTATTGACTCTTTCAGCGAAGGAGCTGGTCTGTCGACTCATGGAGGTGGACCAGATGCTGAGAATCACAGCGCAAGATGCACTTTGGCACGAATGGTATTAGCGTTCAAGTCGTCACATTGTCTCAAAGATGCAAACGTTGTATCACATTTTGGTCTCACATGTTGCGTGCTGCTCTTGTCAGGATCGCAGGTAACGGCGCATCAGAGAAGAACCTGAAGGATGGTGTCTGCGCCCAGTTTGAGAAGAACTTTGCAAAGGCCAAATGGCGGGTAGGAAGTGAAGCTCACTTTCCATCACTTTACATAAAAATGACGTTAATGTACAGATGCTGGCTAAGATTCAGGGAGGAAGTAGTAGAAAATGGAAGCAGTAATCAAGTTGACACGACTGAAATATAAATTATTGACATTTATGGGCACAATGTTAGCACAACAAATCAAGCAATTTTTTGCTTAAAATAATTTGCTGAATTCTTTTCTTTTTTTGTTTAGCTTTTTAGTTGGTGGGACAACAGTTCTATAAACTCTTATTTGTGAAATGCAGGAATGGCAATTTTCACATTATCAGCAAAACTTTAAAATATTTATTTAAATTGTCCAACTTGAAAATTTATCAAAGATTGTTGCCTAGAAAAGTTGAGTTCACTTTTTTCTTCTCTCTTTCCCCATATAATTTCCAGGAGTTGAAGGTATTGTAGATCATTATGATAGAGAATGGAAGGACAGAGCGTGGGTGGAACTGCACATTCACAGTCTGGAATGATTCAGTAAAAAAAAAAAAGCATCTCTCTGTGGCTGAATGTGTATTTGAATTGACTATTTTCAGAGTAAAAGCAAACCCGAAGAAGAAAAAAGGCAGTCAGCCATGAGATGTGTTGATCATGTCTTGACTGGTGAAGGTCTCCTCATGAGCTCTGTCCATGTTGCACTTTCACTCTGCCTGTCCCAGAAGAATCGATCCACTGTCCCACTTTTTTTCCTTTTCACAGTCAAAAGTTCAAAGTGCTCTGCTCCTTTCCGACTCCTCATCTGCACTCAATAGTTGCTCAAATAAGATAATGATCAGCAACAGGGATGTTGGAATGTTTGAGTATACAGTAGTTATTATGTTGGTGTGGATAAGGAGAGAGTCAAATGGAAAGGATGTGGCGGCTGTAAACCACTGTGGACCGTTTCAATGTAATGATTCAATGTCCAAGGCCCTCTGTCATTCCTCGTATCAAAATCCACATTGCACCTCAATGTTGCGTTGGCACTACTAAACTACAAGCTGCTTCGTCATATGAGCGTCATTTCTGTGTTACACAGGCTTCCAGGTAATCCTTTCCCTGGTTTTGAAACATCTTTTGAGAGCCCACGTTTTCCCAAATTCCTTCAGTGTTTACAGTCATTAAATGTGTCACGTAAGCAAATGAGGAATATGGGACGATGGGGTCTTGAGACGGATTCACACCAGGTTGAATTGTAACAAAGCCACCTGGAAGTAAACACAATTCACTCCACGTCAATCACGTCAGAGTGCTTTCTTTGTTTTATTGGTCCTTTAGATGAGCTTTGCCAAATACATGTTGAAGCTTTTCTTTTTTCTTTTTTTTTTACACTTTAATACCCATAATTACACTGGCCAAGTGCCAATACATATTTTAATGATTTCTGGGTAATTTTGGGCTGCTGAATCTGAAAATGACATTTGTTTCATTGAATTGGATCCAGTCTTTGACATCACCTATTTTTTAATTTTGTATACTGCTAATGCATGATTTTCTGAAGTTTTGTTTGATTTTCCCATGAAACATGATTTGCATACAGAAGGCCCGTTGCGATAATGATAGTCGTCTTTCAGGATATTGCATCAAAAATTAAAGGCTAAAATGGCAAAAAAAGAAGAAAAAAAAAGAAAAAGAAAGAATGCTGTATCAACCTCATCAGAGTTGTAGCATAAAGAGAATGCCAACATCATAATTTATGTATTAGCATTTTTTTTTTTTTAACAAAAACATGGACTATGTAAAAAAATAAATAAATAAAAAACTAGAGACAATTTGGAGGGAGTCATTTTCAAGTTCAGCAAGATCAAAATACCCTAAAAGTGTTGAAATTTTCTTGGCACCAAAATGTGTGTTGACCAGTGTTATACACTGTAAAAAGAAAATAGTTGAACCACATTAAGTCTATAAAGAGAATTGTTGACCACTTAATTGAATTGCTTCAAGTGGTAAAACACAATTGAATTACGTTAATAATGCATTTCATTAATAATCCAAGTTAATATATTAAGTTCAATTAATTTTTGTGTATGTATGCGTGCGTTTGCATGCGCGTGCGTGCGTGCGTGTGCGTGCGTTTGTGTGCGTGCGTTTGCGTGGGTGTGTGCGCGTGTGTTTGCGTGCAAATACGTATAAATTTATACTCATTAATTCACCTAAAACCTTCAGAGTCTACTTCAGAGTCTCGCCAGAGTCGTGAGGTTCAAATGGTCAGGAGACCAGAGAAAAGGTCAGAAAAGATAAAAAGAAAAGAAAGATCAATCAAAGTGAAATCCAGCACCGACCAAACACTTCCTGCCTTCCCCATGGTTACAAAATCAAAGTCTTACGCCAACCCCAGAAGCCTCTAAATTCCAACAAATTAACGAGATCTCAAGAGACCAGAGGAAAAACTAGAGAGGAAGGAGGGAAGGATCGATGAGGCAGAGTGAGATCCATAGAAACCAGTACATCTAGTCCATCAAAGTGAAATCCAGCACCAACCAAACACCTCCTGCGTGGTTACAAAACCAGAGTCTTATGCCAACCCCAGAAACCTCAAACTTCCAATAAATTGAGGAGATCTCAAGTGACCAGTAAGTTTAATCACTTGAGTTCATTAAACTTAATGCCTTCAGACCCGCATTTTTTCTGCTGGGCATTTTTTTTTTTTTTTTTTTTATTTATTTATAATTTTCACTCTTTCCCCACATAAGAACAACATGGGAAGAACTGTTGGGATTATCTCATGGTTTTATTTGTTATAGTGGACACCAGGATAGTATGGGTGTAACGTGTTGTAAACTTACCAAGCTTATATGTAACATTTCTAACATGAACATCATGCAAATCAACTTATGATTGTGATTGGTTAGCGAGGATCCAATCATGATGAACCAGAAGTGTTGACATCATCCAAATTTTACGTTTTTATTATTGGTTTTGTTGTGGAATTTTCTAACCTTCCTCTTGCAAGATGAATTCTCACGGTATTCGAGAGTTCACAAACTCCGGAGAATACATATTGTACCGCTTCCGCTGATAACCCCCGTTCCGTTCGGACCAATCACAGAGCGACATTGTGTTTGGGGGCGGGATATGCAACTGTGACGAAAGCAGGAAGCCAGCACCAACGCCGGAGCCAACAAACAAACCTAACATGGACGAATGGACGCTGCAATTAATCCTGTTCTCGCATATTTACTCACCGTTTCCTTGTTGAATG
The DNA here is from genome assembly GCF_051991245.1 of Festucalex cinctus. Taxonomy (NCBI): domain Eukaryota; kingdom Metazoa; phylum Chordata; class Actinopteri; order Syngnathiformes; family Syngnathidae; genus Festucalex; species Festucalex cinctus. The sequence continues at coordinate 19,949,637 of NC_135412.1, read as the reverse complement.
TTGAACAGCGAGGGGCGCTTTGTGCATTTCTAGCTGATAAGGTGTTCGTACTTTTCCCCACTTCGACATGAACGGAGATGACATTTTTATCCGTGGCTGTGATTGGTTAAAACAAACGTGTAGAATGTCGCATCGTCCAATCAGGTCGAATTATTGTACAGAAGGTCCCGTCTTTTCTTGAAAAAATTACTGTGGAGAGGTACACATATCCATCTGGCTATTGCCAGGTTAGGAATTTTCAGTAGTTAGGCAGTTTGTCTTTTGGGTTTCTTTATATTTGAAACTTCAAATATAACACATCTAACAGATCAGTCTACAAGATAGTGGTCTGTGAGGGAGTGTGCAGTAAGAATCATGGGGAGATTCTTTATGCTGCCTGGTTAGGTTTTTTTGGAGGGAGGAGAAAGTGACGGTCAGCTAGACAGGAAAGCAAGCAGCCTGTTCTGAGCAGCCTTATCAGTCAAAGGTCACTTCGATATTGCTTCATGTGCAAGAAGTGAAAAGCCCATTGTTAAAGATGTTACGGGTGTGGTGGTGGACCCAAATGCAGGGAAGCAGAGCGAATAGGCAAAGAATGAGGTCAAAAAAAATGTTTAATGAACAAAAACGAGGAGGCAAAAATGAGCCACAAATTAAGAAACAAAAACAACAAAGTCCAAAAGGGTAAACGAGACAAGGCGTGGAACAAAACCAGCAGCATGACATGAGGAAAATGACAATGAATCGACCCGGACAGAGGGGAGACAAGAGACTAAATACACACACACTAATTGACACAATTAGACACAGCTGGCCCTGGGCAAGACACAAGTGGCAGAGGGTTCTGATTGGTTGACACATGAGGAAGGGCAGACAAACACAGGTGGACAAACTCAGGTTTGACGAGACTGGGGAAGCCCACAAGGACAACATAACAAAACGCAGATCACGACACGAACTCAAACAGGACAAAATCAAACCAAACCAAAATCAAACCCGAGCCATGATAAAAGAAAATACAAGTATCTACAATGCAGTATAAACTTGTTAATACGTGCTAAATTGTTTTCCATAACAATTTAGACACGCAAATATGTCATGTCCACTGCAATCACATGGATACAAAGGTATATATTGACTGGTATTAACTTAATTCAATCGTGTGTTACCACTTGAAGCAATTCAATTAAGTTGGTCAACAATTCTCGTTTTTAAGAGTGTATAGTACCAAACGTTGTATGTATTGTAGGAACAGAAATAGTCATGGCCCATGCTGTATGTGAATAACTTCTGTTATTCTTTTTTCCCCCTGTCTTGCAGAAAGCAATCCGTGTCACCACCTTTATGCAGCGACTGAAGAACTCCGAGTCAGTTGTTGACAGTTCATCTGAGGTGCAGCGCAGTGAAGATGCAGGGGAAGTTACAGGAGGGGTGTCCGAGTTAGCGAGTGACGAGGAGGGTCGCAGGGTCACACAGCGTGAGGTGATGACAAGTGGTGTGCCTTTCGAGGTGACGGTTGAAAACAGGCCACCGGACATTAGCCAGGAAGTTGGAAAACCGGAGGCGGTAAAGGTGCATCTTGAAGTTGCGGCATCTCCATCCTGCGATAAGGTGGGCCCAAAGAAAGCGCCAGACGGTCAAACTAAGAAAACAACGGCCAATTTGGATGAAAACAAAGAATCTAAAATAACGCTTACAGAACACACCAAGCTACCAGACAGCAATTCAGGGCCTCATCCTGACAGAATCCCGACCTCCCCCGATCCCGGCAACAAGCGTACGATGACCGCAACACTTCATGGCCCTCCACCCACACACAAGGATGGAAATGACGGCAGCTGGTGTCAAACGCAACTGCCGGAGGCGGTGGCAGAGAGTTCTGCGGGAGCGACAGCCACTCCGGCAATAGCCACAGATGTCGGTCTTGGTGTTCGCTTAACGGGTGAAGCCAGTCCCGTTTTGAGGAGAGACGGGGACGCCAAGAAAGCAGACCGATATAGTGCGGAGTTTCATATTGCCAGGGAAGGTCCCACACCTGGTCACGGCTGCTACGCAATCGGCAGCACCGCTAGCTTGGGCCGACACGCCACACCGTACAATCGAGACATTGGGACCGTAGGCATGGCGGGGCCTTACGGGAGTCCATATTCCACTTTGTACGCCAGCGGAAGAAGCATGGGGATGTACGGGACAGGGTTGCGTCACGGCGGCGGCGCAGCCACGAGCGACTGGCAAATGGACAGCGTGATTGAGCAGATAGAGAAGCAAATGGTGGCGGTGCTGGAGAAGATCGAAGGAGACATGCCCTCGTTGTTGGAGCAGATCAGCGACTGCCCCCGCGAACCGCTACGCGTCCGCAGCGCGCACGCCTCGCCCGCCACCTCTCGGGCGCGCGCCTCACATCACGCCTCGTCGGAAACCTTGAACGCGCCGCCGCCTCTTCCAACCTCGCCCAGGCCGGCGTTGCCGTCTCTCCCTCGCCTTACGATCCCGCCTCCTTCCTATCCCCCGCCGTCTCCGCCGTCTCAAGACTCGGTCCAGGCTGCAGGAGACAAAGAGTTTGGACAGAGTGGGACAGAATGTTCTGGACATTCCGCCAGAGGGTTATAAAGTAGATGGGAATAAGCTACTAATAAACATGTCACAGACTGGGCTTGGGTATAAATAACGATATTTTCACAAGCTTGACAGGTGACCAGTCCAGATAGGAGTACTGAAAATTGATAGAGGGTAATCCTATTCTCTCTTGTACATCTTGATTTATGGTTACTGTGTTACACAAAGACAGCACATCCACCATCTTTCAAAAGATGTTGTATTACTTGATATGGTCACAAGAAGATGACTTTTTGATATGTTAAGAACCAAATTCTGATAGTTGAGTAAAAGGGAATCAACACAAGCATAACGTAGTATGGAAGCTGTAAAGAGCATGATCCAAAAAAAAAAAAAAAAAAGTGCTATATGCTCACTACACATCATCATTCTGGAATCCAGGCGCTTTGAGTAGTTTGACAAAAATGCACAGCATGGGGTAAAAAAACTAGAATAACACAAATGACGCACCACCATATGAATGATGTCCTGCAAATTGTAAATACATTTACTGTAACTGGTTTCTCAATTCTTGTTATGCTCTGTATTGTAAACTTCCTTGTGTCCAGGCATCTTTTAACATTATTAATCAAGCACTTCCAGTCCTACTTTCGTCTTTATTAATGTAGCACATCATTTAAGATGGAGGCAGGTTGCAGCCAAGTGGACTGATGAAACCTTATCACTGCAATAGAGATTTGTCCTAAATACTCCTGGATCCCTTGAGGACACCCTGCCAAAGGCATCCAAAAATATTACTTAGATATATTTTGGGCATCAAAGAACATAACTTATTTTAGTATCACAAATGTAAAAGTAATGTACATTTTATTCATGCTTTTTTGGGTATATGTTAATTCCATGTTGTGTGCTTTTCTCTGGATCAACCATTCTACCCCAGTGTAAAATATATTGTGTCTGTAAGCCTTTCAATAAAAATAAAAGGAAATATCATCACCGATTTTATTTATTGATGTTTTGACTGGGGGGCGATAAGTAAGTGCATAATAATGACAATGTGAATGTACATATAGCGTAAACATACTACATATCCCATCGGGCTTTGCGCGAATTTTGGATTAAACCATCATTTTGAGGACACGGGTGTGGGAAAATATACACAGCGGTAAACAATGCAAATGCGATACAATTACACTCAAGTATCCAACTCGATCGATTTAAAATTATCCTTTTGAGTCACCATCCATAATAACCGAATTCCACTCTTGAAGAAGGGCATACAATAGCAATTCATTGACGCTCCTGAAAGGGTAAGATGGTTGCGTCTGTAACGTGCACATGTTGCTGCTTTGCTTTGCTTTCTACTGAAATAGTGAGGGGGGGAACCGCTTGAGCAAGCGAGCACCAGGCAGCGAGTCGTCCAGCGGAAAAACTCACGTAGAGCCCGCCGCCGTGACACACTTTCCCTCACTGCTATCAACAGCGGCGGTCAATTGTCACGCGCGTTGTTCGGACGTTTTCTTTTCTACTGGTCGATTTTTTTTTTTAATATTGCAGACCAGGCAGAGTAATATCGGATGTGGTAAGTTGTGCATACTTGTGTAAGCTTCTCGTCAAAGCTAGCCCGAGCTAAATGGCTCATGTTAGCAAGCTAACGAAGATAGCGGCACGAGATGGGGAAAAGTCATTGGGTGGCTAGATAGCTCGGAGGCTAAGTGCACACTCGCTAACAACTACGCAGTCGGTTTATCTGTGTTATTGCTGGAACGCCGCGCAAATTCTGTTCTCCGCTTCAGAATAATCGCGATCAAGTCTGTTCTTTTAAAATATGGACGTTCCCTTGAGTTATTTTATTCTTTGGTATCTTCATTGTAGCTGGGGAACAGTTTGCTGGGCACATTAATGTGCTAAAAGTTAAGCACATGCTCATTTGCATGATGGAAGCTATGTCTGCCAGAATCTGCTGGAAGTATCTCATGGATATTGGCTTCGATTGCGAGGAAAACGTTCGATAAGCACGCAACGACGAGTATCGAAACGCGATCAAAACGCCGAGCATCTTCTCGAGCATGCCAACTTATGCTGCCTGCGTGTTGTGTGACATTTGCTTAATATTTTATACCATGGCGACACCATGCTCCAAAAGAGGTTATTTTTTGAAATCATCTTGCGCTGAAAATAGTAGTAGACTAGGACGCATATCGACGTGTACCCGAGAATGTGCGGCCCACACGTCCGGGAGCCTTTTGTCATTCAGGAGGAAAAGCACCCCCTCCCCCAATACTCTTCTTCAGCTATGAACGTTCATCACCCCTAACCTCTACTTGGCCGATGGCTCAGAAGGCTCGAGCATCGATGTGGCTCCCAGTCACTCTCGATTTACAGTTTGGTAGAACTCATTGCAAGTTTGTTTGCCCTCAGATTAAATATGCATACAGGGTAGTACAGACGTAGAAAATGTGCGTTCTTGTGTGTTTTATAATTGTCCACAATGAGGTTAACTGCTGACACAAATATGTGCTTTTAATGGTTCGACTGCTTTTCACTTTGCTCGATTGCAAATATTAGTGATACTTGGCCGTAAATGGCTTGACTTGTACAGTAGATGCTGCAGTTGATTGTACAGTAAGTGCAAGTACTACTTTGCATGCGACCGTGTCCCGAGGGGGGCGGGGCTAGTGAGTGCACGCAGCCAATGGCGCGCCGGCGTGCGTGAGGAGCGTGCCCCAAGCCAACCTTTCCTGTGGAATATTTCGGGCCGCGCGTCACGCCTTCTCCGCCCCTTTCTCTCCATCTGCCATCTTGGTTTTGTTCCCGTCTGCAGTCGTAAAGCCAGCTATTGCATTGGAGATCCCTCGCATTGCAAGCACATAGTGACTCGACAATATAGCGCGAGCAGACCTATCTTTTACCACTTATTTTTTTCCTCCCCTCTTCTTTCCGCCCGTCGACATAATTCCGATCGCTGACATCTGAACGGAACGGGAGGGGAGCGGGTTCGCATTGGAAAGGCCCCGGGAAGGATTATTGGTAAGAAAGAAGAAATCAATGGGGTGCGAGTGTAGCGGCTAAGAGCCGAGTTAGCGCAAACGGGTCGCGTGTGTGTGTGTGTGTTCGCGCGTTTGGGGCTGGATTGTGTCCTTTACCTTTTGGCATTCGGCTCCCCTCGATGTGATCGGAAGCTTTCGTTAATATCCCCGCGCTGGTTTGTCGTTTGCCAGCCAGCTGCTAAAGTTGTGCTCGCGAGGCCGGACGAGGCCTATAGGTCTGTCGGCGCTAATGGCGCTGGGCTTTGCTTCTTAACTTATTCATGTTGCCGCTCCGTCCGCTCTCCAAACGACTTAACCGATTAGTGGCACGCAGCCACAGCCGGTCGCCTCTCGCCGGCCTCCACGAATGTCCTGACGCGATTTTTGGGGCGTAGTATTAAAGCCTTTGAAGAGACTTCCTCGCTCGCGTTTATAGCGTCGCACAAATGAGCCAAGGTCTGGGAGAGTGCGGCACATTTTCGTTTGTCAACCGACATCTACTGTTATGCTCAACCGAATTGTGAATTTTGTACTGTACGCCAACTGGCTGCTGCTTTTCCGGGTTGTTCGAGGGTTTCAGAAACTGCTTACCACGGTAAACTGACACTGGTGTTTGGGGCGTATTTTAACTGGTCATTAGCCCGAAGAGACTCGTCCTTTCGGTCTTGTGGGCCACACCTGCGACGTCATTGTCAAGTGTTAACCGCAGTGAAGTTTGAATGATTCAGCGTTTTGAACGGTGCCTCTTCCAAATCCAGGTCTCATACAATAGCGCACCCTAAACAAGGGAGACCTGTGCCCTGCATGAAAGCGGCACATAATGCTGCTATTCATAGCTCTTCCTAGGTTGCGCTGTGTTGTCTAGCAGATTTGTTGTTGGCTTAAAGCCAGCCCAGCTGCTCTCTGGATGAGAAATCCCTTCTCTCCAAAATAACACGGATTCTTCCCATTTAGATGAATTCACATCATCCGTTATTTAGTTACCGGTTTTCCCATGCTGATTGTTCTGCATTTGAAAATGATCTAAATTCAATTTTGGGTGACCCGCAGATGTCCAGCCCCCCGCTGTCCAAGAAACGTCGCTTGTCAGGAACAGAGACGAAGACGGGATCCCACTGCTCCTCCTCAAACTCTGTCAGAACTGATTTGTCCCACACACCTGCCAACGTAAGCACTTACTGCCGATAGCTAGTCAAAAATGGACATTTAAATATTTTCACGCTTGGGTGTTACTCTTTGTGCAGGGCATGGCTAAGAATGGCAATGACGCTGAGATTGATGAAGGCCTGTACTCCAGACAACTGTAAGTCTTCATTTTCCCTCTTGGAATAGAATGGTTGTTCTTATTGGACCTTAGTCAATGTCAGCATACTCTAAATTACCTTTGAGACTTAGCCGTTTCATCAAAAGAAAGTGTAGTGTTTTTATATTTATTGTGTAAAGCATAATATGCCTTCTAAATTTGTAAAGGTGAAGCTACTTACACCCTCCTGCATTTTTTTAAATACATATAAAATGCAAGGAGAGGATGTACATACTAACTGCAAAATGTGGCTTTGCTATCAGTGTGCTGAATTTTGAGTCTTACTATTTAATGAGCACACATAGCAACAGGAATAAGTTAGCAAGCTGACTTTGGTGTTTATATCGGACAGAAATTTACATGCTAATGTTCAATATGATTATGAAAATAGATAAATTTGATCAAATAATCATTTGTGGACATTTTTTGTTAAATAGAATTGGGGGACTAAAATTAAGGAAACCCATTTTAAGAGACATATGCAAATGTTTGGCTTTATTACTCTGCTACATGTTCATGATGGCTAAGTATGTCTGACGAAGTCACCAATGTCACGTCATGGTGACATTGGCCCACCTTCTCCCTCTTCAGGTACGTGTTGGGCCATGCTGCAATGAAACGCATGCAAAACTCCAACGTCCTCATCTCTGGTATGAGAGGTCTCGGAGTAGAGATTGCCAAGAACGTCATTCTAGGGGGAGTTCGAAGTGTCACTGTGCACGATCAGGGTGTTGCAGAATGGAGAGACCTCTCTTCTCAGGTGAGTGGAGTCTTCTTTGAACCATTTGCTCACATTTTGTTTGTAACTGATGCCATGTGGTAAGGTTTAATAATAATCAATTTGATCTCTTGTGATTTGCACAAAGTGCTTTGTGATCTAATGCTAATTTATCCAGAAACTATATGGAAATTCGTAACCATGCTCTGATGTGGTCAACTCTCCACATTAGATGTCATTTTGCCATCTCCAAGTAGCACTTGGGATGATTATTTTTCAAATATGAATGTTAATCAAAATGAATTAATAAAAACAAACTAACAAACATGTCCGAAAGGAAAAATGAATGAATAAAAACAAATATATTCTGAAGGAAAAATAAATAAATACAAACGTCTGGAATGAAAACAAAATGAATAAAAACAATGTCAGAAAAACGAATAAATAAAAACAAACATGTCTGAAAAATGAATAAAAACAGACCAAAAAAGAAACCTGTCCAAAAGGAAAACTGAATAAATAAAAACAAACCTGTCTGAAAGGAAAAATGTGTTTGTGTTACTAATGTCCATATCCTATCCTATTGATTTGCACAAACGGGCTTTGTACTGTTTTCATTCCAAACGAAATGCTGCTGCAAAGCTTCCCCTCAATTACTGTGAAAGACTGACCCAAATTTATCAGTGGGTGGCCTCCGGTTGAGTCGTAATTACAGTTGAGCTCAAGCCAATTTTAGGACGTCATTAAAGGAAGATTTCCGTTGAATCATGAGCAAACTTTTCTTCATGGTTAATTGATGCTACTAGTATTCCATCATATAGAAGAGAGTCGATGTTTTTTTTGTGGCATTTATGATTTTGTTTTTGCATGTAGTTTTATATACGAGAGGAGGATCTGGGGAAGAACAGAGCAGAAGTTAGTCAGCCCCGTTTGGCAGAACTCAACAGCTATGTCCCTGTGTCAGCATATACGGGTACACTCACAGAAGACTTCATGACCAAGTTCCAGGTATAAGCTTTTTTTTTTTTTTTTTTGCTTGTTTGTTTTAACTCAAATGTTATGGTGTGAAAAAACAAGTTAAACTTTCTATAACACCAGGTTGTAGTGCTGACAAGTTCCACCCTTGATGAGCAGCAGAAACTTGGGGAGTTCTGCCACAGCAAAGGCATCAAGATCATCATTGCAGACACTCGGGGCCTGTTCGGGTAAGATCCCCAACATTCTTTGCTGGACTTCCACAAAGTGTCTGATGCTGCCTGACACATCGATTCTTTTGTAGCCAGCTTTTTTGCGACTTTGGTGAGGAGATGATTGTGCATGACACGAATGGAGAGCAGCCACTGAGCGCCATGATTTCCATGATCACAAAGGTTAGTCCTTAGAGCCTGCTTTGTTTTACCAAATGTCAACTCCATTTCAGGAGTAACGTCAACGTTAATTTTGTTGACCAAAAACATTTATTTTTTTCTCCAGGACAATCCAGGTGTTGTGACTTGCCTGGATGAGGCCCGGCATGGTTTTGAGAATGGAGACTTTGTAACCTTCTCCGAGGTTCAGGGAATGACTGAGCTAAACGGCTGCCAGCCGGTCGAGATCAAAGTTCTGGGTATGGCCTTTTTGTGGTTTTGTGATTGATGTTGTAATTGGTCTTGGGATGAACATCACTTGATTGACGTGGTCTATCTCTGTCCAGGCCCATACACCTTCAGTATTTGTGACACAGCAGGATTTACAGACTATGTTAGAGGAGGAATTGTTTCCCAGGTCAAGATGCCTAAGAAATTCACTTTTGTAAGTGCAATTGATTGATTGATTGATTGAATGATTGTGTTTTACCGAACATATAAACACATCACAAGTATAAAATACAAGTTGTAGTTAAAAAAAAGAGAAAAGGAAGCGAAAAATAAAACGTCAATATTATCATAATTTACAACCCCTAGCAAAAAGTATGGAATCACCAGTATTGGGCGCGTTTTATTCTGTAGATCAAACGCAGATAAAAAGCATGAAACAGTCGTAAGGTCATTCCAAAGTGCAACATCTTGAAGAAAAAACATTGTTCTGGTCAGTAAATGTTACTTTTATAGAGCAAGTGCAGGGAAATAAATATGGAATCACTCCATTCTGAGGGACAAAATATGGAAACGTGAAAAACGGACAAAGACAAAAACAATCAATACACGTCACTGGTATTTAGTTGCACCACCTCTGGCCTTCATGACAGCTTGCAGTCTCTGAGGCATGGACTTGATGAGTGACAAACAGTATTCTTCATCTGGTGCCAACGCTCTTTAATTGCAGTTGCCAGATCATCTTTGCAGGTCGGAGCCTTGCTGTGGACTTTTTTTTTTTTTTTCTCCTCCCCCAATTTCCACCACACGTTTTCAATTGGTTTGAGATCTGTGCTATTTGCAGGCCTTGACATTGACTGGATGTGTCTTTCTCCAAGGAATGCTTTCAGTTTTTCCTCTGTGGCATGATGCATTGTCATCTTGGAAAATGATTTCGTCATCCCCAAACATTTTTTTTTTTCAATTGAAGGGATAAGAAAGCTGTCCAAAATGTCAACGTAAACTTGTGCATTTATTGAAGATTTAACCACAGCCATCTCCCCAGTGCCTTTGCCTTACATGCAGCCACATATCATCAAGGACTGTGGGACTTTGGATGTTTTCTTTAGGCAGTCCTCTTTGTAAATCTCACTGGAACGGCACCAAACAAAAGTTCCAGCTTCATCACCTTTTCCAATACGGATTTGTGACTCATCACTGAAGATAACCTTCATCCACAGTCCATGATTGCCTCTCCTTAGCCCATTGCAGTTTTGTTCTTATTTTGTTTAACCTTTTAGCTTTCCTGTATGTAAATCCCATTTCTTTAAGCATTTTTGCAAAGTTTTGTCACATACATTGACTCCATCTTCCTCCAATTTCTTCTTCATTTGTCTTTTTGTACATTTTCTGTTTTCAAGACATATGGCCTTTAGTGTTTGTCTTGACGCTTAGATGTCTTCCTTGGTCTACCAGTACGTTTGACTAACAACCTTCCCATGCCGTTTGTACTTGGTCCAGATCTTCGATACAGCTGACTGTGAACAGCCCACATCTTTGGCAACCATACGTGTAGAGTTACCTTCGTCAAGAAGTTTGATAATCCTGTCTTTGTTGTCAAGAGACATCTCCCGTGTTGGAGCCATGATTCTTGCCAATCCACTTGGTCCGGCAGCCCTCAAAGGTGCGATAACTGCACTGTTCTTAACTACTGACTGAGCAGATGTAATTTGAGGCAGGAGCCCAATTAAGGAAAGGAAATTGACAGGGTGTGTCCTTATTTTCTGCTCAAAATGGAGTCCTTCCATATTTTTTCCCTCAGAATAGAGTGATTCCATATTTATTTCCTTGCACTTGCTCTATATAGGTAACATTTCCTGACCAGCACAATGTTTTTTCTTCATTTCTTTTAGTGTTTCTGAAAGCCAAGATGTTGCACTTTGGAATGGCCTTACGACTGTTTCATGCTTTTTATTTGAGTTTGATCTACAGAATAAAACGTCTTGAGTGAGTGCTCATCCAGGACTGGTGATTCCACACTTTTTGCTAGGGGTTGTACATGTTCAAAAGGAGTCGGAAGAAGTACAAAAACTTATCTAGTCCTACTCCCTAATCCTTCTATCATAATATAATAAAGTTGTTCTTACTAACATAAAAGTTAAATAATATAAAATAAACAAAACATGTTTATCTTACAAATATATTAGTATAAGTTATAAGTCCTTATCCGTCACATATACGCAAAGAAGAGAGCGAAAGTAAAGCCCTACATAAACAATTCCCCAAACATGAAGTATTGAACATATGTGGGCGCACGTAAGTACATACACATATAAACATACATACACACACATTTATTTACATTTATACCTGATTTACATATTTTTCTATCATCTTTTTAAACCTCTTTTTAAATACAGTAGTTGATTTTTTTTTTCAGTTCAATTTCATAACTGTTCCACAAATTAACCCCTTCAACAAACACATTTGCTTTGTTTGTTGTTATCATTTTGGTTTTTTGGTTTTGTTTTTTAAAGTCACTTGTGCCCTGTAACCTGTAGCAACAGTCTTATTTGATTTTGAATAACTTCTGAATATAAATGCACAAAGATTGATTCATTGGTCATTTCCAGTGTTGAGTAGCTAAACCAGAAATGAGTACTGTCAAACGACTAGTTTGAATAATATTTCCATCTTGTATTGATCTTTGGACTGTAGAAATCCATTTCCTCCTCCATGGCTGAACCAGAGTTCAAACTGACAGACTTCGGCAAGTTTGAGCGTCCTGGACAATTGCATGTGGGCTTTCAGGCCATCCATGCCTTCCAGAAGAAAAACAATCGTCTGCCTGCGCCATGGAATCGGGTAATTTTTTTTCAGTCGCCACAGTACAACTTCTTGCGTATTTGTATTTACTTTTTTTTTTTTTTTTTTTTTTTGGTTGGAATTGATCTGTCAGGCTTTACGGCACAGTACTAACTTTGCCAGCTTTGTCTCTCAGGCTGATGGTGAAGAGATGGTGACGTTGGCCAAGGAGCTGAACGCTGCTCAGTCTCAATCAGCTAAAGTAGAGCAGCTTGATGAGGCGCTCATCAAAAAGTTGTGCTATGTCTCCGCTGGCGACTTGGCCCCTGTCAACGCATTCATTGGTGGTCTGGCTGCGCAGGAAGTTATGAAGGTTAGTTGGGAGCTGTTTGGGTTACCTTTTTAAATTAGACATCGACTGCAACTATTTGCCATGTGTTTACGTTTTGTTTTGTTTTGTTTTTTTTCCATTTGCTGTTTGTGCTGCTTGTTTTAGGCATGCACAGGGAAATTTATGCCCATTATGCAGTGGTTGTACTTTGATGCATTGGAGTGCTTGGCAGAAGAGGAGGGAGTTTTACTCACAGAGGAAGAGTGTGCCCCTGTAGGTGTTATCAAATCCCACATAAATATGGATCATGACTGTAGCGTAATACTAACCAACACTCCCCCCCCCCCCCCCCCCCCTCACTAGAGGAACAGTCGGTACGATGGACAGATTGCAGTATTTGGCACCAAGCTGCAGGATTTGCTTGGCAAGCAACGCTACTTCCTGGTGAGTCTGTGATTCCGTCCACTGACATTAATGGCCATCTGTAGCTGAAGCAGATTGAAATAGCAGGTTTGGTGATGGCAAATGCAGCTACGAAATGATCCACTTGAATATATAAGACAAATTGTAGTCCCAAAGTGAGAATAGCTAAAACAGGGTGGTCATTAAAAAGCATTAAGACATTAAATGGAGTTTGTTTAAATTAGTGAATTAAATTGCATTACATACAGTGTCCAGAGGCATTACAAATTAACACAATTTAGCAATAATAAATGTGATTAAAAGTGTATGTATTTGTGGGGACTTATGATTGGTTGTAGTTTACAGTGAATAAAATTGTCGTGAGTCCACGAGTGGCTTCATGTTCTAAATACCAATTGGTCTGAATATAAAAAATAAAAAATACTGGTTCTGCCACCACTGTCCATTCTAACATTAAACACTAATGCCATCTAGTGGCAGAAAATTATCACAATTATTACCTCACTGCTAATCAATAACTCAATGTTTCACACTTAGTTCAACTGTTTAGTACGCCTATAGCTTTTTAACTTGAACTAATTATGAATTACTATTAAAAAAAATGTATCAGTGAACTAAAAGATACATCTGCGTTGGTGTTTGTTAGCCGTATTTGTCCACTTTTATGTTAACAAGAGAATGAATATATATATATATATATACATACACACACACACGTACATTTAGAACAGGTATGTTTGTGTATATGTGAGTTTGACATTGGCATTAAATTTTAAGTTGTATTAAAATTAGATTTGCCTATACCTGCAGAAACCCTGTTAAACAATGTTCAATTAATTCCCTGTTAATTTCACATTGATTTTATTTTTTTTTTTTAATTCTCAGATGACATACATTAATCTTGTCCTAAAATGTTTTGACATCTTTTGATCTACTGTTTGGTTGGACAATGACTTTCTGCCTTGACTTGCAGGTCGGAGCTGGCGCTATTGGCTGTGAGCTCTTAAAAAACTTTGCCATGATTGGGCTGGCCAGTGGCGAGGGCGAAGTCATCGTGACAGATATGGACACCATCGAGAAGTCCAACCTCAACAGACAGTTCCTCTTCAGACAATCAGACGTTACGGTAGCTGTCGTCTCCGCCGCGTTCCATCAGATCGCTAACGTTACGCTTGCTCACGTCTTTGTGCGCTCAACAGAAAATGAAAAGTAACACGGCAGCAGCAGCAGTCAAACAGATGAACCCTTCCATCAAGATCACTGGACACCAGAACAGGGTGGGGCCCGACACAGAGAGAGTCTACGACGACGACTTCTTTGAAAGCCTGGATGGAGTCGCCAATGCACTGGACAATGTTGATGCTCGTACGTAAAACGTAGTTGGATTATTTCCACTCTGCCTTGCAGTGTTTCATTTGTTTTTTGTTTTGTTTTTTGGTGCAGGTTTGTACATGGATCGGAGGTGTGTTTACTATCGAAAACCGTTACTGGAGTCCGGGACTCTGGGTACCAAAGGCAACGTCCAGGTCGTGATCCCCTTCCTTACGGAGTCGTACAGCTCGAGCCAGGATCCACCTGAGAAGTCCATCCCCATCTGTACCCTCAAGAATTTCCCAAACACCATTGAGCACACACTGCAAGTGAGTAAACGTGCGCAATAGCTGCACTTAACGGGAAACTCGTTTGACTCAAGCCAATTATTGGTGTGGTCTCCACTTGTTCTGTTTAGTGGGCCCGCGATGAGTTCGAGGGGCTTTTCAAGCAGACACCAGAGAATGCCGTGCAGTACCTCTCGTAAGTCTCAGGCATCACTTTTCTTTTCTTCAAGTGGTAAAATTGTCTACTCCCAGTAGTCGAGTCATACAGAGCTGTCAAAAGATGAAAAAAATTTCATCAGATTATTCACATCTTAGAATTTTCATTAATCACTTAATTAAAAAAGCGTTTTATCAACATTTTCTCCCGCCAAATTTGAAAAGGACATATGTTCATTCTTTTGACATCTTGCGCTCTACTGCATGACCAATTTGTGTTTTCATGTACAGCACTTTGTATACAGCAAAGCTTGTTTTAAAGTGCTTTATAAAGTTGAGTTGAGAAATCAATGTATTGCTGCGTGTACAAGTCGTCGTCGTACCACTGAGAACAAGATTCCTTGCAAATACAAATAAGCAAAGATGAAAAGAAGACGAAGAATAGAGCATGCTCAGCAAAAAAAACAAAAAACAAAACAAAACATATGCCCTGTTCAATCAAGGTATTCCAAATGTGTTTATATACACAAGAATTCAGGAAAGGGTGACCCAGGGTTTTTATTCGGGTTTTCAAATACCCAAATAAGAGCATATTTGGGTTATTGTGTGTTCACATGGCCTTACAATACAGTGTTCCCTCCCATCTTCATAAATTTTATAAAATGGGTGCATTATTGTAAAAAAAGAAGAAAAAAAATAGTGAACCGCGTTATAGCGAGGGAACACTGTATTCAGGTTTTTAAAGGGTTATTGCCTGCATGTACATGTACAACATACTCACAGATTCACTGTGGAAACTCCTCTCTCGCCATTGGGGGCATTATGAGCGGAAGAAAATATTTAGTGAAGTATTTACCTTTCATAATTTGTTTGTGCCTTGTGTAAGTAACACTAAGTTAATTCAGAAATTTGTTTTACTATTTCTGCTGATTATGGTGTTTTCCAATACATGTCTTCGTAGTACCAGAGAAAATTAAAGTGTTTGTTTTTTGTTTTTTTAGTTTTTTTTTTTAAATTACAATAAATACATACGTAGCCAATATAGATAATTCTAATTCTTAAATTGCAGCCAAAACCAGAGCGGGTTCAAAAATATTTTTTGCATCTTTTTCTTGTTTGCTAAAATCTTATAATAATTATTAATGATGATGATGATGCAAGTGTATTTTTCTGAAGCATCCTAACAGTTTTTGGTCAACATACCTGGTTGTCTTTCAGGGATCCCAAGTTCATGGAACGCACCCTGAAGCTTTCCGGAGGTCAGTCAGCCGAGTTGCTGGAGGCTATTTACAAAAGCCTGGTGACAGACTGCCCCCACAGTTATGCCGACTGCGTTGCCTGGGCACGCAACCACTGGCAGTGCCAATACAGTAACAACATCCGCCAGCTGTTGCACAACTTCCCCCCAGATCAGGTATTCTGTATGTGTCACCGGAGCATTTTTCTTTCACCTTGAGTGCACTCAAGAATAATTGGATTACAAACAAGTTGAAGCCAAGTCTCTGCCTCAAAACTTTTATGAGGATCATTTTTTTTCCATATAGACTAATGTTACTGCAATCACAGTAGAAATACTGTTTCGATGGTGGCAAGGAGAATGACTGGTTAAGCATTATTATAATATCACATGCAACAAGTAAGGTTGGACATTAGCTGCCATTGCGCTTTATTGAACCATTTGTTCAAGAAAACAAAACGTGACCACATGCAGGATGTTGTTTAATAACTGATTTTTATTTTTTGGCTCGCTGTCCAACAATCAGTTGCTGAAAGAAGCATTTTTTTTTTTCAGTGTACCAACCACCCCAATAGCTAAACAATTGAGACGTTAACTTATTCACTCCCAGCCATTTTCACAGTAGCAATCCCTTTCACTGCCAGCTGTTTTACTGGATTTTGACTGATTTCGCAAGGACCACAGAATATTGTTCCATTGCTATAAAAACATGGTACCTACCAAAAGAAAGATTAGTCTCTCTTTTTTTTCATCAAGAAAAAAAAAAGTATTTCTGTTTTGCAGCAGTTAGCATTAGAAAAAAGCTAAGTTTCATCATTATTCACAAATCTAATTGGAATTGTATTTTCTTTTTTCAACTTGGCCCTGGCTGATCTCTTATATACTCTGCTGGCGGTCTGTGTAATAACTACCATGGCTGCATCAAAGTGCTCTATGTGCTCTAGCATAAAACACAAAATGTATTTGGGACACTTAAAACATTTAAAACAGAACGTATTTATACATTTTTGGTAGCAAATGAGTTAAGTGATCATCAGATTACAGCTGTGCAATTAATCATAATTAAATTACAATTTAAATTATTACACCACAATTACAAAATCAACATAATCGTCAAAAAAAAGATTGCTACTAATTTTGAGTTTGAGACGAGTTGTTTAAATTTAAACATTTGTACTTCTTTTTTTTTCTAAAAATAAAATAACTGAGGTAGTAACTTTTCATCTAAAAGGAACTTGCATAATTAGTGTTTCAAATATGTTTAAACATTTTCTTGATCGTACCAAAAATATGATCGTTCAATCGTGATTTCGATCATTGCCAAAATAATTGTGATTAATATTTTCTTCATAATAAAGTAACCCGACAACATACTCGTCACAAGGTGGGGAAATACAAAATGCTGAATGTTCTAGTATTATTGTTGCCATTGTTCGTTGAATTCCATTTACAATGTGAATTTCTGGCTTTCAGCTAACCAGCTCTGGCGCCCCCTTCTGGTCCGGTCCAAAGAGGTGCCCTCACCCCTTAGAATTTAGCACGAACAATGTGAGTATGCGCTTTGTTATTCTCTCTGCCTGCATGAAGCCGCACTTTGTGTCCAAGCGGCATGTTGATTTCATAATAACGTGAGGTTGGTTGGCTTGCCTCGTAGGACCTGCACGTCGACTACATAATGGCTGCAGCCAACTTGTTTGCCCAGACGTACGGCATCGAAAGCTGCACTGACCGCGCAACTGTGGTCAAGATGTTACAAGAGGTCCCGGTGCCGACTTTCATGCCACGTTCGGGGGTGAAAATCCACGTCTCTGATCAGGAGCTACAGAATAGTAATTCATCTGTTGGTAAGCAGCCATGATTCAAAATATGAACTATGTTAAGGGGGAAAACAAATCAATAAAATGTCCTTTTGCTTGAACAGATGACTCTAGACTAGAGGAGCTGAAGGTCCTGCTGCCTGCCCCAGAGTCCAGTCAATTCAAACTCAGCGCTATCGACTTTGAAAAGGTAGTTTTGGTCATCCCCACCCCACCCGGTTGGTCTTTCAACCCAACTGATTTGTACTCCCTGACACTAGGATGACGATACCAACTTCCACATGGACTTCATAGTAGCAGCCTCCAACCTGAGAGCAGAGAATTATGACATCCCCCCAACTGACAGACACAATGTGGGTGCTTGCATCTGTGAAATCACCAGACCTCTACATTCTTGTTTCTCTTGATTTGTGCAATTGACCCCATCCTCCCACCATGCAGAGCAAACTTATAGCTGGTAAGATCATTCCGGCCATCGCCACTACCACGGCTGCTGTGGTGGGTCTGGTGTGCCTCGAGCTCCTCAAGATCGTCCAAGGGCATAAAAAGCTGGAGTCGTTTAAGAACGGCTTCATGAACCTGTCGCTGCCGTTGTTCACCTTCGCCGAGCCCATCGCTTGTCCCAGACATAAGGTAGGATCGTGCCACACATTTATTTATTTATTTTTGTATTTCACGCGTGTAGTTGATATTGGACAATTCCCACCTGTGATTATCTCCCATGATGACCCCGCCATGCTAATACTGATGCATCAGACAGATGCAGTTCATCTGTCTGGGTGCAAGTGCGTTCAAGCGACCTTCTCACTCTGACGGTTTCAGTGTGTGCTGAGGAGACAATTTGTTCCCGCCTGCTGTTCGATCCGCAGCCGAAGGTGATGAATAATTATGCCCTTTTGGCGTTTTTTCTTCCAGTACTATGAGATTGAGTGGACGTTATGGGATCGCTTTGAGGTCAGTGGTTTGCAGCCCAGTGGAGAGGAGATGACACTGCAGCAGTTCCTGGACTACTTTAAAGTATGCTCTCATCTCGTTGAAGAAACTTCGATTGTTTCTCAACTTGCACTATTGTACGAGAATAAAACTTTTTTTTTTTTTTTTTTTTGTATTTTTTTTTAAGAGCGAGCACAAGTTGGATATCACCATGCTTTCTCAGGGAGTGTCCATGCTCTACTCGTTCTTCATGCCTGTTGCCAAACTCAAAGAGAGACTTGATCTGCCGTGAGTACAAATAATTTCAACAGTACCAAATTTCGGTATTTTTGTCTCTTGGTTTTTTTGTTTTTGTGTGTGTGTGTGTGTGTGTGTGTGTAGGTGTGTGTGTGTGTGTGTGTTGTACATTTTTTTTTCTAAAAAGAAAATAACTGAGGTAGTAACTTTTCATCTAAAAGGAACTTGCATAATTAGTGTTTCAAATATGTTTAAACATTTTCTTGATCGTACCAAAAAATATGATCGTACCAACCACCCCAATAGCTGTGTGGGGGTGTGTGTGTGTGTGGGGGTGTATATATATAATTTTTTTATTTTATTTTATTTTATTTTTTATTTTTTTTAATTTGGATATTTTATTTAATAGTGAAATCTTGTTAAAATCAATTTAACAATTACCTTTCAACATATATAAAAGACAAATAAAAAAATAAAGTAAAATTTCATTTGAATGAGAGCGATAATAAAAATAAAGGTTTAATATTTTACAATTACTGAACTATAATTAATAAGCGTAAGTGAATATTACAAAAAACAAAGTTGGAATCAAAGTTCTTTGCAATTAAGAGTAAATATATAAATTAATAATTGATGTTAACTAGGGGTGTGCACAGACATTTTGGGGGCAAGTGCACTAGGTGGAAAAAAAAGGGTACTTTTGCGCAGATCGAATACCTTATCGACAATTTCAAGATGACGTCACAAGTCAAGATGGAGGTCAGTTTGGTGAATGAAATCTATCCGCTCATTGACAAGCATTGGATTTAAAAGGGCACGAAGCAGGATTCAGAGTTTTTGCACATTTGCGACCCCTCTGGCGAAACGTGGAATGGACCCCAGCGATGTGCACACAACCGGGAGCGTGCGCGAGCAAACCTCAAAGTTATTCGAACAAGCGTAAAAACGGACCACAACGCCTTTTTCACAGGCTTAATAATGTCTACAGAGCGAAAAAACGTATTAATCTAACTTGCGGGGGACCGAGGACATTGTCAGCCTGCACTCGGCGCAGAGGCTGTCATACTTCAGAAACTGTATTTCTTTGGCTTAGTGCCTCAAAAATCTCGCTCATTTCCAAAACCCGGAAATATATTTTAGCGTGTGAAGTCCTGCGCGAGTGGGTGACGCTGGTGCACGTACAAGTGTGCCATGGAAAATCTTCAACTGTTCCACTCCAACACCGTCACAACTTTGAAAGACTTGCTTCAGAACCGAAACAACGCACCATATAATTTTACGTAAGTCGCTGCCCGGAAGTACCGACCCAAATCGGTCCATACCATGAGAAGTACAGTCTTCTCATCCCTCGTGATATAAAGGTTAAGATTTTTGTAGCATGTACTACATCTACCAATGCTGACATCAATTTAATTAGAGCCGTTGCTAGTTAACGTATAGGAATGCTGCCGGTGCACTTTCAATCAGTTTGCTGAACAAGCAGAAAGAAAACAAACATGAAATTAATACAGAAGCTCCCAGCACCACAACACCGTGCCGAGTCACAACGCGCAGAAAGTTAATGAATGACACACACGTCACTCACTAGGCCAGGCCCCGCCTTTTAAACATGGATGGCGACCCGAAGCAGACAAAAATAATAGCTGCACCTCACATGCATGTTATTAACCGTATTATACTCTCTTCCGAAAATATTGATGGAATGTTTTGAATTTGATATCTGCAGCCCTCGTTGAAGTCCCGTAACGTTCCTCCTTCTCTTCCGTGTCCCCCACAGGATGACTGAGATTGTGACCAAGGTGTCGAAGAAGAAGTTGGGCAAGCACGTCAAAGCGCTGGTGTTCGAGTTGTGCTGCAACGACTTGTCGGACGAAGACGTGGAAGTGCCGTACGTCAGATACACCATTCGCTGAGCTCCACATTGGACCCACTTGAGGGGAGGATGGGGGTTACTGGAGGGAGTAATGGTGTTTGCTATGTGGGGTTGAGGTCATTTTGCGGGCGGGGGGACTAGGGTGCTTCAGGTCTTCTCAATAGGACGAATGGATCTTTTATGTTTTCAAGGCCTGTGGTGTTTGTGTGAACCTGTGCCTCGGTGTACATAGCCCCGTAGAGCTGACTCACTCATGTGGGATCCTCTTGTGCGCAGTACTTTTGAGACACGGCTGTTGCAGGGGGCAGGAAACTTGTACATATACCGGACGTCCTGATATGTTGCAGAGCCTCGGGGCTCAGTCAAAGCCTGAGTGACGTTGCGACTCAGAACTCCATTACATGTCACATGACTGTTTCCTTTTTACATGTCGCATAGAAGTACCCTCAATCTTCCCCAGATAAATGAAAGCGAAAAAAAATGATACATACATTTTGTCTGTTTGACTCTTCCGCTTCCCCTAATTCTATACTAACACCAATTTGTTTGATTACGGGACCTCCAGAAAATCTGATTTGCGCCTCAATTTCCTCTCCAGCACCAAAGTGAAAGTTGAATTGATAGCAGGGGGGTGGAGTTCTGGCACCTCACCTCAGTTAGCACTCGGTACAGTGTGTTGAGTGCTGTTGCACATGGAATCAGATTTCTTTTTATTTTATGTCTTGTTTTTTTGTGTTTTTTCCCTGTATTTTATTTTTCAGGGCTAATTAGGGCTCACACGACATGTAGATGATAAACTGTTCTCTCTACCATGTAAACTCTTAATGACATTACAGTGTAAAAGCAAGGTAATGTAACTTGATATGGGAGCACTTAGCTTGATAGTGAATAAATGTCAAATCATCAATTAACTTGAGTGTTTTTTTTTTCCTGCTGTCCTGTTTTGCAGCGATGATAGTTGTGTATATTACACTACTCATAAAAAGTTGGGGATATTTGGCTTTCAGGTCAAATTTGTGGAAAATGTAAAGTTGACGCTATAGTGATAGCATATCATGAAAGTAAGTAATTTTAAGTAGAAGGATGCACTGGTGATTTCCTCATCTCAAACAATTAATTGAAACAAAAGTTAACAATGGTGGGTACAAATTTCAACATCTTATTAACTCATCATGCTGTTCACAAGTCGACTCATTGCTGGTGAGTCCCAGACCCAGACTCCGGAGACCAGAGAAAGAATCAAAGGAAAGAAAGATGAAACAAAGTGAAATCCTGTGCAAGCCATTCCATTTGAGGTACACCAATCTCCAATAGCCATTCCCCGATGTTGCCATCTCCATGAGCTGGAGTATTGTTGTTAGTGAATTTTGCCGTTAAGCTCCTCGTTAGGGAACAGCAACTTGTGCAGAAAGTCCTGAAACATTTAACAGTTGGACACGTGCGTTCAAAGCTTAGAGAATGTCACATTAACTCCAAGAAGCAATCACCTTCACTCCGGCTGTTATACTGGATTTTGACTGATTTTGCAAGGCTCGCAGAATATTGTGTTCTGTTAACATTTTGCAGCAATTAGCATTACAATATAGCTAAGTTTCATCATTCACAAATCTATTTATTTAGAATTGTGAGTAATTGAGCTTTTTTCAACATGGCACTGGTTGATCGCTTATAATCTGCTGCCACCTGTTGGCCGTTTGTGTCATTACTTTTTTTTTCTTCTTTTTTTCTTTTCTTTCCTTTCAACCGTTCTTTGCAGTAGAGAGGCTGCATCAAAGCCAACAAAAAAACATGTATGGTAAATATGTCTTTGGGACACTTAAAACAGTTAAAATAGAATGTATTTGTGTACATTTTTGGGGAGCAAAAGAGTTAAGTTCATCTATAAAGGTTTGAATGCATATTAAAGCTCATCCTGAAATTTCACCTGAAAGCCAAATATACCTAAATTTTGTGAGTAGTGTATATTAAAATAATGTGCATGTTGAAATGTGATAGTCACATCAAAAGCAAACGACCTCTCTTATTGTGAAATGAGGTACTTTGAGCTTGGGACTATAGCATTGTTATAAATCTTGATTCCTGACAAGGCAATGTAATCAGAGCAAGTCTATATGGAGCCTTTAAAGTGACTATTTGGGGGAGAGGCACATGTATACATAATATACATTGGGATGAGAAAAATGTTTAAATGAGAAACTTTCTCATTTAGATGAGGAAGTTTCTTGTTGGGAGTTTATTTTCCTAATGAGAAAGTAGTCTATTGCATGGTCGCATGAGAGAGACAATAACTGCATTTCCGTTTACATTTCTGAGCGTATTGACAATGCAGTACCTAGTTTAATTCACATTGGGGGTGAAAAAATAACATTGAAAATGTCAGAAGTCTTGTAGTCTGCTAAATAAGCTAATGCTTGCAGCTAATGACGTTTGTCATCCTAACGAGAAAGTTTTTAATTAAGAAAACTTGCTTGTTCAAACAAAGGTTTAGGTTTCTCATTAGGATGAAAAAAAAAAAAAAGACAAACATTTCACCCCTCCCCTTATCCAATACATCTGAATGTTTTTAGAGTATATTTAAGGAGGCACTTTTTAGGCTCTCTACCATTGATTTCAAAGAGCTGTATTAATTTTATTAGTAATTACTACAATTTCTAAATCGAGTTGGCCTTTGCAAAATGTACTCTCACTTCCTCTTTGCAAAGTATTGCAGCTCGAGTACAGCCATCAGTTTGTGAGATTCAAGCAATGTGTGTCAGATTGAAGTAGGTTATCGAGAAGAGCGAATGCACAAGTCAAGTCCAGCCCCAAAAGGATGTGGTTGAGCGCAAGATAACCAAGCAAGGTGGAAGGAGTTTGCACCGCTCTGTTGAACTGCGCAGCGTCACACTACCACTAAAACGAGCCTGGCTGCTTTTCAACGTTTCTCGTTTTTTGGGAATAATGGCTTTGTGACAAGGATTTAAAGACGAAAGATGGAGGTGGAAGAAAGCACTGAAACAAGAACATCCAGGTATGGCTGGTTTGCTAATTGATTCTACTAGTTATGCTATAACTTTCTATCCATATATAGTGACTGAGTATAACTATTTGGTTGTACAATTTTCATGTTTACCATGAAAATAATATGAACATTTATTTTTGAGGTCACAAAGAGGAGAAACACTGACCACAACCACTTTTGACCATGCCGGAGTAAGTATCTCCATTGGTGCGCAACCACTTGAAACTAACTTTTTTTTTTTTTTTTTTTTTTGCATTTACCTCACATCATTGTCCCGTTTTAGAAGAAGAGAAAACAAGACTCGACCCCTGAGCCTGTGATCAGAATCTCAGAAGTGAGTTGTCTACTTAAACTCCCATCTTGATGTCTTTGTTGCCAGCGGATGTTAGTCAACCAAACCTAACCTTGCTGATCACGGCGAGCCGAGCAAATGAGTGCACAAAAGCTTTTAAACGCCGCTGATTATTTTGTGAATCATCACGGAAGTGTTTCGCTGTCAACAATTTAAAGTGAATTAGATTTCTGCATTTACAGCATGTTGTAGCGAGACGTCGTCTTGTATTTTACTACACAGGGACCCTTTCAACACTCTTCCTCTTTGAAAGAAGCCACACAGGAAATGAGAAGGCCGTGCCACGCAACAGCTCTTGTTGCACTTTCCTGAGCTCTCATGACTCTGCGGAGTTTGCCCTATTTATTTTTTACATTTACTGTGGATATAAAATATCTACACACACTACAAATAGCTTAAACAAATCTACAGCCTAAATAATAAAGACCACCAAGGGAAACCATACAACTTTTTTCTGCTAAAAACTTTTTGACATGTAAAACTAAACTGAGATAAAGTTGTTACTATAGGTGTACATTTTGCCATTATTTGAAACGATTTATTTTGCGGAAGCGTTCCCTGGTCATCATAGAACAAAGTGTTGCACGGTGAAGGAAGCATCATGTTTTGGGGCTGTTTTTCTTCAGCAGGAATGGACAGGAAGTCCTCCATTTTGAATTTGTTTTGGAATCAACTAACTCTTCCTACAAAAAATCAATCTGATTGTCTTCATTTGTTGAATATGAAAGCAACATCCACCTGTTTTTATCCATCTCACGGGGGCGGCCATTTTGTCACTTGCTGTCGGCTGAAAATGACATCACAGTTGCTCAGGGCTCACATAAAGACCAATCACCGCTCATCTATTCTCTGAGTTTGGTCATGTGATGTTTGCAAGCTGAGCCGTGATTGGTCATGACCTGAGCCAGCACTTGTGACATCATTTCCAGTCAACAGCAAGTTGCAAAATGGCCGCCCCATTTGATAGCTAAAAAAAAAACACTGATCTGTATATATGACTGGATAGCCGATGGCCCGTACAAGCCGTTGAAGCCACAGGACGACCATCTTACTCCTCCCATCTCGCAAGCAGACTACTGTATAAACCAGACGCATACGTACAGATTAGACTCATGCAGCTCGTAGTCTCTTGGTATAGGCCGGGGGGCGCAGTTGGGAGGGCATTGGGGTTTGGGTGGGGTTGCACTGTTAACAAGAGGACGTTATGTGCTGCTTTGAAGACCTCCTTTTTCTTTAATGCTCAGTTCGTTAGACCCTTGTAAAGTTCTGGGTTGGAACTTTCACTGGTTCTTGTATCTTAATGCTCACGCTATTATACTAACAGTAATAACCAGAAGACTGCATGTTCTCAGTTGAAATATTTACTGGATGCCAGAAAGATCAAGTACACAGCTGCGGAGCCCTCTTCTACTTGTATTAATATGCGGAAGAGGAACTGATCTATTCAAAATCGTCTCTGTACTTATACTGTCAAGGCCACAGGTCTCAAACTCCAGTCCTCGAGGGCCGCAGTCCTGCATGTTTTAGAGGTTTCTGTCCTCAAACACAGCTGTGTCATATAGTGAGGATCATTATCAGGTTCTCGCAGAGCTTGCTGATGAATCAGGTGTGTTTGAGGAGGGAAACCTCTAAAACATGCATGACTGCGGCCCTCGAGGACTGGAGTTTGAGACCTGTGCTCTAGTCACCTATCTAATCATTAAGAGTCCTAATATAACACATCAAGATTAGATTTGGCAGAGGCATCTTTTGTTGAATTACAATTATAATTCTTTAATTTAAAAAATATATACAAGTTTCCTCCTGTAAACATCAGGAAGCGTATAATTTATGCTGCAATCGAGGATGGTCGAAAGTTGGAATTTTCCGAGTTTAATCCATGAAGTATGTACGGGAACGCCCCCTTGAACGCGGAGATTCTACTTGTGAAGTCGGGAAAGAAAAAGGACCCCGACTTCACCGACGGACTACAAAATGACGTCACTCTACAATGGTTTCCGCTTTGGAAACACAGACCATGAATGGTAAAATACAATTTACTCGAGTATAAAACTAGATAGCGTTCTTCATTCATAAATACTCGACATAACTTTACATAACACAACGTACGTGACAGTATGCCGCTATCTCCCCTGTATGAAATTATACGGTGAACTTCTCAACTGTATGGCATGATTATAAAATAAGATGAAAACAATAAATGAAGCAAAATTGCGAGAAGGCAAGTTTGCTGGAGGTCAAAAAGAGTTTTGAGGACCAAATTAAAGAACAATTTATTACTATCCACCATTTTGGTTGTTTACGTTCGCCTCGGAACGATTTCAGGTCAGAACTGGGGAAAAAAAATAAACTGACATATCCGACTTCCGGCCATCCTCGAATGCAGCATTATATATGTATTTAAGGCAAGTTGTAAAATGTCTGAAGTCCTCTTGTTTATGTTTAACAAATATAAAACAACATAAATCATGCTGTTTCTACGAAGTACTGTCTCAAATGTTCTCCAATTTCGATTCTGTAAATGTATAGGATCGTATGCCAAGAAAC
The DNA here is from genome assembly GCF_051991245.1 of Festucalex cinctus. Taxonomy (NCBI): domain Eukaryota; kingdom Metazoa; phylum Chordata; class Actinopteri; order Syngnathiformes; family Syngnathidae; genus Festucalex; species Festucalex cinctus. The sequence continues at coordinate 19,923,189 of NC_135412.1, read as the reverse complement.
GTTTCTTGGGAGGAGCAATATGGCGGCCTTGCAGCTTCAAAAGTCTTAGCCGATCATCCAGTGATATATATACACAGATCGGTGATTAAAAACAATTAAACAGATGGATTTCGCTGCTTTATTCATATTCCACAAACTAGTGGGGCTGCATACAACATAATTTGGGCTTGACCTCTTTAATGGTGACAAAAAAGTTTTGAAATGGACTGATGTCTATCCCAAAAGAGCTGGCATTTGAGCAGGGGTGTGTAGACTTTATATATGTTTTGTTTTTGGTTTTTGTTTTCTTCAGGATGAGGAGGAGGAGGAGGAGGTGGAGCAAGAGGAATTTGAAATGTTGCCCGAGCACATGAATGACTCAGAGGTGAGTTTTCCATGTCGGTAACAATTGAACCACTGAGCCACCCTGATGAATTTTGCTTTCTCACATGAGTCAAATTTGCACTCTTGAATTACCCTGGTAGGAGCCGAGCAACAAACGGGTCAAACCAGTGGTCAAGTCCAACAGCCTAACAGGGGTCATCACCCCGGTGAAGACCCCCGCGCTCAAACGCATCGGGCAGTCCATTTCGGTAACAGCGGCGGCGACACGCTCGGTGTAGCGGTCGAGTCAAACGCGCGCGCTCATTCAGGTGTTCTTTCCAGCGCTCCATCAGTTTCCGTACCGAAGCGCGACCTTTGCCCACGCCGCCCCTGCGCTCTCGCAACAAGGGCCCGTCCTTTCCGCGGAGGCGCCACAGCCAGTGTTGGAGCGACACGGTGGAAAGTCACAACCTCACCGCCAAGGAGATCAAACGGCAAGAGGTGAGTGAGGAATGAGGAGAGGGAGCGCTCGAATCAAGCTGTTTGTGTTCTTGGGAGGATTGCGAAAGAGGATGTGAGCTGAAACAAGGAGGCTCAACTTCCTTTATTGAACGGTCAGCTGTTGAGAGCTCGCGTCGGCGTCGTCTGTGCATCACGCGTGTTATGCAAGTGTGTGCGTTTTGTGTGACGCGTCCTCGCCTCCTCTGCAGGTGATCTATGAGCTGACTGAGGGGGAGCGACAACTCATTGAAGACCTCAGTCTTGTTAAGAAGGTACACAACTGTGATACGCTCTCCAATTCATAATATATCTTCCAGTTATGTACACTTAGAAGTACAACTGTACATGCACTTGTAAAATAAATACATTTGCATAGTCTTACATTAAGGACCATAACAATGACCAACATACAATTATTACAGTAGCGAGTAGGCTCAAGTGTTCATCAAAAATGATTTTTTTTTTTCCTTTTCCTTTATTTCATACAAAGGGTTGTCAAAATTAGTGCGTTACTTTTGGGTTAATTTAAAGTTCCTCTTGCTACTTTTTTTTCTTTTTTTTTAACGCACGATTAAAGGGACACTTCACTTATTCAACCCATTATAGCAATAAAAAGTGAATATTTTGTCTATAATTAATTTGATACTTTAATTATTTTTCATGTACAATTAGTACCTTTAAAAACACATTTTGCAACTTGCTGTCGACTGAAAATGACATCACAAGGGCTTAGGTAACCAACCACAGCTCACCTGTTTGGTTTGGTCATGTGACATTCACAAGCTGAGCTGTGATTGGTTACCTAAGCCCTTGTGATGTCATTTTCAGTCGACAGCAAGTTGCAAAATGTGTTTTTAAAGGTACTAATTGTACATGAAAAATAATGAATAATGTTTGACTGCCAAAAATGGCTAAATAAGGAAAGTATCACTTTAATGACCGCCCCTTACTTGGAAAGCCTGTCCAAAATTTAGCAGTAATAAATGTAGTAATAATAATGCATATATTGGTGGAGACTGGGGTCAAGTTGTATTTTATAATTTTAAAAATGTGCAGAATTGCAACGTTACTTCATGTTAAAGATTGGATAGCGCTGAATGTGAAATGAAAAATGCACTGAGCTGTCACTGTCTTACAAATGCAATTATGCCATCTAGTGGCAGAAAAATGACCAACACGAGTCAATGTCACATGCTTTACAATTCAATTTTATTATGAAATTACTGTATCACTGACTAACAGATGCAGCCATATTTCTATTTTAACAATTTTTCCACTTATGTTAAGGGTGTGAAAATGTATATTTTATTGTGCATTTAAAATAAAAACATTGTAATTAAATTGTGAGTTAACTATTGAAGTCATGCGATTAAATTTTAAACATTATGCACAGTTTAAACAATAACGTTGCACTTAAATATTGGTCTAAAATGTGCTAATAAAAAAAAAAGATTTGATTAAAATTAGTGTTGTTCCTTCCTCATTTTCTTTAAAAAAAAAAAAAAAAAAATTAGTGTTGTTCCGATACCGATACTGGTATCGGCAGAGGTGCCGATACTGCATTAAAAAAGTGGTATCGGTATCGGTGACTACTCACAAGTAACATGCCGATACCATTAATTCCAACGCTAATAAATTTTCTTTTTTTAAAAACGGTATCGGAACACTAATTAAAATGTATTGTACATAAAAGTTGGATATTGATTGATTGATTGATTGAATTTTAATTAATTGAATACATTAATTTTGAATTTAGAAAAGCGATTAAAAATATGCACCAAAATATAAGTACAAAAAAAAAAAACATTTCTTAATGACTAAATGCATTGCACTAAGTCTAAAATAAATAAATAAATAAATAAATAAATAAATGCAGCTGAATTGTATAAGTAGTCATTATTTGACATACCACGACAGGCAACCTGCATACCACTAGTGGTACTTAGTACCAGAATCACTGGCTTGTAGGCTAATATTTAAAAGCCTAAAATGGAATTTCATTACCACTGGTGAGATCAGAGCGGTCAGAACGAAAAGTCACATCTGTACTCATTGTATTGATTTCACCAGGTGTACTTTGAGCCCATGCTGAAACTGGACATCATGTCCGAGAGTGAACTCAGGCAGATTTTTGGCACTCTGGACACTCTCATTCCTCTACATGAAGGTGACCAATCACTCTTGTGTTGCACATCATACAATAAATGAGTTATTGTATGCTTGTTTTTGGTCAAATCAGAATTCTGCATTGGCATTTAAGTTGTTGTAAAGACGATTAAGACAAGACACCTGCTTTTTGCTTGAAAAAAGATCTGCTGAGCCGTCTGGAGCGTCTGAGAGGCTCGAAGAAAACTGTGGGCGAAGTGGCTCCCACTCTGATGAATTGGGTTGGTCTATTTACTAGTTATTTTTTTCCCCCCTCACATATTCTACTCATCTAGCCTCTCAATGAACTTCCCGTCTGTCTTTGCTCTGAGCAGTTTCCTTGCCTGGAGGCCTACGTGACTTACTGCTGCAACCAAGTGGAAGCCAAAGCGTTGCTGGACCACAAGAAGCAAGAGAAGCGGGTGGAAAAGTTCTTGCGCCTGTGCCAGGAGTCGTCGTTCAGCAGGAAATTGGACCTCTGGAACTTCCTGGATCTCCCTCGAAGCCGTTTGGTGAAATATCCTCTTTTGCTGAAAGAGATTCAGAAGTGCACACCTGCTGAGCATCCCGATGAGTTCACATTGCCTGACGCAGTGAGTGAACACGGCGTTAGACGGAATACGTAATGTATTGCATGGTGGTTCTCTGTTGCAGATTTTATGTAATTCACTGATGGGATATAGTTGTTTCCTAGGGATGTTTTAGAAGTGTTCTTTTCAATTTGTCAACACTTTTCATGTGTATGTATTTGTATTTTATTTTTAATTTATTGCATTATTTTTTATTACGTTTGATATTTCTGTTTCCTACTTTGTGAATTAAAGGGAGATTTGACTCATTGAGCCATTATCAGCAGTAAAAGTGAATATTATGTCTATAATTAATGTGGTAACTTCATTATTTTTCATGTACAATTAATACCTTTAAAAAGTAATTTTTCTACTTGCTGTGGACTGATGATGACATCACCTGTGCTGAGGAATTAGGTAACGACCAATTATGGCTCAGTTTACTGACCAAACCCAGAAAACAGGTGAGCCATGATTGGCCGTTACCTAATTCCTCGACAGAAAGTAGAAAAATAATTTTTTAAAGGTATTAATTATACATGAAAAATAATGACGTTATCAAATTCATTCTGGGCAAAATATTAACCTTTCACTGCTGAAAATTGTTCAATGAGTCAAATATCCCTTTAAAGGGAAAATCAACCTTCAACATTTCTTGAGAATATGTTATATGTGACCTCACTCCTCCTCCTTACATTTGTGGAATATGAGTTATGAAGCACAATCCAGCCATTTCGATCCATCTCAGGGACCAGCCATTTTGCTGGCGACTGAAGATGACATCACAGTTTGCTCAGGCAACGACCAATCACAGCTCACCTGTTTTCTGAAGCTGAGCTGTGATTGGTTGCTATTTGAAACCCAGTGGCATTCCGTCCTAGTAAGCTATTAGGCGGCGCTTGCCCGACCTCTTCAAAATAAAATCATTGAAAATATTTCTGGCAGTGTCCTCTAAAATACAATACCGTAGTTCTACCGTTTGGGTCTTAAATTCCTGTATATTTTGTCTTGTTTTCCTCTCGGGGAGCAGAGAAGTCAACTCTTTGTTTCGCGCATACACAATGAGAAATCAATTGTGTTAGTTCCGTGAACATTGTTTCGGTACGTGCGGCTTTTGAATGGCAAAAAAGCTTTCGGTCACGCAGCCTATCTGACAACGTGCATGCGCGAAATTGGCTTACTTGGCTTGTTCTGTGGTCAACAGTCATTGTTCAGTTCAAGTTCATCACCAAATCCCAACGAGTGCCCTTTTCCCGGAGAACTTTTGAGGAAAGGAAGTGTAACGAACTAAGTGTGGTTGTTGAGCACTATGAAGTCTGACTGTTAGTGAACGCAACACAGGTCTTGCGGGATGGAGGGAGGGTTGGCTCGGTGGTGTGCAGTTCAGTTAATGTTGTTTGTTGTTGTACTTTTTTCCCTGCTTTCATTGAGAGCTGTTGTACTGTGGTGGTTATATTGTAACTAGCACTGGCTAGCAGTCAGTGGCTTTGCATCCCGGAGATAGAGGGCCGGCAAATGGCCATATTTAATACCTGAGGAGGCTCCTCCGGCACGCTCCAGGAATGGTACAGCGAAAATATCATTTAAAGTGGTCGTCCTACTGGAGTAATCATCAAAAACGGGGATGAATTTCGTTCCTCACTTTCAAGAAAGGACATACGAGAAACATCAGTGACTAGGTGGCTGTCCAAATAGGTTAGTAAACTTTATTGTTGGTTGAAACCTCTTGCGGCTTTTCTGCGATGTCATCTTTTCCCTTCTCCGGGTTGAGTTTACATCATGGGCACGAGCCAGTTCCGAATACTGTAAACTCCAACGAACTGGCAAATTGGGATTTTGTCATTTCATACACCACGGAACTGGTTACATTACAGTGTGTGCGTATCAACCTGCGTCAGTCCTGAATATTTCTGCTTTCATTTTATACCTACACAGCGGTATAAAATATTTAATATTGAAATTAATAATAAAAATACCCCAAAATTTTTTCGCTCGTGCCCTTACGGCGCTCGTATATGTCAGTCTTCAGCATGTCCTCTACAAAAAGTCACCGCTCGCCACTGCTGAATCCTGAGCAGCTGTGATGTCATTTTCACTCGACAGCAAGTGGCAAATTGGTCGCCTTCTGATATGGATAAAAATTGCTGGATTTTGCTGCTTAACTCATATTCCACTAACAGAATATTAACCAGAATATCGTATTCAGACTAATGGGCTGCATAGAACATATTGTCACGAAACTTTTTGGGTTGAATTTTGGTGAAGTCTTCACAAAAACATAAAATTAATAACCCAAGAAATAGCTCAGTTTCTTCACTTCCTGTTTTGAAAAGTGTTTTGTTCTTCTTCATTCTATGCTTAGTTGGAATTGATCCAGAGTATCGTGGCGGAGGTCAACAAAAAAACGGGTGAGGCCGAGTGTCAGTTCTACCGGCGCGGGCTCACCTACCTTGAAGAGTGCCAGAGGCTTCCAGAGATCCAGCAGTCACGTTTTCTGTATTGCCACGGGGAGCTCAAGAACAATAAGGGCCAGGTAACAGCTCTGCTTGCTTCTTCTTGGGGTTCGCGTGAAACATTCTTTCATCTAAAAAAATTATCAAACTCCTTGAAGGAGTCCTTGATACAAAATAAATTTGGGTGTCCTACAACTTTTGACTTGTATTGTACACGCAACCATCTTGATCGAGGAAATTATCATATTTATGAAGTAACCGTGTAAATATCAACTGTGTAATTTGTGTGTATGTCAGCGGCTGCATGTCTTCCTGTTTGAACTGGCTCTGGTGCTGACCAGACCGGGAGAGGACCGGGAAGGAGGGCATGTCTTCCAAGTCTACAGGCAACCTCTTCCTAACGTCTCCTTAAACCTGGAGGTGATCCCAGATGGGGAAACCGGAGGAGGTGGTTCTTTCAGAGGAGCCTTCACGGGGGGCAACGACAAAGGTAAGTGAATGAATCTGTGATGTGATGTGTGGTGAGGTTCATGGCTGGTGATGCAATGGCAATAGCGTTTGATTTACAAATTTACGAGTCAAACGGAGTGCCGTATGTGACATTGAATTAAAACTGGGAAATTGGTATTTTCTGAGCTGATGTTCGAAGCACCTCTCTTCCTGAATTAATTTTGCACATGTAAGGGGAAGCAGTTGAAATGACCTTGATAGTCTAGAGATATTATAGCTAGCTATCATATAAACGTGTTTTCTCACTAAAAGAATAATAATTTCTATGCTGGAGGAGGCCACAAATTTTCATCAGTTCTACTTTTGCATTGAAGGACCACCATGCAATTCTTAACCAGATGTATGACAAAAATGCTATTTTAGAGATGGACAAATTAAAATATGTGCATACATGCAAAAATACAAGCTTTTAATGTGTTTGATTTATGCGAATACATTTTTCAATTGATGTATAAAAGATCAACTATGGTAACCCAACAACAAAGGTTTTGAAGCAAACAAAATAGCCTCCCACTGTGATTTTTTTTTTCCATTGCAAAGTGCTCTCTTGTATAAAAATTACCATTCAAGGACAGCACAGAACTGCTGAGCAAGAAAATGATACGTGCAAAAAGTCTTTGTACATTTTTTCACGAAATTCAACTCACTCTAATGTTAATATTATTGAGATGCTACGTTTGGCCTGTAGGAACTAAAACATGTCTGCCATCTAGTGGTAAATGATTATATTACAATTTAAAACTATATTTGATGCCTGCGTATTAACAGTCCAGCAAATATGTTTTTCAGATTTTGGATTTTTCTCATTTTTACTGGGAGTTTTTATTTTTTGTTGAGGGGGGTTGGTGGGGGGCGGGTTAAAATCAACACATAAAATCTGAATTTTTTTTTTTAACGAATCAAATGGTAATTTTGAGCCAAATGCGGCAATTGCCCATCCCTGATTTAATCATTTGTTTTTTCTTTACTCTGTCTCCCGTGACTGTACATCCCCGATTTAAAAATTTGGCCATGGACTCTCCTTACCTACCTACTCTGTCCTCTGCCCTCCTAGTGAAAAACTGCTTTCGTGTGAGCAGCAGGGGGCGCTCCAAGGCCCACTCGTACAACCTCCAGGCCAACGACTCCTTCAGTAAGCAGCAATGGGTCACGTGCCTCCGCCAGGCCATGGTCCAGTCTCGAGACAGGAAGGCCCAGAGCAAGCAGTCGGTGGCCCCTCCCCACTCCGACCCCACTCTGTGTCACATCGCCGACCTCAGCCTCAGCTGTGACGCCGACATGGCCGACGTCACCGGCCGCTGAGTGAAGCAGAGCCTCTCTCTTCATTCTCTTTTGGAGAACCCCACCGAATGGCTTTATTTTGTACAGCTTTGGAACAATGTTACTGATTTCTCATGTACCATATGTGAATCTTTGTAATAATAAACTGGCACTTAAAAAGTTTGTTGAAGTGCAATGCGTAGGTGTGGTGTCTAAGTATAGCGAGAAGGAGCGAGAAAAGATTAGAGATGATTATCCTCCGTCACTCGCTCTCTCTTTCTCCCTCTCCCTCTTTCTTCTGACACCAGTGACGGGGCGCAACACAGAGGTAGACTTTCAGTCCTAGCCTGCACACACACACACACACACACACGCAAACAGTGAAACAGTAGACACATCCCCTCTATGCATTTTTAAAAGCTCAGCAGGTGATGGGAACACTTAGGTCGGGACTCTTTGTTCGCAGATGAGCTCGGCCAAGTGATCAGGTGAGTCCAAACTGTTTATTTACCGAGGCTAATGATATTTAGCAGGTGCTTGTAAAGCTTAAATTTCTCTCAACTCGTTACATAATATTCAATACGTTGATTTTAGTATTATCGGACTTTGATTTGATTTGCATTGCAACAAAAAGGATCTCTAGTTTGCAAGGGGATCAGTTGGATTTATTTGAGATAGACTTACCTCAAGGGGATGCTCATTTTATACTTAATCCTGTTTTTCAGCTGCATTTGCAGAGAAGAGGGATAATACCCCTGCTGTACTGTACTTCATTCATTAGAACGGGGCTGACTCTCTCTCTGCGGAGAGGCTTATGAGCTACTACCATATCGCCTTCACCCTGCATGTGAAAATAGGACCGCCCCTGCTTGAGATCCCAGCTGGTAAGACACGTGAGGATGCCCGGAGCCGACGGCGCCAACCAGGAAGGCTCTTGCAAGGCCTTGTGTCGAAACCTGGTGTCCCAGAACGGGCTGCAGAGAGAGACGGCTGATATCTCGCAGTCTGTCCTCTATACATCCCTGATGGGGCTTCTGCTGGTTGCAGACAACGAGGTGTGTGTACGCACTAATGCATATTGGATCAAATCCTCATTTTGCACATTTGAGGGCCATAAGCAACAGCATGAGGGTCGGCATCCTTACTCGGAGTCATTTCGAATGTCTACCTCAGACAAATCCCCTTTAAGTGAGGTTTACACGACAGTGTTTTCTATGAAATACAACAAAAAAATAGTCATGAATCATTGAACTAATTAAACAGTTTGAACTCCTATGTATGTCACCTTCATTTTTGCACACAATTTTAAGATTTCACCTGCAATGTTTGTTTTTATTGTAGTATGGATAAGGCATAGGATTAAACATTATTTTCTTGGCTTTTTCCATGTTTTACGGAAGCATGGAACTGCCAATGTGGAGTAAACGGTTTTGACTGGGCTATGTGTGTCGAACGTACTGAAAAGCCGTTCGAACATATTGATAAGGTGGTTCGAATGTCTTGGTAAAGTCATTCAAACGTTTTGATGAAGTCATTCGAATGTTTTGATAGTCGTTCGAACATATTGGTAAACATTGTCGAACATGTAAGTAAAGTCTTTGAAATGTTTTGATAAAGTCAGTCAAACATTTTGGTAAATGTGTTCGAACATCTTGGTAAAGTCGTTTGCACAACTTGGTCAAATCGTTTGAGCGGTTTGATAAAGTCGTTCGAACGTCTTGGTGAAGTCTTTCAAACGTTTTGATGAAGTTGTTCTTACATCTTGGTAAAGTTGTTGGCACGTCTTGGTAAAATTGTTTGAACATTTTGATAAAGTTGTTGGACCATCTTGCTGAAGGGGTTCGAACAGCTCGGTAAAGTCGTTTAAACATTTTGATAAAGTCATTTGAATGTCTCAGAAAAGTCGTTTGAACATCTTGGTAAAGTTGTTTGAACGTCTTGTTGAAGCTGTCTGAACGTCTTAGTAAAATCGTTCAAACATTTTCATAAAGCCGTTTGAACGTCTAGGTGAAGTCTTTCAAACGTTTTGATGAAGTTGTTCTTACAGCTTGGTAAAGTTGTTCGCACGTCTTGGTAAAATTGTTTGAACATTTTGATAAAGTCGTCGGAACATCTTGTTGAAGTGGTTTGAACGTCTCAGTAAAGTCGTTTAAACGTTTTGATAGTCATTTGAATGTCTCAGAAGAGTCATTCAAACATTTCAGGTAAAGTTGTTTGAATGTCTTGGTGAAATCGTTAATAATTTTAATAAAGCCATTCGAACACCTTGGTTAGGTCGTTCAAACGTTTTGATAAAGTCGTTCGAACGTCTTGGTAAAATCGTTTGAACAGTTTCATAAAGCCGTTCGAACGTCTTGGTTAAGTTGTTCGAACTTTTTGATAGTCGTCCGAAAACATTGGTAAAGATGAATGTATTGGGAAAATTGAGTTAAATGCTAAACATTTCCCCCATAATACTGCGGGATATTGACTTGTGCATGCGCAATGTGGCATTACCCTTTTGCATTATGGGAAAAAATGCTATGTTTTTAGCATTTGGCCAACATTTGGTATTTACTAATACCTTCCAATGACATAGCCTGGTTGAAACTGCTTACTCCATATTGGCAGTTCCACGCTTCCGTAATGGTTTGACCACGGAGTTGAATACCCCAGTAAATGTGGCCGCTAGGTGTCAGACAACAAAAAGAAACGTTTTTTTAATGTTACAAGAGCGCTATAGTCTTCGAATTTAGGATTGCATTTGCAAAACAAAAGAAGTGCTTTAAAATGAGATCCATGTTATTGATTTTCCAAAGTCATAAAGGACCACAACAGGTGGATGAAAGAGCCACGTGCGGCACTAAAGCCGCAGGTTGGAGACCCGTGCTGTACTGTCGGGAGTACGCACATCAACATGCACGTGTTTAAGCACCTGTCAGCACTCCTTAATCTCTAAAAGGATGAATGTTTGCAACTGACCTCCTTTTAGACTTTCTTGTTTTGATAATAAGATAAGAAGGCTAAATCTGTCGCAGCGTGCATGCAAATAGAATCACTGACACGCTGGGGTTAAGGCACAGGGGTCAAATACGGCAACGCGCACAGATTATTCTCATCTGGTTTTTGTTTATTCAGAAGGAGCTTCTTGCGTTGGGAAGTGGAAGGGTTGGTCTTCGAAACATCGGCAACACAGTAAGTCATGGTTTTTTTTTCTCTCAAAAGCATTTTTTTGGGGTCAGCTGCTCATCACGTTTGCTCTGCTCTCGTGCTGCAGTGTTTCTTGAACGCAATAGTCCAGTGTTTGTCTCACACTCGCGGCCTGCGGGACTACTGCCTCCTCAAGTCCTACAGACATGACAAATTCTCCAAAGAGGAGCCGAGACTCACAGAAGGTAATAAATAGTCCCACATCATCCATCATTTCATACATTTGCATTGGTATGTGCTCCTTTATGCTTATTGTTGTTATCCTCCACTACAAGCTTTCTCTCAGGTATTGTCGGGACTTTGGGATACGAAAGAAGACGACACGGTTGTAAATCCAAGACAGTTTTACAATATTTTCAGAGACGCTGTGCCTTACTTTAGTGGATACAGGTAGGAGACAAACTCTCTTTTTCACCACTATCAAATATTTGTGTTTATGCTTGTAAACAAAGTTCCATGTTGGGCTATTTACTTCTACCAAGGTGTTTTCTTTTGATTTTGTTTGTTTACTTGTTTAATTTAAGCAGAAAGAAGAATTTACCAGGCTTTTCTACACAATCGGGATTTTGCAGGCGATCACCGAATAAAAAAAAAAAAAAAAAAAACTATCAGAAGATGGATCAATATTGACCCGAAAATAGCAAAACAAATTACGTATAATAGTCACCTATTGAAATGCGTTGATTAAAAAAAAAAAAAAAAAAAAAAAAAAATTAAATCCCCAAAAGTTTCCCCAAAACACTGATAAACATTAAATATAAGCAAAACATGATTTTTTTTTTAATATTCTAAAATAATTAAAAAAAATATACAACTGTATGTTTTTATGGATTATTAAAAATGGTAGCATGTTTACTGTAATGTTTTATTTTGCGTATCGGCATATTGACATTACAACCGATGAACAATTTTACATCTAAAAAAAATGCATAGGGGCATATTCACTAAGAATGCGTCCGGTAATAGCGCGAAATATTGCACCACAACTGCACCCGCAGTCTCCGCCCAGTTACCCACCTGTTCACTAATCATATACCGGCGCAAACACGCCCACAAAACTGACAGCTTGGAGCAAATTTGCACCTGATTTACCACACATGGCAATGGATTTGCGGCAAGAACATGGTTGTTATAGTAACAGTTGCGAGAAAGATGACATTATCAGAAAGTGAGGTTGGACCGAGAGTAAGCGTTTAGAGCGCCATTAAGCTGTACAGAGCAGAGAGGACGACAACATCATTCATTCATAAAGTACAAATTATTGGTGCGATCGATTTTTAAAAAACATATTTTCAGAGGTTGGCGTGGCCGTACAGTATGCACCTGGCACATAAAAATGATCGTAAAGTGCCATTGCCGATCAGCCCGGGTTACGTTATGTTGTCCTAAACTTAACACGGAAATATTTCCCCCGCTCTCTCTCTCGCTCTCTTTCTCTCCTGTCTGTGTGATCAGCCGCGCTTGTTGTGCGGCAAATGGCATGCACTGCTGTCATGATCCCGGAGATCGAGGTTGCAGCAGGTTAATACATGCTTTCCAAAAATGTTATTTGCGTCACGCAAACGCGGTGTGGATGTTTGCACTGGCGTTAGTGAATTAGACGCTGCAGGGTGGGCATATCTTTCGTCAAATGTATGCAAATTACCTAATTTACAGACGCGCAAATAACACCGGCGCACCGTGGCGCAATCTGGTTGGCAGTACACTTAGTGACGGATTTCCCCATCTGCGCGTGTTTAGTGAATTAGGCGCTCCCAGATTGCTCCATTTTTGCCGGTTAGCGCAGTGCAAAGGCGACGCAAACCTTTAGTGAATATGCCCCATAATGTTTACAATCTCATCCTCCCTCACACGCACACACATCCATTTATGTATTTAGAATTGCAAATTACAATAGTTTAAAATAGTTTTTTTTCCTTACTTGTTTTTTATGTTTCAATGAATACGAAAGAGACAAGTGTATGAAGTGACAAATAACAATTCGGTGATGATCCAAATGAGGTTGTTCCTTTTTTTTTCTGTCCGTATTCCCTCCAGTCAGCAGGATGCTCAAGAGTTTCTCAGGTTCCTTTTGGAAAAGCTACACACTGAAATCAACCGCAAGCCCTACATTAGAAAGCCACTAAAGGACCCAGAACAAAAATATGCCAGATTTAGGTGAGTGTTTAAAAACTAGGTCCATTATTAAAAAAAAAAAAAAAAAAAAAAAAAATCATGACTCTTGTATGATTCCCGTCATCTTAAAAGGATATCTGAAGAGGCAGCTGCGACATGGAAGAAGCACTTAGAGAACGATGACAGCAAGATTGTGGGTAAGATGTACACTAGCAGCATATTTCCCTTCTTGTTACAAGCGGCAGCTAACTAGCCAACATGGCCTTCCTATACAGATCTGTTCTCGGGCCAATTGCGCAGCTCGCTACACTGCTCCGTGTGTTCTCACTACTCCAACACCTTCGACGTGTTCTGCGACCTGTCGCTGCCTATCCCCAAACGCTGCACTGCTGGTGAAGTGACGCTCAAGGAGTGCCTGGACCTCTTCTCTCAGGAGGAGAGACTGGACAAGGAGAATTCACCTGTGAGTTCATGGGGAATTGAACACTGGAGTGACAATTCCGCTTAATATGAATTGATTAAAAACTGTAATCAGGGGTATCAAACGTACTTAGTAAACTGACATTTTTTTATTGCGAATTTTGTCCACTGGAGGTCGCACTAACAACAAGTTCAATGCATTCCACGACTGGTGCGCTTGTCAACACGTCTCAACTTGATTAATAGAGCACTATTAAAAACAAAAAACAAAAAAAACAACATTTCTGCATACAAAGTGCTGTAGATAAGTAAAAAACAAAACAAAAACAAAAAAACAGACATATAAAAACAAAGGCAGTTAAAACAAGACAGTAAGGGAAATCAATTTAAAAAATGCTGCTAAATATGCAGCACCACTCATCTAAACACTAGTAGGCTATTTTGATTCATATATGAGGAAAGTGCTGTCACTATCGAATATTTTTAGAATTGATTAATCTATTGATTATTTAATCAATTAACCGACTAATCAGATGTATTTTAACTTGCATTACAGTGTATTAAAAATAACATTTTCCCTCTGATTACTGTTTATTAATCAGTAATTGGTGATTATTTTGTATTTTGTATTCGTATTGTTTTAAAAAGTGGAGATTGATGTTGTACTATGTTAGTGGTTTGGTCATTGTTTTCCAAAGTAAAACAGATGTTTGCAAATATCTTATTTTGATTAAACACAGAAGATAATCAGTCTTCTTTCATCAAGGACTACAGAAATCAGTGAACAATTACTGTTTGCTCATATGCTGAAATCATAGAATTTGGGCAATTAAAAAAAATGGCTCCAAACAATTACTTCATTATTAAAATAGCTGTCGATTAATTTTAGAATTGATTACTTGTCAATTACGTGATTAATTTTGACAGCTCTATGATAAATATGAATTAAGCATAAAATCCACCCATCTCTGGGGCAGCCATTTTGCCGTACTTGCCGTTGACTGAAATGACATCATACTTTTTGTTAGACATTTCAGATTGCGCATATCGTTTGCAACAAGATGATACTCAATGAATTTGTTTTACTTGTAAACATTTGTAGTAAAACAATAGGAAAATTGTGGAACTGTTGTCTCCGGCCCACTTGTGGCCTCTGAAGTAAAATGATTTTGACACTCCTGTTATGGATTTTCACATCAACCTTGACTGTGAATGTGCAAAGTGAGTTGTGTGTCGACATAATGTGTGGCAGCCACGCTGCCGAGGCATTCCTGCTTATTTCACACACGATGCCAGGCCACATTCCACACATGTCGCTACAGCCATAGAAGGTGGATTGACTCGACCTGGCAGACAAGGTCTTACCGGCAATCCACACCCATTTCCCCACTAGAAACATGAAAACAAAGCTGCTGAGTGACTGAGAGAGGAATTTCCGTCCAGCTTGTTTGCGACTTACTTTCAACTGTTGTGTTGTTTTCAGATGTGCGAGAGGTGTAACAGGCACACAGAGAGCACCAAGCGGTTGTCCATCCAGAGGTTTCCACATGTAATTGTGATTCGTATCCTCAACCTTATACTGCTTTGTGAATTCACCTGCTCGCTTACGCTAATGGCGTCACTATGATACTTAACGCGCTGGTTTAGATCTGAACCGTTTCACGACGTCGCGGTGGTCGATCAGTAAAAGCACCACATACGTGTCCTTCCCGCTCACCAACCTTGACCTCGGGCCCTACGGACCTGTTGACTGCGGTAAGACTTCCTTTAAATGTGTGTGTGTGTGTGTGTGTGTGTGTGTGTGCGTGTGGGGGGGGGGGGGGGGTCACTGTCAATTAGACAATTACACTGCAAAAACGACAGTAGAAAATTGAAGAAAAATAAGAAAATTAATGCTTCAAATAAGCAAAATGATCTCCCAACAGAACAAGAAAAAAATACTTAAATTTACCTGTAAGATTTAGAAAAATAAGAAACTAATACTATTCCCATATCAACCACAGTGGTCTTGAAAAGAGTATTTTTATACAAAAAAAAACAAACAAACAAAAAAACAAGTTAGATTGACTTTTTCCAAGCTGTAATAAATAGAACGATTTTCTTAAAATACGCAGTCAAGCAGGGAAGTAACAGGTCACATTTTTATTGTCTTTGGTAATATGACCCAGGCCGGGATTGAACCCACAACCTCCAAGTCTGAGGCGTAGGCACTCTACCACAAGAATATTGGAAAGATGAAAATGAGCTTAGTAAATATAACTTGTAATTTTTCCATTTATCGTATTTCGAGATTATGCAAAATCTTAAAATAAGAACATTCATTTTATGAAACCCCAGTTCAGGGCTTTTGATGTTGGTTAGTTGCCATCTTAAAATGTGGAAAATGCTCATTTTAAGCCTCACAGTACTTAAAACTGGCTGTTAACGCTCAAGGCTAAAACTGCTTGATCAAATAAGATAATTAACATATTCACTCCCAGCCATTTTGACAGAAGCAACCGATTTCACTCCCGGCTGTTTTACTGTATTTTGACTGATTTTGCAAGGCCCAAAAAATATTGTGTTCTATTAGTATAAAAACATGGAACCTACCTGAAGAAAGATTAGGTGCTTCTGTTATCAGGGGGGGGTGGGGGGAGGACATTAGTATATTTCTATCTGCTTCTGTTTTGCAACAATTAGCATTAGAATATAGCTAAGTTTCATCATTATTCACAAATCTGTTTGAAACTATGGAGAAAACATGGCCCTGGTTGATCTCTTATACTCTACTGCCACCTGCTGGCGGTTGTCATCTGTTCAGAGGCTGCATCAAAGCCTGTATGCTCTAGCATATATATTTTTTTTTAAACGTATAAATACGTCTTTGGAGCATGTTAACATTTAAAATAGAACGTATTTATACGTTTTTGGGAACAAATGAGTTAAGTAAAAAGTATCTAAAAATAAGCACTATGATCTTGTCTGACAATTTCATTTTAAGTACAAATAACTTAACAAAATAAGCAAATTTAGGAAATTATATCTTTGTTATGATTTCGGTTTTTGCAGTGTAAAAAGTGGCTCAACTGAGGAAAGAATCATTTTTGTGTCTCTGTATGTCCTTACAGGGGAAGTATTATATGATTTATATGCAATATGCAACCACGTGGGGACTGTCAACATGGGTCACTACACAGCTTGTTGTTCTGATGAGAATGGATGGTGTTACTACAATGATTCCAGGTGAGACTACATTTTGTTTTCCGCAATGTCCATTTAAAGAACTGGAATTCACTTGACTTCATATAACAACCTTGTATTCTTCTGTACTGATACACATTTCGCCCCAAACTGGAGCACCATCTCACGTTTAGTCTCTATCTACCCAACAGTGTGTCAGCAGTTTCTGAGAGCCAGCTTCAGAGCAATCAAGCCTACGTGTTATTCTACCAGCGCAGCAACAACGCCATCACTACAAGGAAATAGACCTCTGAACCTGAAAGCCAATCGGAGACCTTTTTTTTAACCATCACTGACCATAGACACCAACACAGTGCAGCCACGCTCTCATTTCTGAACATTTCAATCCCAAGGAAATGTGTGGTCCAAAAGGCAGATTAGATAAATGCGGGACCACAATCTGAAGAGGTGATTTTGTCAAGGAGAAGAATCGTAACAGTGAGAGATACGACAGAGGAGATGCCTTAAGAGGATGCCCAAATTTTGAAGGCCTGCGTGTGAACATTGAAGCAAAAAAATCTCATGGCTGACAAGATTCATGCTTGAGTCCAACCACCTCAACTCAAGGACATGGAACTACCAGACAGTCATTACATAACATTTTGTTTATTTTGTTTCCAATCTTTGTGCCACCATTTTGTGGAAGTGGGTGTAAATAGACAAAATGAATAAAGGTATACTTTTTTAAAATAAGTATTTTAAAGTGAATGCACATTGATTCCATTTTATTCTGCTTATCCCTTGTGGTGTCACTGGTAAACAGAAACCTAACCCAATTGACAGTAGGCAGGGCGCACCACAGTATGTCGAATTTAGACCAAGGATGGACAACTTCAAAATGCTGGAAGGGGCCACAATTTTTCATTAGTGCTACGGGGGTTGGGGACATTCTGTACAATAATTTGAGCTGATTGGACGATGCGTCATTCTACACGTTTGTTTTAACCAATCACGGCCATGGGTGAAAATTTCGTCTTCGTTCTTGCCGAAGGGGGCAAAAGCACAAACATCTTACCAGCTAGAAATGTACGAAGCGCCTCTCGCTGTTCAACATTCAACAAGGAAACAGTGAGTAATTCTGCAAGAACATAATTAATTGCAGCATACATTCGTCCATGTTAGGTTTGTTTGTTAGCTCTGGCGTTGGCACTGACTTCCTGGTTTCGTCACAGTTGCATATCCCGCCCTCAAACACAATGTCGCTCTGTGATTGGTCCGAACTGTCAGTGGTTCGGAATGGCGGTTCTCAGCGGGAGCGGTACAAATTTATTATTATTTATTATTATTATTATTATTGTTATTATTATTATTTTTGTTACTTTATTATATAATTTTAAACAAGTTATACAAAGAACTTGAAAACACATCACAAACATGTTATTAATACAACAACAATAACAACAAAAAAGCCAGGGGGATACTTAAACCCTTAAGATTTAAAAAAAAAAAAAAGTAAAATATATTTTAAAAAAGTGTTGTGAAAAAAATCACAAAATGTGTTCTTGCACTAAATGTTGGTTTCTTGTTCAGCAGTTTTGTGCTATCCTTAAATGGTAATTTTTAAAGACCTTTACACTAAGGGGGGAAAAAATGCAGTTTGTGGTTATTTTGGTGTTTGCTACAAGCCTTTTGTTGTTGGGTCATGAAAGTAGATGTTTTAGACATTACAAAATGTTATAACCTTGCTCTCGCAAGATGAATTGTCGCGGTATTTGTGAGTTCACAAACTCAGGAGAATACATCTTATACCGCTCCCAAATAATACATAGATATTATCCTGTCAAAAATGTTCTTAGGTTCAAGAAAGACATTTTTGTTGATTGCTCATTCTGTGAAATGTCCCCTGAAACACTGGTCCATCTATTTTGGCATTGCCCTTATACCAACAGATTCTGGAAAGAGGTGCCTCGATTTATAATTGATATTGACTCTTAATTTCTGTCTTTTATGGGAAAATGTACTGTTTGGTTTCTGTAAAGATGATAGTGAATGAAGCAAAAAAAAAAAAAAAAAAGTTTCTGATTAACTTGATAATTATTTTGGCAAAATTTCATATACACAAATCCAAAGTTAGTCATTCAAGACCTTTGTTTTTAGGTTTTGAATTGGAAACCAAACAAGGCATGAATACAATATTGAGTTCGACAAACAAGAAAGCAATGAGAACTGTCGCTTTCTGCTTTTTTTTTTCTTTTCCAAAATGTTTTTATTTAACCAATGAGGGCACCCAGAACATCAGTAATATGGACGTCAAACGCAGAGCCAGATACAAATATTATCTGCATTGTATCATATGATCAACCTTTGATGCTACAGCAAACTGTTTAGGCATTAGATACCTGATAGCATTGAAGGAATTCCTCATAAATAAATAAAACTCCTCTGCTATTGAACAATTACTCACCCAAATAATACTATGATCAAACCAATTCTAAAATAAGATGAAATTGGTACGTATTTCTTCAACTTTAACAAACATAACTTACAATAAACAATGAAGTTACATTAAAAACCCCTTCAGACCCATATATGATTGCTGTGGACATGACATATTTGCATGTCTAAACCAATAAAAGCACATAAGTTGGAAGATGTCAACACTTCTGGTTCAGGATTGGATCCTGGCTAGACGATCAGAATCGCAAGTTAATTTGTATGATCGATGTTCATATATTAAAAATGTTATTACATATAAACTTGGTAAATTTACATGTTACAGCCATATAATCCTGGCGTCCACTATAACAAAAACATAAGATAACCCCTACATTTTTTCCCGTGTTGTTCAAAAGAGTCAAAATCAGTTAAAACAAATCAAAATAAATTATTATCCATCCATCCATTTTCTGACCCGCTTGCTCCTTACAAGGGTCGCGGGGGGTGCTGGAGCTTATTTCAACTGGCTATGGGCAGTAGGCGGGGTACGCCCTGGACTGTTTGTCAGCCAATCGCAGTATTATTATTATTAATTTTTGCCCAGGAAAGATGCGGGTCTGAAAGGGATAAACATTTTACATATATGAACACTAAATTCACATTATTATACAAATACATACATACATTCATTTTCTCGACCGCTTATTCCTCACAAGGGTCGCGGGGGGTGCTGGAGCCTATCTCAGCTGGCTTTGGGCAGTAGGCGGGGGACACCCTGAACTGGTGACGCCGTACGCGCATGCGCTTGAATGATGGGCGGAGTCAAACAATCGGCCAGAAAGAGGAGGAAAGGCGGACGCAGAAACATCAAGTGGTAACTCTTTTCAGTAACAGCTTTCAAACTTTACACGAGTCTCTTGTACTGACTCCAAGTACAGCGATGTGGTAGTGTTTTGTTTTAGTCATGTCATAACGTAATCGCTAAATGCTGACTATATAAATCAGTAAATCCACCATCCTAGCTTTAGCCTCGTACTTGCTAACGTTAGCTTGACTGACAGGCCCAGGCTACAGTAACACTTGAAGATCCGGACGCCGTACTTACAATTCTGCGTCTAATCATCTCAGTGAACCTTAGGAATGTCAAACGACGTCATTTTGACACGCCACCGGCTAATAAGAAAGTGATCCATAGCTGTCTGTCAACACACCAGATAGCATTCGGTAGGAAGCTGGACGATGGTGGCCTTGTTTGATTAAATTCAGGTATGACGATCATTTTGCTGTTTGGACGGATTCAAAGACACGGAAGATAGTTCTTATTTTTGGCACGTTTAAGCTTCCGTCGCACACTGGACAACATTGCGTTGCACTTTACGCAATGCAACTGGGTCCAGTTTTAAATTAATGTCATTATTAAACCTTCACAATAATAAATCGTTTTGGCAAACATCTTTGCACTATGTCCTGCCCAATTCTCTTGCTTCATTGCTTCATTGCAGTTGAACAATACAACAGCAATTAAGGCTCAAAACAGGGGGGGGGGGGGGGGGGGGGGGAAGTGAAAGTGGTGCGCCTAACATTTTCTTAAAATCCTTTCTGTAGATGGCTGCTATTAGGAAAAAGTTGGTCATAGTTGGAGATGGAGCATGTGGAAAGACCTGTCTGCTCATCGTCTTCAGTAAGGACCAGTTCCCAGAGGTCTACGTCCCCACAGTGTTTGAGAACTATGTGGCTGACATTGAAGTGGATAGCAAACAGGTGAGATAGTGAGTTTCTTATCTTTAATGCCAAGTATATTAGCAACTGCATTACTTCTCCTCTCTTCTATTCTCATTTCAGGTAGAACTAGCACTTTGGGATACAGCGGGTCAAGAAGACTACGACCGATTGAGGCCTCTCTCCTACCCTGACACTGATGTTATTCTCATGTGTTTCTCTGTAGACAGTCCGGATAGTTTAGGTACTGTTTGTGTCAACGTTTACATCCTGAAGCTTTCCCATATTAATGTTAACATAAGGTGCTAATGTCTGTTCAACTCCCGCCAGAGAACATCCCGGAAAAGTGGACGCCAGAAGTGAAACATTTCTGCCCAAATGTTCCCATCATTCTAGTGGGTAATAAAAGAGATCTGCGAAATGATGAGCACACCCGGCGGGAGCTTGCCAAAATGAAACAGGTGAAATAATTCACAACAACGTTGTGTATTTTTGTTTCGTTGTCTCGTCCAAATGTAAACATTGCTTCTAAAATCTTTTGTAGGAACCAGTGAGATGCGAAGAGGGCAAAGAGATGGCAAACCGCATTTGTGCCTATGGCTATCAGGAGTGCTCTGCCAAAACCAAAGATGGCGTGCGGGAAGTCTTTGAGATGGCAACTCGAGCCGCGTTGCAGGCCAAGAAACGTGGCAAGAAGTCCACCTGCCTTCTGCTATAGGCTGTGACAGAACGGAAAGTTGCCCTTTAAGTGCAGATGCACAGCTTGCATTGAGAATTTGATGTTGGGGGAGGGCCCAAAAAACTTGTACGGACACTCAATTTCTGATCATCCATCGCACATCAGCAAGCTCAGGCAGATTTGACGTAAAATTGATTGACATTGAAACTTTGGTCCCTGGCCTATAGATACCGTTTAACGGGCCTAATGAGAACATCTGACAAGTCAGACGGACGTATGGGGAGGGAGGGTTTATTAAGTACATTCATCGAGGGGTTCAAATGTGCCATGATAGGAACGAAGGCTGAGTTTTTGAGTAGAGACAATATCCAAGTGTTTTTAATGATACAGTGTCACCAACACATAGTGCCTTGAGAGCAGCAGTAGGGCTGAGTAAGAGGAGAGGAAAACATTTAGAACTCAGATGAGGTATCAGTCCTCATTTGTAGTGTCATGTTTTACCTCTTGTTATTGTTAGCCTATGTTCTGACTCAGGCGCTATGCAGGGGGATGCCTAAACCAGATTGTAAGGAGATAATCCCACACATGAAAAACAAAACAAAAAACCCAACTAGAGTAGTGTAAGAGTGTGCGGCCATGTGGTGCTTCGTTTTCTCCTGTGCAGGTTTGCATGCAGTGTGTGCGGGCGTGTGTACACATTCTTCTATTGTCTACGTTCGAGTGCATGGAAAGGCATTCTGTGACACTGACTTAAAGCTCCTTATTTCCATGCCAAAGTTACTCCTGAAAGCCATATTTTGTGGCTCCGGCTGGTAAAAGGAATGAACAGCCTCTCAAGATTAGAGTGATAATCAAACCTCCACTTGATGAAAGACCATAAATAGAGGTGCAATCAGGTTAATTTTCATGTTACTTAGGACCTTTGTGTGTGTGCACACATTTTAAGATATGATTGTTTTAATCAGTGGCTAAAATCACGAGTGGTGTGGTTCATACGTTGAATATTATTTGTAATAGACCAGTTTACGACAATAAAGATGTACTGTATGTCTCATAAGGCCTTTTAAGGACATTTTAATGTTGTGTTTACTTTTGACTATCAGAATCCTTTGTCACCATTTTTGGACTTTTTAATGTTAACTAATTTCTTTGTTTTATCTCTTAATTAATCCTGATATATGTTTAGCTCAACCTCAGTTATAAGCATTGTGTAATTTAGTTCATTGAAGGGGTAAAGCTTGGGGTGAAAGGTTTTGGAGGGTGGGATATCATATTTGTCACTTCTTTGTTTTTGGACCATGATTGGTTGGAATATTTTTGTTTCCACAAATAAAGCTGGTATTGGGGTTTTCTGTTTATATCAGGTTCATGTTTTCTTGAAAAGAAAAATGAAACTTCGGCATTTTAACAGCTTTTATACTAATAGTTGGGTCTCTGGGGCACGTACCCTCCCATGAAGTATGAATATAGTACACCACCAAGGAAATCTTTACTGAGTTAGCAATTTACAAGCGCAACTCATTAGTCTCTAGTTGCTTTTTGGACTACAGTATTGGGGAAAACTGGCCATTGGTGGGGTGGGGTGAATTTGTATTGGAAAAGGACCCCCGTCCCAAAATATTCGAATTTCAGCCAACGGTCTTTAGTGGGGGTGGGGGCACAAACGTGTAATATAATTCTGAATTTTGGGTGTAATTTGTCAGAAGCATGTCACCGGACATATTATCAAGACGGGTATAAATTGAGATTAGAGTGCAGACTCCCCTTTAACTTGCCATTTGCATTGTTCAACATCAGTCCCCGCTAATATGGCCAGGCTAATCGTCATTCCTGGTCTGTTTTAATTCCGTTTTAAAGTTTCAAAATGTAAACACCCGCATCGATCCTGAGTGCCCCTCAGTCCACCAAAGTATAGTACCTTTAGCTATCAGTGATTGGCTGGCAGGTCATAGTTGCTTTTTTCTCGTCCAATTACCGTTCAGTTTAGTCTAGATGCTGTCCAATCACGGGCTAGAATGGGACACTGTTCCGTCCCACTGAAATGTTACCTCACTGTGGCCATTTTCTAGCTTTCGCTCGAAATAAAAACATTTAACATAATTGGGGCGCTTATATATTAATTTGGTGAGCGTCGGCTTGTTGAAAAGTTGGTAAGTCTTCCCACAAATTTCATCTGTCTGTTGCCATGTCTTCGATGATTGACACCACTCGGGACAACTTGCTAGCACGCCTCATACTAGTTAGCATGTCGGCTAAAAGATGACCGCCGTACGTCATTGTTGAATTATTTTGAAAGGTTCTATGCTTGTATTACCAATACGTTTTTAACATTCCTCGCAGTGATGCAGGGTTGCACCTTCGTCGTGCATTTTTTGGACATAAATGCACTAATTAACCTGGTGACAAAATCGAGACGTAAGGTTACGTGAGTGCATGCCTCACGTAGTCCTGGGTATGTATGTGTAACATTTAAAAAAAATAGTTGATTTAAGACAATTTCAGTGATACTGGTAGTAGCATATCTCTGTGAGAAGCATTAAGAAAGTTACGACGCTTGAAAAAGTATTTTAAACCGGTTAAAATTCAGTATTTTATAGCCAACTTATTCAAGCAAAAATAAATAAATAAATAAATAAATAATAGAGATTTTAGGTGTGACCTTTTTTGTTGAATCCGAATTTCAAACTTGAATGACTTTCGTAATCTTTATCCTAGTTTCAAAACGCCAGCGTCACATCTGAAAGCTGGCTAAACCCAGACAATAAATAGAGAAAGCCTGTATGTATGTATGTGTGTGTGTGTGTGTGTGTGTATATATATATATATATATATATATATATATATATATATATATATATATGTATATATTAGGGGTGTCACGATTCGCCAACTCCACGATTCGATTTAAATTTCGATTTTGGGGTCACGATTCGATTTTTTTTTCGATTTTTTTTTTTTTTTTTTTTCTCCGCTCCCCCACTTTATAACACAGAGGCATATGCTTCTGTAGGCTAAGGCTAGTCTATGATCATTGGTTCTATTCATTGTACAGTAAATCTTATTTCAAAAGATCGGCTACATATAGGTGATGCAATTTCCATATTATTTTTGTGTAAATTTATGTAATATATGATAATTGACATTAGGCAGGAATGATCAAATTCAAAGAATTTATTTACAATATAAAGTTAACCGTCTTGTTCTTACTGAAGTGTAAAATAAAAAATAAAAAAACAAAAACAAAAAGTCACAGTGGGTGCCTGCCATCTATTGACTGTTTTTGGTTACAACAGTGTGCTGTGCGTTCCTCTTAAAATAATGTGCAATGTGCAACAACAACAAAAAATATATTGTATCCAAAGTCATGGAACAAATACAGCCTGAACAAACTATATCCCAACATTTACAGTTGCTGGGCATACTGTAGCGTGGTTCAAGTACACTAATTAAATGTTTGAATCCAGCGTTTTCCAAGGCTGCAGGTCTGCTGCTATAAATAGACCTATGGATCTGGCGTTTCGCGCGAGCTGAAGTGTGTGGAAGTTTCACTGTAAATGAGGATGAAATAGTTGGTTGGACCGTTGTTTTCCCACTTCTAGTTGAATTTGATAAATCTAAATCTTTGTGATGCCTGCGTAAATGTCCCGTCATGTTTGTCGTGTTTCCCGTTGTTACGGCTGGCGGCTCGGGCCATTCAGTTTGAATGCGCCAGCGCGACACTCTGATTGGAGGACTGTGCCAGCGCGACACTCCGATTGGACGACTGTGCCAGTGCGACACTCCGATTGGACGACTGTGCCAGCGCGACACTCCGATTGGACGACTGTGCCAGCGCGACGCTATTGTGTATCCGTGTATTATACCCCTATTAGTTATTGTTTCTCCTCCGTTCTGTCAGTTCTGTCAAATGCGGTTATTATTTGTTCACCTTCCACTTTCACTCCCTTGTCAAACCCCTGCCTGAAATTTCAATTAAAACTACTCAGATGTTAAAGTCGACCCGTGTTTATCTACTCTATATTTTCTGTTATTGTGTTACTTCCCTTCCCCTTGACGAGCCGGGCGTAACACCGTGGCCGAGTACAGTACGCGCACATAGCATATCTTGCAACTGTGGTCTTTTTATCGACAACGTGAACGTTGTCGACATAACTCACCGGGAACGCAAAATGTTTCCAAACTGGTGACGAGAGAAGCGGGAGCGGCTTGAAGCACCATTGCTGTGTCTGTCCGCGCTTGCCATCATGACTGCAGGAGAAGTCAGCTAACAAGTGCCGTTAGCTAGTAGCTGAATGGCTGCGTCTCATTTGCTTTCCTGGGAGGTGGCGGTGGCGGCGGTGGCGGCGGGCGCGGGGGGGGGGCATCGAATCGTGTGTCCTCTCTTCTATTTCGATGCTCGAAATCGTGACGTAATTTCGATCGATTTCGATAAAAAATCGAAATCGTGACACCCTTAGTATATATGTATATGTGTGTATGTATATATATATTAGAGCTGTCAAACGATTACATTTTTTATGATTAATCACTGACTTAAAGTTTTCCCCCCCAGATATTTTGCCCGCTAAATTTAAATTTGAAGCGCACCTGTTATGTGTTATTCTTGACAGCATGTGACAGCATATATATATATATATATATATATATATATATATATATAT
Source organism: Festucalex cinctus (assembly GCF_051991245.1). Lineage (NCBI taxonomy): Eukaryota > Metazoa > Chordata > Actinopteri > Syngnathiformes > Syngnathidae > Festucalex > Festucalex cinctus. The sequence goes on along the minus strand of NC_135412.1, from coordinate 19,897,067 downwards.
ATATATTTATTATTATTATTATTATTATTATTTAAAACAAAAAGGTCCATAAATTGGTGAAATACAACCTAAGGAATAAATGTGTAAATGATAAAATTCATGTAATATTATTTTGGAATCTATATATGAGCCATTATGACAGGTCAGAGTGGCATCAAAGGACCTGGCCAGTGGCATATACAAAATAAAATTTGGCAGAATCACTGGAAAATACATAATAAAGATGAACTTATGGATTTTAAAAATTTTGAGGGGGGTTATCTAAAAATTGGGGGAATTTGTTACAACCTGTGTACTTTCTTGAAAAATTTGGGTATTGTGGTTAATATTACACGTGTTCTATATCATCAGTATTGGTGATTTGTGGTTAAGTGAATAACAGAAGACAGCGCCATTCAAAATGCGCGATCATGATTGTGGTTCTTTGCGTGAGCACTGGCAATAGTCAGTCAGCGGCAGATACATGCATACCTACTGTTTACTATCTACTAACTACTTTGTTTACTATTTTAATTTTTAATGATTCAATGCTTGCCTCACATTCAAAACCAATCAAATGTCGCCGTATCCTCAGGTTGTTCATGCTGGTGAACAAAGACGGAGACTAGCATCACTGGATACGGAATGGATACTGAGCGGAGGTGAGTTATCTTTGTCTTTGCTAGTGAATGTCAGACAAGTCTTCCCAAGTGTCATCTGTGTTCGGCAGGGGTGGGCGAGGTGATCGCATGGGGCGATACGGCAGCAGCCATGATGACCACATCTTTCGGGACATGGATTACCGTGGTTTTGGCCAGGATGGCGAGTCGATCGATGCAGAATATGATGTCCGGAATGAGGAGGCAGGCCCCTATGTCCGCAGCGAAACATATGTGTGCGACTCTGAAGTGTTACCAGGTCACCTCCAAGATCGCCAAGCGTTTCATCACAGAGGGGACGGTGGTCATCTGGCCGAAGGGCTCCTGTGGCCTCCTTGCTCTCAATCGTCACCTGATATATTTGATGAGGAGATGTCCAAGAGAGATTTTGAACGGCTACGGACTGGGTCAGAGAGAAGGGGGAAGGGGAAACATGCTCGGAGCTTTGCTGAGAACTCAACCCGACATTTGGGCAGTGGAGAAGGAAAATGGGGCCGGCGAGGTGGTTCCTGCTCTGAACAGATGGAGCACAACTTCGACAGGCACAGAGAGGAAGGCAGCTTCTCTCACGGATCGGGAATGAGACGGGTAAGCGGCAACGCAGCTGGAACTTTTACCTGCCTGTTTTTTGTTGCTAATTTGTCATCTGTAATTCAGATGTTTCCAGCTGAGCCAGAGGAGCACGGCCGTAGTAGTTGTGAGCCAGACCTGTCTCATGAGGAGTTGGACCAAAGGGACCTGGACTACAATCAGAGGCCCAGCAACATTATAATGCTTCGCATGCTGCCACCCAACGCCACTGCCAATGAGGTATGTGTATGTTGCGGGCCTCTTTGTTTTTCCCCTCCGTGGTGATGTTATGAATGTATTCTACAGATCTGGGCAGCACTTCAAGAGCAAGGGATCCAGCCAAAAGAAGTTCGACTCATGAGGAATAAATCCTCAGGTGAGAAAACTTGTCCGTTGTCCTTATGAGGGTGTTTTTTTTTTTTTTTTTTTTTTATTTATTTATTTTTTTTTAATTCTTATTATTATTCTTATTATTCTCCCACTTGGTACTACAACTTCTGCAAATATCCTTTGCTAGCCAATTCATCTTATCAGGATACATTCTAAACTTAATTTCCTTTATTATAACATTGAGCATCAAACATAATTTCCTCTTATTCGTTATTTTTTCACTGCAGGAGAAATACATACACATTGTAAGCGCAGATTTTCTTATTTATTTATTTTTAGGGAAGCACGCTAGTACTATTTTCAACAAATACCGTTAAACCAATAATTTAGAAAGTGCCAACGTCGATAACCGATAAGTAAGCCAATAATTGATTGCAAAATTACCGGTAACTTGAATACAAATATACTTTCACATCTTACTATAAGTGTAAAATGTGCACTTATTGAAACTTTGTGTATAGCGCCATGAAGCTACCTCTGTGTCAAAGCCCACACTGGTGAATGCCATGTGGCCATGATGCATCTTCTGTGAACACGAGGCCGCGCGCATTACGACATCACAAATATGCGACACTACCATACGAGAGGGGAGGGGTTGAGGAGTTGGGCACAACTTGAGCCACAACCACAACAGATAGACCAACACGGCAAGTCTATTATTATCAGACAATTTCTTTATTATCTGGTTTATCCGCAGGGCATCAAATTGGTCGATAATTGCCGGTAATTATCTGCCACCAATATTATCGTGCATCCCAATTTATTTATTTTTTAAGCAGACAGTACATTCACCAGATACCGAGACACATACCCTTTCCAATCGAATCAAATCCTAAAAGAGGTCAATCAAGATTTATGCAGTTACAAAGCTGTCACTTCTTCATCGTGTCCTCTTTTCACAGCTTACTTCATGTTAGGGCTGGGTATTGCCAACAACCTCTATGTATCACGATACACATGTAAAACCCATACATGGCCTTTAAGGTGATACATATACCATTTTTTGCATTACTTATGTACATTTTTATGAAAACAGTCATACCCAAATTATATCCTGTATTTATTTTGCTGGACGGAAAAAAATATTTTCCTCATTTAATATTTCCGGTTTACCGCCATGCCTGGTCAAAATGTGTGCATACTGCAATAATGAGCAGCTTTCAGAGACACGCCGGGAAACTTTATGAATGAATGTGCAGTATCGATTCTGAAGCCTCCGTATCGAGGCCGGAAATTATATATTCCCTGATCGATTTTATTTATTTTTTTATTTTTTTAAATACCTTAGAAAGGAATGCATTTAGATCATCTAACTCACTTTCCGATTCCTACCTAACTGGTCACATGTGTTATCAGACTCAGCACACTACTACCTTTTCTTTCGCTCTCCTTCTGATGATCTATTTTCGTAAAGATAAACCACTCTTGCTTTGTATGATTATATTTGAATAGTGTGGCAGCTAACAATATTAATAACATAGCCACACTGACATCTTAGCAAGAGTCCCCCCAAGTGGCTGTTACTTCTAACAAACACACAGGTCAGACTTAAACCGAGGAGTAGGTAGGGTCTCCCTCACTTCTCTCTTTTTCGTGACCCCAGCGAGATACTGGACCTAGTGTCCTCCTCACCTTGCAGGGAATCTTTAATAACAGTGGCTCACCAATTTGACTGTCAAGCCTCTTCATTCCAAGGGAGAGCGGTTGTTTATTTTGTTAGTGCTGATACAGGGTCTCTCCCTCCTCTGTACACAAAGCACTAACCCCTCACTGCGTTATGTTGTTGTTGTTATTCGGTAACCATGGCGCTGGGCGGTGTCCAGGTCAGAGCCGAGGATTCGCCTTCGTCGAGTTTAATCTCATACAGGAGGCCACCCGCTGGATGGAGACCAACCAGGTCACTCTCCCATACACACATGACACGCACATATTATGCAATGGGCAAGACAAATGTAGTGTGACATCACGCCTGCTTCACGATAGATTGTAATTTGTCATTTGCTCACGAAGAATCAGTTTGTGTAACAGGTAGGTAATTCTTACGCCGGATGCACACATGGAGAAACCATGTCTGAGACTGTTCTGGGCTAAAATGCAATACATAAAATATTTGGCAAAAAAAAAAAAAAATCATACTATTCTTATTTTCTCTCTCCAGTTTAAAGTCCAGTCTGTGGAATGTGCTGCTATGTTTAGAATAATAGCAGTGAGTAAAAAGTGATATTCTCACCCAGGACCATTGGACAACATTTCGCACCTTTTTTTTTGTTTGTTTGTTTTTTCTTGTTTTGTTTTTCCCCCCCCCCTTGGTCATGGAAAAACAGCATTTTTTTAAAATGTCCCCTCACAAGTGTTCTATTAGATGAAGGCACAGGGATTGGGTTCGCTAATCCATGACATTAGACATTTTAAAGGCTTGGTCTTCTGTTTTCACTCAGGAAAATACACTATATAAACACAGGATATATACACATGAACTCCTTCTCAATCTACACCTCTGGGCTTCTTTTAATGTGTGGGGGTGATTTTTTTTCCCCTAAACCCCCACCCCCCAGCCTGTATTTTGTCATTCTGTGTTTGTTTTGTCAACAGCGGGCCATTTCTGTGGACAGACAGTTGTTTACCCCTCTAGCCAATCGCAGAGCAGTGGGTTGGCGGGGGGCGTGTCACTCAGTGTCTGCAGACGGGGACGGGCGAATTTGTTGGCTGTATGACGTCACTCCCGCAGCAACTTGATAGCACGCACGGATTATTATTTTTTTCACTCGCTCACAAGCTTGAGTGAGTGAGTGAGTGAGTGAAGTAAATAAGTAAATAAATAAATCCGTCACCCTCCCCGCTCTGCGATTGGCAGGAGGGGTAAACAACTGTCTGTCCACAGAAATGTCCCGCTGTTAACAAAGCAAACACAAAATGGCAAAATACAGGCTGGGGGGTGGGGGTTTAGGAAAAACTCCCCACCACATATTAACAGAAGCCCAGAGGTGTAGATTGAGAAGGAGTTCATGTGTATATATCCTGTATTTATATAGTGCATTTTCCTGAGTGAAAACGGAAGACCGTGCCTCAAAGGAAATTTCTTCTTTGACATAAAACATGACTAAATATTCAGCTGTATTGAAAGTAATCTATGATGCCTGCTATACTTTTAGTACAGCAAAGTATGAGGAACAGCCCTTTTGGCATGATCACGGTCTTCTGTGTATCGTGGCTTGGAGTCAGTCTGACCAACTGTGTGGTCCAAGACCCCAAAAGATCAGTCGTAGTTTCTTATACGTCCAAAAAACAAATGTTGCGCCATTGGCTCTTTTGGCAGGTGTTTTTCATTTCAAAGAGTAAATGTTTGAGTTTAATCAAGGGGAACTTCCAACCAGTGGCAAAAACTCTTAAGGGTTATCTTAAAAACAAATAAATAAGTAAAATACTATACCGATATGCCAAATGGTTCAGGAACAGCTTCAAACTTAGTGTGCTTGCACCTTTTTGAGGCATTTTTGACAAAATTGCCCTAATGGTAAGGGAATGAACAGCCAAATTTGTTGTGTTTTTAATGCGTCTGGTGTATGTAGTTTTTATGAAGATTTGAGCTTCACTGTTTTTTTTAAACACTGCTATTATTCTGATCTGAACAACTAGCATGACAAAATTCCACTTAATCTGGATCACCTACCTTTTTGAACTTGGTGATCATATGTAATTTTCTTGTATATTGCGGTGATGAAGAGAAGTGAATAATTAGTGGAACAAAACACAGAATAACAACATCAAACAATCTTTCCTAAAGCTGAAGGTTGCCATTCTCTCGTCTTCTCTCTGTCAGGATTCTTTCTCTCTCTCGCTCCCTCTCTCTTGCTCCCTCTCTGGTCCCCCTCGATCGTTCTCTGAGATGAGGCCTTACTCTGATGCGTGTGGCCTAATTCTTGCTCATAATCATCCACTGTTCCCCCCTCCCTCTCTCTACTTCTTTCAGGGCATGCTACTGATTCTTGGACATCGAGTGTCGATGCACTACAGTAACCCGAAACCACGAGCCAATGAGGACTGGCTTTGCAACAAGGTTGTGTTTGGATACAATGGCACGCATGATTGATTTTTTTTCTTTTCTTTTTAACAATAAAGCTTGTAAAAATCTCAACAGTGTGGAGTGCAAAACTTTAAAAGGAGGGAAAGGTGCTTCAAATGCAGCGCGCCCAAATCCGGTAACAATGTCCCGATCTGTGTTGTCGCCAGCACAAAATATTGTCGCACAAAGTCAATGACATATTTGTCTTCTTTTCAGAAGCTGAGCTGAAGTTGCCCCAGACGCATCAAGATCCATCGCTTGGTCCTCAACAGGAGGGAGCCCAAGGCTTGCTGCCTCTACCAGCACCTTTTCATTCCTCGGTTTCTGCCATCCATTCAGGTCAAGCTATACAGCAGGCAGATGTTGTCAATGACAGTAAGTGAAGCCGAGAACCAAGAGAACACGATCTGATTCTAGTGGTCAACTCAGTTTCTTATTAACTAACGTTGTCTTTTCCTCCTCAACACTAGCTCTTATCCTCAGAAACATCGGACCGCATACAACAGTAGAAGCCATTTTATCTTCTTTGGCCTCTTTTGCCACTCTCTCACCTTCCAACATTCGCCTCATCAAGGACAAGCACACGAATCTCAACAGGGGTTTTGCGTTTCTACAGCTCTCGACCATAGTGGTAAGCAGCATCAGATGGAAGCAGATGTTTGTGATTGTTTGGAGGTCTTCATCTATTCAAATTGACGCCCATTTGGATTTTGTCATTAGGAGGCATCTCAACTGCTCCAGATGTTGCAGGCGCTCAAGCAGCCTCTTTGTATTGATGGAAAAGTGATTGTGGCGGAGTTTGCCAAAGGTTCCAAGCGGTAAGCGCATGGTCACACAAGCAATGCAGACAATACAGTATTGTGAAATTCAAGTAACTGATATACTTTAAAAGTGGAAAAAGGCTTGGTTTGACAAGCACAAGGGGAAATGGATGTAGACCAGTGCGTTACAATTTTTTTTTTTGTGACACAAACCCCTCCAAAAAGGTGCATCCGCCCCTCCTATTTGAGAAAAACTGATGTGGACACAAAGAGTGAAACCTTTTTTTCTTCTTCCCCCCTCCCCTTGTCAGTGACGTGTTTTTGACGGATGGCAGTCGACTGAGTGCTGCTACAGTGGCCAGCACTGCTATTGCTGCAGCACAGTGGGCTGTCACACAGGTAACTTGTAGCTGACTTGCCAGCGGGGCAATGCAGCCTTTCTTCCAGCTTTTGTGCATGAGGGTCTTCTTGGCATGACAAAACAAAACTCTCTTCTCCATTATCTCATAAAGGAGTACAAGAAGTGTGCACCTTGTCGTAGAATGACATTCTTCAGGCATATATTGTAGTCTCATGTGTTTTTGCTTTTGTGTTTTTCATCCTCAGAATGCACAAAATGGTTCAGGCGGAGGCCAAAGTGCAGAGTATGGAGAGATGTATCAGCAGGGAGCGGCAATAACGTACAATCAGGATGGAAATGATTATAATTTGCCAGATGGCCAACATTTTCAAATCCAGACAAACTCCAGGGTTGCTTCTTTGCTCAGTACAGGAGCACCCATCAGGGGGGCTTATTCTGCAGCAGCTACCCCAGGTTGCTAACTCTTGCTGGGATATTTCACGTTTATTATATGACTGTATATGCCATATATTTGTTTATTTGTGTACATGATGCAGTTGCAGTGGTTCCAGGTGAAGCGTCCGGGGTAGCTGTCGTGCAGCAGCCACAAACTCAGGCTTCTGCTGCCCAGGTACTGTTTGCAGTATTGTTTGTGCTTTGGCATTACTTGAGCTGCATCAACCTGTTACGTTCTTTGTCGTTAAAGGTTGAGATAGTCGGAAAACCACAGCCAGCCACTTCCAGTCAGCCTGCAACACCGGGCACTGCACATGAGCTCCAGCAGTATCGTATGTGCTACCTAATCAACTTTGTTTATCTGCAAATGCATGTTTATGACTTTTATTTTTATTTTTTTTAAGCTGTGCCTGATGTAACCACGTACCATTATGATGAAGCCTCAGGCTACTATTACGACCCGCTGACAGGACTCTATTATGACCCAAACTCCCAGGTAAAAAGACTCGATGACAAATGAAAAATACCTGACCATGATTTTTAGTAAATGAAATTCAATTATATTGTGACCCACTGATTGCCTGTCACGACTCTTTTTGCAGTACTATTACAACCCACACACTCAGCAGTTCATGTACTGGGAGGGTGAGAAGCACACATACATTCCTGCAGCTTCTGGACAGTCGAATACAGAAGGTGCTCCCACCGGTGATCGCGCAGCCCCCGCAGACTCGGTGTTTGCTAACCTTGGCAAGGAGAAAAAAGATAAGCCCAAGAGCAAAACTGCTCAACAGGTATGTTTTCATGATAAACTCACATCTTGATTTTTTTCATTATGTGAATAATTAATGTTATTAATGTTATGTTAGACAATTAGGACTGTTGCTCAATTATCTTTCTTCTTCTTATTATTATTATTATATTGTGTTATATAAATAAAATTATGAGAATGTAGCTAATTTTGGATTTTCATCAGGGTTGGTAAAAGGTTTCAAAAGTTGATGAAGTTGAAATTGATCAATCGGGTAATGCACATGATGCTCAACACTTGAGTTAGAGGACGAAGAGCTTGTTTCCATGCAACTAAAGGACTAAATGTATTCTCCACGTTGGGCCTGTGTTAATAGATTGCCAAAGATATGGAACGCTGGGCCAAGACTCTCAACCGACACAAGGAGAACGTGCGCTCTGTCTCTTCATCGTCCACGGCCGGTTCCACAGACCGCAGAGAATCTGCAAGCGCTGACGCAGGTTATGCTGTTCTGGAGAAAAAGGTGCTCTAAGCTTACACATAGGCTTTAAAAAATGAATACGACTCAGTAGATCTAATGATGAAAGTAGTTGGCAATTTATTTATTTAAAAAAACATTTTGCCGATCCAATTGAGTGCTTTTGTCCCACAGGGGGCGCTTTCAGAACGGCCTCAAATTTTTCTGGACCATCTCAGACAAGCAGAAGTATGTTGTGTGTGACATTTGCCTGTTATAATGTCACATTTTGCACCCAGTTTATTTTTCATCTCGGTGTGTGACCAAGTCCTTTTCTTTCCCCGTTGTAGTCGCCCCCACCTCAGCACCTGGGTCTGGTTCCAGCATACAGTGGAGAAAGTGACAGTGACGAAGAAGGAGATGAGAAAGAAGGGAGGATGACCGACTGGGTGAAACTGGCCTGTCTGCTGTGCAGGAGACAATTTCCCAGCAAAGAGGCCCTTATCCGGCACCAGCAGCTCTCTGAATTACATAAGGTTTGTTTAATGTCACTCTATTACAAAAGCTGTTATTGTCCAACTGCAGTACTTTGGTGCCTTGCGATACCGACTCACGAGTTTTCAAGATATGAGTTGTAAAGGTTCAAGTTTAGTGCTGTATTTTATTTTATTCGATCTTGTTTCCCTTTAGCAAAATCTAGAGCAAAGAAGAATGCAAGAAACCGCGGGAAAAGAGGTTTGTCAAACATCTGAACTTTCTTCGTTTGTCACAGATACTATTGATGCCAGAGTGGTCTTTTTTTTTTCTTTTTCTTTTTTTTTTTAAAAATTATTATTTGAATTATTGTTACAGAGACAAACAGATGGACTCCAAGCTCCTGATTCCAAGAAGAGGAAGTTAAGCGCCATGTAAGCAGGCCCTTTCTAATATTTTCTTTTAATTGTGTGATGTTTTACAGTTATTTACTACTTGGCTGTTGTCTTGCTTGCGTTCAATTGCAGTAATCTGAAACAAGTAAAATTTTATACATTTTATGCCATTTATACTGTATTTTATCATATAGTTACCTTTTTTTTTCTTTAACCCATCTTTGACTCTGTCCCTCTCTTTCAGGGATGGGATCACAGGCTCCAGCCTTGGTGCCAGAATGCTCCAAAGTGGTGTGAAAAAGGGACTCTTGTTGCGTAATATGCAAATGGAGTGAGCTGTGACGCTGCAACGGCAAGGATAAGGAAGGACACAGACACTTCACTGATGTTCTCACATTTGGCTAACTTCACATTTGGCCCTTTGAACCAATCCAGCAGTGAACGAAAGGACATTCATTGCACAGAATGTCACCATTTTTTGTTTTCTTTCTTCCTGACGATGCCAAGGTCTGCTTGTTTGTCCAACAAGCTTGCTCTCAATTGCAGCAAATGACATTTTCTAATAACGGTCTATGCACCATGTTTTGTTTTGCTAATTAATTTAATGCTTTATGCCTTGTCATTCAGTGAATGACTGCTAATAGTACTGTGTACAAAACTAATTGTGTGTACATTATTTTTACCACTAAGAGATGTTAAGGATAAAAAGTGTAACTTTACAGATGAATTCTGAAAACTGTTATTCATGGTTGTTTCTCAAAAAGGCTGTCTGTTTTTCTTTTTTTTTTTCTTTTTTTTATTATTATTAGTGTTTTTGTCCTACGTGACTATTGAACAAAACAATGTATAGGATTGTATATGTACTTTTTTTTTTTAATGGGAAAGTGAAACTTAAAAAAAAAAAAAAAAAAGTGCAAATTTGTGTCACCACGTTTATTTACTTTGACCCCACTTGTCCATTGTTAATACAACACATCGAACCTCAACAAAATTAGCAAAAGGCAGAAATTGGAACGAAAAGACCTGCTGATGCCTACGGTGGATATGGGGCCAGTTGAGTTAAAGCTGAAATATAAATTACACAAAAGTGTTCAAGTCAGAAAATTTTGCTATGTGGTCACAGCACCTGAAAATTGTGATTCTTATGATAATCTATTTATAGATGCTGTATAAATATGTATATTGTACAAAATATATCTACACTACTGGTCGAAACTTTACAATTCACTGTCATTCAATATCAGACGTCTAAGATGAATCCTTTCCTTGTACAGTATACTGTTAAGTTAAAATAATAATAATGCCCTTGCTCACGTTACACGTGTTGCACATACTGGCGGCGTCTGTTACCGTAGCAACGGACAACACTCACAGCCCGATCTTGTAAACGGAGCCTTTCCAGACACTCGTTTATCCAGAGTTAGCGTTTGAACAGCATTGTAAATGACTGGCCCAAATGGACGAGGAAGATGTGTCGTCGGATGTGGAAACCGGAGAAGAAAATCAAGATGAGGACGAAGAAGCAATAGAGGTAAAAACAATCATGTCTAGTAATAGTCTGCTTGAAAATTTAAGACACAGCTAACCTGTCACAAACAAGTAGGCCAAAGAGTTAGTAAATGTGTTTTACTGTATTTTATGGGATACATGTAGTTTTGGAAGAGACCAGCATATGCCGCTGTGACTTTATTGTAGTATTGCATTGTACTTTGCATCTCGCGTTTTCACTCAGGCATCCTCGACACGGGCTCTAAAGTCACTAAATTTCCACATGCAGCAACATAATGCACATTCATCCACACTTATGACTTGAGCCAGCGTTCAGGATAGATAATGTCCACCCTGCACGTTCATCAGAGATTTTGTTCATTCATTGTCATAATCATATCACAGGCGAACTCACAACAAGTAATTAAGAGCAACAAGTAAGTAAAAGGCAAAGAATATTTGGATGTGTGCCGTTTGAACCGACTTATTACAATTATTCTCTAGTTCAACATGTCCAAATGTTTCATGGAAAAATAAATTATTTAAATGTGTTTTAAAGCAGGTCTAGGTTTGAATAATTCCATGATTGACCTATAAATTGTTAACAAATTAAGTGTGCAGCCACCCCCCCGTCCTGAAATCCATTTAGCAACCCTTTGTTTAATTAACAGGTTCGCCCCTTGGATCAAGATATTATAATCCCAGGTCTGTCTTTGCTGTGCCGCACAGGAAATGGATTGAGACACGCATTCATTAAAGTCGTCTTAAAGGACAAGTAGGAGCCAAATGACCCACAATAATAAACGTGTTATATCTCTAACCTCAAACTCTTGTGCTTGTACTCAACAGAAAACTAAGTGACATGGCTGCGATCAGCAATTACGTTCATCTTCGCTTCATGGACGTGTCCAACAACCGCATTTCTGACCTTTCGCCTCTGGCATCCCTCACACAGCTTCTTTGGCTCAAGGCAAGCTTTTTCCCCATCAAGGAAAATTATGTTTATAGGCATCCACTTTGTGGTACGTGGAATAATGCTAAATGGTATGTTACTGTTACTGGTCATTATGGTGGCAATTGGAGATACTTTTTGAAGTGGTACTTGTAAAAAATAAATGAATAAATAAAAATGGAGAATGACTGCACTGACTGAAGTTCAAACTGTACTGTTTATTAGATGGACAAGAATTATGTGACATGCTTCCAAGGGCAAACCTTTTCTCAGTTGGCCTACCTGCAGTGGCTGAGTATGGCAGCAAACCGGCTCATTGAGGTGGAAGGTCTTGTCGGACCAGCTTTGGAGAGTCTCAATCTTTCAGGTTGGGCTTATGATTTAATCTGAATAAGCGCTATATAAATCACAAGCATGCTGTTTTCTCCAAGTCATGCGTGTCCTTTACTTTTGTTGCAGGAAACCGTATACAGAGATTAAATGGCCTTGAGAGTTGCCTTTTTTCCAAACTGGGAACTTTGGAGCTGAGAGGAAACCGCTTGACGACAACTAGTGGCATCAACCTTCCCAATCTGCAGCGATTATATCTGGTAAAAAGTCACTTACAATGCTTGGCTAAAATAGTGTTCTGTTATTTTAGTGATTCTTTTTTCTTTTTCTGCATTGGAGGCCCAAAATCTTATTACGAGTCTTGAGGGCATGGAGACGTTAGAGAACCTCACCACTCTCCATCTTCGTAACAACAAACTTGCTAACTTGGACGGACTCAGCGCCAACATGAAACGTCTCCAGTACCTCAATATCAGGTATGTTAAAGTGATGCCAGGACAAGGAAAAGCAAAACAAACAACATTCCTGTATCTCTCGCTCCCACAGAAGCAACGACTTCCTGGATGAGACCGGTCTGCGGGCTCTTGGCCTTGTGTCCAAAACCCTGCGAGTCGTGGTCCTCTCAGAGAATCCGCTGGATGGGACCACAGACTATCGGCCATATGTGCTGACTCTCATTCCGAAACTGGAGCGCCTTGATAAAGAGCCTATCTCTCTGGAGGAGAGGGCTGAGGTGTGGAAGACAATTAAGGTAAAAAAAAAAAAAAAAAAAAGTTTCCACTATTGCAACTTCAAGGAAAGTTTGTTCCTTAATTTCTTCTTCTAATGATTTGTGTTTTGTCATTACAGGAACTCAAAGAGGAAACTGCCTAAGTCAAACATTTGCAATATAGTTGCTCCACTTCCTGGAAAAGACTGCTTGGGGATGGATGTAGAAACGTTCAAATCTTGCATACGTTGTCATATCATCATATGACAAATCAAATCATGCAGTGATTAACAGGGTGTCCATCTTCACACCCTGTGTCATGATGACAAGGCGAATTTTACGTCCCATTTCCCTGTTGGCAGCGATCCACCTGCACTTTTAACGGGGCAGTGCAGTTGTGAGGTGGTGAGCCGCCATACACAAAGACAGGCAAACAATCAAGTGTTACCAGTTCCTACATTTCCATGTGCATACCTCATCATTGACCTGCTGCTAAAACGTGAAAATGAACCTCTCATCTTTCAATGCTGTCTTGAAAGAAGTGGGTGAAATTGTGCTTGTAATTTTCAAAGGTGCCCTGACTGGTTCTCAGAGAAAGAATGTGCAGTCTGTCACCAACACGGTGCCGGCGGGCATAAGGCAGCCCCCAAGGATCACGAGTAGCCCGCCGCACCAATCAAAGGACATTGTGATTTCCAATGCATGTTGTTGAAGTGTCATTTGAGCACTTTGTATAGAAATAAAGTGCTGCATTTTTAACTGTTTCATATACCATGCTAAATCACTGTTGATCATTATTGTGTGTCTTCACAAAGATGATTATCTTTAGTTAGTAATAGGTAATGTGAGCAAATCTGTTATTTCAGAAGTGTGTATCAAATGGGTAAGATCTTCCCATTAATCAGTATACCAAAGAAGTAGGTCTCCATTTCTAAAAGGTTGGTTGACCCCTGGTCCGCGCAAAGGCCAATGCAACATGGAGAATTAAACTAAATCCAACTTATCTGGGGGAAAAAAAATATATAAAAATCTCACATATGCAAGGTGTGTTGTCAGCGCATTTTCAACGGTTTTGAACTCCGTTCACACACTAACCAAAGCTTTGGGTAAACGTTGGATTAATCACATAAAAGCTTGTGGTAACACTAGATTGCTTTTGTTTAATAAAAACAACAACCTGCAATATGTAATGTGAATCATCAAATAAGTATTGATATTATTGAAGGACAAGGTTCCTACAGCTTAAGGCAAACACATTTCAAAAGAGTTCTTTTAATTTGAAAAGAAAAGAAGCGTAAGGCATAGTAAAGTCAATTTCACAATCCCACAGTCAGAAAACGCAACATATAACCTAACGTTTTTTTGTTTTTTTTATTTTTTGTTTTTATGCCAAAGGAGATGGCATGCCTTTTAAGACGTTAAGGCTCCACAAGGAACACTTCTATTAGTTGAGAGTAAGAAAAATAATTTCCACTTTAATGACAGACTTGATTCAGTAGCCTACTTCCACTTACCAAACTCGTTTTTCATCACCTCTGGCACTTTCCATTTCCGGTATCTTCAAGCTTCACAGAGATTACTTCCGCTTTGTGATTGACATTCGGTGGGCGGGGCTTGAGTGTACTTAAATGCCCTCCCTACCGACGACCCAGTCCTCCTCCTCCTGCGGAACAGGCGTCGGCGTGAGTTAGCACGGAACCAGCGCGTAGATAAAATCAGAACTCGGTGACGCATTTCTTCGGCGACTGCGAAGCTCCAAAGGAAGGCAAACCCCAGCAACTACAGCCATGCCCGACCAAAAAACTGTGCAGGCGCTGAAGGACGTCGCCAACAAGCTGCGAATTCACTCCATCAAAGCAACATGCGCCTCCAACTCTGGGTAAACTTTTCAAACAGGCTTTGTTCTTGAACCGCTTAAATGCGACGGGCGAGTTGAACGCGGACCCCTGAGTCACGCGAACCGGTCACGAGGCCATCGGTGGGCCTTGTAACACGTGCTACAGTTCCATTTGATGTTGTATAAAGAAAAAAAGTACGGTCATTAATACAATGCGTTCACTGTGACGCAAGTGCGAGTCGTGTTAGTGGCTGAAGAGGCTTACGACTGGGACGACGACGTAATAATAAATGAACTCCAGTCCAACAGTTTTCTTTTTACGAATTTTTTTTTCTTTACAAACAAGGATCACCTGATACTACGTGTTGCAAGCCAGCTTTTTTTTTAATTATTATTATTGAGCAATTATACACAAACAAACAAGGCACATTTGTATCAACTGACAAATAACATGATACAGACTGACAGAAGCATTGTTGCCAGCTGCGTCGCTAAATTTCACTTCCGTGGGTCAGTCCTGATGAAGATCCTGAATCAATCAGCTTCGTGTTAAATGTCACGTGACCAACCCCGCTAAACCGGATTGGTGGTCTAATTTTTTTGCCTTCCTGTGCATGCTGCGATAACGCGCATATTCGATTGATTGAAATTCGAGTTGTGCTAAGAATTTTCAGACAGTGTAAACAACTAGACCATATGTTTCTACGTTTTGCTTAAAAAAAAAAAATAAAAAAAAAATCCACAGCCTCCCACTTAAGGTCACAATAAGGGAGTGATAATAAAGTCGTCTTTCAATTGAGTCAATTTTGTCGGTATTTCTTTTATTAGCCAACCACTGTTTTTGAGTAGGTTTGTGCCACTTTCTTGTGACAGCTGCCCTAGGCCATGAGATGTATTTGAAACTGTACCCTTGCTGCACTACCGATGCAGTCTATTACCTTGTCCTAGTCTCCCATCTGTAGAAATCTAGTAATCTGAATCGCAAGGCAGTGCTTGATCCGTTTTGTCGAATGTGGAAGTTGGTTGCGCAGGACCCGGATACGCAACAAAGATCAAATCTGCCACATTAGCAACAGCTGTAAAATGAATTCATCCATGCATATACGTACAGTGGTATTTTTTTGAGAATATGGAGGCGTTTTGTACTTTGCACTCAGGCAGATCTGCATTGTTGCAAAGGCAGAAATTTGTTGGATTGTGCAAGTGGGCCAAGTGCCATTAATTATTTTCTCTTGTGTGCAACACTTCCTTCACGGAAGTTACCTCAAACAGGTTTTGTAGGCAATACAGTATTTCCTTGTCAAACATTGGCTAATACTGTCGAATTCTGCCACTTGTTTGCTTAGTGTAGACAATCTCATCCCTAATGTGCGAGCTTAGTATCACATACCAGTTTTAAGAGGTGTGCACTCGTGAAGACGCATATCTCATCATCAACTTTGTAATACAGTTCATGCCTTTTTATTTCTCACCAGGTCACCGCTTGGCAAAAGCACAGTGGGTAAATGGAATTGTGTGGGAAAAGTACTGTGTATGCTGCTAATTTGGCATGTTGCAACTGCAAGTTTGGTTGAAATGCAAGCCACATGGGGAAGCTGTTGAGTACAGACCATTTCAAAAAATGATTACAATACTCTGACCACCATTTCAGCATCTAACGGTTTCTCAAGTTTGCATGTCTTCATTTTTGTTAATTAATTTTTTTGGTTTGATGTGGAAACTGACAATTTAACAATGCATTGGCTTGGTGGGCTCACAAAATATCAAACATTATTTGGGGGGAGTAAAGCTAAAATCAAGACTTTGTAGTGTCCCCTGAATTTTTTTTTTATATTGTACTCTAACATGTTCAGACTATAACAGTTTTTTTTTTTCTTTTTTAAACAGTTACCCTTACAAAAGCATCCATTTTTGTAACATGAAGCACTGCTTAAGTTTTGAATGAACTGAGCGTATTGAGATTATCGCATCTCATGTTCTTCCGCAGCCACCCCACATCGTGCTGCAGTGCAGCAGAGATTATGTCCGTGCTCTTCTTCCACGCGATGCGCTACAAAGCTGATGACCCTGGCCACCGGGCCAATGACCGCTTTGTGCTGTCAAAGGTACTTATTGACGTGTACATGTTTGTAGCTCAGCATTACATGTAGCATGTACGACTTCTCATGTTTTATTAATTTTTTTTCCCCACAAGGGTCATGCTGCGCCCATCCTGTATGCTGCCTGGGCCGAGGCGGGTTTTGTGGAGGACGCGGAGCTGCTCAAACTGCGCAAGATTGACAGCGACCTGGAGGGCCACCCAACACCGGTACGATGATGGCTCCAAGCTCCTCATGCTGTACGGCGTTTGACTTTTGACTAACTTTGATGTGTATTCTTTTCTATTCACTAGAAACTGCCCTTTGTTGATGTGGCGACTGGATCTCTTGGTCAGGGTCTGAGTGCTGCCTGTGGGATGGCATACACGGCACAGTATTTTGACAAGGCCAGGTGAATATATTTACTACTTCTTTTTGGAGAGTATTGTTTTGCAGGGATCATTTTCAGTAAGTCAATTACAAAAATAGTTTGTCACAGTTTGATCTAGAAGAAGCTCAATTCCATAGATGTGTTAATTATACAAATATTTAATGATCCACGAATTGCAATTGGTTTTCTTGTTTGGCAATTTAACAATATTTGTGTTGTGCTAATTATTTTTTTCACTTTTTTTTTTTTTTTTTTTTTTTTTTTTTTTTTTTGTTTTTTTGTTTTGAAGTTACCGAGTGTACTGCTTGATGGGAGATGGCGAGTGTTCCGAGGGTTCCGTGTGGGAAGCCATGGCCTTTGCCGCCCACTACAAGCTGGCCCACCTGGTGGCTATCATGGATGTCAATCGGCTCGGTCAGAGCGATCCTGCGCCTCTCCAGCATCAAATGGATGTCTATAAAAAGCGCTGCGAGGCCTTTGGGTTAGTGAAGACTTAAGTTATGTGTGGTTTCTATTAGGGATGTAACGATAAGGGCGATATCATGAGATTAAGACTGCCACAATATGGTCGTCATGTTCACAATATTTAAAAGGAACACATCTGTGGAACAAAAAAAACCACAACAAAAAAAATTATATATATATATATATATATATATATATATATATATATATATATATATATATATATATATATATATATATGCCCTGCGATTGGTTGGCAACCAGTCCAGGGTGTCCCCCGCCTACTGCCCAGAGCCAGCTGAGATAGGCGCCAGCAGCCCCCGCGACCCTTGTGAGGAATAAGCGGTCAAGAAAATGGATGGATGGATGGATATATATATATATATATATATATATATATATATATATATATATATATATATATATATATATATATATATATATATATATATATATATATATATATATATATATATATATATTTATTTATTTATTTTATTATTTATTTTATTATTATTATTATTAACGTAGATTTCCATTACCGTGGGTACATTTTTGGAACGTAACACTAGCAATAATCAAGTGAACATTGTACTCAAATGAAATTGACCTGCATTTGATTCAATACACTGTTTACTTTGGCTGATGCTTATCTTAGGGTGGGGCTGGGGGGGGGGGGATCCTTTTATATGCTGCTGACACAACTGTAAAGTATGGTGTTTGAATACTGCTTAAGGTTATTTATTTTTTTAAATTTTTGTAGCTGGCATGCAATTGTTGTTGATGGGCATGATGTGGAAGCGCTGTGTCAAGCGTTCTCAAAAGCACAGCAAACTCGTGACAGGCCCACATGCATCGTTGCCCAGACGTACAAGGGGAAAGGCCTCAAAGGTAAGTGTGGGTGGGGGCACCCCATGTACTGTACTGTAGTGCCCATTCAATAGTTTTCTTTCCACTTTGAATTAACTTTTCTTCTTCTTTGTAAGGCATTGAGGATGAATTAAACTGGCATGGAAAGCCCATCCCGAAGGACCTGGTGGGTGGTCTCTTGAATACCCTACAGGGAGAAATCCAAAACCCCAACAAGACCTTGTCACCAGAGTTGCCGAGCGATGACGTAGCACCTGCAGACAAAAGTGTGATCTCCCTCTCCGAACTGCCAACATATAAAAAGGGTGATAAGGTACAGTTTTACATGCATTTGCACTTGTTCAAACTTGATTGGTATGCTTGACGTTTTGTAATGGGTGACCTCAACAGTAGTAGGAGGATAGCGTTTGTGTTTTGGAGGCTGCTTTGTTCAAATGTTTACATCGCTAAACAGTCTTTTAAATTTTTGTTTGTTCGCCGCCCTTTTGCAGGTGGCGACGAGGCGTGCGTACGGTTCTGCGCTGGCCAAGCTGGGCCGTTCAAGCAACAGAGTGGTAGCCCTTGATGGGGACACCAAAAACTCCACATTCTCCATAACCTTCCAGAAAGTTTTCCCGGATCGCTTTATCGAATGTTTCATTGCTGAGCAGAACATGGTAAGTGAGATTGAAGTTCTCTCAAGTCAACGCTGAATGATGCTATATTTCTTATTTTCGAATGTTCAATTTTGAAATAACTTTTGGTGCGATAGCTTTTCCCTTCAGTCACTGGTTGAATTTATTTCCTTTTAACCTAATCCAAATTGGTTTAATCTTTTGGCATTTATTGCAGTCAGATAATCCTCTTCTAATGTGGACCCGCATAGTAGACTTATTAGTTTTAGTAGGTTTATTTTTTGTTAGTTCTAGGATTGTTATTTGACTATCTGCTGCTGCTGTTCTAGGTGGGAGTAGCCATTGGCTGCGCCGCTCGAGACCGCAATGTGGCATTTGTCAGCACGTTTGCTGCCTTCTTCTCCAGAGCCTATGACCAAATCCGGATGGCAGCCATCTCTCAGTCCAACATCAACTTGGTCGGGTCCCACTGTGGCGTCTCTATTGGTGAGGTTTTTCCAAATGACTCCATCTGCAGGTTTTTGACGACTTGCTGAGCGCTGAACAATGAGCTGGTATCGTTCTAGGCGAGGACGGTCCTTCTCAGATGGCGCTAGAGGACCTGGCCATGTTCCGCGCCATCCCCACTTGTACGGTGTTTTACCCCAGTGATGCAGTGGCCACCGAGAGAGCTGTGGAGCTTGCAGCTAACACAGAGGTTGCTCATATTTTATTTTGTTATTTATTTCCTTCAGCATGGCGCAGTGTCAAACTTTTGTTTATTTCCTCAGGGTATGTGTTTCATCCGGACCAGCAGACCCGATACTGCTGTACTCTACTCTGCCGAGGAGGTTTTTGAGATTGGTGTAGCCAAGGTGAGTAGTTCATCTGTATGTGGTGAAACGCGCACATGTAGAACCTTGTTTAATAAAAGTAAACTCGCCAGGTTGTGCGCAAGTCTGACAGCGATGTTGCGACTGTGATTGGCGCTGGCGTCACTTTGCATGAGGCTCTGATTGCTGCTGACATGCTGCAAAGTGAAGGTAAACCTGTACTGCCCCCTATTGGTGCTATGTAGAAATGCGTTTGCAGGATATCCCTGGGTTAATTTTATTGGTAATTTTAAAATGTCAGTTTTAACTAGTTTCAATCACGCTTATTAGTTTTTAACATTGTTGGTTCAACCTCATCCCATTTTTTTTTTTTATTTACTACATTTTTAGTTGACTATAAATCTAGCATTTTTAGTACAACAAAAACTGTCAAAGTTTTGGTCAGTGTGTTTTTTATTTATTTTTTATTTTTTGATGTTGGCAGATAATGTTGAAGAGTTTAGATAAAACTATTTCACATAAAATGTTCTCAACTTTTTGATAAAAAAAAAAAAATTCACAATTACAGCATGTCAAGTGGCTATAATGGCTCCATGCTATGAGCTATTAATTTATTTTTATTTTTTATAAACTATAACCGTTCACCGTGATCCCACCTCCTGTCTCATGTTTGCATGTTGCACTCGTTAGAAAAGTGGTGTCGTAGTGACAGATTAGCAGACACGATTTTACAAAATCTTATTTTAATCTCGTTTTTGTTAATGAACTACAAATGTCTGGTTTTTAAGTGAAAAACATTTTCATATCGTTTTCATTTGCTGATGAAAATGCATACTGATTCAGTCCGTTATTGTTAATGAGGTTTTTTTTTTTTTTTTTTTTTTTTTTAAATCCATTGAAAAATGTGTTGCTTTTTGTTGATGAAGTTGGGGTTAATTTATCCTTGTTTTAGGCAAAAACATTCGTGTGATTGACCCATTTACAATCAAGCCTTTGGATGGCGAGACCATTTTGGCCAGTGCACAAGCCACAGGAGGTCGCATCATCACAGTGGAGGACCACTACAAGGAGGGTGGGTTGTGTTGTTTTGTCTTCGATTGTCTGCACATTTATTTGGATCTTTGACGGTCAGTCCTTTTTTTTTTATTTTTTTTTTTTTTTATTTTTTTATTTCTTCTTCTTTCCTCCCCTCTTCTTTTCTTCCTCCTCTTGCACAGGTGGTCTTGGAGAGGCGGTGTTGTCAGCGGTGGCCCACAAGCCAGGCATCGTGGTGACCCAGCTGGCAGTCACCAGCGTCCCTCGCAGCGGGAAGCCCCAGGAGCTTTTGGACCACCACGGCATCAGTGCCAAGCACATCGCCAGCGCTGTGCGCCATGAATTGGCCAACTGAAGAGACGGCGCCGCATTCAGCTGGGTCTTATCATGCTTGTTCATCTTCTTCCCAAAATTGTCTGGCAGTCTCGTGGGTGTTTAACTCTTATCATGAATTTTTCTTGAGCTTGTTACTGATTGCAAATGAAAATTTACAAGGAAGACGCAATATGATGGCCCAGTAAACTCTTGTTACCTCTTCACATTCTACTACTGTACATGCCAAACATTGCTTTGCTCAATGCTGTTTTTGACTTAATAGTTCAGTTTAAAATAAATAAATACAAATGTCAACCAGTCCAAAGTCCAGGTTGATGAAATGTGAACTGAAGATGAGACTGATGCATTCCAACCCTCATTTCTCCTGCACATTCCGGGTGTTTAACATGTCACACCGGTTCATTTTATGTAAGGCAATTTGAGGTTTAAGGATGGAACACGTGATGAGTTTGGTTCATTACTATGCCAATGCTTGACAAAATGTTACTGCTGGTGTCCTGAAATAAACCTGATTAATCCAAGCTCTTTTGATTTATTCTTGACCCAAGTGAATTTGACAGTTTGTTTGCGGCTCAGGTGTCTGGATCAATGTTATTGTAGTTAAGGGAAAACAATTCAACCAACTTAAGACCACATTTAATTAAAAAAAAAAAATATTTTGTTAAAATTTCTGAGTTTTTTTTTTTTTTTTTTTTTTTTTTTAGTAAATGTGATTATTTAGATATTGCTGCAAGTCTGCAGACAAATGTAAAATATTAAAAATTGCTACTGATGTTAAAGGTCCATGATTTGATTGATAATTTGATTGTATAAGTAACTAATTCAAAGGGAATGATCTAATTCCTGGGCTATGTATAATACAGCAGTATTGCCCAACTCTGCCCAACCATCCAGATGTCTGAGTTTTTTTTTTTTTTTTTTTTTTTTGTCTTAGTGCATTTTCAGGGAACTGTGTGATGGGCTTGCCATTTGACCAGTGGGGCGGACTGCTTCCAATATCAAAAATTGAAACAACCTTTGTCACCACTTTTCTTCCCCTTTTGGTGCTCCTCCATTTGTCTGCAGCACAAGACCCCATACATGTTCCCAACAAATGTTCCAATCTGTGTGTGACCTTGCTATATGGCCCCACATTTTGACATATATGGTGGAGTGTGTGGAATTGCTGGTAACTGCAGTGTTCCTGTGGGCAGATGTCAACCCACAATGAATGTACCCAGCTGGCGGCGCCTTCCTGGTGTGATGAGTTGAGGCAGCACATGAAGTATATCTACAGGGAACATGAAGATGGTCGGTGTCATCGTTCATTTCTGCATAGTGGTGTTTGTTTTCATACATAGATGCTAGTGGAACTTAGCCAAACAAGGTTGACTTTGGCTTGAACCCACAGCCAAAAAAAGAAGAAAAAAATCCACCTCTTCTGGGAAAAGACCCAAAACAAGCACACTGCACACCTAGAATGTCAATATTCAGAAGGAAAAACAACATTGCTGTTCTAGGTGTAAAACCAAATGATGTAATGGATAAATAAGTCCCATCCGAATTAATATATATGTGCCATGTTTACCTCTGTGTCAAACGTCTAAAAATGTGAGGCAGACAGGAGGTTGGAAGAAGAAGTAAGAGAGGAGACGAGGAGGAGACGGGCGGGTCTGTGTATCTCATGCTTGGTCGAACATGGGCCTCTATTAACAATGTGAGATTTTTTTTTACCTCTCCACCTACAACATTACTCCTTCCCATCTTGTAACCTTGTACATGCAGCAGTCACTGAGGTGGCAAGGCTGCAGTAGAGTGAACCATTGCGGGGAAACTTTATTTTTCTTCCCACTGCAACGTTAATCGTCTCACACGTTGGAAAACAAAGGAACAAAAGAAATCTAATTTTATTTTCAAAAGTCCTTGGCTGATCTTCTTTTTTTTTTTTTTTAATGTAATTTTATTTTTTATTTTTTATTTTTTTTTAACTTCAACTGACGTCCTCCTCCAACTGAAACAAGTGGAATACAGAAGGAATATTCTATAATGCCACGGTCATGGGTAGTGTTCATTTGTCTGAGTGGCACATTTTTATCCGGACAAGGCATGTCATGTGACAAAGCTGTCGGACTGGAACCCCAGTCACTTCAACTGGAAAAAAAAGCCACCCCAGAAACTGGGATTCGTACCACGATGAAGTTACCAGATTCTGGAGTGTCTTTTCTTGCAGGTAAGTTCTGGATCAAGCTCATACTATTCTAATAAGGAAGAAAAAAAATAATGTTTCTATTTTTCAAAGGTGACGAAAGAGGAGACGATAATGTCCTGATGCAGACAGAAGAGCAGCACCAGGACCCCCAAAACCTGAAGGCTGACAGACAAAAGAGAGACGCCTGGTGGAAGAGGAAACATGCTGCCACAGTCGACTCCTTTGCATATAGAATAGTAAGACATGATACTCACTTTTCTGCCTGCTCTGTGTGTAGAAATGTCGGTTTGTAATATTTATTACCTTCGTGTGTAGTGTCAAACATTTTTATCGCGGGCCAGCGGGCCATATGAATTGTCCTCAGGTTGTTGGTTAGTGAAGCTACATAAATCAGGGACAGAAGGAATGGTCCCTTGATTAATTATTTTTTGTCATTGTTGTTTTACTTCTTTCTGCCCCTTTTCAGTTCTCTTATTTTTAAGGAATGAAATAAATTGAATTGAATTGAAGTGAATTAAATCAGTAAAAGGCAAAAAGCCTAATTAAATAAATGAATAAATAAATAAATCCCCTCAAAATCTGAATATTAAAATATGAATTAAAAACACTGTTATTATTATTATTATTATTATTATTATTATTATTATTATTATTATTATTATTATTATTATTATTATTATTATTATTATTATTATTAATTTTATTTTATTTTTTTAAACACACCCAATTAATTCTTATAAAAATGCCATCAACACAATATCTCCCAACCCCACAATATATGTTTTCCATAAAAATTAATGGAATGGTGCAAAAAATAGTGAACAAAATCCTGGAAAAATAATCAAAATCCAATATATATATATATATATATATATATATATATATATATATATATATATATATATATATATATATATATATATATATATATATATATTAGGAAAAAAGAAAATCCAAACATGCAAATACGCAAGTGAATTATGCACTTAACTACTTAATTTGTAATATCCTCATTTACCACTAGATGGCAGACATGTCTTAGTTGCGCTTACACCAGTGGCTGACACTGAGTTCACAACGTAATTAGGCGTATTATTTATTTATTTATTTATTTAATCATTTTTGCGGATTTGGACAAACATAATAGCCTATACCTCAATAATATTCGAGTTTTGAGTGACTCAATTTTTCAGGAAAGAAAATGCCCAAAATGGATTATTGCAATTTATGTTGGATTGCTGTTCAGGAATCTTGTGCCAACCTTGATTGGTAATTTCTGCAAGAGTGCCCTTTGCACTGGGGAAAAAAATACAAAAACACTATTATTTTTATATACTATTAATATATTGTTGTTTGCTAATTGTTTCAAACACTATGTCGTTGAATAGCAGATCTTTTATACACACATTAAAAAAAATGTGTGATCTAAAAATAAAGATAATAGCGCGTATGTATTTTGGACGTATGCATGTATTTTGTCCTTATTTAAAGTGGCATTTTGTCATACATTTGATCTGGTGGAAGTGTGTGGTCCTATGTCCCCTGCAGTAGCACTGATGAAAAATTGTGGCAATTACAAGGAAGTCATATATCCGTCCCCCAAAAAGTTAAAATAAATAAATAATTCCGTGTGTTGTGTTTGATATGTATATTGGTCATGGGCAAGAAATGTGGGGTGGGGAGCCCATGAAATGGGCTGCTCAATTTGATGTTTTCAATATAAGAATCACTTTTGGACGACTGTAGTTTACACAACAAACGCATGTTTCGGTTTTGGTGCAATAACCATTTGAAATTTCACGTGCGGGACAAAAAAATGTCGACCAAATCTGGAACGACACATTTGTA
This sequence comes from Festucalex cinctus, assembly GCF_051991245.1. Taxonomy (NCBI): domain Eukaryota; kingdom Metazoa; phylum Chordata; class Actinopteri; order Syngnathiformes; family Syngnathidae; genus Festucalex; species Festucalex cinctus. The sequence goes on along the minus strand of NC_135412.1, from coordinate 19,871,819 downwards.
CTTTTTAGTTTTTGGTGGCCTGCGTTGTGACCGGACGTGATGGTTGAGAAACACTGCTTTATTGTTAGGCAGGTTTAGGGCGACCCCTGGCGGGATGGAGGATGAACAAAAAAGGAGAAGAGGAGAGCAGCAACTTAATGGCTCTACTGAAGGAGTTTCATGCTGAGAAGAGGCAGCTCATGGATCAAGAGAAAGTGCAGGGGAAAGAGGAGGAGGAGGAGGAGGAAGAGGACGACGATGACGACGACGACGATGATGATGATGATGATGAGGACGATGATGATGAGGAGGAAGAAGATGAGGAAGAGGTTCAAACTTATTAAATTTAGTTGGTTTTTGAAATGTTTACTTACGCACATTACTGACTTGCTTGTCTCAGGAAGAAGAAGAGGAAGGGGAAGAAGACGGGAATGAGGAAGAGGAGGAGGAGGGGGAAGAAGAGGCCACTGAAGCTCCTGGCAGTCGCATTGAAACACAGAGCATCTCACCAGAGTCTCCCGTTGGTCAGTGTCAGACTGACAAGAGTGAAATCAGCTGCAGGGATGTCGGCATGACTCACCTGCCAATCATCCGCAACCTGGAGGCCACTAAGCTGGACGTGGGAGGTGTGTCACTTTCATTTATCAATACATCATTGGACCTGTCGTACGTGTCAATGCTCCTTCTTTCATTAGGTTTTCTTTCGTTTTATGAATAAGTTATGCACCCCCACCCTTCCACCCCCTGGCCTGCGCACATACGTTGGATGATAGATTGATGGATAGATAAATAGACAGACAGACAGACAGACAGAATTATACATCATATCCAATAACAGTGACCTCTGGCATCATAAGTCGCTTTTGTTGAGCGGAATCCTCGCATCTCCAGTACCTTTAAGACCTTTCAAGAAACTGAAAAAAAAACATTTTATCGCCAAATACAGCAAGCCATTTCTGATATGTCATAATAGTCAATCATTTGTGAAATAAACAAACAAACAACAACTACAAAAAAACAAAACAAAAAAAACACCCACGTTGGGACTGACAAATAGTATCACTGCATGGGGGGGGGGGGGGGGGGGGGACTTGACCAAATGTGGGCATGGCAGGGTTCTTGCCCAACAGTGACAAAATGTTATTTTGTATAAATGTTCTAAAACAGTAATTTAACTTTGAAAAATTGAGTTCACCCATTTTCTTTCTTTCTTTTTTCTTCTTCAGTTTAGCAGCAAAGGAGTGACAGGCACTATTGTTTCTATTTTATTCCGTAGCCATAGTAGCCATGCGTCCCAATACTTTTGCCTGCACAATGTCACTGCCTCTGTATCACACTGTATCATCCTGCATGTTTGTCTCCCCAGAGAACAACATCAGAGTCCTTCCTCCAGACGTTTTCTCCGGCGTGCCAAAGTTGGAATCCCTGGACCTGAGCAAAAACCAACTGGATGATGATTCATTCAGCCGAAACTCGCTGTCTGTGAGTAACCTTGTACCTACACATCTTTCCAGTTGCTCAAAATAGTGCACCCACCCACAAAAAAAAACAACTGTCCATATACCTTGTGGCTAAAACGTCATACAGTGAACAGATCATGTGAAGTCATGATGTCTTGCCCGAGCAGTTCCAGTCAAATTGGAGCCTTTGAAAGCCAACGGGGGGAGAAACTGTCGATTCCGAAGCAGGCCAACCTCGGCTTTGTGATAACATCGGCATGCACAGCATTCTGATGGAGTTACTTCAGCATAGGAGCGGCATCTTATTACATATAAGAAAGTTTTCAATGTATTTCCATTGATGTCAAATTCAAAAAAGGCCCTTGCATCTCATTAAAATCAAAGGCTAGTCGTAATCCCGGATGATTACAATAATTTGCGAGCGAGTGCTGGGAATCACATTAACTCATCCTTTCTAAGAATAACCGGCGCTCCAACCTCAAATTTGACCACAGGCCAAACGCACACAAAGATCCTGACCGCACTCGAGCGGCGACCAATCATTACGCGCCGCCACCAGAGCGCTCCGACGCCATTGGCTGCGCCGACTTGTCGGAAAACAGCTGCAGCCAATGACGTGGAGGAACGGGAATTATTTTTAGGTTTAGGAGAGATTCCCCCCCCGCCACCCCCGCTCACATCCCAGTAATGACAGAGGACTGATGAATTGGCTCGAGGGACACTGCAACGGATCCAGTCCACAGCTTTTAGATGACACGCATCAACCACGGCCGGCTTTCGCTCAATGCCACATTGATAGGCTGTACCAAAAATACAACATGATAGATGATACAGAAGACTCGCGCAGACTTATTTGGCGTTCTTTCACTTGGTTCGTTTCGCTCAAACTCTGTAATTCCATCGTCAGGATGAAAATGACAAGCATTTATTTTGTTCTTTGGCCGTTTGACGGCTCTTTTTTGATGTGTGCTCTTTAGAACTTGACCTCTCTGAAGAAGCTGAACTTAGATGGCAACCAGCTCACTGAGATCCCCGCGCTGCCGCCGGCTCTGGAAGAGCTGAGAGTGAGCAACAACAAGCTACGTGGCCTCTCCCCTCATTGTTTCGCAGGTAAACGTTGCGTCTGTACATTAAACAAGCGTCTCTATATGCCAATTATAGTAATGATGGGTGTGCCGGCCTTTAGGGTTGACGAACCTTTTGAGCCTGGAGCTGGACGGGAACGTTCTGCACGAGGGTGGCGTGTCACCTCAAGCGTTCAAACCGTTCAAGGGGCTTCGTCGCCTCAAACTGGAGAAGAACAGATTCCGTTCTCTCCCCCGCGGTCTTCCCCGCTCTCTGCAGGTGCAAACCTTTATTTTTTATCATTTATTTATTTATTTACATATAAAGTTCAATTAGCACCACAGTTCTAATAGTTTTGGATTATTATTACATTTTGATTTTTGTTTTTCAAATTCTGTTAGTTTTAATGCGGTTTTAAAGCAGGTGTGGCGGATTTCATTATGTTTTCTTTGTTTGAAGATGCTTCACTTTAGTTTGATTAGTTTTAGGATTAGCTTTAGTTTTATTTTTAAATAAGGGTAGCTAGCTAGCTAGATAGATAGATAGATAGATAGATAGATAGATAGATAGATAGATAGATAGATAGATAGATAGATAGATAGATAGATAGATAGATAGATAGATAGATAGATAGATAGATAGATAGATAGATGGACGGATGGATGATAGATGGATAGTTAGACAGACAGACAGACAGACAGACAGACAGATAGATAGATAGATAGATAGATAGATAGATAGATAGATAGATAGATAGATAGATAGATAGATAGATAGATAGATAGATAGATAGATAGATAGATAGATAGATAGATAGATAGATAGATAGATAGATGGACGGATGGATGATAGATGGATAGTTAGACAGACAGACAGACAGACAGACAGACAGACAGATAGATAGATAGATAGATAGATAGATAGATAGATAGATAGATAGATAGATAGATAGATAGATAGATAGATAGATAGATAGATTTTTGCATTTGTTGAATATTAATTAAGTAGCATAATGTTTTTATCCATCTCAGGCGGTGACCATTTTAACATTTTTTTCCAGTTGACAGCAAGTGGCAAAATGGCTGCCCCCTAATATAGATAAAAACAGACATATTTTGCAGCTTCATTCATCTGCTGCAAACACAACATTGAATCAGAATGTCATAGTGTGACCGCATATAACATATTGTCAAGAATTTTTTTTAACTTCACCTTCAACTATCCTTGACGACCACTAATTGAGAAAGAAATGTACCTTTATTCCTATGTGCACTTTTTTTCTCTTCTATTAATTCTGGCTTTTCTTTGAAACAGACATTAGAAATGGATGAAAATCTGATTGAGGAGGTGACGGAGGAAGCACTAAGGGGCTGCAGTCATTTGAAAACGTTGGACCTGAGTCATAACCTCCTCCGTGAGGACGGCCTGGCCCAACATGTCTGGAGCAGTCTTCGGTATTTCCAGCCAATCACGTCCATCCATAACCATTGTTTCGCAACTTTTGATGAGTCATCATGGCAAATAGTTGACAGCAGAAAAACCTGTGATATCGCACAGTGGTTGGGAATCACTAATCTATAAAACACACTGCAGTTCCCTTGTCAGTCACAAGGGGGTAGGCAGGTGCCTCTTGGAAATGTGATTATTATACTGCCTGCATTTTTTGATTTATGGTAAAGATGATCGCGGTCTAAACTTGTGGCAGATAAACTCCCATCCAAAGAAGCATTCACTGACAGATCATCAGGCTATGACGCATTCGTACACACGCGCACGCTCACGCACACACAATAAAATACCGGTACAAATTAGAGCTTGCAGTCGATCCTTTCAAATTCCCATCATCAGTGTCAGTTATTATGAATTATGCTCTTATGTCCTTCTTTTGCTTATACACACGGTCACAGATTCTCAGGCCTAACGCTGACCATGTGTATGGAGATGAGCAGCCGTGTGCGAGTGAGGGCAATTGCACGTCTCAATGTGTTTGTGAGTTGTGCATAAATATAGTTAATTCCTGTGGGTTTTTTTTTTTTTGCTCCCTGGGATTCTTCTGAACCACAGTGGGAGCTTCTGGGAGAGCTAAGGAAAAGCAAAACTGTGGTTAAAAAAAAAAAAAAAGACGACAAAAGTCAAGCAATTTGAGAGGCAGCATGGATATTGTGAAAAGTTGCAAAAAGATACAAATACGTCATATTCAATGACACCGGCTGCAGCCATTAGATGCTTTGAACAGGATATTGTTATTCACTTTAATGACAATACATCCCAAGAATTCTGAAGTCCATTACTTTTAAAATGTGGGAGAGCACGCCACAGAGGGGAATCTTGTTGTTGACAACTCTGCTAAATTTGAATGTCTTAAAAAAAAACATGTATAATGAGGTGTTCAAATTGTGAAAATCCACCGAATGCATGCACTGAAAGTCACGCCCCACCAAACTGCCAACTGTCAATCAAAAGCCGCTTCTACAAGTGCTTCATCATCTAGTACCGCTTATGCAAACACATGTTTGAGTCGTGGAAACATAAAAATCCTGAAGAAACACACTCCACAATGTCAGTTAGCATTCATTGACAAAGGTACAAACATATACAAGTATAAGCTATGACTAGAGCGACGCCAATATGTTTTTTTTCAGGGCCGATACCCGTACTGATTGTTAGTAGTAGTACTCAAGGAGGCCGAGAACTGATATTTGGAGCCTATAGTCATATTCACTAAAAGGGAAAATATTGGCATAAACAGTTTAAAAATACAAACTCTAGCTCTTACTATTACTATTATTATTATTATTATTATTATTATTATTATTATTATTATTATTATTATTATTATTATTATTATTATTATTATTATTATTACTATTATGATGTTTTTTCATTTTTAAGCATATGTTTATTGAACATGCCCTCCGATTGGCTGGCAACCAGTCGGGGGTGTACCCCGCCTACTTCCCAAAGTCAGCTGAGATAGGCTCCAGCACCCCCCGTTACCCTTGTGAGGAATAAGCGGTCAAGAAGATGGATGGATGGATGGAAGGATGTTTATTGAACATCCTTTCGGGTTCGTAAAATATTGGAGTTAAAAATAAATAAATAAAACATCAATAAACATCTTTGTTTTACAAATCTAACAAAAAGTTCAGGAATCTTCTAGGGGCAGTAGAATGTCTTCAAAAGTTAAATGAAAACTTAAGTAAATAGTTCCCTATTGTTTGCTACAGTAAATCTTTTTTTTTTTTTTTTTTTCAAAAAATATATGAAGTATTAAAAATCTTAGTTTTAATTTCAAAGAAGTGCCAAGAGTTCCCAGGGTCAGAAGCATCTCGGAAATGTAAATAATTAATTCCCTGATTCCCCCCCCCCCCCAAACACTTCTTTTTTTAAATGGCTATATTATTGGCTGTATGATTTTTCAAAATGGCCGATGCCAATATTTGTCAAAATGCTGAAGATAGGCGCTGATAATCAGTCCAACCTTCGACTATAAGGTTGTAGAACGCACTAAAACTAAAAATAAATCAAATATAAACAAGCAAAATTCTACATGAGCGAGTAATCCAAAACTAATCCCTTACTGACCCCTAGTGGCTGGAGAAAACATCTACAAAGTCTGATGGCTGGAATATATCCCACCCGGTTATCGCAGGCCTTTCTATGCTGCACAGTGAGGGACTTGCCAGCCTGGAGCTCTGGTCCGCACACTGGCTCGGAAGTTTTACAAAAATGGTTTCCTCCTCTTTAGTTTTCCGTCTTTTTGCTGATCATGGCTGACAATGAGATGCTTGAAAGTGGCCACGCTAGCAGGCTGACTGTGACATTTTTGGGGAGCTGGCATAGCTAGTTAGCGAAATGCACGTTGCACTTGCGTCGGATAACCGTTGAACCGCAAATCCCTCAGAAGGTCACTGCTCTGTTTTCGCCATGCCCCCAAAATGTTGGTGGCTCCTGATTTTTGTGTTTTCGTTGTTTTAAAAAAAATTAACTTTAATATTGAGTGGCACATTGCTATTAACATTCATGATAATAAATCCCACAAATCCATCCATCCATCCATCCATCCATCCATCCATCCATCCATCCATCCATCCATCCATCCATTCATCCATCCATCCATCCATCCATCCATCCGCCCGGCCGTCTGTCCGTCCGTCCATCCGTCCGTCCGTCTGTCCGTCCGTCCGTCGTCTGTCCATCCATCTGTCCACCCATCCATCCGTTCATCTATCCGTCATCCGTCCGTCCATCTGTCCATCCATCCATCCATCCATCCATCCATCCATCCATCCATCCATTCATCCATCCATCCATCCATCCATCCATCCATCCATCCGCCCGTCCGTCCGTCCGTCCATCCGTCCGTCCATCTGTCCGTCCGTCCGTCGTCTGTCCATCCATCTGTCCACCCATCCATCCGTTCATCTATCCGTCATCCGTCCGTCCGTCTGTCCATCCATCCATCCATCCATCCATCCATCCATCCATCCATCCATCCATCCATCCATCCTTTTTTCTAGCCGCTTTTCCTCATACGGGTCGCAGAGGTGCTGGAGCCTATCCCAGATGGCTTCGGGAAGTAGGCGCCCTGAACTGGTTGCCACCCAATCCAGGTCCCAGAAATCCATTACTTTTAAAATAGGGGCAGCGACATTTTAAAAGTCGACCATGTAAAGAGAGACAGTAATTAAATGCTTCACTGTTCTCTCTGAGTAGCACTCGATTGCAGGTTTGAGTAATTCTTCCTAAAAGTACTTCCGAATGGTCTTGTAGAAATCATGAAAGTGTGCAAAAGTTCGGCTCCACAATTTTGGTGTGCTTTTGCCACTAATGGTAGTGAACATTACCTTTGCCAAAGGCGCTGACTGACACACCCAGATGCCATGCCAGACCCTGACCTCTGGACTTGTTCATGAGAACTGTCTGGATGAGTCTTTTTTTACTCAGCCGCAGCATACGTTTCTTCCAAAACAAGTCTGAATTCTGGTTTGTGTGACCACAATTAACTTTTCTAATAATGCACACACACACACACAAAATGGCGATGCACCCCAGGCGCCTTTGAGCTCAGAGTCGGAGACAAAACAATTTCACTTGCTACGATTCTCTCATCAGTTTACAGGCTGTGTGTTTTCACGATAATGTACATGTGTTAGGCGCCATGTTTTGGGTTTGGACCGGAGTACCTGGAATTTAGTGTTAGGTTTTCCTCACTGTCTTGTGTTGTCTGCTCGTTGTGTCATTATCGTCTCCACCTCGTCTCGTCGGCTTTGCGTCTCCTGTGTCGGCCAATCGTCCGCTTCTTTCCCCGGGCGTCTTCTCCAACTGTCTCCTGTCATTAGCTTGTGTGCATTTAGGTTCCAATGTTGGTTCACTCTTGCTTGTTCCCTGGCTTCACTTATGTGGTTTCTTGTGCTCCTATCTTGGAAAATCTCAAGTGGCTTTCCTTGTGTGGGCTTTTTAGAAAATAAAGTGTTTTTTACGTCTTCCTGCTCCCTCAACCTGTGCTTCTGAGTCGTGTGTGTTACAGTATGTGACCAGAAAATGCAGTAGCAGATAGCACTGTTGCACCTAGTTTGCCACGAGGCCCCCCGCTCCTTAACTCATTCAAACCCCAAAACGTGTAAACACATTTTTTTTTTAAATACGTTGTCCTTCACTCTCAAAAACTTATTTACACATTATTTAAATGCAAGAGCATACAGAAAGCTTTGATGCAGCTTCTGACACGAATAGGTGGCTTAAAACAATGGAAGTTATTACAAAAAACGGCCAGCAGGTGGCAGCAGAGTATAAAAGATCAGCCAAGGCCATGTTGCAACAAGCTCTTTTTGTCACATGTTTTCACCAGGAATGTGAATAATGATGAAAATTAATTTCTAACTTACTAATGGCTGCAAAATGGAAACAGATACAAATATACTTTTTTTTTCCCTGATGAAAGTAGAGACTCTAATCTTTCTTTTGGAAGGTTCCATGTTTTTATAGCAATAGAACACAATATTCTGTGGGCCTTGCAAAATCAGTCAAAATCCAGAAAAACGGCCGGGAGCGATGGAGGTTTGCTTCAGTGAAAATGGCTGTGAGTGAACGACTTAAACCAAGTGCAGTCTACTCCCAGTATGTAATTAACAAATGCTTGATTGTTTTTTCCACAGGAGACTTGAAGCCTTGGACATGTCTCACAACCAGCTGACATCAATGGCCACGATTCTTCCTCACCGTCTCGTCAAACTGAACCTCCAACAAAACAACATCAGCCGCATCCCCGCTAACGTCTTTCGCCACCTGCGGCCTGGCCTGCAGTCGCTTGGTCTGTCCCACAATGCCTTGCGGGATGAGGGTATCGTGCGGGGCTCTTTTGTCGGAACCTTCCGCTCGCTCGTTGAGCTCCTGTTGGACGACAACCATCTGGGCGAGGTCCCTCATTGGGTTCGACAGTTTAAGAATCTTCAAGTACTGCGGCTGGACAGTAACTATATCAGGTGGGATTTTCTTCTTTTTTTTAAATCTGCTATGAGAAACAGTTAGAGAAACCTGCACTTGCTTATTTTTTTCTTTGATCAAGCAATTCCAGCAATTAGTAATGTTGGGCCAATAAAAATTCAATAATTTTGATTGGTTTGTCTTGTTTTACTTTGTTACTTTTTCATTTGGCAAGCAAGAAAGACTTGATCTATTTTGTGAGACTAAAACTAATACTAAACAAACTTAAGCTAAAACAAAGACAGTTCAAATGAATAAAAACTAATAAAAATTAACAAACATGCTTAAAAATGAATTCAAACTGAATTTAAAAAACAAAGTCTAAAGAAAATACAAACTACCTATAATGCAAAACCCAAAACTGTTATCATGGTTGTTGCATGTTGTGTTTGCAGGCTGGTGAGGCGGTGGGGAGTGTGTCATCCCCAAAATTCTGGCTCCACCTTGGCTTCAGTCCACTTAGAAAATAACCTGTTGGTACCAGACAAGATTCCCTCAAATGCCTTCGCTTGCCTCACAGATGCCGAAGGACTCGTTATCTTTCCGCAGCGAGGGGATTTTCCCGAAATCTAGACGTCAACGTGACCTCACCGGATTTGCGTATCAAACCGCAGCAAAGGCTAAGCATGCTAAGACTGAACAATTTCCAACAACATGGAATCTGCTCAAGACAACACACATCCAGAAATAATTTGGATGTGATTGCACTGACAAAGCTAATATTTTCCAATTGGTTATGTTGACATATTTTCAAAGAAGATCATTGTGTATTCTTTTTTCTAATAGAAAAAAAAATATTATTTTCTATTAGGCCTAAGCCAAGAGTTTTAGATATGTAATTAGATATTGAAAAAAAAGAAAAAAAAAGAAGAAAAAAAAAAGATATATTACAGTATGTATGAAGTCCTACTAAATTCATGTTTATGCTTCTCAGCTACATGTACAGATACACATAAACTGGTAGAGCATCATAGAGCTAAACTTTGGTCTTTTCAGTCATTTATGTCTCGGTATGGGCTGATATCAGATTCTAACTATATGATAACCTTGAACAAAATTAGTGCGGTTTACAGTATGAAAATTACAGCTCTTAAATGACCTTTTCAATTAATTTATTTATTTTTTTAATATTTGGGTAAATAAGAAATATCCCCCCATTGAACACAACCTATTTTATTTTTAAACAAAATATAGAAATTTGATATAGAAATGTGTACCATGTTAAGTTTGAATAAATGTTCTCTTTTATTTAATCTTAGTTAGTCACAGTGTTCCCTCACTGGTGAGCTATTTTTTACAACAGTCCAGTGGACTACTCATGTTGTCTTTGGGGCTAACTAGTACCCGCTGGGACCATTAAAATAAATAAATAAATAAATAAATAAATAAATAAATAAATAAATAAATAAAAATAAAAAAGACAATACACATTAATCAACAGAGCACAATTTGCACATCTTTTGTCTAACTCCCTCCTCTCCCCATTCGTAACTGCTCACCCCTCCCTCTCTGCTCGCTAAGAAGGAGGGAAGAAAAAAAAAAAAATTACTCAACCCTGCAAGTGGCCAACCATATTGTGCCCTTCTTTGAAGTCCCCTAAAAAAAAAAATAAAAAAAAAAGGGAACAGGACAATTCATTACCTGAGACAGTCAGTATTAGCGGTTATTTAAACCTTGATGGTAAGCCGTCAAACCAGTAATTGGCCCATGACTATTTACACCACCATACAGGGAAGCCACAATTAACCATTTATTTAGTAATTTGCCTTCACTACCTTTGATAAACTTTCATATCTACCATAATGTTTTCCTTCATTAAATTCATGTCAACATCTTTTCATTTGTGTCTTTCAATTATCGAGTCTTGGCGGGCTTGTTGGGCAGCATACCTTTATTATTATGAGATCGTATTATATTTTAGATTTATCAGCAACGTCATTGCTCTTTTACTGCCTTTTGCCTCATTGCAACTGAACAACGGTTGCCATTTCGGCAGAGTGGAATCTGTGTGATGTAATGGTTTGACTTTTTCTCATTTAGGTTTGTGGATTCGTGTTGGATGCGTTTCCCTTTTGGTTAGATGATGTTCATGTCCCTCTGTGTCTTGTGGCTTGTCTTGTTATGAGTATCACCTGTTTCTCCTCCAAATCGTTCTCCTCTGTGATTGGTCTTCTTATACTTCGATTCTCTGCAGTCTTGTCTGTTCATTGTCACCATGTATGCGTGGTTGCTCCTCGTAATCTTTTTCGCCTATGCTCCTAGATTTGTCATTTTTGCCAATAAATCTCAGTTTGAGTCTGCCTGCCTGTGCAACCACCTATTTTTCTGCATGTGACTTCAGTGTTGACATAGTGCTAATATACTGTAATTAGGAGTTACCGTAAGAGCAACCTGGGTGAAAGCCCAAGTTATTTTAACATTCTTGTCGTATTTACTCTACTGCTGGATGGATGGATGGACTTATTTGCTCATTACTGGCAGTGCAATAAAATCAAATGTATTGGTTAACATTGTAATTAGTTGGTATACAGTCAATCCAACAAATCCTTCATGTGGTCAGAAACAGCTCTACAAATCAGTTTTGAAGCTGTCCCTTCAATGTGACATTCCAACTGCCTTCTGCACATGACCTTGAAGAACATTTAAAAATAGGATTAAGACTAGAAAAAGAATACAGAAAACAATGAAAGGTAAGGAATAATTTAGAAAGACACTAAAAATGTTGACAAATGGAAAGGCAGCTGGTCCTGATGGCATACCTGTGGAGTTATGGAAGTATTTAGGAGATGTTGCTGTGGAGCTTTTGACCAGGATTTTAAGTAGAATTCTAGAAGGCGAGAAGATGCCTGAGCGGGAATGAAAGCAGAGTGTGCTGGGATCAAGTTGATGGGCCACACAATGAAGTTATAGGGAAGGGTAGTCGAAGCAAAACTCAGAACAGGAGTGTGAAGAACAGAATGGTTTCATGCCAAAGAAGGAAGTACTACAGATGCATTATTTGTGTTGATGGAAAAGTAAAATGATTGTCTTGACTAAAACTAGAGTAAAAATGTTGACAGTTTTTGTTGACTAAAACTAGACGAATAAAATTATGGGGTATATTCACTAAGAATGCGCTGCGTCCGGTAATAGCGCGAAATATTGCACCACAACTGCACCCGCAGTCTGCGCCCAGTTACCCACCTATTCACTAAGGATATTGCTCTAATGACATACCGGCGCAAACACGGCCACAAAACTGACAGCTTGGAGCAAATTTTCACCTGATTTACCACACATGGCAATGGATTTGCGGCAAGAACATGGTTGTTATAGTAACAGTTGCGAGAAAGATGACATTATCAGAAAGCGAGGTTGGACCGAGAGTAAGCGTTTATGGCGCCATTAAGGCCTGGTTCACACGGCAGGAGAATTGGCCCGATTTTAGCCCCGAATTTCCCCTCCCGACAATCGTATCAGGACGCGCCGAGACGCAAGCGATAATCTTCACGGATAATCCTGCCGTGTGTGTTGTCACCACACACGACGCCTCCCGATATCGGCGCTCGGAAGGACCCCCGACTTGAAATCGGGCATATCCAACATATTGGGTTTTTTGGCCCGACTTCGCTCCGAGCAGCCGTTGACAGTGACGTGCAGCCAATCAGAAAGTGAGCCAGCGAGGAAGCAGGTGGGGAATCCAAAATCCAAACAGTCATGAAGCACCAGGAAGTCAGTGCTCGCTATTACACCGTTATTATTATTATTATTATTATTATTATTATTATTATTATTATTATTATTATTTTATACACGCACACACATTCTCCACAAATGCCAGTGCCACATGCGCTGCTGTCATGATCCCGAGATCGAGGTTGCGTCAGGTTAATGCTTTCCAAAAACGTTATTTTCTTGGACTAAAATAAAGACTAAAATGTTAGATTTATAGGCAACTAAAATGGATTAAATACAAATGGGATGAGTTTGACTGGCTATGTTTAAAAAAACAACAACACAAAACAAGAATGATTGAAACTGGACTAAAACTGAGACTAAATTTAAAACTGGCTGATAAAATTATCAGTCCGGAGCGACGGTGAGTGTGGTAAGGCGGGGAAGAAACTCAACCAAGCAGGTAAGTGTCATGGGTGTTATGTGATACAAGATTCTCTGCTCGGATGAAGGGGAAAGCTTATAAAACAGTGGTGAGGCCAGCCATGATGTACGGATTCGAGACCGCAAGCACTGAAGAAACGACAGGAAGCGGAGCTGGAGGTGGTGGAAATGAAGATGTTGAGGTTTTCATTAGGAGTCACCAGGATGGATAGTAGGCTATTAGAAATGAGCTCATCAGAACGGCAGCCAAGATTAGATCTCTGTGTGGGTGTGTGTTTGAAAGAACTGACTTAAATAAACTATGGCAAAGATTAAGAATGATACGCTGTTGCAACCCCTAATGTGAAAAGCTGAAAGGAAAACAACAGAAGAAGACTATGAATGCAAGCTTTCATGAAGTTGTACTGTAAATGCAAGTAATTCCTTCTTGTAAATTAGAGACGTTCTCCTGCAGATCCTTAGAAGCTGGATCGACTTTGGAATAAAGCCTCCCCAGAGCTGCTTTTGCACCATTTACATTTATACGCTTTCTGCCGGGGAGAGTAATCACATGTTACATTTCTCGTTCTCAGTCTTGCGCATGTGGCGCAGCTTCCATTCTGCATAATTGTACAGTATTTTGCCAACAGTATATTACCGTCTAAGGAACTGCTCAGTCACCGCGCTTTCAAGCAGAAGCGAGCTGCTTCACAAAAAAAAAAGAAAAAAAAGACCAAAGCGAATTAGCACTCGTTGCCATCTCCCCTGCGATTCCGCTCTGATCTTAAATCCGCCACTTGTCACTTTTGGGTATTTTCAAATCTGACAGGCTTCCCTCTCCAGTGCCATCCATCATCAAGTGTGTGACAGTACAGTTGAACCCACATCCCAACCAACAGATGTTTAATATGTCATCGCCAGCCCGACTGTAATAAGTTAGCAGGAGATCGGCGTGGTCCGTTTCGTCTCAGATGCCGTATATGTTCAGCTTTGTGTGTTTGTTAGGAAAGAAAGCTCAAAAGCCGGATGAATAATTCTGTCCTACCTGTAAAATGTGCTTCATAGTTGTCTTCAGAATTCAATCTCATGTTAAATTGACATATTCGTCAGGCTTTCATTTCCACCTGTTCTCGTCAGTCCCGACCTGAGCGTCTACCAATCAGCTCCCTCCTGCCATGTGTGTCTTGTCCAGGTGTGCCTCATTGTCTCGTCAGATTGCTTGTTTTTAGTTCACCACTTTCTTTCGGTCTGTTCGCTCTTGCTGCTGTTACGAGTCCTGTTAATCTTGTTGCGTTACGTCTCACTTCGTCATGAGTTTATTCCCTGTTGCTTTGAACACTGCCTGTTGACTTTAATGTGGTATTTTCATTCTTTTTCTCTGGACTGCTCTTTTGCCTCTTTATTTTTGTAAATACATCATTTGTCACCGTCACCCAAATTTTCAATTCTGACACACACCTTGTCTGGAAAAACAAAAACAAAAAAACAAACAAACAAACAAACAAAAAACACTTCAGCTAAACTTTGGCTAGCAGATGACATGGATAGCAATGTTTTTCTTTTTTTTTTTCTTCAAATTTCATCATCATTTAAAGGGAGTCTTCTTGTCACATAGCATCATTCAACACTGCTCAAAATTGTTGCAGTTGCACATGTTTGCAAGGCATGAACTTATAGCTAAGGTAAACCAGAATGTGATTTTTAGAATATTATTACAATCGCCACACATACTTACCTTTATGCGATTTAATTGTTAGCTGGGCCTTTGAGAGAAGCATGATTAAATTAAGCAAGCATGAATAAGCCCATGATGAAATTGCTGTAAATTTGATGGCCTTGCTTCTTTTAGCTGGGTTTGACATAAGAAAGTGAGAAAGTTTGTCAGTGGTATTCCTAAAACATGTGTTTTAACTGTATATTTGGGCCAAAATTCAACTACAAAATATAGCTCAATTAAATTAAGGCATATTGATCTAAACATCGATTCGCCACACCGCTTATCTTGTT
This sequence comes from Festucalex cinctus, assembly GCF_051991245.1. NCBI lineage: Eukaryota > Metazoa > Chordata > Actinopteri > Syngnathiformes > Syngnathidae > Festucalex > Festucalex cinctus. The sequence continues at coordinate 19,856,745 of NC_135412.1, read as the reverse complement.
CAGTGTTTTTGGGAAGCTGGATCTTATCCCAGCTGATTCTAGGGAAATGACAGACTACACCCTGGCCTGGACTGACCACAAGGTCCAGACAGACTATTAACACACGTCAAACCATCACTGAGTAGGAATTGAGCCCACGCTACCTTAGAATGATCTAGTAGTTCATGCTAGAAATTACCAGAGTAGAATGCAAGATAGCATTTTTCCTCAAAATGAATATTTAAAATGTAAACAACAATGAAAATGAGGATTACTATCACAAAACTGTCCCTTTCTCGTGTCATTTCCTGGCATACTCAACTGGTAAATTACACATAATTTGGCCAGGGAATGAATAATTTGGGGATTGACTTTATATGATCATCCAAAGAGGCTCGAGCAAACAAGTTGGTGCACTAATACATGGAGACCCAGAGGAGAGAGAGAGAAAAAATAGTTTAATTTGGATGCCAAGCCCTTCAGCTCCAGACTAACACCATAATCAACAAAACCACAGTAAGAGAGCGACAGAGAGGGATTTAAAAAAAATAAAAAATACAAGAGAGAAACACAGCAAGTGCTTGAATCTACACAATGAGAGGCAGAGGAAGTTGGAAAAACAAGAAGAATGTTATCTGCCAGGGATTTAATCCAAATTCAATCCCTGCCAATCTCCCAACATACTGTAGCCCCAGGCTGGCCTGCAACAGTGGACAGGGGACAGGAAGTCACTGTTGAACCAGATAGTGAGGCTGAATAATACGATGTGACATTGAAAAGAACAGAACGGTGGCGCTCGGGGGCCAATAGATGAAAAATGTTTGTGTGGCTGCTTGTAGGACGAGGTGGGAAAAGTTCCCAGATGGTGCGGCTCGCCAAACTGCCTCATTCTGGGTGCTGGCGAGCCGGAGAGGAAATCGGAGAGCCAGTGGATGAGAACGTTCATCCTGCCAGAACAAAATCAAAGAGAAAGCATTGAGAAGACATAATGCCAGTTAATCATCACTGTCCCGCAAAAATAGATTTGAGCCATCTTCTTAATGGAGCCTGGAGGTGACACCATGCATGTCCTTTCTATGGGTTACAGTACTGTTACACAACCATGTACTGCATCGACAATTTAGAATAGCTGTGATTTTTTTTTCTTTTTTTAAATCTTGAATTTGTATTTTGTTTGGCGTAAACACAGGCTTCATAGAGTCACAAAAAAGCACTTACTGTAAATATGTTCACCAGCCACAATATTAGGTACACACAAATCTAATCAGTTCAATTACAATATACGTATAGAGTACAGAGAGCTTCATCTCAATATGTCACTTTGCAAAAGCTCATATCTCGGTAACTGGAAAAAAATAGCAGGATCAAATTGGTTTTGTTGGAAAGGTCAAATCTAGGGATGTCCCGATCCCGATCACGTGATCGGAAACCGAGTCCCGATCACGTCATTTTCAGCTGATTGGTATCGGGTGAAAATGATTGGGGTTTCCATTTTTGGCAATTTTGTTATTATTATTATTAGTAATAATAATAATAATAATAATAATAATAATAATAATAATAATAATAATAATAATAATTATTATTATTATTATTATTATTATTTATGTATTTGTCTTTATTATTTTGTGCACTTCTGATGCCCCCCAAAAAAATAAATAAATAAATAAATAAATAAATAAAAAATCCTGGGATGGTTTTGTTCAAATTTAAAAAATAAAAAAATTTAAAAATTGAAGCACTTTTTTTCTCCCCCCCTCGGGACTCGGTATTGGCAGATCCTCAAAATTACAAAATGACTCGGACTTGGATGCAAAAAAATGTGATCGGGACATCCCTAGTAAAATCTATTTTTTTTGTTTTTTGCGGTGGTTTTGCCAGACCATTATTACGTCACAATCAAGGTTTCATCTTTTTGTGGGACTTTTTTTTTTTTTTTTTAAAGAACCTTTCCAATCTGCCAAACCACTGCTTGTTGGGAAGTGTATTGACTTAACTTCAATCGGCCGGATTGCTTGTCACTCGCAAAACTTGGAAGTTCAGTCAGTTGTATCTCAAGCAAACACAGTATTTTTTTTTCATTTTAATGAGTAGGCTACTTTATTTATATTCATGAAAATATGTTAAATCCATCTGCAATTGAATAGTACAGTTCTTCAAAAATGGAGCATTGCTATTTTTCTAATGACAGATTCCTAACCAGGGCAAGTGGGCATACAAAAAAATAAAAATAAAAAAAAAATGGCAATGTTTATATCCTTTAATCCTTGTGTTTGTTTTAGGATTGAGCCTGTCTTGTCACTTGAAGCCAGCAATCTGCATGCCATTGGCTGTCACAGAGCTCAATTTGATGCTACTTAACAATGCTCGGGTGTCAAAATCTAGCAATATGAAGACATCCAATCATCAATGTTGTCCTGTCTTGTTGGATGGAAAACTAACTACAAAACTAACACAAGTTCCCCCCCTCCCTTTTTCTTTCAACAACAAGAATCAAAGCAAAAGCGGTCCTGCACTTTTCTTCCTCCTCCTCCTCCCCCCCCTTATCCAAAAAAAAAAAAAAAGCGGAGAAAGGAGGCTGTCTTGTTGACTTTATGGGCTGGAAGCCCTGTTTGGGCTCACAGTGGCACACGGTGGTGGAGGAGCAGAGGCTGGATGTCAGAGGACCACAGAGAAATACTGTAATAATCCCTGAATGTGATGAACATATAAGTAATAATCTGCAGGATAATCTGACGCACAGAGGGAGGCAACAAGGTTCCACCAACTCTTGGAATTTGGAATTAATATCAGATTTTTATTCAAAAGGTAGGGGATGTTTTTTTTTTTCCTTTTTTGTTTTTGTTTTTTAAATGTCATGCAACATAGTCCTTTTATGTAAATTTGTATTTGGCATACCTCTGTCAGGATTGTAGTGAAATTTGACATGCACGAGTAAACTATTTGTTTCTTGTCATCATTGAGAAGCAATCAAGTTTAAAGTACAACTCTGCATGGTGCAATTACTACAATGCAACAAATTGCTGTTTATTTTTAAATGTAAAGATTATATTCACTGTTGTTTTGCCTTTTTAAAAAAAATGTTTTTTAATTTTTTATTTTATTTATTTATTATTATTGTTGTTGTTATTATTTTTACTGTCACTAAATGATTGCACTGTAATAATTTACGTCACTTATTGGGTGTCCTAGATAAAAATCAGTACAGGTTCCTTCAATCTTTATCTCACATTTTCACTAGATGGCGCAATCTATTCTTAAAGCGAGAATAATGATGGTTGGAACGTACTCATTCCCGACTGTGTTTCTTATAACTGGTAAAACATTTTCTCTCGTCAGACTCTACATACGCCTGATGATGTTGTGTTCAGGTGTTGCATGAAAAAAAAAAAAAAAAAGAGCAAGAGTGAGAGACTCCGTCTCCCCCGGTGGCCCCATTCGGTCATATAGCCATGACCTCACGCCCAGCGCATGAGCCACTCGTGCCATTGAGTCACCTTAACTGTGCAAAGACAGAGCAAACAGTGTGGCGGCACTGGTCAGACAACTGTCAATGAAACGTGTCTGTTTCCTGTCTCTTTACTTTCCCCGCTTATTAGCCAGTCTGGCTTTTCACCTGTCTCTCTCAGCATCCATCTCAAAGTCATTCGTCCTCGAAGGCAATATACTCATAAGTTACTACTAGTGCTCAAAAGTACTTTCAATTGGAATCATCTCACAGGCTGTTTTGATGCTTTTGTATGCAGCTTTGCTCCCTGCAGTTTGCCACCACATCCAAGCTTGCTTGCTTCACAAGAGCTGCCAAAGGCGATTTTTTTTTCTTTTTTTTTCACCAAATTACAGCCGCTGGGGCACTTTGCTCCACCCGGTGCCAGCTACGGGACCCGCCTAGCTTGGCCCGTGTGAGGAGGTGTGTGAATGGGACTTGTGTGAATAGAGGAGAAGAGAACAGAAGAAATAGGCCTTCATTAGTCACACATGGGGGAAAATGTATGATTTCAAGCAGCAAAGTAGATAGCAGTAAGACCCCCCCCCCAAAAAAAGTCTAATAATATCTAATATGTATCTTATGTAGATGTCCATTTGAACAACATGCAACAACAGCACTTTCCAGCGCAACCGTTTGCTCATGTTCACCTGCATGGACAAAAAACGAGAGGTCAGCTAAACCAACTCCTTTCAATGAGGGTTTCATAATACCCCCCCCCCCCCCCCCCCAAACTAAAACACCTTGTCAATGTGCGTGCAAGTGGTGGTGAGTCTGGCCCGCAGGCGCATACTTGCGAGTTTTAGCTTAGTGTTGTTCTAGCTTTATTGGATTGCATTTTATATTGGATTTCTGTTCAGAATAACACCGACTTGTTACAAAACACTTTCTGTAAACATCATAAAATCTCATGGTCCAACCCAGGCCATGAATAGATTTTCTTTCCACATAACAATACAAAAAAGTCGAGCCTGCAATCGGCACCTTTGCGGCCACTTTGGGGGCCGTGTGTTAATCACTTTTCAGCTTTGACGTGGCAGATTTCACGAAATTTGCCAACTTCTTCTGAACGCTGGCCTGCTTTTGGATCACCAGCTGGTATGGTACAGTCGTGTTATTATGAACCACTAGGCATGGGCCAATATTAAATTCTGACAGTATGTCAGTACCGTAATAAAAATATTACGGTATTAAAAATAAAAACCTAAAATTATTATTATTATTATTATTATTATTATTATCAGTTTATTTTTTTAATTAAACAATTATTTTTTTTTAAATTTTTTTAAATTAAATTTTTCAATTAAATAAAACTAAATAAAAACAGCATTTTTTTTTCTCACTTGGCCAAAATCTACCTATGAATCTAAGAATAAGAAATGTCTGAGGAAAAAACTAAAAAAAAAATTAGAGTCAATTAACTTCAAAGAGGAGGCTCATTCACTCAACTCTGTAACCAGCCAATTTTATTATGACCTATTTAGAAGTCCCCTAAAAAAAGAAGAAAAAATGGAGCTCATTAACCACAACAGGAACAAAAACACCCCTACTACGTCTTCCCCCAATACCTCTCTTACTACCGCCCTAAATCTCGACTTTCCATCTTCCCAAAGTTGGAGAACAATGACGTGGCAGCTTTTGCTTAACTCCTGACCTGATCTTTGACTGTGCTTCCATTCTGTATCTTCTGCTGGTTTGGCAACCGAGCCATAGAAAATCGGAAAAATGGCGTCCTTGCTGAAACCTCAGCTGCTTGTGGTGCATGATGATACTTTGCTTCAAAGGCAACATATTATTTACATTGTGTGAGAGGGTGAACAAGGTTACATTGGTAGAAGCAGTTTTGAGGATCCTATAGGTAAGAAAGTGCTTATCCTGCAAGGTGTTTACTAATTTTTTTCCCATAATTTTCCTGAGGTTTTGTATAAATCCCAAGTAATGAGCGGTTTCATTTCAAAGTGTCAGACGTGATTCTCCTGACTCACTTAAAACTCAACGCAGTGGGCTGCACGCCAGGGTGATAATTCTTGCCACACAGGCAGCATATAACGTAAATATATATTGTGCTTGACAAGGGCAAAACCTTGTGGGAATGACGGCAATTTCAGATATTAGTGATGGATGGAAGCTATGACAGTTGATGGATTGTCCAGCTAGAAAATGTGAAGCGAATCTAAGACGCGGTGTGGGAGAACCTTCAATGAAAACCACGCTTGGATGATTTGGCGCATGACTATGCGCCATTCAATTGACATCAATTCATTAATGGGTTTGTGCAGGGAGATCGAGTTCAAGTCGGGAAACGTGGGATTCTTCCTGCACTCAGTTGGGATGAAAATCACGAGGCTGCATCACAGATACACGCATGCATTTTCCAAAAGAGCATAAATGAGGCGTGGCCATGTGTGGTCAATTTATTGGTTTCATTTTGGACGAGCTAAGTATGGTTAACTTGACATTATTCCCATGTTTCATCAGCCAATTCCTCTTTTTCTTGTACTCAATAATTCCCCCGTCCGACCTCAGACTTCACCCATCGGTGCCTAATTGTCTCTGTAGTTTCTATTTTATTTATTTATTTATTTATTTATTTATTTATTTCATGTGTGTTATCTATGTCCAGTCTTGTTGGCTCCTTTCTTTCTTCGAGATTAAACTGGATTTAGAGATGACAGGATTGACAGAACAAATGAATAAGGTTATCACAGCCAAAGTGACCGGGGTGTAGTTGAGTGAACAGTATAAGTAGTTTCTTTACAAGTGCTTGCTTGCTTTTATTCCTCTTTCCAGTTCTTTTCCCTGTTGAGCCCTCATCTCATCCAGACAAACCACTGCTTGGTTTGACCATAAAAAACCCTCTGATTAGGGCACACATTTTTAGATTGACAATATATTTGTGATATAATTGTGCGCTGAAATTGTAGGTGTGTGTTGGTGTTGTGTTGCAGCTTTTCTATGTGTGCTCCATTGTGCGATGCTGAATAAATGTGCCGTCGTGGCTCTGTCCCGTTGGCTTCATTCTTCTGACCAAGCTGTTATTTCTTTGCTGCAAAACGGTATAATTTGGCTGCTATTTATATAGCAGGGAAGGGTTGGCTAGGGCCAAATCGGTTCCACGTCATGCAATGCCTTTTTTTTTCCGGACTCATTTAAAGTATAAGAAAGGAAATGTTATTTTGGTCCTCCATGTCCCAATTATCAGAAATCAAAAGTTTTGTTTTTCACTGACAAGAAGTCAAGGCAGTTAATTACGTGCTAATCAAACAAAACATGTCGTGAATAGCAATTAGTGTACGACAAATTTTCTACATGAAGATACAAACCACATAAAAAGATTGCTTCCGTATTTAGAGTAATAATTTAAATTTAGGGGTGTCAAAATTAGTGTTAATTTTGAATTTATTTAAAATTACACCACTATATATATTTTTTTTAACGTGTAATTAAGACCGCCTCTTACTTGAAAAGTAAGGGGCGGTCATTAACACTTGAGCTGTCCCCATCTTACAAATGCAAATATGCCATCTAGGGGCAGATAATGACCTCAACACAAATCAATATCACAATCTTTTTTTTTTTTTTTTTACAGTACAGTACATCTTTTAAATTTTAACTCAATTGAATTATTATGAAATTACTGTATCGGTGACAAAAAGATGCAGCCATATTTCTATTAACATTTTTTTCCACTTCTCTGTTAACAAGAGTATGAAAACTTTTATATTATTGTATATTTTATTGTACATTTAGAACAGACATAAAATTTTAGATTAATCATGAGTTACATATTGAAGTCATGCAATTAATATTGAAAATTTTAATCACCTGACACCATATTTAAATTACCTCGTATTTAATTTACACCTAGTACCAGGCCCCAAAATACTTAGCCCTCCGAGTACCACCATAATGACCTACCTTAAAATACAGTATTGTAACCAGTGTTTATCAAAAACGAGAAAGGTTGCCCAAAAAATACATTTTTAAAATACACAATATAGGGAGCCTTTATGCAGTTACAACAATACAACTGTGCTTAAATATAGGAAAATAGAAGAAATTATTCATGACTAAATTAATATGGAAGCATGAAACTGTCAATGTGGAGTAAACATTTTTTGAGTGGAAAATACGTTTGAAAGTATTTAAATAGGTTCTAACATATTTGCAAGTACATATTTGAATACATTTGAATGTACTCAAACGTGTTTGTAAATATGTCAGTCAAAAATATTTTCTCCAAATTGGCAGTTCTACGCTTCCATAAATTGAAAACTTGCTATCTTATCATCCCGATACGTGTCGAAGCGTGTACTTGTTGCAACTTGCAAACCGGCAGGAGCAACTGGTGCGGATGGCACGCAGGCTTTTTGGCACCAAAAGCTGCAGTTCCAGCACCCTTCGGAATCCAAAAATCAGTGAACATGACAATGCTTGCCAGCTGCGCTTTGCTTCATGGGATTAGCCTTGACGCTAAAGAGCAACAGTTCCAACGCTACGGATCAATTAGTGTGGTCACTCTTACTTTTGTAGGGATGAGACCAAGTGGGTGTGTGTCTAGTCAGCACAGGCAGAATAAATCGAGCATGCGCTCACATGTTTGTAGATCTCTGTTAGCGCCATGTGCATGTGCAGCTCGACATACATCACGCATGGGGTTTGTTTTGCTAACATGCTGTTTGAGAAGAACACGCACACACTTGCACTCGCTCTTAGCCTGTTTCCTCTGTGAATGAATTGCATCTTTGTAAGACTTCACCGTTGCAATAATTTCCACCTGTAAAGCCACCAAAGAGACCTGACCTCAGCTCAGTGTGCAGGAAGCAGACGCCGACATTTGGTGGTGTTAGCGGCTTCAATTCCCTGAACGGATTCTTGGGTCCCACTTGGTGCAGTGTAAACTTCTGAGCGGTGTAGTTTACATTCATCAGACTGGATCATGTTATTACAAAGTGCGTTCATCACTATACTTAGCTCACAAAGCACCAGCAATCATTGACCTGTTTGAGGGCTAAAGGAAAAACATTTGATGTTGGCCGACACGTTCGTTTTAGGTCACGTGAACATGTCAGCCATGTAGACAGTTTGTAGAACATAGTGGGCAGGTAGGCTACATGATGTCATTTATTGTTATACAGAGAGTTAAGGCAGAAAAAGTGTTTTGACTTTACAACAGTTACGCCCGGTCCACCATTTTGGCTCCTTGTCTGCCATATAGCCCGCAGTGTTTTCCGCTTGACCGCTATTTATCCCTTAGCTAATGCTAGCGCTTGTGCTCTTGTGCACTTGTGGGAGTATCTTTGGCTTTTTCACCCTCTTTTTTTTCCCCACATCATGGCCCTAAAGAAGAAGAAAACTACGTCTTCTATCAATGTTGGGCCAGCCAAAAAGAAAAGCAATTACCATGGAAACGAAGCTAGACATCATGTAAAGATCTCAGAAAGGAGAGATACCGACGAACATCAGCAAAGACTTGGGCGTCAGTCGGACGGTCGTACCGGATTTTATTATTATTATTATTATTTTTTTATTTTAATGTATTTTAGATTTTTTATGCAAATAATTTTGATGTAAATAGATTTTAATGGTGAAATTCGACTTGAGTCGAAATTTGGGTTACAACGCGAGCGTAGGAACGGAACTCCGCCGTAACTCGAGGACTCCCTGTAATTAGTTGCCAGTGTATATTACTGTCTGTGTTTGGTGACGTGAATGGGGTACACAATATTAGAAATGTGTCTTCAATCGAAATTTCTTCATTTGTCGAGACGTGTCATCGACGATGCAGAGTGCTTCCACATTTTTGGCGAATGTTTTATGATGCAAAGCCTTGCAAAAATACACAAAATGAGAAGGAATTTACTGACCTCCATCGACGGACGTAAACCTGCTTCAGTTGCTGCTCAGTCCATGTGTTTTTTTTTTTTTTACGAGGCTTTGCATCATAAAGCACTCGCTGCAGTTGATAATAGTCTTTGACGAGAATTGGCGAATGACCCACCTCAGATATTGGCGAAGATAGACTGCCGGACGGCTGTTTTGCTAACAAATGACGAGAAACTGGGGGGGGGGGGGGACGGACTAAGCACTGACGGAATTGAGTTTTCGTCCGTCAATGTAATCATCACTAACTTGGTCAAGTACCGCGGGACCTCTCAGTCCGTAGCAGACGGACGTTTGACGGACAGTCCGTCAGGCAGTGATGGAATGCCCACCGTTGTCTGTCAGTCCTAGAATAGTGGTGACGGAAGCATGGTTAAAATAAAATGACGGGCTGACGATTATAGCTTGGTTTTGGCTTGAAAAAAAATTACGGATTGTCGATGATGGAAGGGTGCCAGGGTGCTGACAAATGACTGCCTACATCTGCTTACTTATAATGTATCATATTCTGCTCTTCTTCATTTTGCTTTGTCTTTTTTTTTTTTTTCCCTTGAAGGTGTCCGAAACGAAGATGCAGTCCTGTTGTTCCTTCCTGCTATTACTATGCGTGGCCCAGCTGCTCTCCCCGTCCGCTGCCCTGCCGTTCGAGCAGAAAGGCTTCTGGGATTTTGCCCTGGACAGTCTGGACATTGACATGAAGGCCATGATGAAGGATGAGGAAGAAGGATCAGCCATTGAAGAGTTGCCCCCTCCTGACATGCCCACGTGCCCATTCGGCTGCCAGTGTCGTCTCAAAGTGGTCCAGTGCTCGGACCTCGGTTAGTGGGGGTGTGTTTGTTTGTGTGTGTGAGTAAGTATGTGTATTTGTGGGATATGTATATGTGATAATTGTCATCACCTAATGTGCAAGGTTTTCAAACGGGCCCGTTGGGAAAGCAAATGTGTTGAGTGAAACACAACTGAGTAACGCGCTGACTGAAAGTCTGAACATTGCATGACTCTCAGATATCCCGAAAGCAAAGCTGTCTTTTGTTCTAATATCAGAAAGATGTATCCCTTGGGAACGTGTATTTTGACAAGGGGAGGCATCTCTTTCAGAGATTCTCTGTTCCAGATTCTGTGTGCAGATACCGAGTGGACTATGAGGTTTAGTCAGAAACCAAGTAGAGCTGTGGTGGGAACCGGAGAATGTTGACGGATTGAGAGGGATCAAACGAGTGAAGGATTGTGGGCAGCAGAGAGAAAATCAGTATGATCTTGGGCAAATAACAGACACTTAGAAAATATGATGGGAGGAGACACGCTATTTCATGTTCAGGGCAATGGGTTCTCACAAAGATTTTATAGGAAAGTGGATGATACGATTAGTTTCACCAAAGACAAATCAAATCCAACTAGACTGCTCGGTTTTTAAAGACATTTGACTTAAAAACGGTTTCTTCATAGTTAATTTTCCCTTTGGATTCAACGTTTTCAACAATCAAGAAGTCACCTCAACCTTTTGATGGTGGTAATACAGCGGTGTCAAATCCAGGGAAAGAAAGTAAAAAGCCTGCCATGGTACAGGAATACCACGCCTGGAGACCTGCCTAGGAAACCTTGATCTACTGAAACAATACCTAGGCTAAGGAACCTCAATGTAATACAAAAGTATTATTTAGAAGCTTCAGCTATGCACAGAACAAAGTCCCACGTGACTGGACAAACTAAGATAGGCAGATAGCAACTGCATAACAACTGACTTGTACATCGTTATATGTACATATTAACTGGAAAAAAAACAACAACAAAAAAACAAAAAAAAAAACAAAAAAAAAAACCTGTATTCGCACTTCAAAATGTTTGCTTTGTTCTTGTTTACTGCAAAACTGATGTTTATGTACAGCACTTTGTATACAGCAACGCCTGTTCTTAAAGCGCTTTATAAATAAAGTTGAGCTGAGAATAAACTTGGCAAACTACGAGTGGCCAATACGGCTAAAACGTCATCCTCATCATCACATTATCATCGTGAGGTACATAGTAACTGAATAATACACCTGTAAAATAATAACCTCCTGACCCGCACAAGCATAATAACAACATAAGCAGAATACACCAACATCATAACACAATGACCCCATGACTCAACCCAAAACTCAGGCACCTATGACCCAGTGACTCAAACACAAACACAATCATGGAAATTTCCACCTGACAGTGACGTTAGCTATTAGCATTATTTTAGGTAGGAGGACCATCTCATCCAGGAGCAGTGATAATTTCGTCACAATTTTTTTTTTTCAGATGAAAATGAAAGGAAAACCAAAATAGAAGCCATTCATTGAGACGATAACTATAACTAAAATTCACTGACAATTTCGTCAATGACTAAAATGAAAATGAAAACAACACTGACGATAATTAACACAATCCAATCAGAAGGAATGAAATTCGGGTGGGAGAAAAGAATCACTTAGAAACTGTTCAGTGTTCAATTTTATTTAATTGTGCAGCTGTACGATTAATCTCAAGCAATTTAATTGTGCTTTTTTTTTTTTTTTTAATTTAGGTGAAAACTAAATTATATTATTGTCAGTTCAAAATGTGTCTTGCGTGTTAAACTACAGTTATAAATAGGTATGTTATAATTTTCTGTACAAAAGTTGAAATGTATGCTGAAGGAAAATAGACTAAACTGTCAATTTAGTCGACTAAAATTGCTCTTTTTTTTTCATCGACTAAAATTGCTCTTTATTTTCGTCGATTAAAATTGGACAAAAACTAAAATACAATCAGATGACTAAATTATGACTAAACCTAAGACTATAACTAAAACTAAATTAAAATTTCTTGTCAAAATTAACACTGTCCAGGAGAGATGGTCAACATGATGAATATTATCTGTCAAAATGTCCACTGAGAGTAAAATCAACCCACAAAAAATATGTTCATGCAATCAGGTACTGAATTCACCATTTTCGAATGTTTCCGTTGAAGTTTGCTAGCCAGTGTTGCCATATATGCAGGTATGAAGATCCTCAACTTTCTCCAAGTTTCTGTTTAGACATAATGGTTCTGTTGATTCATCACTTTGTGAACTCTCTGTATTTACTGTGCAAGCCTGGTGTTTCTGCAGAGGATAAATGTGGAAGCGTATAATTTCCTGGATGCTTATTTAGAACAGATGTGTGTTCGGCAGTGGCGTCTGTCTCCTCTCCTCTCCGTGTGCATCCCCGCACCATGTTATGTATTTGTCTGGAGGGGAGTTGGGGTCTGACCAGGTGCCAGTTTTGTCAGTCTGTGGTGGAGCCTTTGAGCTGCGTGGTTTTACGGGTGAAATCTGCGGTTTGGGGTTTTCGGTGGAGGCGCATTTGATCAGTACGCTTGTTGAATCGCTGTTCAACTTTGTTTATATGGACGATCGACTTTGATGCCGCGTTCCACGTTTGGGGGTGCGAGTTGAAGCATGCTGAAAGCTTCTCTGCCACGGATAAACATTTTTGATCCCAGAGCGTCCTACTGGTCAGAAACATTCCGGCTCCCACAAAGTGTATGATTAAGGCTAGCTTGCAACTTCCCAGTAATGCTTGCGTGGATTTGAACCGAAGCTGGACGGCACTGCGACGTTCGATCCCTGGTGGTGAAAAGGGAGGGTGCGGTTGGGTACAGCCAAAGCCGTATCTAAACTTAACTCTGAATGGACAGCTGCGGTTGCTAGATGTGGTTGGCGGAATGCTGGATCCCGATGGGACAGCTGGTACTGGCTGCCAAGCTGACCTGCCTTGCATCATGCACGCGGTCCAAATGAGGTCGGCTTTGGTTTGGATTCCAGTTGTGTGGTCGGCTTGAGCAATTGGCCTTTCGTTGTGATGTGGTTAATGATCAAGACAACCCAATATCATTTTACCCAAATGACTAAATGTTGAGGCACAGGTGCATTTCTTGACGTCGGAACATGATAGGAGTGTGGGGATTAATCGTGGAAATTCTAGTTTGGGAATTTTTCATTTTAGTTTGTTTTGAGGTTTTGTTTTTTTATTTTTTTATTTATCCATCCATCAATTTTCTTAACCGCTTATTCCTCACAAGGGACGCGGGGTTGCTGGAGCCTATCCCAGCTGGCTTCGGGCAGTAGGCAGGGTACACCCAGAACTGGTTGCCAGCCAATCGCAGGGCATCTTTTAAATTTAGTTAGTTTAAATTAAAGGGTTGTAACAGTATTGCATTGTTCATTATATTTAGCGATTATTTTGCTTTGTAAACTCAATTAGTTTTAATTAGTTTTTAGGGGCACATTTGTTAGCTTTAACATAAACTACAATTCTCAAACAACTTAACTTCTTCCTTCTGAGTACATTCAAACTCAACCTCGAAAGCTAATGTTTGATATTAATTGGCAAAGATGAAAATGGATGTTTTCGCTATGAATTATCATTTTAGTTTGTTTTACTAACGGGAAATATAGTTTCGGTTTTTATTAGAGCTGTCAAACGATTAATTTTTTAATCAGATTAATCACATCTTGGAATTTTGATTAATCATGATTAATCACTGATTTAAAAAGGTTTTTTTTCCCCAACATATTTTGCCCGCTAAATTTGAAGCGCACCTGTTATGTGTTAATTTTTTCGACATTTAATGTTATGAGGACATCTTCAAAAATTTATATCCACTGCACACACTCATCCTGCTTTTTCTAATCAATTAATTATATGCATAATTTAAAATGGGAAAAAAATGACCTATGGCATTTGTAATCATTTATTAAATGCTTTACTTTAATGCATGTACTTATGTTTATTGCTCAAACTCGAACAGCTACCTTTAACGTAACCATCCGCTGTTGGCTAAAAAGGATCATCTACGGTCAAAATTAATAGTGTGATTAATCTGTGGTAATACAATGATTAATGCGATAATTTTTCGTGATTAATTAATTAGTTAATGCTTTAACTTTGACAGCACTAGTTTTTATTATTATTACTATTACTATTATTATTATTATTATTATTATTATTATTATTATTATTATTATTATTTAATTCCATTAAAGGAAAATGCTTTTGCAATTTTCATATTACGCATAATTTTCGTTAACTAGGCTATACTAACCTTGGTTCAGTTACTACTCAGTGATGGTGTAAATGTGAGTGATAAAGTATGTCATACAGATATATACTGTAGCTACATTTTAAATGTTGAAGTAACAAAAACTTTAACAGATATTAATTTCACATCACTGTTTCATGTACTTATTGTGGATCAGTGGTAGAGTGGTCGTCTCCCAACCCAGAGGTTGTGGGTTTGATCCCATGCTGTTGTGATCATGTCAAAGTATCCTTGAGCAAGATAATGAACCCCCAGTTTCTCCTGATGCTGTGCCATCAGTCGCTGAATGAGTAGTCGAATGTAAAGCGCGTTCAGGCCTTGTCCGGTGGAAAAGCGCTATATAAATGACGTATCATTTACCATATTGCAACTGAAACTAGACACTTTCATCGCCAGGTGCCAACTAGTGTTGTTTCCTTTTCATTTAACAGAAGCTTTAAACTGATAGTACTTAAATTGCCGCCTTAAATTGCGACTTTGGTCAAATGAAGACCAGACAGAAAACATCTGGTGTCCCCATCTGGTGTGTGTGTGTGTGTGTGTGCGTGTGTAAGTGTGCATGTCTTTATATGCAACCAACCCTTTATGTGCTACTTTGACGTCTGTGAGTGACCTCCATGGTTGTGCCTATGTCCATCTGTTATTAAAAGAATGACTCATAATCCCAAAGTGCTCATTTGACATTGTATGGCGCTGCGATTTAATTCGCAGGCCTTAAAACACACCAACGCCTTATTTCCCTTAAGTCGAAATATCCTACACGGTGGCACAGTGAACACAAACCGACTTTTAAGTGGTCTTGCTTCACAAGTTCCCGCGGAAGTGTCTAATGGAGTTTGGCTCCCCGCTGTGTTTTTGTTGGTCTCCAGGTCTGAGTGAGGTGCCAAGTAATATTCCTCCTGACACCAGGTTCCTGGATCTTCAGAACAATCATATCACCGAGCTGAGAGAGAATGACTTCAAGGGCTTGACCAATTTATATGTAAGACAAACATGCAATCTGGTCATATTTACATTGAGCTTTGCTTTTTGTGTAAACAACTCTTCTTATACTGGTTTCAGTGGTAGTGTGAAATATAGTGATCTCCAAATAAGAGATTTATTTCCTTCCTTTAAAAAAAAAAAAAATCCTTTACAGTTTTCTATGAGAGCTTAAATTGTGTGAAAAATGAAGTCTAAGATCAAATGAGAATAGTCAACCTTACATCATTCCTTCTCATTTTGCAGAGATTTGCTTACTTACATTCTCTCGCATCAAAAGTTAGACATTATGCAATGAGAGCTTTTTTTTAGACTCATTACTTCAGTCCGACTCTCCCGCTATTTTTCAGGTGGAGAAATATTCATCTTAATGAATTAGACATATTCTGGACATTCATTTCTATTGACTCTTCGGGCGCAATTATTGAACTGACTTTCTTTTCACAGGGACTATCTCTGAGGAACAACTACATCTCCAAGGTCCACCCCAAGGCATTCATCCCTCTACAAAGCATGCAGAAGCTCTACTTCTCCAAGAATCTGCTGACCTCGATCCCCAAGAACCTGCCCTCCTCCTTGGTGGAGATCAGGATCCACGAGAACCGCATCAGGAAGGTGCAAGCTGGTGCCTTCTCAGGACTGGGCAACATGAACTGCATAGGTCAAAGATCACGAAAACAACTTCTGTTATTCGCTCAGCCACTGATGATTAAGGTATTTTTTTTTAATGATGACATTAAGGTCTGTCTTCTTTCTTGCAGAGATGGGTGCAAACCCCATCCAGAACAGTGGTTTCGAGCCTGGTGCCTTCAAGGGTCTCAAATTGAACTTTTTGCGCATATCAGACAGCAGACTGACTGGAGTCCCCAAAGGTAATTGCTCTCTGTCCTTGCTTTAGTCTAATGGTTCTTAACTAGGGACGTAACGATAACGGTATACAATGTCAAAATTACCACAATATCGTCGTCATGTCACGATATTAAAAGCAGCATATCTATCAAAAAAACAAAACAAAAACAAAACAAGTCTAGTTGATTTCTATTTGTGCAGTTCTAGCATCCTCTGGTGGCTAGTTTTTTAAGTGCAGTTTAATTTTCACAAGGCATGTTTTGGCCCTTCTATGTAAAATCCATGTTAATGGTCAGATGAAGGGGAACAATATGCTTGCAAACCGAGTCAATATGTGGAGGAACTCAATGTGTGCGTGCATTAGCAAGTGCCTCAATATTGAGTGTTATTAGAAATTGTAGGTTGTTTATATACACGTTGCTGTTATGTACAAAAGCACAATATTATGACCTCCTTCATATCACAAACGTCCCCACAATATCGTGATAATTATCGTATCAGTGACCTTCATCTTGTGATGATATCATATCGTGATGTTTGGATAGAAACCTCGAGAACATGCAGGACTCTGGCCCTCGAGAACCGGATGTTGACACATGTGGGTTAGGGGATAAGGGTGGACATTCGGACACAGTCCATGCGTTCCGTTATACACATGATTTCATATTGCACATATTCGTCCGACCACATTCTATTTTTGTTAGTATGAAGGGATTAACGTGTTAAATGAAAATGGGTCCCATCTTTGGTTCATACTGATATTGGTTAGATTTTATTATTGTTTCATGTTTCGTATTCTTTGCCCTTCTTTTTATGTGGGTTACTGGTCTAAAATAAAATAGACACAATCTTATTAACTTTTAGCATGATAAAAAATCCAACTAGTCCAAATTGGAATATGACAAAGTTCAATGGAGTCTTTCAGACAAAGCAGTGTTTTTTTTTTTTTTCCTCCCTTTCAGATCTACCTGAGAGTCTCCATGAGCTTCATCTTGACCATAATGAGATCCAGGCTGTGGAACTGGAGGACCTGAAACGCTATAAGAATCTGTTCAGGTAACCTCCAGCAAGAGACATTTTCAACATTCAACATTTTCCAGAATATGAACATAAAACAAAAAGTTTGCAAATTTGTATTTGGTATACAGTGATCCCTTGTTTATCATGCGGGTTACGTGCCAAAAATTACCACCAATAGCCAAAATCCGCGAAGTAGATGTTGCTTCTTCTTCATCTTTTTTGCTTCTTTACACACATATATATATATATATATATATATATATATATATATATATATATATATATATATATATAAAAGTACATTTAAAAATTTGTAAAACTTTGGTCAAGCAAAAATTGGGGCATATTCACTAAAGGTTTGCGTCTCCTTTGCACGTCGCTAACCAGTAAAAATGGAGCAATCCGGCACCGTCTAATTCACTAAACACGCCCAGATGGGGAAATCCGTCACTAAGTGCTCTGACAACCAGATTGTGCCACGGTGCGCCGGTGTTATTTGCGCGTATGTAAGTTAGGTAATTTGCAAATATTTGATGCAATATATGCCCACCCCAATGCAAATGAGACTCATTGATATGCAGCGTCTAATTCAATAACGCCAGCGCAAATAGCCAAATGTAGTTTGCGTGATGCAAATAACGTTTATGGAAAGCATGTATAAACCTGCCGCAACCTCGATCCTCTATCATGAGAGCAGTGCATGCCACAATATTTGCGGCACAACATGCACGAGAGAGAGAGAGAGAGAGAGAGAGAGAGAGAGAGAGAGAGAGAGAGAGAGAGAGAGAGAGAGAGAGAGAGAGAGAGAGAGAGAGAGAGAGAGAGAGAGAGAGAGAGAGAGAGAGAGAGAGAGATTTCTATGTTGGTTTAGGACACATAACGTGACCCGGGCTGATCGTCAATGGCGGGGAGGCATTTTACGATCATTTTTACGTGCCAGATGTATACTGTACGCCCATGCCAACCTCTGAAATATGTTTTTAAAAAACGATCGCACCAATAATTTGTATTTTATGAATGAATGACTTCGTTGTTATCCTCTCTGCTCTGTACAGCTTAATGGTGCTATAATCGCTTCCTCTCGGTCCAATCTTGCTGTCTGATAATGTCATCTTTCTCGCAACTGTTACTGTAACAACCATGTTCTTGGTGAATCCATTGCCATGTGCGGTAAATTGGATGCAAATTTGCTCCAAGTTGTCAGTTTTGTGGGCGTGTTTGCGCCGGTATGTGATTAGAGCAATATCCTTCGTGAATAGGTGGGTAACTGGGCGCAGACTGCGGGTGAAGTTGTGGTGCAATATTTCACGCTATTACCAGACGCAGCGCATTCTTCGTGAATATACCCCATTATTGCAGTTCCTAAGAAGAAAAAAATTAATCACCAGAATTGTTAGCAGGATTACAAAATAAAAAATAAAAATTCTGATTCATTGGAATAAAAACACACAGGATGTTTTTACTAATCCAGGGAAACAAATGTAACACAATATTGCCTTCGTTGCTAGTGAGCTGTGTGTTTCTATTCCTGAGAAATTAACATAACACACTCTAGCAAACAAAAACCTAAAAAACGTATAAATACGTCTTTGGGAGTGAATGAGTTAATGCTGTTCCTCAGTCAAACAAATCTAGCAGGTGGGTTTTAAACATACTGCATAGCAGCAACAACAGTCACATAATTGACGTACTGTATACATGCAGGTTGGGTCTCAGTTTCAATCACATCCTCAACATAGAGGGTGGAAGTCTTGCCTTTGTGCCAAGACTCAGAGAGCTGCACCTGGACAACAATCGTCTCTCCACTGTTCCCAAAGGCCTCCCAGATATGAAATACTTACAGGTGAGTGTTCAGCAAGCAGCAGCCATGTGGTGTTTTTTGCAAGGCCATTCCACAAAATGTTCTCCTTCTGCTCTCAAGGTGGTGTACCTCCATAATAACAACATCGCCAAAGTGGATTTGAATGCCTTCTGTCCTAAAGGCGCAGGAATGAAGAGAGCTTTCTACCACGGCATCAGCCTCTTCTCCAACCCTGTCAACTACTGGGAGGTGCAGCCCGCAACATTCCGCTGCGTCAGCAACCGACTGTCCGTCCAGTTCGGAAACTACAAAAAGTAGAGGAGTGGGTTTGCTTGGGGATGCAGAGTATGAGGGGCAAGGGATGGAGAAATGAAGGAGACCATTTAAATTAATAAACTTTCAAAAGTATTTGAGAAGATTGAAATTTTCTTTAATTATATTTTTTCTTTAAGGGGATGGAAGCGAATGACCAGAATAAAAATTCAGGTACAGTTAAAGTTTGAGATTTTTTTTTTGTTTAATTTCAGTTGAGAGGTTAATTCCGATCTGAGAAGAATGCTTGGTCTGATCCAATATGGAACAAAAACAAAAAACAAAACAAACAATTCCCTTGCACAGTGTATTTTTTGGACTAAAATTACCCATGGGAAATACATAGAAAAGCCACATTATACATTTTTTTTTTTTTTTTTTTTTACACCTAGAAACATTTGCTTTTTGTGACTGAGTGCTGTACTATGGGAGAGTTGCTCAGATCTTGTCTTTAAATCCAGCAAGTGATGGTGTTAGATGTTACCATTTCTCACTATTTTGCAAGAAACAACAAGACTTACAGAAACAGATACGAATTCAAGTTTCGGTGGTTCAGTAACATGTTTTTTTTTTCTTTCAACTTGGGCTTCACTTGACAGAGCGGCCTCTTATCAACAGTAAACATGTTTTATATTGACCTGACTGAACGTCAACCAGTCTTTCTGTGCCATGAGTCTCTCTTGTGCCTTTGATCACTATTTCGCTGTCTGTAAAGTAGTTCTTGAGGGGACGCTTAAGTAGTGGGATGTGCCCCATTCCGAGCTTTGCTTACGGACAATCAAAAAAAAAAGTATTGTGTACGCATAGTGCTGCAAACTAAGGTAGCGTCGATGCATTGTTTTGCACAGTTTTTGCTCATTTTCTCTCTGCTTGGTCATGCAAAAGCGCTTTTACCATAGACATGTTGTCTTGTTTCCACTCTGTAATCTGACAAGCTACTGCTGCATGTGAATAAAGACATTTCCAAATGCTGCATTAAGCCAGAGAGCAACCCCTGGGTCCAATATCATAGTGGAGAATTTATAGAATGAATCAAACACATTTAGTATAACTGTTATTATTTTTGTTAGATTGTTAGAGAAGATGTCATTTGGGTCCTTATTGGAGTTTACACATACTGGCTTGAACACATGAATCTGTCGTCGATTTAAATCCATATTATGTTTAATGGTGCTTTATGTACATTTTTTTCCAGTGTAAACCTTCACAGATTATTACCAACACAACAGAATGCAAATAAATTATGTCAAAGATGTCTATGTGCCGTTTTGCAGCCATAGGTCTATTAATTGAAGTCATTATCTATCCCTGACATCAATTTAGCATTCCTTCATCATCCATCCATCCATCCATCCATCCATCCATCCATCCATCCATCCATCCATCCATCCATCCATCCATCCAATTGATGAAGAAGGGGGAAAAAAGACAGCAGTTTGATAAAGTCCGATTGTTCATGCGTTGAATGTGAGGCACAAGGATGACAAAATACAAAAGTGGATTTTGTTGCAGTTTTACCGTCTTGGATGCTGCATTGCTTAGCAACTGAGCTAGCCCAATAGCCACACACAACAAAATGACAATATAAATGATCTATGGTCATATTGTATGGTAGATGTTTGTATGTCGTACTACAGTATATATTACAGCTCTGTTTGTGACCTTTACAAGTTAGGAAAATTAAACATATCTTTCTTTCTTTCTTTTTTTTTTTTTTTTTTTTTAATCATGTACTACGGAAGCGTATTGCATTCACTTGAAAAAAAAAAAATCTGTTTTTCTGACTAATGTTTTTGGGAGCTTTGTTTTATTGAGTTTTTTTTTTTTTCTGAATATTTTTTTTCCGTCATAAAAAAATTATTCCAAAAAACAGAAAAAAAAAATTCCGAAAAACAGAAAAAAAATATTACTCCGAAAAACAGGGGGAAAAACTTTATTCCAAAAAACAGAAAAAAAAAATATTCCAAAAAACAGAAGGCGGTGCTCTGTTTTTCGGAGTAATTTTTTTTTGGACCTCTGAACTCCAAGTGACTTGTTTCAGACCACTGACCTGCATTTATGACTGGATAGCCGAAAGCCCACTCCAGTGCAAGCCTTTGAAGTCACAGGGCGGCCATCTTAGTGACCACCCCGGCACAAATACCCCACCCCGCCTCGAGCTGCATATGTCTCATCTGTACGTATACCGTATAGTTTATACAGCTGTCTGCTTGCGACGTGGGCGTAACAAGATGGCCGCCCTGTGACTTCAACGGCTTGCACTGGCGTGTATGGGCTATCGGCTATCCAGTCATATATACAGGTCTGCACCAAGTCATTTGGAGCTCAGAGGTCCAAAAAAAATTACTCTGAAAAACAGAAGTTGGTGCCCTGTTTTTTGGAAAAAAAAAATTTGTTTGTTTTTTTGAATAATTTTTCCCCCTGTTTTTCGGAGTAATTTTATTTTCTGTTTTTCGGATTTTTTTTTTTTTTTATTCAGTAAAACAGAAAAAAAATATTCAAAATATTCAGAAAAACAGAAAAAATATTACTAAAAAAAACAAACAAAGCTCCCCAAAAAAATTAGTCAGAAAAACAGGATTTTTTTTTTTTTCCAAGTGAATGCAATACGCTTCCGTAATATACCAATCAGCTGAAAATTCCACGATTTCCCCAATTTCTGATCATGGAATAGTACCACCCTATCTACTCAGACATCATCAATGTTATACCCATTCAACCATATCAAATAAGTTCTATACGGCACATTTACCTAAGTATGAGTTGTGCACACATCAGACTAATGTTGAACCAACATTGCAAACATTAAGCTAGCAGTTGAGCTACTATTGTTGAACAACAAATGTGCTGTCAATGCATGACAAGGTAAAACTGCTGCCAATATGCAAATATCTGAAACAAAGAATTCACACTGACCTACTTTGGACAAGTTAACATATGGGCCCTATCTTAATGCCCAGCACAAAATCTAATGCAAGCAGTCTACAGTTTGCATGGGTGGTGTTTTTCTTCTTCTTCTTCTTCTTCTTCTTCTTCTTCTTCTTCTTCTTCTTTTGGTAGTTTGGCTTGACATGCGCAGATAGAATTGGGTGTTTTTCACCATTGTGGGATGGAATAAAAATAGAAAATTATGATTCATTTGCTACAAACAATGTATTTTCGCTCATCGATCATTTCACCATGATGCCACATGTAATTCTGGGTGGCAAAAACTCTGACTGCACCACTTGGGAACAAACTCATTTGACCCAGGCAGAGTGATAAAAAAAAAGGGTAAGCTTGCATAAGCCTTCTTCTCTTTTTTTTTTGAATATGTAAAGTGTCAATCAAAAAAGAAGATATTATGAATGTGAGAAAAATCGTTTCCACGCTAGGAGGCTGGCGAAAATTTACATTTCAACAGTTAAATTAAAAAAAACAAACAAAAAAAACAAACAAAAAAAACCATGATGTAAACAACAATTCTTCACTTGAACCAACCTTAGTTGTTGTTTTTTTTTGCCTTGATCCAAAATATATTCTTAACATTTTAGGTACTGAACCAAATTAGTAAATTTAGTGTTATCTGAACTCACATATTAAATTTCACATCCCACATTTTATAATGAACCACTGATTGTCAGTGAGCCAAAGCAGGGACTCAGGGAACATTTGGTGATCTAACTCTTCAATTGCAACCTGTAACTTTGAGTGTCAAGCAGGGAGGCAAACGGGTTCCATTTTTAAAGTCTTTCAGTATGACCCGCAATCTTCCAGTGACAGGGTGGACACTACCACTAGTCCACTGAGCCAGCTTTGTTTATTTGAGAAAAAAATAAATAATAAATAATAAAATATATGACCTGGAGGGCACGAAGACATGAAGAAGGAAATCAAATACTTTATTTTGGGTCCTTTGGGCTTATTTTTAGTTCCGTTGAAATCAAAATTGACGTCTGTCAATGCAAAATTAATGGTTTTTTGCATTAAAATCAATACCTTTATCCTGTTTTGAATGGATTATTACTTTCAATGAAATGCTGATTGCAATTCTTTTTACAGTGTACTCAAAGACAACTCAACCAACACAGAGTGCACCGTCAGCCACTTTCTGCCACCCGGACGTACCCCGGTTCCTGTTTACACGCATACTGTATTATATAAAGATCAATACCAATAATGACACAGGCAGACCAATTAAATGCTGTTCTAGTGGAAGAAGGTACATTTAACCTTTGTACTTACCTGCTGCCATGAATATAAGCGTCTAAGCTATATATGTCTTGCTTTTTGGGGTGGGGAGGGAATGTGGGATAAATAAATACAATCATTTTTCAAAAAAGAAGATTTTGGTGAATGCGCATAGGAAACTATAGTGGGGTTCAGTCCCTCCAACAAGGTTAACAACCATTCTACAGGGTATAGGCCTACATATCGGCTATATTATTAATGTGACTATGTTTTGGTGGGTTTGAAAAAAGGCGCTCGGTGACAAGGCGATGATGCACCCGAGGACGCAGCCCGACGCGCTCGCGCACTCACTCGTGTTGACAGTTGCGCGGACATGCATCGCATGCGGCCAATCCGGCCATGCTCTTGCGTGTAAACTCGTCTGCAGCCGGCCGATTTCGCCCCCAGAAGAGCGATTAGGAGGGGACGACTGAGGAGCAGGAGCGAGCAGCATCTGCGAGCGAACTGGATCTTTTGGTCCATCGCCTCTTGCGGGAGGCTGGCCGCGGCCTGTGGATTGTCGGCGCAAGCCTCGGGCTGGATTGCAAATGTCGCAGCAGCGATGGGCTAGCTGGTGAGTCGGCACGAGCAGCGGAGCTTGTAAACACGGCAGAATTAAGAGCTGCCTTGTGACAGACACGTTCGCCCTGCAACGGTGTTGAAAGGCTAATCATCTGGATGCTATGCTGC
The DNA here is from genome assembly GCF_051991245.1 of Festucalex cinctus. Classification (NCBI taxonomy): domain Eukaryota; kingdom Metazoa; phylum Chordata; class Actinopteri; order Syngnathiformes; family Syngnathidae; genus Festucalex; species Festucalex cinctus. The sequence goes on along the minus strand of NC_135412.1, from coordinate 19,832,443 downwards.
ACATTTGCTATCTTTCATCTCATAGCTCGGATTCATTTGATCTGCAGGCATCGCCACTTGCTCCACAGCCGAGACATGACATTTATTTGCAGGTTGTGTGTCATTAAGGTTTAGGTTAATTTTGCAGCAGACTCTGCAATCTTGATGTGTCTTTTTCACACAGTACAGCGCACGATGGTATAGAGAACTGAGATATGTAATGATTGCAGGCTTGCAGCACCCTATAAATGTAATAATTTCCTGAAAGTGTAATAACATTTGCACTTAACTGCCCATTTTACGAATTATCAAGTGGTGCGACCAAAATGTGTATTTTACACTGTCTGATTTAAATGGAAGTCAGTCTTGAAGTTGTTTGACAGTTGTATTATTTAGTGTTTGATCAATTCTGCAGAGTTCATCAAAGTAAGCTCCGCCCCCTTCATTAGAACTGCTCTGCTGCCAAGACTTCTGGGATTATGATATAATTTACAAGTATTACATAATTGGCAAAAAGGTTATTACAATAACAGTTAGGATGTTTTTGTGAAACTTTTACATTATTTGGGTTTTATTACAATTTTTTAAAATCCATTTTCAGGCGGTACAGTGTTCCCTCGTTTTCCGCTGGGGTTAGGTTCTAAAAAAATACCCGCAATAAATGAAATCCGCGAAGTAGTTAGATTTATGTTTTACAACTCTTATAAATGTTTTAAGGCTCTAAAATCCCTGACCGCACAATTTATACACTTTTCTCATTGAGGCATTTACATGTTCTCACATTTCTCTCTTGTTCAAACATTGACAATGTTCAAACCTTCATACATTTTATAAAATGGGTATATTACTGTAAAAAAATATGCAAAATTGCACTTAAAAAAAAATCCGCGATACAGCGAGACCGCGAAAAGTGAACCGCGTTATAGCGAGGGAAGACTGTATTTGCAATGTTACATTATTGGGTGCTACATGACCAATCAGCAATTCTTATATTGAAAACTAATCATGAGGTTTTATTTCTTTTGGGATCGGCCCCACCTCTATATCAAGTTTCACAAAAAAACTATTGGTGAATAAAATCCTCTGTTTTCTTTCTTGTATTATCTTAGTGAGATTGGGAGGTGATGGCAGTCCACACTGAGCGTCACCACGACTACCATCTGTCCCTCACAATGGTGGCCCTCCACGTGCACGTCTAAACCTCTGCTGTCCCACCATCCCCCTCCTCTTCCTCTCCTTGTGACACCCAGCCTAACCCATAACTGCCCCATCCTGTTTCAGTGTGCACAATCAGCATACTTGATGATGGCATGCTGCGGGCGCTCTCTGGACTCCCCGTGCACACTGGCATTGCTGGTGGGCTTCCAGTTCGCCTTTGTGCTCTACTTCTCCCTGGGGGGCTTCAGAGGTTTGGTTTCCGTCCTGGTGCACACCACGGAGCAAGAGTTTGACTACTCGCGACCCCATGACGTCTACACCAACCTCAGTCACCTGAGAGCGCCGCCTCCCCCGCCTCGGAACGTTGGCACCGGACCTCCTGCGACGGGACCACCGCTGGCAAGCTGCCAGATGATGTCCCCTCTGCTGGGTGAGGAGGCAAATATATCAAACTTAAAATGGTTCCTTCAGCTCCCTTACCAAAAAGTATTTCAGTATGCTTGAAGAATACTAAAAATTTGGAGAGTATACTTCCAGTTTACTTTTAAGTGTACTTGTAAGTATACTGAAACATATACTCAAAGTTTACATACTGCAGTATATACTCAGTAGGAACTCGTGAAAGTAACGCACTGAAATTATAGGTAAAATTTATTTATTTAGGCTCGATAGCCTAGAGGTTAAAGTTGCTAGTATACTTGTAAGTGTACTAAATTGGCCAATTTAGTCCGAAGGAGTTTACTTAAAGTTTACTTTTAGTACAAGAATAAGTACACTCGAAAAATAAACGTAGGTATACTTAAGTATAGTCTACTCTATATAATGTACTTATGCTGCATTCGAGGATGGTTGAAAGTCGGATATATCTGAGTTGCTTTTTCCCAGTTCCGACCTGAAAGCGTTCGAGGCGAATGTAAACAACCAAAATGGCGTATAGCGGTAAATTGTATTTTATTTTGGTCCTCAAAACTCATTTTGACTCCAGCAAACTTACCTTTTCTCAATTTTGCTTCATTTATTGTTTTTATCTTATTTCATACAGTTAAGTAGTTGACCGTATAATTTCATGCAGGGAGATAGCGGCATACTGTCACGTACGTTGTATTATGTGGCGTTATGTTGAATATTTATGAATAAAGAAAGCTATCTTGTTATGTACTTGAGTAAATTATGTTTTGCCATTCAGAGTGACGTCACATTGTAGTCTGTCGGTGAAGTCGGGGTTCTTTTTGTCTTCCGACTTCGCAAGTGGAATTTCCGAGTTCAAGGGGGCGTTCCCGTACACACTTCCTGGTTTGAACTCAGAACAGTCCAACTTCCGACCATCCTCGAATGCAGCATTATGCTTACCTGCTCGTAATTTGGTCGGAAGTCGGACTTTTCTGAGTTCAAACCAGGAAGTGGGAACGGCCACTTGAACTCGGAAATTCCACTTGCGAAGTCGGGAAAAAAAAAGGACTCCGACTTCACCGACTACAAAGTGACGTCACTCTACAATGGTGATCCCTTTGGAAACATATGCTGCATTCGAGGATGGTAGGAAGTCGGACTTTTCCGAGTTCAAACCAGAAAGTGTGTACGGGAACTCGGAAATTCCACTTGCGAAGTCGAAAGAAAAAAAGGACGTTGACTTCACCGACGGACTATAATGTTGTTATGACTCGGGTCATGCAGGAGTAATGTTTGGGTCTTGTCTTATGTATGGGGTCACGTCTGGGTTAAGTTTGAGTTGAGTTCATGACTTGTTGAGTGTGAGGTCAAGTGTCCGTTTTGTACTGATGTAAACATCATCTAGTTTCAACTAGTTTTAGGCTATGTGATGTCAAGAATCTTTCATACTATGTGATGTTAGGTGATGTCAAGAATCTTTAATTGCGTTACTGGGTCAACAGGTCAACAGCCAATCAGATAATTCCATGTCAGTACTGGTTTCCACATGTCTAGCCTCAACCGATGAGATCGATTCACTGTCTATATAAGCAGTCTGAGGAATGTTTGTGGTTGCCGGATTATTGCTCCTTGTTCATCTGTGCTTCTCCGCAGCCCAAGGGCGCTTGGTGTCTCGTGATTCTCGATGCATTCTCGTTTTTCGTTTAAGCAAGTTATGTGAATAAATACTTAAAACCTTATTTGTGTCTGCGCTTTGGGATCCAACCCTTCAGCACATGACAAATGTGATGTCACTCTGAATGGCAAAACATAATTTTCTCGAGTATGAAACTAGATAGCTTTCTTCATTCATAAATATTCGACATAACTCCACGTAACACAACATACGTGACAGTATTGCCGCTATGTCCCTGCAAGAAATTATACGCTCAACTACTGAACTGTATGCACTGCTTATGAAATAAGATTAAAACAATAAATGAGGCAAAATTGCAAAAAGGTAAGTTTTCTTGAGGTCAAAATGAGTTTTCAGGACCAAAATAAAAAACAATTCATCACTACCCGCTAGGGGTGTTAAAAAAAATCGATTCGGCGATATATCGCGATACTACATCGCGCGATTCTCGAATCGATTCAATAATAGGCAAAATCGATTTTTTTTTTTTTTTTTTTTTTTTTTTTTTTTTTTTTTTTTTTTTTTTTTTTAGGATTCACACCTTGAGCATGGAAGAATGTTATATGAACGGCACATTAAGCCTTAATATTTTTATTTTAATGCTGTTCAAACATGAAACAGATTACAACCTCTATAAGACTGAAATTTCAGATAAATAAATAATACATTTTCATATAAATCTTACACTCTACAAGCTTACTGATTAGTATTTTCTATATATGAATGAAAAAAAATCGCAACAATCGACTTATAAATTCGTATCGGGATTAATCGGTATCGAATCGTGACCATTCGTATCGGGATTAATCGGTATCGAATCGAATCGTGACCTGTGAATCGTGATACGAATCGAATCGTCAGGTACTAGGCAATTCACACCCCTACTACCCGCCATTTTGGTTGTTTACTTTCACCTCGAACGCTTTCAGGTCGGAACTGGGGAAAAAGCAACTCTGAAATAGCCGACTTCCGACCTTCCTCGAATGCAGCATTAATGTGTACTACTTTTGGTAAGGGCTCACTTGACAACAAGCAGCAGTTTGGCAAAAAAAAAAAGTGAACATTTCATCAAAAAAAAGGCTTTTAGCTGTTTATCACCTGCATCTAAGCTGAAGTTTATGTCAAAGTAAACATAAAGGGAATTACACATTGGCAATTTAAAGCAACCACCTAGCCTCCGCTAGGTGAATGCTAGCAATGGGAAACCATAGCCAAACGAGCTAACAATTAGCATCTATATAGAGATGGCTTATACTGCCCCCAGGTGGCCAAAACACAAACACCAGCGCAATTGAAACATGAAAAAAACTGTAATACGTGTTTTGAGTTATGAATGTGGTCCAGGAACAAGTTTAACTTGTATCTCAAGGTACCACTTTAGCCTAATTGGACATAATTGTAAGGATTTTACGTTATATGGTAAAATCTTTCCTTTCTCTCCAGTTGGGCCCGTGTCTGTCCATCTTTCCTCACCTCTGACTTTGGAGGAGATCAGAACGAAGAACCCGTTGGTACTGCCAGGCGGACGTTACCGTCCACCCGACTGTGAACCTCGGCACCACACTGCCATCGTGGTACCGTACCGGAACCGGCAGACGCACCTTCGCGCTCTCCTCTACCACCTCCATCCTTTCCTGCAGAGGCAACAGATCCACTACAGCATCTACATCGTGCAGCAGGTTAGGAGATGGATTTATTTGTGCATATTGTTCAATTAAAATCATTTAATCAACATTCCTCATTTTGGTCCCCATGAATGGAATGTTATTCCGTACTTCTTTAAAATTATGCACATCTGAATTTGACAATGCAGTTTCAGTGATAGAAATGCAACAGATTTTCTTGGCACATTAATTTCAGCTTAAGGTTTTCATTATGTTTTTGTGCAAAAAAAGACCCCCCCCCCCCCCCCATACTGAAGTTTCAGAATTGGAGGTGAAGATCTCATTATTGCGCTGATTTTCATGTGCGTGCCTTGCAGCCGAGCCACAGTAAGGTGACAAGTTATTGGAAGCACGTTTATAAATGTTTGGCTATAAAAAGAAGGAAAACAAGCTGAGCAGTCATTCACGCCTTGTAGCTGTTCCTTTTTTCAGTCACGCATCTGTCGTCGTATTTCCAGCAGACGTTAAAGATACAAACTCATACCAAAATATCTGTGCACTTAAGATAAACACGTTTTGTTTATTTTCTGTTGTTTAATTTGTATGTTAGTAAGAATAACTTATTAGTATATTATCATGATAGAAGTATTAGGGAATAGGACTACATACGTTTTTGTACCTTTTTGTACTCCTTTTGAACATGTAAATTATGACAAATTTATTTCTTTTCTTCAACTTGTATTTTATACTTAGGATGTGTTTAATGTGATGTTTGTTGTCAAAATTTCTGCTGAAAAACGGCAGTCCATAAAGATGTATTTTCCCGTGCAGAACACACTGAATGGTTTCACACAGTACAGTACCCTCCCATCCCTCGCAATAAACATGTGCTTATGCATATGCGCACATCTCTAAATCCTCCTCCCGTATTGACAAACACATGACAATCTGGTAGGCTGACAGACTGCATTGGTGTTGCTTACACCTTTTAGTTCATCCATGTTTTTGTGTATGCGTTCATGTCCTGCAGTGGGGGAACGGTACCTTCAACCGAGCCAAGCTGCTGAACGTTGGCGTGCGGGAAGCTCTCCGAGATGACGACTGGAGCTGCATCTTCCTCCATGATGTCGACCTGCTGCCCGAGAACGACCACAATACCTACACTTGCCACAAGCAGTTTCCCACACACCTGTCGGTGGCCATGGACAAGTTCAAATATAGGTAGATGACCACCATGACTACTTGCAGGAAATTAATACCTTTAAAAACGAATTTTGCCACTTGCTGTCGACCGAAGTTGACATCATCTGTGCTGAGGAAATAGGTACCGACCAATTATGGATCAGTTTGCTGACCAAACCCAGAAAACAGGTGAGCCGTGATTGTTCATTCCCTATTTCATCAGCACAGGTGTTTATCTTCAGTTGATAGCAAGTGGAAAAATGTGTTTTTACGCACGCAAGCAGACGGTACAAGCGAACAAGAAACTTGTACAGTATTTCCAACTCAGCAACATTTTATCTAAATTTTGTGACATTTCCTACCAGACCCCCCTTCTTCTTTTTCTTTCTTTCTTTTTTTTTCCTAAATGAGACTAGTGACTTTTGATCGTTCATTTGGGAGTCCTGTTTACGAATGGCTCATGGGTTGGTGCTGAAAATATCAGCACACTTTAAAAAAGGTAGAGAAAAAAAAGACATATTGTAGACATGGTTTTGTGAATATTGACCAAAAAAAAAGTCACATTCGTATGTGTATCTCTATGTAATTTTAATGACTGCTTATAATTGTTTTTTTCATTATACAGTATTTCATAACTACACAAGTAACATTATCAAAATGAGACACTTAATTATTTATGTAAATACATTCAATTAATATTTATAGTTGATGTTAGCATGCTGGAGTGGCCCTCAACAACCGTTCCAGTTTCTCAGGTGGTCCCTTTGGAAAATGATTTGCCCAGGATTGCCATATGGCAAGTTAATGGACTCCAAGGTAGGGCTGCTCGATTATGGAAAAAAAATAACAGTCACAATTATTTTGGTAACAATTGAAATTACAATTATTTAAAGGATTTTTTTTTTTGGTACAAAACAGGAAAATGTTTAAACATTTAAAAATATTAACACAAATAAAATTATTTGACACACTATAATTATGCAAGTTCCTTTTGGACCAAACCTGATTTATTAGTCATTCAAATGTAAAAAAAAAAAAAAAAAGAAAAAAAAAAAGGTGCAATTACATAATTGTAGGGCGGCACGCTGGGCGAGTGCTTAGCACGTCTGCCTCCTAGTTCTGAGAACTCGGGTTCAACTCCATGCTCCGGCCTTCCTGGTTGGAGTTTGCATGTTCTCCCCGTGCCTGCGTGGGTCTTCTCCGGGTACTCCGTTCTCCTCCCACATTCCAAAGACATGCATGGCAGGTTAATTGGGCGCTCCAATTGTCCCTAGGTGTGCTTGTGAGTGTGGATGGTTGTTCGTCTCTGTGTGCTCTGCGATTGGCTGGCAACCAGTCCAGGGTGTACCCCGCCTACTGCCCAGAGCCAGCTGAGATAGGCTCCAGCACCCCCGTGACCCTTGTAAGGAATAAGCGGTCAAGAAAATGGATGGATGGATGGATATATAAATGTAAACAACTAAAAATTAGTATTAATCTTTTTTTTTGGTTTAAGATTATGTTGATTTTGTAATTGTGGAGTGTAATAATGGAAATTGTAATTGAATTCCGATTAATTGCACAGCCCTACTTCAAGGTCTCGTAGTTTCCAAGGCTAAAAATATGTATTGAGTATTTACAGATGTATCCCAAAGCAGTGACAAGGCAGTGTGTCCCAAAACGAACAAGAATATATACTTTTTGCGTTTGAAAGACATAAGGATTACTGTTGAGGTAATCCCTAACAATCTATGAATTGTCTGCTAGTTACAAAAAATAATCTTAAATTAACCCGATTTGTTGAGATTTACCTTTATTTGTTTCCCCCCTGAGATGTTCTAACGAAGATTTATATTTGTGACCCTCCTAGGCTACCGTACCCACAATATTTTGGTGGAGTTTCTGCTGTGACTCCAGACCAGTACATGAAGATGAACGGCTTCCCCAACCAGTATTGGGGCTGGGGGGGAGAGGATGATGATATCGCGGCAAGGTAAAACATTAGTGTGGTGTCAATTATGATGTGGTCGACTCATAATGATTATATTAGCTTTTGCTACTCATCATAGCCTTCTGTTTTATGCTTTCACTCCAGCATGTGTCTTTGTTTTTCACTTTTCACTCTTTGTGAGCTAACATCAACTCTCATCTTCATCATCACCTCCCCCTTGCTGTGGCTTTGCTGTGTGTCTCAGTGAGTATGTTTGCATGGAAACGCTCGTTTGGGTGAGGCTTCTCCCTTTGCCGCTTCCCGGCCACGACTTCCTGTTAGGGGACACACTGAATGCATCACAAGCAGTCACATCCAAACGTGCAGTGGTTCACCAGGCAAGCGCAGCCAAGAGTCAGCGGGCAAATGATGACATGTTTATAGGCACTTGATAAAACAGTAGTTTAACGAGGAAAACTGACAAAGTGTCAACGGGGAACATTAATTCACAGATAATTTGACATTATGTATATGTAGGGTGGCCAGGCGTCCTGATTTAGGCAGGACAGTCCTACTTTTCAGTGATGTGTCCTGCATCCTGCGCAACTCCAAGCAGGATGCTGGTTTGTCCTCCTTTTTAAAGAAAATGAGCCACGGTTGAGTTTGTTGAGTTTATGTAACCCGACATCAGCCCCGCCCCACGTTTGTCACAACTGGTCTGTGATTGGCCAAGAGTGGCTTCAGTTAAAAATCTTGTTTATCATTGGTTCAATAAATGTAAACAAAGCTCCACGTGTGGCTAGCTGACTACGTCATATCCTCGCTCTCCTTTGACAGCAGCGCTAGCAAAAAAAGAAAAAGAAAAAAGGCAGTGCTAGCAAAAATCCCAAAATCTTTTAGTTATTATTGAATGGACGAAAGAACACAATTTCCTGTCCAAAAAGCAGTCGAGACTCGTTTCGCGGTTTCTGCACGCTTTGACGGTGTGATGTGGACGTGGTCAGGGCAAAGCAGTCATAGAACGTCATGCGGGGGACGGAGAAGCATAAAAGCAAGAGGCGAGCAGCAGGTGCGTCATCATTGAAGACATTTTTTTTATTTGCTTTTCAACATAAGTTGTGTTTTGTGGCACGTTGCACTGTTACAGAATCATGTCATTGCGTAGTGCTTTAAAAACATAGTACTGTAAACGAAATAAATTATCCAAAAGAAGTTAGACTTTTTATTGAATTTTTTTATAATTTAGTTGCACAAACATGATCTATAAACCATGCAAAACTTTATTGTTGATGAAAATACACCACAATTCTGATGTATTAAATTTTTTAAGTATGTCCTCCTATTTGACCTTATGAAAATGGCCACCCTATGTCTATGTTATCTTGACTGTACTGTAGTGTTTGTCCTAAAATGTTTTACTTTTTACTTTTTACTACCCTCATCTAATTTGTTGCAACACCTGGAAACTGTCTTACTCCTTTCCAACCTTTTCAGTCCTATGTAACAGCACAAGCACTAAGATTGAAAGACAGCTACAAATCAACGAAGATAGTAAGCTTCGGCTTCATCCCGTCAGCCCATTTTTTTTTTTTTCTTTTCTGGTGTTTGTCCGAATGGAAAAATGAACCAATAAAACAAGATCTAAACAAATAACAGGTGGCCGAATATGAGGGCAGCTGGAGACCAAATCTGCCATGTTCCAAACCGGCAGCTATCAACAATTCATGTGGGACTACCAAGAGCTTGTAAACACAAGCTGCAATGAAAATACTGCCTCTATTTGTGCATCTTTTAACATGAGTTTAATTTTTTTGACACTCTTCATATTGAGTAGATTCCTGACCACACTGGAAAATAATTGAACAGATCACCCCTTGAGATAGCAAACTGGCAGTGATGGAAAGGGAAAACAACTAATCATTAACACACAGTAGCCTACTTTAAATCTATGAGTTAGTGTTGAATGCCCATCTGGAATAGAAATAGAGAGTTGGTAGTGCTACCAACTGTCGTGACAGTAGCCAGTAGAATCTTGTTGACTGCTTTTCCATGAGTGTTGATATTCTGCTTTTTCTTGATTGTCTGCTGCTCAACCAAGAGTGCGCCTGTCTGGCATGAAGATTGTGCGCCCCCCAGTGGCCGTTGGTCATTACAAAATGATCAAGCATCGAGGAGACCGAGGGAATGAACAAAACCCACACAGGTACGGCTGCAGTCGTCTAATCTGTATCGGCATAAAAGTGATTTTGGCCTCCTCATCACAATCACTCAGTCATCCTAAAAATGTAGCAGGATAATGAAACCTGGAGATCTTATTAGAAGTGACCAAACATTTACACACATACCAGTAGAATGAGAAGTCTGTTAGCAATGTGTTTATTTTATTTCATGCCAATTATTTTTTTTTTTTTTGGATTTATGTGATTTTTGGTACAAACTCCAGTGTGTGAGTCGGTTGATAATGTACTCACTATATTCTATTTTTACAATCATATTGAACATTTTGCGTGAAAATGTTGTCCTTTCATTAGAAAGTAAATAAATAAATGTTTCAGTCTACAGCCAGCATTATATGCTTCTTCTGTGGAATAGAATAAATAAATGCACTTCTAATAACATTTTTCATTTTGTGTGTATTGTTGGATTTTGTCAAACTTAAAGAGTCCACTCTGTCATATAGTGAAATATCCATTGCTTAAAAAAACTTCGAGAAATTCATATTGTATTTACTAAATAGTACACAGTCAGCATACTAACAGAATCTTGTTGCTAAGTGATGGTCCAACATGTGCTCATAAAATGCTAAAATTAGCCAAAAATGTCCACCCTGTCAGTAAGCTCACATATTATAGTGTTTGTTTATATTGTTTACTTGTGGTAGTTTTTTATTTTTTAACATGTGGGAACTTAACCAATGTGCATTTCAAACAGTTAATGCAATGAATATGAACTTTAATGGCAAATCTAAGCTTTTTGGGGTGAATTGTGAACGTCTCAAAGCTATTATCATATTTGAACATTTTCAATTATTTAACACGGCCAAAATTTCATTTCTATGTCAACTTGCTTGTCTAGATTTTACCTCCTGAAAAGAACCAGACTCAACTGGCGCTCTGACGGCCTCAACTCTCTGACGTACGAACTCCTCTCCAAAGAACAGGAACCTCTCTACACTAACCTCACCGTCAACATCGGAGAAGAGCCCCATCGCCCTCAGGGGAAAACGGCGACCCCTGTGCATCCGCCTAACGCCTCCCAAAATGGAGCCGCGGGTAATCAGGAGACCAAGAGCCCAGAGAGCAAAGGATCTGTGCTCGTAAATGTCACTGTGACAAGATCGGAAGCTCCTCGGACAAAGGCGGCTCATGAGACGACACAGGAGAAAACAAATGTGCATGTGTCTCACCTGTAGCACTGAATGGCTTTTTGTCTTTTGTGGGAACTTGCTGGTTGAGTAATTTCCTCAGCTCATGACAGGCTCGGATGCCACTTTGGGCTTTCTGGAACGAGGCTGGGTCGAACGGGTCGAGCAAATAACCCAGCTCTAACCTGCGACTTCATCCGGTGTGCTGCGAATGAACTCGTGCCTTCTCTTTTAAAGCGCTTTTATAAACTAATACCGACCTGAGATTTATTTGACCTCTCCTGCCTTGTGGCAATTGTTGGAAAGCAGGGAGGCAAGATTTCAAATACGACATATTTGTTCCAGGATTGCTGTTTTCTATTAGTGTGCATCAAAGTCACGATAGATTATATTTATATAGAGAAACCTCTTTATTTGTTTACCAGTTTATATTTTCTTTATTTGGTGCCTCTCTCTTTGAGTTTTAGTTTCTAGACAATCAAACCACATACTGTAGGGCAGTGGTTCTTAACCTGGGTTCAATTTGTGATGATACGCCCCGCAGGTGATCATGCCACCTTGCTAGTCCACTAGTGATGTGTGATTTCTTTATTATTGTAATCCCCAATGTCAAGCAAAAAAAAAAAAAGTGGTTGGATAAATATGTGCAATATGTATTCGCATGTATATGTACGGAATGTACGGTGTTCCACAGGGTTCAATTCTGGGGCCTCTGCTGTTTTCATTGTATAGTATCTAAACAGTGAAGTTTCTTTTAAAGTGTTTTATAAATAGTTGGGAGTTAGCGTGCTAACTGCAATTTGCAATGACAAATTAAGTAATTCTCGTCCAGCACAACTCGCCATCTAGTAAAACTAAGGGGACACTTCCTTGAGCTGAGAAATACAAGAATGCAACACCTTCTGAATTCAAGGGGAAGAGAGCCAGATTCATTTTGTTCACTGCAGTAAGCCCTATGTCTTGAACTTGAAAAAGAAAAAAAAAATCATTATATTTTTCAACAAAGAAGTGTTTGGTGAATGTGCATAGGGAAATGGTGTGTTCAGTACCTCTAACAGGGTTAAGAACCACTGCTGTAGAGGAATAGATCTTTATTCTATGACTCACCATATAATAGCTATGCTGGCTGTCAGATAATCATACACTGGGCATGATGCTGTGTTTGTTATTGATTTTACTCCTGTTACACGGAGTAATGCTTCTTGATATTGTGGTGTTATTCTCTTACCATGTATAAGAAAAACAACCTTGCAGATAATATTCAAGGCGCATCACTACCTAGTGTCTATTGTGTCAGAATGTGTTTCTGTATCAAAAGTGGCTATAGTGACAATTAAGCACTGTGTATAAACACTCAGATTTAAATCATCTTCATAGAGGGCATATCTGTATATTGCAATCATCTAATTGTGTAGATGAGTTCCTGAATCTTATTGTTTTCAATTATTCATTGAAATGGAGAACATTTAGAAGGAAGATATTGTATTTATTTTTTAATTCAACCATTTTGAATGTATTTTAGCAGTTTGACAATAAGAGACATGTACTGTATGCGTGTGTGGGGGGCGGGGACTGAATGTGCTTGTTGCATCTATTGCTGCTCTATGTAATGGTGATTGGTGTACAGAGTAAGACATCATTTAAAATCGAATGATTTTATTTATGCTCTCCAATTATCCTATGGAGTTCAGATCATGCCAATTTGAATGTATTTAATAATTATCAGTCGTTAGTGAGCTAAATGGTTTGTTTAATGGTCGACTATGTCTGTCTGGTTGTGCCTATATATCCATCGCTCAGTCCAATTCACATCATCGCTGATGGCTTTTTAATATGAGCGCAAGTGGCACAGTGCCGAGTGGATCCGAGGAAATGAATGAAAGTGCGGCGTGTGTGACATGAATGTTAAGTATTAACGTTCACCATTCACAGCATCCAGCCAATCAAATGTGCGCGGTGCTGTGCATCGACGTTTCCCTCATTGGCATCACATGAGAGGAAGCCTGCCAATTTAAAGCCGTACACCTTCATTTGCGATTGTGGCTCACCAAAAAACAGCATGCGAGACATCAGATAATCAGTGGACGTAATTTAATAAAAGGAATATGCTTGTAGAGATGGAGTATCTATTTATAAACAGAGGACTTTTACACTACTTTACTCAACTTTTAAGAAAGGGGTCATTTGTTATAGCCTTTAGCAACATAAGCATTAGTTACATATTGTTGCATAACATAGAATGCATTTATTATAGGATGTTATGTAATCTCAGCAGCGTCTTCTGCAAATTTTGAGTTTATGTTGGGATTGTCCTATTTAAGTGTGAGTTTTATATCATGTAGAAGTAGAACATGCCCCAGAAAATATCAGAAACAGCATGTAGTGAGTTCTACATTACAGACAATTGTTACAGTGTAATATAAATGCAGCCATAATAATTTGTTGAATTAATAATGTACCCATGACAGTGATGTGACAGTATCAACACACGTTCTTTGTAAAAGCAGGTTCTTTTATACAGCTGTTGAATTGCCACTGCCGATTGGAACAAATAAAAACAAATTCATTCTAAAGCGTGTGCGGTGTATGTTTTGCATTTTAACAGTTTGTTAAAATATAAAGTCATGTCTCTTTCTCTATGCTGTGTTTTGAACGTAGCAAACTGATTCCCACTAATTGCATCATTGTTGCACATGTGCTGTCAGTACACTGAAAAGGCACGGAACCTCCCACGCCATCTGAGAGTGAGCGTTGATGACAAATGGTCAGTGGAAGATTCGCAGTCGTGTATTAATATCACCACATTGCTGTGAAATGCTACAAACCTGTTACATCACCACTAGCATGAGTGTTCTGTGTGGGTATGAAGAGCGGGATTAAAAAAAACCATTTTGGATATGAGATCATACCTATAAATAGAGAGTGACCCCCCTTCGGCCTTTTCTGTTCGATCTGTTTCATAATCGCAAATGCTGCATGACTCACTGAGACAAGGCCAAACACAAAAGTTGGTGAACAAAAGTGGAAGCGAGGTGCTTCAAAAACAACTAGAATCGGAAATGAAGGTAAAAACACAAACGTCACGCCAAATCTATGCGTTACTGTACTGGCGATCCATGAGTGAGAATATCCTGGTTCCACCTGGATGTTCTCGAACGTGCTTGATGTCAGCCTGCGCTGACAGCGGTGTCGGTCTACTTTGCACTTTGCCTGCGAGCAGACTGACACACTGGCCTGTTGAAGTGACTGCAGAGGGCTGAGACAGCCTTTAGTCACTTCCTGTTACTGTGAGCCCCGCGAGACACACAACATGACCCATCTTGGCCCCTGCGACACTCCAGCCTCTTTGCACAACTAAATTGTTGAACCTTCATGTTGTCGTTTCGCACGCTTGATGTTGTTTCCTCAAGGAAAGGATTCATCATTTAGCAGCCATGCAGATAATTCATTTGAGGGATGATATTGATGTTCTTATGTCTCTAAATAAATTGTATATGCTCTTACCAATGTTATATGTGAGGTCACTAGTCTAAACATGACATTCTGATTGATATTACATTTGTGGAATCTTAGTTGTGAAATCCAGCCGTTTTTATCCATCTCAGAGGGTGGCCATTTTGCCACTTGCTGTCGACTGAAGGTGACATCACAGTTCCTCAGGGCTCAGACATTGACCAATCAAAGCGCACTGGTTTTCTGAAGCTGAACTGTGATTGGTTGTTACTAGTGTTGTTCCGATACCGATACTGGTATCGGCAGAGGTGCCGATACTGCATTAAACCAGTGGTATCGGTATCGGTGACTACTCACAAGTAACATGCCGATACCATCAATTCCAACGCTAATATAGAATTTTGGATGCAGCATCTTGTGTCTTGCTGGTGTACAACATTCACTGATATGTTCACATGACATGACATGTTCACTGCATGCCGTTCTAAGATATCCTATTGGCTCTTGAATGCTCTGAACCAATGTCAGGACAGCTTTTTCATGTTGAGGAAAAAAAAAACTTTAGTATTGGTATGGTATCGGTATCGGCCGATACTGCAAACCTGGGTATCGGTATCAGTATCGGGAGCCAAAAAACGGTATCGGAACAACACTAGTTGTTACCTGAGACCTAAGCAACTGTGATGTCATTTTCCCTCGACAGTAAGTGGCAAAATGGCTGCCCCCTGAGATGGATAAACACGGTTGGATTTTGCTGCTTAACTCATATTCCACTAATGCAATATTATTAACCAGAATAGTGGGGCTGCTGCATAGAACATATCATTTTTTTTTTTGGTTTGTTGCTTTTCTCAAGTGTTCCTTAGCCCATATGGCAATATCCATAATGAAGTCAATTTTTAATGCAGTGCCAACTGAGGGATGGAAGGACACGTATTCACTATCCTTGCTGCTTATACGTGCAGAGATCTCTCCAGATTCTCGGTATCTTTTGATCATATTATGGACTGTAGATGATGAATGTTATGAAGTTATGAAATTACTTGCAATTGTTGTTGAGAAATGTACAAAGTGGTGAAACTCGCACCGTCTTATGTGGATGCTCCTTTTACAAGCAATCACAACACCCATTGAGCATTCCTCAACTTTTCCAGTCTTTTGTTGCTTCTGTGATAAGATTTTGGAGCACGTTGCAGGCATCAAATTCAAAATGAAACAAGTTCATCTGTTTCAACTTTCAATCGTATTCGGTTTGAATTTGCATTTTACAACTTCATTGGAATGGAACTTTGTGTATCAGCTTCATCTCTTCTTTGTCTGGGAAGGCTTTCCACAAGGTTCAAGATTGTGTTTGAGCGTTTTTGACCATTCTTAATTGCATTTGTGAGGTCACACAACTCCATCTTCTCAACTTTGTGGTAGATTGGAAACTGTTGAAGCTGGACATGTCATGATCTGGGGTTTTGTTGAATTTTGGTTTTGGTCAAGTTGTTTTAGTTTTGTGTCTCCCGTTAGGTTATTTTGTTAACCTGTGCTTGGTCCCGTGTGTCCTCCAATCAGCTCCGTCAGCCACTTGTGTCTTGTCCGGGCGTCTCTCGTTGTCTCATCCGTTTGTATTTAGTCCACGTCTTTCAGTCTTGTCGGTTTATGGACTTTGTCACATCTTGTTTCTTGATCCTGTGAGTCCTGACTGGTTTCCTTTGGCGTGAGTTTACTCCCATTTGTGATTTGTACTTTGTATCTCGTTTTGGACATGGTTTATTTGTATTTTTTATTATCCCAGTACCTTTGTTTGCTGTTTTTCTTTAAATGAAATTATGTTTATTTAAGAGCACATCTGTCTCATGCCTCTCTGCTTCCCCGCTTTTGTGTCGACCACCATAATCAAACTTGACAAGACCAAGGTCACATCAAATCTTTTGGACTATGAACAGGATGTCATTTAAATTCTTAAGGAAGTCAAGGCAGGTGAGTGAGTACGCTTGATCATCGATCATGGTGATGATTTCCATACAATTGTTTTTATAAACGCAGATTTGCAAAAAGTATGGCTATAAGATGGACTGGACTGTATATACCGAATAGGTACTGATCTTACCTGCCCGTTTCATCCATCTTGTGACAATTTTCACTCAAAATAATCAATGTTGACAAATGTAAACTGAAAGTGTGAGAACAATAACTTTAGTTTTGAGAACTAAGGCCATCGGTCATTTCTGGATAGGCCTATATGTTGATAATATGCGAAAGTTGCATCTCCACAATATCATTGTTCAAATTTATAAATGAGGACGAACTGATCTTGTGAGAGAAAAACGACAGACGGAGTCAGTTGTGACTCGCTTGCCATGCATCGATGAGAAAATCTACCACGATAGTAGGTCAAAATACTTGTTATATAACCGCGCTTCATATTCCGCTCATTGGTTATGGAAATGCGAGATATGATGAGATCTTTGCAAACTCGTGACAGATGAATTTTAAACCGTGGTCAGGGTCACCGGGGGTCAGACCTTCCTTCCTGTCTCGTCCCACTGCTGCTCAGCTGCTGCTGTCATCCATATTTGCAGCCTCAGTGGACAATTTCCTCCGCTGCGGGCTCACAACAACGCATAGATCAAATGAATTAATTCTGCTTTTGTGGCAGCACACTGGAGATCTAGGTCATGCAGTCGTGGCTCTTCTTTTTTTTTTCTCTCTCTCTCTCCTTGTCAACATACCCCCATCTCCCTCTGTGAGCTGACCTTGACTTTCGCAGGTTGTGTGCTTGCTTTTGTGACTGTGCGCAAACGTGAGCATGACATTGGAGACGGCAAAGGTATGACGGGATGTGAAATACAGCGAGACATTTCCTATATGTGGGACTGGCCTGCAGCTACCTGTGTATATGCCGGAGGCAGAGTGGATGGAGAGCACAGGAGTGGATGTGGGAGGGTGAGCAGCGTGAAACAAGCAGAGGAGGAGGAGGAGGAGGAGGAGGGGGGCGTCGGGTGCAGCGGGGGGGACTGTGACGCACGCCGATGCTCTGCGCTCGCCGCTGATTGGCCGCGGCGAGTGCCTCTCACAAGAGCTGGGAACCAGGCGCCGCTCGGAGAGCAGATTATGAAGCGGCGCTCCAGCAGCGGCAGTCTCCTCTCATTGTCTCAATGGCTGCACACGCATTCCTCCTGTGCTCCTTCGCCTTGCTGTCTGCCCTCAGCCGGCCTGCTCTGACTCTGGACGAGGAAGAGCTGCAGCCGGGACTCACCTACGATGAAGTGCCTGAAATCTTGGACAGAAGGTAAAGACATCCTCCCTCTCCATCGCTATGTGTTGAGGTTCATTCTTTCCTTTGTATTCCTCCCCATTGTCTTGCCTCTACATCTCACCTTGGCGGTGTCATAAATGGTGAAGGCTGCCTGTGTTTACAGAGGGGCTGCAATGCAAGCCTTTGTTTGCCTCAGTGTTGGGGACTGCATCAGACGCCACTCATCGATCACAGATGAGGCGCCGTCTATGTAGAATAGTCCCAAACGAAAATGAGGGTGGAGAGAGGTTAGCGAGGACATACAAAGGGAGGAGAGTGGGACATGGGCAGAAGGTAAACAAGGATGGGACAGGGAGGAGTGGATGCATCAGGGGTGGTCTGCTGGAGTCAATTTACTGATGCAGTCATTGAGAGAGCGGGAGGGAGGAGGGGCAGTGGAGGTGGAGGGGCTGACAGAGAGGGGGGGATTGGGGAAGGGAATTGCAGCCAGACATGTCTGCATGTTGCAGTCCTGCAGGTCAAATTTGGATCAAACATTCAGGGGCCAATGCACGGGGCACTTGCAACAGTGTTACGAGGTCGAGACTGAGCCGGCAGCTATGGGCCGCGCTTGCTCACAGTCATCACACAAACGACCAATAGTATTGAACCATGGAAACTATGTCATGCTATGTGTGATGGCTGACAACAACTCTGTGGCACAAATTCTTCAAGCTGAATGAACAAATGATACGGTTGCATTCACCAGTAAAAGGCAGATATGGACAGATACATCATAAACAAAGGGGCACAATAGGTCGCGGCCTGCTGTATCTGATCTGTAGAGACTTGATCTTTAGAACTGGAGGGTCACGCTCCAAGTCCCCCTGCGGACCAAAAAAATAAATGAAAATACTTGCCGAGAGGCAGGCTTCAAGTTGCTTTTGCTAGTGTACACTGTCACACAGCAAGGAAGCTTATAATTATCAACAAAAAATGCAAGCATAGATAGCATCTAAACCATTGGTTCTTAAACTTGTTGGAGGTACCGAACCCCACCAGTTTCTTATGTACATTCACCAAACCCTTCTTTATTGAAAAATAAAATGTTTGTTTTTCATATACGGCCTATAGTTGTAGGGTTTATTGGTGAGCAAAATGAAGAGGGACAGTAGCTTTTTCATCAAATCTGGCTCTCTTCACCTTGAATTCAGCAAGCGTTGTGTTGTTGTATCTCCTTGCAGCTTAAACAAGTGTTCCTCTAGTTTTGCTAGATTGCAAATGTAGTTCATGCTGTTAGGACGTTCTCTTGCATCTCTCAACCCAACTTTATTCACAGAGCACTTTCAAACAAACAGTGCTGTTTTCTTAACTCATTCACTACCAGCCATCTTCACTGAAGTAATCCCCTTCTCTCCCGGCTATTTTACTCAATTTTGACTGATTTTGCAATGTCACAGAATATTCTGTTCTATTGCTATCAAAACATGTAATCTACCAAAAGAAAGATTTTCATTCATCTTCATTCATTAGGAAAAAAGGATATTTGTATCTGTTTCCGTTTTGCAGCATTTAGCATTAGAATATAGCTAAGATTAATCATTATTCACAAACCTGTTAAAAACACTGGGAAAAGGAGCTTGTTGCAATATGGCCCTGGCTGATCTCTTATACTCAGATGCCACCTGCTGGCCTTTTTTGTTGTTGTAATAACTAGCATTGCTTTAAGCGACCGCTATTAAAAACGTATTTATACGTTTTTGGGTTTGAATGAGTTAAGATGGAACCCAGGGGCAGCAGATACAATAAAAACAGCAGAGGCACTAGAAGTGAACCTTGTGGAACACCATATGTGCCGTTGAACATGTGAATTCTTATACGGGAAAGTCGACGAGTCATGAATCATATGAGTCAGGTGCGTGTCTTGACCAACACTGAAGCCGCGGGGTTCGATCAAACCCCAGGTTCACAACCATTGACCTAAATGCATTTACAAGCACAACAGCAAAAGTACTGAAAGAACAGACATTGACATGATTTAAACATGTTAACGTAAGACTTTAAAAGTAAATAAATAAATGTAGGCTTCTAAAAACAGTAAAAGGAAAAAAGATTTAAAAATACCTTTAATTAAAGGTATTGGAGGAAAAAAGCTTTTTAAAAAACAAAAAAAAACAAAAAAAAACGTACAAACAAACAAACAAAACAAAACCTGGATTTAAAAGCATTTATTTACTAGATTCACCTCTATTGGCAGTTTATTCCATTTGCGTGCAGCACACAGCTAAATGCAGCTTCACCATGTTTGCTTTTACTAATTGACCTGAGTCTGCAGACCTCAGACCCCTACTGTACGCTCGTGTGGGATGAATTCCATTTCAATGCTTTATTTACAATCTCCATGCTGCTTATTTGTCAACTGTTGCGGCTCAGAAGAAACAAGCGGTATTGGAAATGAATGGATGGGTATGGCCTTAATTTACAAATGTGGAAATAAGTTTTGTTTTTGTTTTGTTTTTCCCCATTTTGGGCCTCATCGTAATAATGTCCCTATAGTAGTGATGATAATCATGATTCCAGAATTGCTCCTTTTGAAAGATTATGAAAAAATGACATCAATTCTACAATATTTACCTCATAGTGAAAGCAGCGACAGGACAATACACACTTAAAGTGCTATTCTGTTACAGCATGGTTCCGAAATGATTTTTTTATGGCATTGCTCGAATTATATTTCCATCTAACAGCCATCTGCTACATTGCTTTCATGTGTAGGTTAGTCTGAAGTTTGATCCCATTTGTCCAGGATCAAACTTTGTACAGAACCTTAGTCATGTGACAGCTCGCTGTCGGGTCCCCAAGTTGCAGCATCATTTTCAGCACTGACACACTCACTGTGTTGTTATGTAAGGGCAGCCTTGTACGCCTCGCTTTTTTCTAAAAATTCCCAAATGGCATCTGATTGGCTGAAAGAGAAACATGCTTCAGAAGTGATTGGTGCAAACCAAATTACAATATTTTGTGTAAAATGCCTCTTTAATTTACCAACCAATATACTGTTATTGCTAAAGTAGTCAATCTACTACATTCATAGTTGTACAAAAAGTCAAAGATATGGGAGATTAAAACTGGTGGAGCATACAGATGCAAATTTTTCATTTTTCAAAAATAATTCTGTATGTTAAGAATGACAAAAGTAATAAAATGTTAAACATTTTATACAGATTTTGAGCGCTACTTCCCGTATTAAAAAAAAATAAAAAAATGCTGCTTTCATTTTCATAACAATTCTACTAAAGTATAAAGTGTACCTAAACAAAATGTGGTTAACGACTAATAATGTTGGATCCATTGCATTTCTCGGGCATGTTGGAATGTCCTCATTTTCTTGAATTACAAGCCAATTATATGATAGCAATCCCAGAGGAAACTGAACATCCAAACGACTTTTGTGTGACATCTGACCTGCAAATGTGAGACTTCCTGTCGCGTGCCCTTGTTGCTAAGGAGGTCAACAAAGTGGCGCTGCGTCAAGATTAAGTGTTAAGCCATATTTTGCTGTCTTGTCAGATTGTGGGGAAGGGGGGTGGCAGTGTCAACATGTGCTTAAGTGTATCCTTGAAATGATCCTTTCAAACACTGGCACACTGACCTAAATATAGAAACAGATTATATGTGCAAAATCTTGGATTTGCAGCAGATCAGAAAGTAATCAGTGGAAACTTGAGAGTCAAAAGAGCAACATTTAATCGTTGAAATAATCTGTCAGTCATAAATTTCTTATTCTATTGATCGAGAAACGGAGTCATGAGTTTAGTGGCAAAATCTCATGTGATCTTTAAAGCATATGAAGGTCATCAGTTTCTACATTTGAGCAGCAGTTAAATTAGAAGCCGTACTCCCAAATTGCCACGAAAACGGCAACAGCAACGGACAACGCCTCACCTTAATCTGCCCTAATAAATCTATTCATAGGCCTGTCTGCACCTGCAGTGTGGGATTAAGACTTGTTTTCTGTCACCAATTATTTATTCCGAATGATGCTGGTTCATATAGGCCAAGAAAGAAACCATTCCATTTTGGGATAAAGGTATATGAATCCAGGGATTAGTTTTCCTTATTCTGAAGATGTTGCATATATATTTTGATAGGAAAAATAGGAAGTTTGTTAGGAGGAATGTTAGAACGTTTGTTATAATGATCTAAATTGTGATTATTTATTTATTTATTTATTTATTTTACCTTGGCAGAGATCTAGTTGTTTATTAGAATTGAAGTGTTTTGGTGAGCTACATGAGCCTTGTATATATTATTAATAATGAATTACAGCAGTGTTTCTCAATTCTGGTCCTCATTATTGGATGGATGGATGGATGGATGGATATATAGATAGATAGATAGATGGATGGATGGATGGAAAACATGCTCAATTTGGTATTCAGTTATCCTAACATGTATTTCTATGGAATGTTGAGTTCCAAATTCAACAGCGTGAACATGCGTCAACTCCACACAGACGGGTCAAATCATATATTACAACCCACTCAAGATGTGCTAGTCTCATGTGCTACCATGTGGGCCCCGTTTAATTTTTGTGCAGCTCATATTATGAGTGCTTATAGGACGCGTTCATGTAGTCATTTGCTTTAAAGTTGACCTATTAATATCATCTTGGTATTACATTGAACAGCATAGGAAGATGAATCAGACCCTGAGTCACAAATGATGGACAAACGATGCAGAGAACTTGATACTACCATGCGTTGTATTGCACCAAATGCAGTACTGGCACACAACTGAGATGGCATAATGTTACAGTATCTTACAATAAGACAGAATACACTTGCTAAAAATAAATCTGCTCGATTTTGATAAAACACCTATTCCTACATTTTAATGTTTAATGTCTTTATGGTGGTACTTGGAGAGCAAAATATTTTTTTTCGAGGTGTTGCGTAGTGCAAAATGTTGAAGAACCATTGCAATAGATAATTCATGGATTGTTAGAAATTTAGTCTGTTTGCCCTCTGGTCCCTATTTTTGTGACAAATCTCAGTTGCCCATCACTTGTGAAGTTTAGATTTCTATTTTTGATGATATTTGTAGTTGCTTTGTCCCTTATGATGATGATGTCAGCTACTATGCAGTTGCTATATCAGTTGTGGTGATGTGTATAGTTGTTATGCAGTTACTATCAGAGGTGGGTAGAGTAGCTAAAAATTGTACTCATGTAAGAGTAGCATTACTTCAAAAAATATTACTCAAGTAAAAGTAAAAAGTAGTCATAAAAAAGTATTCGCTGAAAAGAATACTCAAGTACTGAGTAACTGCTTGAACATGAAGTCTGATTTATTTTAAAACAATGTCATCAGAGAGATAAAAACAAAATTATGTGCAAATGGTGGCATCTTTAAATCATTAAAAATAATAACCTTTTCAGCTCGAACAACCAGTGCAAGCAGACATGTTAGCCCAAGCATGTACAATCCATCCATCCATCCATCCATCCATCCATCCATCCATCCATCCATCCATCCATCCATCCATCCATCCATTTTCAATGGACAATTGGAGTGCCCAATTAACTCGCCATGCATGATCCATTCACAAATTGTGGCATAACTCGCTCGGTGCTCACGACTACAGGTGGCAGTTTCTTTAAGCGAAATCACCAAGACATCTCGTCTTTCAGCTGACTCTTTCTGGTTCGGATCATGCCTGCTAGTCCTCAACCAGGGCTGCATTTCCTTTACATAAACACAGTCGGTCAAGTGGCGCGCCTACATGAAAATGCGGTAAATCTAATGTATGAATAGAGCGGCAGGTAACCACCCGAGTGTAGCCCAAGATAATGGAGTAAGAGTACATCTACGCAAGTTCAAAAAGTTACTCAAGTAAATGTAACAACTGTGTCCTTATGATGATGATGATGTATTTGTTACTCTTATTTCATAGTTGATATGCAGTTGCTATGTCACTTATTATGATGATGAAATCAATGCAGTTGCTATGGTACTGTGTAAGCCACTCTGAAGTTGACGAGTCACACTTGGTTTGTCATATAGGCCTTTTTCTGTCATATAGAATTTTACATTGTCCTTGCGAGACTTACTGAATGGCACTTTCATCAGTGTGTCGAGGTTCCTTAGCTGAGGTTTCTCTCAGCGCGTCATAAATTTCTGCTCAAATATAAAGAGCAACAACATCAACGTTTATGTGACAGATATGTACAGCATCCCCATGACATCAGGTGGCACACTGGCGGGCGTGTTCAAATTTCAGAGACATCAAGAGGGAGTTGAGGTGAGGCAAAGCCAAATGGGTGGTGTCCATTATATAAAAGGGCATGTTCAGCACTTAGGCGCCGTGTGACAGGCTCAGCCAATGACGCGGCCGCAGCAGTCCTGGGTTGCTGACCTCGCAAAACTGGCACAAGAACAAACGTTTTCAAACAAAGTGTTTTCGCCAGCACTTGGGCACTTCTCTGTTCCCCTTCGGCCAGCTAAGGCCTGGCTAGGTGTGACGGATGGAGAGAGCTATGTTTTATTTCATTTTCCTTCTTCTCTCCCCCCCCCCACCCCCTTCTTTCTCTCTCTGTAGCTATTATTTGACTGAGACGAGCTACTCCAATCCGCAGCTAAGCCATCATCAAGCCCTTAGCTTGGCAAGGTTCAGCCTGTTTTTCTTCAAAGTGGGAACCGACAGTACCTGATTTAGTGAAGTTGAGGCTGACTTGAACAAACAATATTTTGACTGCATTTTTACACCAGTTTTAGCAACTAGCATTAATAATCAATTTTCCCAGTCAAAATATAGGAGCTACATTTTTGATAGTAAGTTCTCATTTTGAATCAGTTTAGCAGCAGCAGAAATGCAGGTTAGCATGTTTGGATGTCTATTTTATTCGTTTGACCTTATTTCAAGGTATCAGTCATGATGGCAGCCAATAACCAGTAAGGTGGCTCTTTTGCGATCAGGAAGTAGAAATTGGAATTAGAAAAATAGAAAATTGCCATTAATTTAATGCAATTGTAAGCGGAAATGCTATGTTTGTATTGAATTGTGAGTCAACTGCTTCGGGAGTTAATGGCAAACTATCATTGGGGCTTGAGAAGAAGCTTTGGGGAGTGAAGGGACATGACATGGCCATATATGCACTGGCAACGTTTTGTTTGTCTTCCCGTTTATTGTTTGAAATGGTCATCTTGCATTCGTACCGTCCAATACTGCAGAATGTGACTTCAAATTAATCTTGGTTAATCTGTTCATTTTGCTCGTGGCCGTTGTCTCTCCGCGGTCAGACTCCAGTCGACCTGGCCTGCGTTCACCACTAATCCTAATCCACCTGGCACCCAGAACATTGCCCAGGTGGGAACTGCACCAAATGGGCGGATACCTGTCCCAGACCGTTGAGACTTACATAAATACATTTGGCAACATGCAGTACCGTTTGCAATTCTTTTAGTAGGGCAGCCTCGGTTGGGATATTTTTGCAAAAGCACAAAGCTTGAAATCTCCCAATTGCTTGTGGAAAATGTGTTACGGTTAGATGTTTGGCAATAAATTTAAAACTAGGGGTGTCAGACGATTAAAAATGTTAATCGTAATTAATCACATGACTTCCATAGTTAACTCACGGTTAATCACAAATTTGATATCTGTTTTAAATGTACAATAATTCCCTCCCCCCCTCAAATTTTCATACTCTTGTTGACATAAAAGTGGGGGGGAAAAATGTTAAACTAATAGAAATATGGCTGCATCTTTTAGTCACTGATATAGTAATTCATAAAATTGAGTTAAAATTAAAAAGATGCACTAAAAAAACAAGTGTGATATTGATTTGGGTTGTCATTATTCTGCCACTAGATAGCATAATTGCATTTCTAAGACATTGGTGACAGCTTGGTGCATTTTTATTTTCAAATTAACGCTATCTAATCTTTAACATGAAATAATTTGTGAAATTCTGCACATTTTTAAAATTGTAAAAGACAACTTGACCCTGCAGTCTCCGCTTTATTATTAGATTTATTACTGTGCAATTTTGATGTGAATTTGTCAGCTGTGTTGCGACTAGAATTCCCCCTGTACTGGCATTCCAAATAAGGCGTGGTCAATTGGTCATTAATCGTGTTTTAAAAAAATAATGCAGTTAAAGGAACTTTAACTCAAAATTAACACATTAATTTTGACACCCCTATTTAAAACAAAACCGAAAAACAGTAACACCATACCTTGCATGACACATCATGTTTTGGAGCTGTATGTCCGCAGCTGGAATTGGGGCCTTCGTCAAGGAAGAGAGAATTATCAACAGTTCGAAATGGCAATGTTGGCACAAAAAAAGTCAGGCTTCTGGAGGGGAAAAGAAGAAAAAAAGTACTACTGTTATGCAAAGAAAATGAATAAAAGTGTCATCAAATAACATATGCAATGTTGCAAATGAAATAATTCAGCCCAATCCTTTTTATCTGTTCTACAGTTAAATTCTAACACTACCTATGCCCGAAGCGCAACACTAATTCTGAGTCAACTGTGTCTGAGCCATTGTGCACAGCACTTGGATGCAAAAGCTAGAAAAGGGGAAAAACAAAAAAAAAAAAAAAAAAAACACCTTTGGGCAAAACCTACCAACTAAAAAATGGGCTGAACATCTCACTGACATCAAACAATTTTCTTCTCCGTGAATGTGGCCAAAATCGGCCCAGCTGCTTCAAATCCTCAGCTTGACTGCCTCACAGCAATGCATGAATGGCGAAAACTAAGGCTGCAACTTTCACAAAAATATATATTTTCGTTCCCATCGTATAAGTAAAAAAACAACAACAAAAAACAAAAACAGGACATTAATTTAAATTGACAGTGCACAAAATGCACATACAAAGTGATTTGGATTCAGTTAGACTATAACATGTTAGAAAATAGGCAACACTGTTTTTTCTAAGTGAAATCAGATCAGTTTGCAAATATTCCTATTTTGATCAAACAGAAAGATAATCCATCTTTTTTCATGGAGGTCTACAGAAAGCTGAGGATATTTACTGTTGAGAGGCTGAACATTTGGACATTTTCAAGCAAAATGAGATCTCTAAATGATTAATTGATAAAAAAACAGGTGTTAATTTGATAATCGATTTGTTGTTGATTACACAATTGTTGCACCTCCTATATAGTTAAACCAAACATAATAAACCATGAATGACTTTTGATAGCTTGAACTTGACATGACTATTTAATCCATCATGTATCGATTCCAGTATGGTGTCTCATTTCATCTCACAGAATTTATGCACAATGTTAGCTGTCATTAGGAGACATACAAAAACTCAACTGGAAAAGAAGTGTGAGACTGACACTCCCATGCTACCTGAAAAAGGTCAATTACAACAAGCTATTGTGTGGGGATTAGCGAGCATCCACCGACAGGCCAGCAAAGACCACATAGTTCAAGTAAAGCATGCAGACAAGTAGAACGGGCCCATCCAGTGCTGCCCCGTAAGCCAATTTCCACCGTGTGACGTCTTTGATTGGACGGTTAAAAGGGACAGGATTAGCTTGACTGAGGTGGCGCAGGGCTGCCCGAGAAGAGGGAGTGTGGAGCAGCTGCCGGCCTGGGGACGCACACGTGAAGGAAACGCGTGTCCGCTGTGCCCCTGCAGCAGGATATGGGTCAGTACCACATCAGTTAATTAGCGGTCCACCAGAGACTCGAATGCTTCCATGCAAAGCAATATTGACTAGCCGAAAGAAAGGGTCATATGTGAAGTCGTAATCTGACTTTATATGAACAGAAAACATAAAATGTGCTTGAGATGTTGTCAATGTGTTTGACAGGTCTTGGACTTATCTTTGTTTGCCCCAGTTACTTTTATATGAATCTTGATATTCCTGCTAAAACATGTAAACATGATGGATATGTACGTGCACGGACATTAATGGTGGCAAATGCTCAAGTTACTATGCAGTTGCTATGTCCCTTGTGATGAAATTTGTAGTTGCCATGTCCCTAATGATGATGATGATGATAATGTATTTGTCTTATTTTGTCTAGTCACTCTTAATTTGTATGCAGTTGCTATGTCCCTTTGAAAATATAAGAAAAGATGATTTACCTTTATGATCATATCAGTTGCTATGCAGTTCCTATCGTACTGTGTTAGACGGTCTGTCTGTCTAGTGACTTATTTTTTGCCAAATAGGCCTTTTTTCTGTCATATAGAGTTGTGCATTGCCCTAGTGAGTTACTGAATGACATTTTTGTCAGTACTCAAGGTTTCTCCATCAAGTGTTTTCTTCGATACCCTCTGAATCCAGCCCTGCTTTCTGTTGTTACTTTGTAATGTTGTATATAAAGAGTCTTTGTTTCCCAACTCCTGAATGTGAAAAATTAAGTATTAATTTCTATTAACACAATCAACACAGCCAGTAAAGCTTTCTATAAAGGAGGTGAAGGGGACAGTGGATTTCAAAAGTCTACACACCCTTGTGTGCACTGCAGATCAGCTATTGCCACAACAACACAAATAAAGTACTCATCTGATATCCAGGCACTTTTGTGGGAAATTGATGGGTATATTTTATTCTTATAAATACTGATTACAAAGGTGGGAAAAAAAAATGGTTCCACAGAGATGGCAATTTTCCCACCCAGGGCAAAATGGCTGGTGCTGAAGCACAACTAAGGGGCTATCTGTGCACGAGCCTGATTACGGAGCATCATTATCAATTCAATTCCAATTTCAATCTTCATTGTATCATTTCCTGTGTGCTCAGAATCTCATGTTGTCTTGTCTTTTTTTTTCTTTTTCTCCACAGCAGAGAGAACCCCAAACAAGCCACAAGAGTCACATCAAGTAAGTGAGTGACAAACGTGGCGTGATGGACGGCCTGATTCAATCAAGCTGGCCATGCTGACAAATGCATTTTGCTCCAAACACACATCTTTGCTTCACTGTAATGCAAACCCAAGTGGGATCCGTGTTGTTTTATGCACTCCAATTCTGGCGGATACGTGCTTATATTTAGATGGTTTGACAAAAAAGACAGATAAACACTGCTCCAATTTAGATGATGCAACCCAATGTGGATGTTTGTAAATAATGGTGTTACTGAAAAAAAACAAACCAACGCTGATGAGTCACAGGGATGACGCAAAACAACTGGAAATAGAGAGCCGCTCGAGCGCGGAGGTGTAGGCAGGATCTATTTGTGCATCTGTGTCAGTCGCATGCGTGTGTGTTTGTGAGAAAGGGGGCTGAACTGAACTTTTATGATGACGTTGCAATCTGCACAGCAGCGTCGGGATCAGCTTAATGTGTATGATGATGTAACCTTTTCCCTGCCAAATGTGTTTTCAGGTCAGGATGGAGAGTATGGCTTAGAAAGCGAAGAGGTTTTTTTGACGCCTGAAGATGAAAACCCACTCAGAAGAATCCTGCAGGTACGCACGCACGCCATTTGTGCCTCTCGCTTGCTGGCTCTCTCACATTGTGTCATCATCGTTTTGGTATGCGCATGAAACCAAACTCTGCCACTGTGCGTGACTTTGGATGCGAGAATATTCTTTGGTGTCACATTCACCAGAGGAACATCTTTGCATGCCACACACACACACCGCACCATCCTGAATGACGCATCTGTGGCCATATGGTACTGATGCAGTGCTTAAAGCTGTTTTACATAGATTAAAGGATCATATGGAGTTTCTGCTTCTTTTCAAATTATGCATTCACAAAGGTGACTATTCCAGGCATGAAAAAGCAACATAGACCATATGACTACCCTTCGTGACCCTTTAATTCATAAATGATGACAGAAAAGTCACTCATAGTAAATATCTTGTCAAAGAGTGCTGAATTAGCACAAATGCCTTCCATTGTGATGTAGACTCGGAGCAAAGAGATTAAAACGATGGAGGAGCTCCTGGTGTACAGGACTGTCTCAGAAAATTGGAATATTGTGATAAAGTCCATTATTTTCTGTAAGGCAATTAAAGAAGCAAAAATGCCATACATTCTGTATTCATTATAAATCAACTGAAATATTGCAAGCCTTTTATTATTTTAATATTGCTGATTATGGCTTACAGCTTAAGAAAACTCAAATATCCTATCTCAAAATATTAGAATATTTCTTCAGACCAAGTAAAAAAAAAAAAAAAAAAACATAATCAGCAATATTAAAACAATAAAAGGCTTGCAATATTTCAGTTGATTTGTAATAAAACAAGAAAGTATGGCATTTTTGCTTATTTAATTGCATTACAGAAAATAATGGACTGTATCACAATATTCAAATTTTCTGAGACTGCCCTGTATAGGCTGCTGCACTGTACATCATGTTTTCAAAACAGCACACATCTTCGAATCATCGAATCCAACCATATCTGCATCAGTCTCACCTTGCGGTTGCAATTTCAACTATGTGAAGCACCTGTTGAAATCTAACAGTCAATTAACTACAAGCTTTTTAGAGCTAGGGTGACAATTACTAAAATCTCAAAGGATTAATTGGACTTAATGGAAATGCAAATTGTAATCCCCCCCCCCCCCCCCCCCAAAAAAAAACAAAGACTTGTTTTGATTAATTCAATCAACTAGTTTAAGTATACCAGTCAACCAATTTTCTCCAAATGAGTAAAAGTTCTATCAAGTTGTATTGTGCTTGTTCAGCCCAAGAAGGATGCGGTTACTGTCGCCCTCTAGTGGAAAAAGTGTAGTGGGAGCGCATTTCTGCTTGTTATTTTCAAGGGCTACAATATTTTACGAGGCATAATGTGTTTCATCTTGATTCTTGAGACTAGACTATTACACCCTTCTTCAGAAACTAAATATTATTTAATTCGGCAAATCTTTCAATAGGGATACAGTTTAAATCATGTATGAAAAATGCATTTCTCCTTTTTAATGAATAAATAAAACACAGTAACAACCATATTGCATAAGTCAGTCAACATCACTGACACTTATGTTGCAGTGGAAAAAAAAAAACATTTCTGATGCATAATGAACCTAGCAAAGGACTACATTTATGAAGAAGATTTTTGCCAATTTGCCACTCTTTTTGTCCATTTTACACAACTGTACTTTGTACTGGTGCTGGGCATACTGGCAAAAAATAAATGAGCAAATCGCTAATTAGATATCAAGTCACAAAGGATGACCAACCAGGATAAAAGTAAACAGAGCTTCAGTTACTGGGATTAATTTCTGACTGATATAACTTTATTTCTATCATGACCAAAGTCATCGAATAAAATAAACAATATATCTGTTAACAATAATAAATGTTTTAATGTATGCAGATTGCTACAGATGTTTTCTAGTGGAACTTGGCTTGTTCTGACCATCCAATCAGAGGACGCAAAACTAATGATGTTATCATTGGCCACCTAGCTGGCTCTGGGATGGTGATTTGAATTCTGATTCGCACTCCCATTGCTGATTTAGTTGAAGTTGCATTGGCTAGCACAGATTCTGATTCTGTCCTGGGCAGATTACATTGACATGGTAGCACATAGAGGCTGAAGTCTGACTGGACCAAAAAAAAAAATAATAATAAAAAAAATAAAAAATAAAAATAAAAATAAATAAATAAATAAATAATAATAATAATAATAATAATAATAATAATAATAATAATAATAAACAAAATAAAATCCAACATACAACCAGCAGGGCAGCCAAGACAAATACTATGAAATAAAAAGAGACTTCTAAGGCATTATTTCTTCTTTCTTGTCCCAGCCTTTCACTTGGCATCATGCAGCGATGTCTCACAGCAAACGGAAGCTACTCCAGTCGCTCATGGGCCCGTACGGCCCGCTGAGTGTGTCCTACAACGGGAAGACGTGCATCCTTTTCAAGGCAAAGCGCCTGGCCATCCGCTACAGGAATCACACCTTCATTGATCTAACTGAGCGAGTGTTCAACGCCAACTCACCTGTGGAAACCAAAGGCTCTGTCTGCACCAAGGAGAAGGCCACGTAAGTATCCACAACGCAAGAGGGGCAGACGGTAGACATGTGGTTAAAGGTTACTTTTAACTAGATTAAAAAAATGTATTTTATTGTTGAGATATGCATGTACAATGAGATTAATAGCAGCTCCTTCTCCAGTGCAAACAAGTGTATACAATATAAAATACAATGCAACAAAGGATAAATAAAAATGCAAGAAGATGAAGAATCAAAATGTTGGCTTAGTATTAGTATTGCACAGTATATGGATATTGCGCAGTGTTTCAAACAGATTGGATGTTGCACAGAAAGTGGATAAAGGAAGCAGGGTTTAAAGTCGTGGGTTAATCTTTGGGGTCAGTGCATGTATGAGTTTAGGGTGGTCATGGCTGGCAGGAAAAAATGTACTTGGTTCTGTTTCATCCTTGCTCTGATACAGCTGTAGCGCCTCCCTGAGGTGAGAGCTTTCCTTGATAATGTTGCTTGGCTATAAAACTGAATTAACATTTGATTGTTGTTCTTCTACAGGCTTTCATTAAAGTTTGGTGATGTGGAAGACTTGCGAGGTCTAGTAATCAGGTACATTTTTATTTTTATTTTATTTTTTATTCAACTTTTACTCCCTTGAAGTGAATTTATCATCATAAATTTAGAAATGACAATTGTAAATACAGCAAATACTACATAAGAACCATATTGTTTGTGATATATTTTTTGATTGTGTGTAGGCTGAGGCCTTATTCTACACCTTCACCATAATAAAATTCATATAACATGAGTCAGTAAACATTTGCAGTGGAAAACTATTTCTGATGCATAATAAATTATTTTATTCCTCACACTTTTTGACATGCTACTTCTTCCACATTTTATGACCAATTCTCACCATTCTAACTTCATTATGTTGCAAAAATTCACACCAGGTGTGCTTCTACTTTCCTCATTCCAAATATTCAGTTATACCACAATTCCATGTTTATTTCATCCAAAAATTCCCCATTCATTTCCAATAGGACGTTCAACAATTCACTCCTAATTGAAATTCTAAATGTTGAGCTCCTTCAATTCACCTTGGGAACAATTTACAATATATTCCTCAATTCCCACATAGCAAAAAAATCCACATATAACATATTCCTCACTCATTTCCGAGGAGGAGGTTCGGGTTAGGGCTTCATTCTGATTCATTCAAAATGTTCAGCTTACTCAAGCACCTTGCTGTTCAATCTGATGTATTTCACCCACTCAAAACCTTTCCACAAAGCTGCTGTTCTACATTTTTGACCCCCAAATGTCCCTTCAGTTCCAATGTGGCACAATCAACAATGTTGACGGTCCTGGGATCAGCATAGGTCAGCAGTCAATATCAGGGCATTTTCAGTATAGACAAATATACAGTACATTCAAACTCATATGCACACCTATGGATGACTTAGAGTCTTCAATGAACCTACTGGGAGAACTTATAAACTCAAGGCAGGAATGCTTGAGTCCAAATTCCATGGCATTGCCATTAATGGAGCATGTTTCCTACTAATAACTTTTAATGGCGTCACACGAGTCTAGCAGAATCTTAAACAAAACTGAGTTTAGTTTCTGAAATATATCTTTTTTTTTTTTTTACTGTACGTATGCCTTCTTACTCAGGCTTCAGATGTCAAATACCTTCTACGAGGCAGCAGGCCAAAACTGGTTCACCCTGGACAGTGTGCACATCCACTACAACTGGACTCAGGAGGCCACGTTCAACGCCAGCGAGGTCTACGCTCCGGCCACGTCGTCCTACCACTGCCAGCACGTCAGCAGTCTACACAAATATGACACTCTACTGGTGCCCAGCTCCCACACGGACACGTCCGCCAACTGGCACATCACTTTCACCGATTTCCAGGTACAATCTCATAAGGGGGCGCAGGTGTTGTCATCTCAGGCTACCACCAGTGTCTGCCAATGATAACAATTAGTTTCTCACCTACCGTACTTAGAAAAGCGGAGTCTGTTCTCGCCGATCCTGACAGCGATACTTGTGTTGAGAAAAATTAAATAAGAGAAGCTTTTACAAATTACAGAAAAGTCAGCATTTTCGACTATTGCCTTATTGAATGATTATTATAAATATCTTTAATCTACAACAGGGGTCACCAACATTTTTTAAGCTGGGGGCTAGCAAATTTGCTCAAATTAATAATGCAAGTGTGATTTAAAGTGAATTAAAAAAAAAGACATTTGATACAGGTTACAGTTTTTTTGGAACAACACACAAGAAAAAACATTGCGCTGTACTGAGAAGAGTCCCATGGGTTACTCAAGTGGTTCTTAGGTGCTACCTGGTGCCTGCTGGGACCACGTTGGTGACATCTGATCTACAGTATCTCACAAAAGTATACAACCCGCACATTTCTACATATATTTAATTGAATCTTTTCATGGAACTGAAGAAATGACATCTCATTTCATAGTCAGTGTACAGCTTATTGTCAGGTTTTGAGGTGTGGTTGTGGATCCACAGACAGAGAAGCAGGGCAAGGAGGCAGACGTGACGTAAAATGGAAATTTAATTAAGCCAAAACAAAAACAAACTCCAAAACGTAAGCAAAGAAAGATATAGGGGAAACAAGGCGAAAAAAAAACGAAAAAAAATAATAATAATAAAAAAACGGCAGCATAACGGGATGAAAACAACAATTAATCACCACAAACCGACCGAACACAGGAGACTAAATACACACACTAATTGACACGAGACACAGCTGGGCAAGAAACAAGTGGCAGAGGGCGCTGATTGGTTGACACATGAGGAACGGCAGGCAAACAAACACAGGTGGACATGGCAATGCGTAACAAGACTAGGGGGACACACAAGGACAACAACGCAAAACACAGATCATGACTAAACTTAAAGAAACATGAGGACAAAATCATGACTCGGGTCATGCATGGGTAATGTTTGGGTCTTGACTCATGACTGGGTCACACCAGGGTTAAGTTTGGGTCATGACCGAGAGGTCAAGTGTCTGTGTTGTACTGATGAAATAAGTGTTTTGAACTGATGTAACCGGCATCGAGTTTCAACTGGTTTTAGGCTATATGATGCCATGTGATGTCAGGAAATATGTGATGTCAAGAATCCTTAATCTCTTTACTGGGTAAACAGCCAATCAGATAATTCCATGTCAGTACTGGTACCCACATGTCTAGCTACAACCAATGAGATCGATTCACGGTCTATTTAAGCCAAACTGAGAAGTGTGTGTTTGTCGGACTATTACCTACTGTTCCTCTGTGCATCTCTGCAGCCCAAGGGGGCTTGGCGTCTCGTGATTCTCGATGCATTCTCGTTGTTTTTTGTTTAGTCAAGTTGTGTGAAAAAAGAGTTAAAATCTTATTTGTGTCTGTGCTTTTGAGATCCAACCCCAGCACATGACATAAACTAAACCAAAATTAAACCTAAGTCATGACAAATGTCACACAATCAACCCAAACCCAACCCAAACCATGACACTTATATAGCAGTGTAAATTTATTGTTCACTCAAAATAATAGTCATCAATAGCTAAACTCATGGCAACAAAGTGAGTACACCCTAAAGTGAAAATTCCCAGTGTCAATCTTTTGAGGGAACAAATTTGTTTTGTTAGCTGTACACTTACTCCTTTTCATTGTCTCAAAGTGTCATTTCTTCAGTGCTGTCCCATGAAAAGTGCTGTCTCAATTTCTGCAGAAATGTGGTTGGGATATAGTATTGTATTGTAGATTTGTGTAATTATCAATTGGAATAAATCAGCATCGTGAGCTTTAAGACTGCACCCCATCCACCAAGGAATATGAATTTACTTTGCCTCGTTAATATCATAAATAGTCATAATTCAGGAGGATTTTTTTTTTTCCCATCCAATTTTGTACTTTGGTGCATGTTAGCGTTTGCCAGCCATTTCCTTTAGTGTGCCATCAGTCTGTTATAGCGTATGTTTGGCAGTCTGTTGGCCTGTCTGTACTCAGTGTGCTCGGCCATCTGCTAGGCCGTCTCAACCTGTGTGTGCTAAACCCATCAAGAGCCACTTGTCCTCAGCCCTGATCTCATCTTTTCCCACTTCTCACTCAGATTCAAGCCTTCAACGTACAGTCGGACAAGTTTGCGTCGGCCAGCGACTGCGCCACTTTCCTGACGCCGGCCATCCTCATGGGCTTGGTGACGTCTCTGATCCTGCTGCTGGTCCTGGCCTACGCCCTGCACATGGTGGTCCACCTCAAGCACATCGACCGCTATGAGGAGCACAAGGCAACCGTCTACTTCCCCCGGAGTCCGGAGGCTGAACTGCCGGACAAGAACAGCCTGTGAGGAGAAGAGGACAAGGGGGCAGAGAAAGGAAAAGCAAGACTGCGTCAGAAAGCAAGTCACGGAAAAAAAGTATCCTCCACAGAGTATTTCTTCAACAAAATGCCTGTTCACATGAAAACCTTGTAAATCACTTGTAAGTACATGCAGGATACTCTTTCCTCGTTGACTTGTATCCTGGCATCCGTTGTCTGGATGCTCAAGCTTCTCCTGGGCCTCCAGTTCATGATCCAAATGTCAAAAGGTCAAGGACAGTCCTGGGGCCCCGAGGGGGCAACAAGCGGCCTTTACCCCAGCCAGCCATGCTGTCACTGATACAGCTGACATCAGATGCTCTCGATCAAATGTAAGTAGTACATGGGTCACCCACAAGTGTCACGTTCCAAGCTTCATCAGCGCTCATCGTCTTTCCAGCTTTCTCTAAGCTATCCTTTTGTCCTACTGCTGCAACAACTATATGCTTCAAACAGCCAGTTTTCGCACTGGGATAGTCTTGTTAGCTGCATGCCATAAAGAGCTGGTCAATCTGAGCTAGCGCAGTGTTTCATGCTAATCAGAAAGTGTTGCATGAAGTGCAGTTTTAAAATAAGCGAGTGAGGCGCAACGCAAAAGGAGCTTGAAAAGCTTCCGAGCCCGAAAAAATGGGAAAGCAAGGAAACTCGTGGTCTAGCATCTGGCTGGAGCTAACGGCCCCTGCAGAGTCTTCGATGTCTCTCACACCGTCCCTAAACAAGACTGCTGCTTGGGATTTTAACTGTGAAATGGCCTTTTACGGACCAGATGGACGAAGATGAGGGTGGGAGGGGTTCTACACACGAGCACAACATTGGTTAGTAGCAAAAGCACTAACCAGAAGACTTAAAAAAAAAAAAAAAAAAACTATCGGAAGGACAATGATGCAAAAGACTGAGGACGACGCAGGAGTGCATCTCTCCGATGAAATGGCTCTGTGAGAGTCGAGATTTTGGACAAACGCGAGGCAATGGATCCTCCAGCCAAGACGCTGGGTGTGACTGCCAAAGTGAAGCTTCAAATGTGTTGCCATAAAGTATGGTGAGTGAAATATTGTGAAAAAGAGCTAACCATTTCAGCTATGTACAAAACAAATACATGTACAGAAGTGTCCGTCTGCGGAGGTCATTTTGTTTTCTTTTCATTTTGTCTTTTTTTTTTATATATATATATACGATGTAATCATGAAAAAACTGTTACTGGTACAGGACAACAATGCTCATACTCATAAACAATCGGGATCTCTTTACAACTGCTGTTTACTTCAAATATGAGAAACATAATTACAAGACATTGTGCAACAGGATGAGGTTAGTGATATGATTAACAAATGTCTATTTGCTTTAAGGTGGGGTCTGATGAAGTCAATCTAACTGTAAATCCAAATTCCTGTCAACACTATGGTAGGCTGTCCAGCAACTGGGATTTAATGCCATTATTACGCCAGAAGCAACACTAGCAGCAGTAACAGCATCAGTAAGTCATTACCACTGATTAAAAAAATAAATAAATAAAATAAAGAGTCCGCATGACAATAAGTAGATATCTTAACATTTGATATGGCAGTTCTGTCAATCTGTAGCAGTGTCAAATGTGTTCTTTGGTCATAAGTGTATCCTACAAAGAATGAAATGGGTGCGGGTAGTTTGTCCAAGGACCAACTGATTGAACAATAAATGATATTTAAAGGAGAATGTGTGCTGTGTTGATATGTGGATGTGCACTACTAGTATTAAGATTCACTCATTTACATATGTTATATGTTTATAGCAGACGGCACGGTGTGCGAGTGGTTAGCATGTCCACCTCTCAGTTCTGAGGACTTGGGTTCGAGTCCAGGCTCCGGCCTTCCTGGGTGGAGTTTGCATGTTCTCCCTGTGCCTGTGTGGGTCCTCTTTGGGTACTCTGGTCTCCTCCCACATTCCAAAGACATGCATGGCAGGTTGATTGGGCGCTCCGAATTGTCCCTAGGTGTGCTTGTGAGTGTGGATGGTTGTTCGTTTCTGTGTGCCCTGCGATTGGCTGGCAACCAGTCCAGGGTGTACCCCGCCTACTGCCCAGAGCCAGCTGAGATAGGCTCCAGCACCCCCGTGACCCTTGTGAGAAATAAGCGGTCAAGAAAATGGATGGATGGATGGATGGATTTGACTAACCCAAATGAAAAACTGAAATGTAATGTCATAGCATAACCAGTAGAGGTCAGAATAGTGTTTCCTGTCTCTGATTCTCATACAGTATTTTGAGACGGATTCTCATATTTTGAGATTCCGCGTACCATATGTGAATAAGTTGCAATTGGTCATGGGATATTTAACTCATAAATAACATTCAAATTCATTTTGAATAAGCAACCGTCTGATGACAGAATGGTGTGATGTTACATTACATCCTCTAGATGTCAGTATTTTATTGCCTACTAGTCTTCTGGCTATGCCAGGACTAAAGTGTGCACAATATTTTGACTTGATTTGTAACAGGATTGTTAAAAAGATTCAACAAGAAATGCAAGTCAACAAAAATAACAGGAAGACTACAAATGATTCATCAGTACTTCTTGCACCTGTGACAGATTCTTCATGACGACCTCAAAACATCAATTAGTGAGTCATGTGTTGTGTTTCATGTTAATCTCTCCCAGTGCAGAACTCCTGCATGGGGATGTTTGGGGCACCCAAAGCTGCCAAGTGTGGACTTTGTGGCCTGAGCAGAGACAGATAGGCTCGCCTGCTTTATATGTAAAGCTGCCAGTCAGAAAGTAGAGGCCTGCTGGGTTCTCCACACAACTCCTTTGTTGAAGCCAAGCTGGGATGGGGAGGCGCTAAATAAGCTGCTTTGCATTGTGGGCGTCAAGAGACCAGGGTTCGTCGGGTTCAACCTTCGCAGCAATCTCATCTTTTTCATTTTATTACACATCGATGTAAAGAAAAGAAAAAAAACATCTTCCTCTTGTCCAAGATAACATCACTCACACTGACTGCAGTAATTCCGCCAATCACTGTTGTGCCCCAGTGGCACTCTTTCATATTCTGTTGAGACTTGGTGAGTCAACTTTTAATTGGACCTTGCAGTCAAGACAATCACAGACTCAGGATTTCCGATCTCCTATCAGCATAGCCAGCATGGAGGTCCTAATTTTAGCCCTTAGGCATGTTATTATTGCAAATTTGGTGCTCATCAACAAGCCGGTGGGCCAACGGCGAATATAAATTCAGTAGATGGATCATCATCGCGTTCCACATATGCTGCTCCACACCCAGAATGCAATTTTTTTTTTTTGTAGAATAAAGTTCAGAATGAAACACTTCACAAATTCCTCTTCTGACCTAATCAGATGGAAGTGGAAGGCAGGAAAGAAAGTTAAGCAAAAATAATGAGGGGAAAGCAAAGGTTTATTACGGGAAGGTGTTGAATATGAAATAGAATTGGAAATCATTTGTGGAGAATAGGCAGTGCTTTTGAACACAAAAATAATACAGAGCGTTAATATAGTGTCTGCTTGTTATTGCTTCTCATAATGACAACACACCTCTCCTGTGAAGTAGTAGTTTCTTTTAGCCAATTGGAGCTCCTATTAGTTTTTCATTTTCATATAATTAGTTTGAAGATGGAGGATTTAGTTTTGCTTATGTTGTGTTGCCTTATGAAGTTGTCTTTTTTAAGATTAACACAATGTGATGTTGCACATCAAATCCACAGATCAGAGCATCAGCATTACATGCAAGTTTATGCAACAATCAAAACAAAAACAACACGAAAAAAACAAAACAAAACAAAAAAACTTGCAGTCAACTCACCATTCAAACAAACTTTCAAGTTTATCATAAAAAGTTTCACTCAAATACAACATGCATTCAGTTTTCTTATTAACAATGGGCAGCATATTCGCATATGATTTAAGCTTGATATGAAAAACAAACAAACAAACAAACAAACAAAAACAAACAAACACAAAACAAAACAAGGAGACGTAGAAAAGAATGACTAAATTTAACCTTGTGTATATGGAATTTACCCAAAAGCAATATAAGATTTAGCTACCACATGGGTAAGCACAATTTTTTTTTTTTTTTTTTTTCAAAACCAGATATTATTATCTCTGGGCTCAATCATTACACAATGACTGTTATCACAAAAAATAATTAGATGAAACAGAACGTTGGCTAAATAAATGGTTAATTGTTTCAGGTTCATTGTTGCAAAACAAACAATTCACATCAATATCTCCCAAATTTGAGATTGTGACATTATAAGGATAAATATCGTGCAAAATTTTGAAATGAGTTTCTATTCGCAACACACAATTAAAGGCTTTATTTTTTTGTGTGCTGGTGACTGTTGTATGGTGAGCATTTCTTATATCATATCCTGTATAGACAGGAAAGCAGGTAAACAGGAAGTATCACTCGTCCTAATTGGCACATCACCCCTTGGAGGCTCTCCTTGTAGGTCTTTTTTTTTGTTTTTTTTTAATGTAAATATTCGAGTAATGCAGCGGGCTGGTTAGCTTTGATTATACTACATTTTATGGAAGATGACCTCCGCAAAAATGTCTTCTTTCTACATTCCAGTAGCTGGCGGTGTTTTGAAGTTTTGCACTTAAATCCTAACAAAATAGCGACATCTGGTGGACACTGCAATCAGTGCATCCGTTCTGGCAAACAACTCAAGTTTATTTATACAGTATAGCAGAAATGCTCCGTACTGTTGAAATCTTTTTCCTGTCCGCAAAATTACAACACTGTTGTATGACTAATATTTTTGCATAGTAATAAAATACAGTATAAATGTGTTAATTGATTAGCCCCTTGGGAAGCAAGACATTACATTATATGTGGCATGAGGACAGCATTTTGACTAATGCTGAAAGAAGTGTCCCAGCCTCTACTACTATACACTTCTATTAAAGTTCAGGTAGGTGCAGGTATGATGAAGTCAAATGTGATACCATATTACTAATTGAAATGCCTTAAAATATTACATTTAAATCAATAATACTAGTTCATAATTTACTCATGGAGGCCCGTTGAAGGTGCCAACTGTATTCCACATTGTTATAGGAAGACTTGTATTTATTCTTGGGTGAAATTGACATCCTGTGGGATTTGACTATGTTTATTATCAAGCTAGTCAGCCTGCACGTGTCCACTGCTGTATCACATCTGTTTGCAAACCAACGTGGTGAAAAGTTCTACGTAGGCATATGTTACCTTTCACCTGATGTCTTACGTGGATACTGTATGTCCCTTTACATGTACGTTGCCAAAAACCCTCGTATCAGAAACTTTGATGAGCAGCAACAGATGCAGTTACATTCTTCTAAATAATTTAAGTATATATGTTCATTTTATACTCTTAGATTGTTTACTTTTCTTTAGAGATTTAAATGTTAATTTGATTTTTAGAGTGCATTTTTTGGCATTCCAATATGTGAGGAAATATGTTGTTAACGCAAATATATGTTGTCTGAGCAAGATTTTATGACTTGATTTAAAACTTGCTTGAACCATGACATGACATAAACATAGCTTTGTAATTTGGTGATGACTCCACTGGACTTCCCTGATTTTTTTTTTTTTTTCTTCACGGTAAATTTGAGCCTTGCTTGAGACTTCAAGGTAGCGATTTGAGACTCTCACCTCTGGCATCCTGTCATCACTGTACATATTGACAGCCATGATGGAGGATCATTTTCCCCCCCAAAAGATTCAATTAACCTTCGTTGTCAATAAACTACTCGCAGCCACGGACATCCTTGGTGTTTGGCCAAGATCAGAGTTCAAATGCTTCGTTCAAGGACATGATCCATCCGGGAGCAAAGCCCAATAAATGTTCCCCTGATGGATTTCATAAGCAAGTGACATCAAGGAAACTATTGACACCAGAATGACCAGTAATCTCTCTCCAATAACTTTGATAAATAAAACAACACGTCTAAAAATTATTTCGTTATATAAATTGATTTTCTAAAATGGTTTGACATGAATGAATGAATGAATGAATGAATGAATGAATGAATGAATGAATGAATGAATGAATGAAAAGTTGTGTATGCACGCCAATGTATCAGCATATCAAGTTCTATCAGGGTGCCGTTTCCCTGTGGATCTTTTGTTTCATCCAAGTTGACCTTGATGCTAATGTGCAGCTGGGAAAAACCGAAGAGCACAACAGAAGTCAAAGTGGGAGCAAACAAAGGAGGAATGTTATAGACATGCTGTTCTTACATAAATGCACTGGCCACTTCAT
The DNA here is from genome assembly GCF_051991245.1 of Festucalex cinctus. Taxonomy (NCBI): domain Eukaryota; kingdom Metazoa; phylum Chordata; class Actinopteri; order Syngnathiformes; family Syngnathidae; genus Festucalex; species Festucalex cinctus. The sequence goes on along the minus strand of NC_135412.1, from coordinate 19,789,949 downwards.
TGGGATCCAATGAAAGAACTACCAACAAATGTCACCTGTCGTAAGATATTGAATTGAGTTTTTCAAGATACAAGCAAGCTTTTGGATGATTTTTTATTTTTTTTTTGACTTGAGAACAGAATGAGTGCTGTATGGTTGTAGTGAATGCAATGCAAACTTACATCACAATAAGCAACAGTTTGGGCAATTATTATTATTATTTAAAGAATTTTACTATCAAACTAAACACACGACAAAGAGAATTTCACTTGTATTTGAACAAGCTTTTCTTTATATAAATCAGTTTAGTTTAATGCCACAAAACTGTGCAAAACCGCATAGGTGGGCTGGCAAATCCCATCAGTGTCACAGTGTTAAAAATCTTAAGGCAACAGCTAATAAAGTATATTATAGAGTGCTAGTTTTCTTATAAAAAAACTTTATCTTTAGGGTCTTTTCCACCGCCAGAACTTTTGGGGAACATTTCAGTTTATCTTGGTAAAATTCAGTTTGAGCGTTTTCCCCCCTTTCCAACAATTTCCAGAGTAATTACATTCCCCAGGATGCAGCCAAGTACTATCTCAGGATTCGGGTCTTGCTGAGCCAGACTGGAACTTTGAGGGGGTGTGCTGCAATGACCAAGGCTGATTGGTTGGTCAAATTTGGGGGGTGTTTTTACATCGGCTGGGCTCATCAAACTCATTTGAATTAATTACCAAGAACTCTAAGACGCTGTGGAAACACAAATTATAAATTCCCTGCTGAACTTTTACAACCAAGAACTCCCTTTACCCAGAACTCCAAGATCCTGGGCTTGTTGGTGGAAAAGCAGCTAATATCAGTCTGGAACGGATTAAGGGTATTTATATTCATTTCAATAGGGAAGGATGATTTCAAATTCAAATTGTGTCATGGGGAAAATGTGAACCCTTAACGGACAAGAGGCATTTTGAGAGAAATGCAAGGAGACAATTTGAATACAGAACAATCCATTTCCCCCCCCCAAGTGCAGTCATATGTATAAACAGACAAACATCTTCCGCTTTTATGAAACTGGTGTCCTCCAAACATGACCTTATTTGTCTTCACACTCAAACAGTTACAGTAATATAATGTTATAATTAACGGAATAAAATACATTTTATAAGTGCAACAAAAATGTTTGTAACAGTATTTTGAGCCATGAGCATGGTCAAAAAAATGAATTAAATCCATATCTCAAGGTGTCCTGAGGTTACAACAATTCAAAAGGAGATTATGATGTCGTGAAGTTTATCATATTGTGCAATAGAGTGTAACATCAATCTGAGCTCCACCTACTACGTGGGCAAAAAATGTTAATCCATCACCCTGATAAGCCGTGCTCCCCGTGGGCACCAAAGTGCAGATATACAGTAAATTATTGGGTGCTGCCGATCCCTTCCCAGAGCATTGGTGGAATATTTGCAGCTCCAAGAGAAATGTGAGCTGTCACATGGGACGTGTCGCCTGAAGGCCTCTCATCATCTTTCACCTGACATATGCTCACACATTGCCAGTGCCACGTCGCTCCAAAGGGGCACTTGGATGCCACAGAAATGTCACGTCATCAAACATCTAGCAAGAAGCTGGACAAAGCCAAACACCCACTTCCCACAACCCCTTCCTTTTGTGTGCCCCCCCCATCAGCACTTTGCCAGTAATCTGCTTCAGTGAACTGGCCATATAGTGCGTGACTTGATGTGACGTGAAAGCTAAAGGACATCTATTAAAGCCCTGTAATAAAGCTAGTGTGTGTGCGCGTGTGGGTGTGTTTATGGGGTGGGGTGTGTGCTTGGGTCAGAAGTATGGCGTAATTCAACAGCAGCATCCTCTGTAGCCAATCCTCAGATGCCGAGAGACAGAGATCGAGGGAGAGGGAGCGACAAGGAGAGAGAGCGTTTTTTTCCGTTACCACCTGAACCTCCGCTCCTCTTCCTCTCCTGCGTTGCTGAGATCTGCCAGTAAGGCGAAGGTAGCGGTGGACTTTTCCAAGCGGAGAAGTCAAGCTCGACTTTCACATCCGAGTCGTGTGACAGAACTGGCGCCGCACTTTCGACAATTACGTCACGCAGCATTTGCGAGTCGTTACACACGCTGTCCACCATGCATCCATCAGCTAGGCAGCTTGGCTGATTTTTCGTTGTTTTTTTCTTCCTTTTTTCTTTTTCTTTCATGATTAATTCTCTGGAGTGGGATACTTACCCACAGTGGCTGCGTAAATCCAACAAGCACTGTGCGTCGGAGACGACCAAAATGCAGGCGCGGAGTGCATGCTTTTTATTACTTTGCTCAACTCTGAGTATAACTGAGGTTGGAGGCTCCCACCAAAGCATCCCTCCATCAGTGTGAGTAAATTCCTTCCAAGTAACATTTTTTTTTAACTGTGAGAAAGTTGACGATTTGTATCCATTCTCATTGTGACGCTTTTGTCATCGTTGATACTCATATTTGCTAAGTAATTCAAATGATTCAATTGTAAAAATGGTGCCTGCGTTAGTTTATAATCACATTTTTCAACCTGCAGAGTGAAGCTCTGGGCTTCAGCGTTTGGTGGGGAGATGAAGTCAATCTCTGCAAAGTACTCAGGCTCCCAGCTGCTGCAGAAGGTTAGTTGACTTCATCTGCACTTAATTGAATTCACACTCATCATTATTGTAGGTTTACCTGCACAATAACCTAATTTGGTTGCCTCATTTGTAGCTACATGAGTGGGCTTAATGAGAAGTATGCATCCCTCAGTACTGTTTCAAACTGCAATACACTGTTTCAAGTATGCCTGGGGCATGTACTTTTAGTCACTTAAGTGAATTCAATGTGGGACCAGAAAACGATTTCATAGCATATTCCGAAAATTAATTTCAAATTTTAAATGATTATGCTGTGTTCAGGTGCTCACTCTTAAAATTTTCTATATATGTACATGAACCCTATTGCAATAGTTTTACAGTAGTGTGCTGTAATTTGGAGAATTTTTGGTGTTATGTGAATTGTGAATACACTAAACTACACAGTAAGTGAGTGAATAGGTTGATAAAGTGTATTAGTTGCTGCAGGATGTGTCATATTTTGGAGTACGTTGTTCAGATGTTCCGGAGGTTAGTGCTTGTGCTTTCACTGATGCAGTCAGATTTAAGGTTTATCCACCCTCAGAAGAAAAATAAAAGTTGTACCTTGGCATGGTGGCTTGCTTCTAGGTTTCGTTAAATGTTCTTTATGTATCCGTGACGCTTGACTTTCACAGCCAGCTGACTTTTGCGCTCGCTCAACTCCTATATATGACACAAGAATGCATGTTATCATTTGCACCCTGCAACTTAAAACCAATACATCAACTCTATAGAACAAAGCTCTTACCATGTGTAGTCATTGAAAAGAAGAATTAAAACTGTTGAAAGCATACAGGTGGATAGAAGTATGTGTCAGTGTTAGTTCAACTCCACTGGGGCTTGTTGCTGTGATGCATGTGTGTGAACACGACCACACACTACATATTCACATGCACAATCACACGTGTGCACTGTATATGCCTCAGGCGTAGATTTCATCATCCGCTGATAAGCCTGAGTCAGGGTGTTATCTTTTTGACGGGATAAAAACTCTTCCCCCTATTCAGCTTTTGCCGCCTCCAAAGAGGTGATAACCCTCCTCACGGAGTGACGACCTCCTTAGAAAATGCAAATGAGGGCCACAGGGTTAACTGAGCGAAGAAGAGACTGAAGACCTTGTTGCTTGGAAATTTTATCTTGTTTCACCTTATTGCGTAGGCATTGAGTGATGCTCACCTTTTCCGCTGAATGGCGAGCCTTGTCTGATATGCGCATTGTGTTGAATTGCTTTGACACCACGTAATGCGTCAAATGATGAAGAGCAACAACAGATCCCCTGAAGACTTATAGACGTGTGGACAAAATTGTTGGTCCCCTTCTGTTAAAGGAACAGCCACAACAGTGACCCAAATAACTTGAAAGTGATGAGATGGGAATTTGGCAAAATGTTCTAATGACAGATGAGACAAAACTGGAGTTTATTTTGGCAGGTCACATCTGCTTTTTGTTTACAGGCTAAAAAAGAAAGTACAGTGCTATATTTTAAAACAACAAATAAAAGAACACTTCTTTGAAACATGGAGAAGGTTTGGTTATGATCTGGGGCTGCTTTGCTTCATGTATCACAAGAATATACGTTGTGTACAAGAGGTAGGAATCTCGAGTCACATGACTTGGACTTGAGTCGACTTAAGTCACTAATTTTGCTTGACTTGACAAGTCATTTTGTTTACATTTGAAAATAAATTTTTTTATGTTTTTGAAAGAAAAGTTAATATTTTTTGTGACCAATCACCAAGATGAATGCTTTTGGATTCAAAGATGATCATTTTGATGAAACTGAGAAAAAGTTGATAGTAACTAACCCTGTGTTGGCCAAGTTCGGTCGTCAACAGCCTCAACCTCAGCCTGTTTTTCATGTCTCCCTCCTTCAGCGCAGCTGAATCTAATGATCAGCTCATCAGCAAGTTTGCAGAAGCCTGATAACAATCCTGATCATGAATTGTGTGTGTTAGAGAAGAGGAACATGGAAAACAGGCTGGATTGAGGCTCTCGAGGACCCTACTTGTCCAATACTGAACTAACCTCACAAGCCAGATTCATAATTGTGATTCACGCGCACATTACCAATCTGGGACTTCACTCGGCAGATCCGTTCGGGAAAGGAGGGACTTGCTGTACAATACTTCGAGCTGATTGGACGATGCAGCATCTTGGCACGTTTGTTTTGACCAATCAAGGCAACAGATGAAAATCTTGTTTTCCGTCTCGTCTTTGAGGGGAAAGCATGAACATCATTACCAGATAAAAATACACGAAGCGCCTCTTGCTGTTCGAATTCAACAAGGAAACAGTGAGTCATTTTTCTGTTAGGTTTGTTTGTCCCCCCACCCCCTCGCCATCGGCACTTATTGCTTTCGGCCCCGCCCTAAACAACTCCTGATTGGTCCGACTTAAAAAAGGTCGGCTGCAAACGTATCAGCGGTACAAGATGTATTCTCCAGAGTTTGTGAACTTACAAATACAGCGGGAATTCATCTTGCTGGCATGGTAACATGCAAGGTTTGAAATTCAAAGAGGAGACATAGCGTCAGTTGAAGGTAAGCTCACTGTATGAATTAAGCTAGCTAGCTTAGCTTGACAGTTGAGCCCACCAATAGCTGGTCAAATATTACCTAAACTTGATGTCGGTTATCTGTTTAATAGAGAAGACAGCACTAGACATCATGATGATCGTCGTCATCATCATCTTGAAACAATAGCAAAAAAGGCAATTGGTATTGAAGCATTAAACATCTATACATAGACTACACTTTCCGAACTTTCCTTGTCATGAGTGTGTTCCCCATAATTGATGTGTCAGGGCCCCGCAAACTCGTCAACTCCCCAACCCCGCCCCCCGAAAGCTCGGTAGTGTTCATTCGGTAGTTTTACCGATTCAACATGTTATCATCATTGCGCTCTCTCTTGTGTGCGTGTGTGTGAGTGCATGCGTGTGCGTGTGTGTGGGGGTGTGCGCACACCTATGCGTGCGTGCATGTGAGTTTGCGCTCATTAATTCACCTGAAACCTGTTAAAAATCCCATACCCTTCACCATAACTGAATACTTCAGAGTCCCGCCAGAGTTGTGAAGTTGTCAGGAGACCAGAAGAAGGATCAAAGAAAAGAACGGTGAAACAGGAGTAGCAATGTTTATCAACTTGACTGAACATCATAATATGGCAAGTTACATTCTCTTTTCCAAAAGAGACCTGACAGAGATTAGAAAATGCATTCAGTCAACTTTCATATCACATAAGAGTCCTGTGCAAGCCAGTTGCAATTTGTAGTACATATTTTGATGCAGCTAAAACAGCACTGGATCCTGAAACCTCCATCTCGCCTTTCACCCTCTGTCCTTATTTGTCCTCCCTCTCCAGTTGCTGAATCTATCTCACAGCTCTCATTTCAAGGTTATATCAATAAGGGAATATATGTGTGTGTGTGTTTCTGTACACGAAAACCCTGATCAATAACGCTTTCTTTTTTTTTTTTACACTGCATACAGTGCGTCACAGTCAAACGGCAGCTTACAGACTTCTGAAACATTAAACATCACCCCCTGATTGTCACAATGAACTCTGTGTATTTTCTCCTCTTCACTGCTATTCTGCTGAATTCCTTAATTTCATGTATCATTGAACAAGTTGTCTCTAGTCTCGTGTGCGTGTGTGTGTGTGTGTTATATGGTGGCTGTACTTGTTTTCAGCTCACTGACATTACAGCTTCGTCGAATCACAATATGGGACATTTTTCCACTGTGCAATAATTTCAAGCCCCCTAGTGATGAAAGGTACATTTCAAATTACCACACTAGAAACTCCAAAGCTCTTTAATGGCCGAGGGATTTTGTTGGCTTAGCACATTAGATGTGGACAAAACTATTGGTACACGCCCTTGTACTGTCTAGGGTGGCTGTGGTTTTGGCCTATAGAGAATTTTTAATATGTATTGCTGGTGTCAAGCGGACTTTTTGTGCTTCCAAAGTAGTCACTTTTTTTTGTTTTTGTTCAAACATTAACATTGCATCTTCAAAGAGCACAAGCCATTTTTAATACAGTGGTACCTCTACTTACAAAATTAATTGGTTCTGGAAGAAAGTTCTTAAGTAGAAAATTTTGTAAGTAGAGACGCATTTTCTATGTAAATGGCCTAATCTGTTCCAAGCCTCCCAAAATTCAGACATAAATGTTTTATAAAGCATATAAATGCATCAAAACATGTAACAAATACATGCTACAATTAGATTATTGCACAATAAATGAGAGTTGTGCATAATGTAAAAAACAAAAAATAGAGTAAAGAATAAAAATGATGGCCATTTACCTTTTTAACTGCTGTGCTCATTGTTTTTTTTGCCCTCTTTGGTCCATGTTCTCTCTCGGAAGTGTTTTTTTTGCCTGGTGTTTTGTAAAGAACTGATCCAAGGATGTTTTTTTTTTTTTTTTTTTAAACAATCCTTCGAAAATGTCCAAGACAAACATCATCATAGTGAACGATCGCCCAACTGGTGAACACTTTTTCTGGGTGATTCTTTCCGAAACTTGATGGAAACCTCAGGTACGGCGAGGCACCTTTTTCCTAAAAAGGCCCGTCTCGTCGCAATTAAAAACTTACTCTGCAACGTAGACTTTATCAATCACCAATTATATGAATTTTTGCACAAATGTGTCGGCCGTTAGTGAATTCATTTACGTAGAACTATCTGAACACCTCACCTCTGAATGACGAGGACGCTACATAGATGCATCTATTATCTATTTTACCCACATAGATACATGTGGTATGCTAAGGTAATAGCCAATGGCAGAGCAGCTATAAGTATGTTGCGTTCAGGAAACTCTGGGAGCTGCTAGCAGCAGCCCATACTTTATTTTTACCTTTCGTATCCTGAAACTTCTTTCAAAACAACAGGCAATATTTTCCTGTTGAGGAGTTTCGTAACTTGAAAATTTCCTATGAAGGGACGTTCGTAAGTAGAGGTACCACTGTAATTAAAAATGGTCAAGAAAATTTAAACATCTTTCATTGAAAAATTTGAGCTTCCTGAAAGATTTAGTCTGACCATTCCTTTGGTCAGTTCACGCTTTTCCTTCACAGTGTCCTCAACGATTGTTCCTGTTGATTTTAATGGCCTTAATACGTACGTGAGAGTCTGCATATCGACATAAAGCATGCTCAACCCGTGATCATCACAGCGCTTTTCTCACACACTCAAGGGAGCATTCGGGAGTAAAAGACAAGGGGGCAATGCGAAGGTGTAATGATGTGTGACAAGCTGCTTTGCAGGAATCCATTTTCCTGAATGCTAAAGAAAGAGAATGTGTGCGTGTGTGTGTGTGTGTAGCCTACAGTTTGCCGCAAATGCACAGTTTCTATTAGCCTTCTTTTTTTTTTTTTGCCGTTCGGCTTCATGTTGTGATCGAATGACATATCTGCTGACAAAATTGCCAAAGAAAGTCGCTCCTTTCCAGAAGCAAAGTTGTACAGTCACGTAAGAAATTAAAAGCTTTCAAGGCTTATGTATGTCAGTAACATTGAGGAATCCATCCATCCATCCATCCATCCATCCATCCATCCATCCATCCATCCATCTTCTTAACTGCTTACTCCTCACAAGGGTCGTGGGGGGTGTTGGAGCCTATCTCAGCTGGCTTTGGGCAGTAGGCGGGGGACACCCTGAACTGGTTGCCACTTGCCAACCAATTACAACAAACAACCATCCACACGCACAAGCACACCTAGGGACAATTCGGAGCGCCCAATTAACCTGCCATGCATGTCTTTGGAATGTGGGAGGAGACCGGAGTACCCGGAGAAGACCCGCGGGCACGGGGAGAACATGCAAACTCCATCCAGGAAGGCCAGAGCCAGTCGTGCTAACCACTCATCCCCACTGTGCCGTGTACAGTCACATAAGAATGTTAAAAGCTTTCAAGGCTTATGTATGTCAGTAATATTGAGGAATTCAACTAGCATTAAACACAAGTCGTTTGTTACTTTAGAGCAGTGGTTCTCAACCTTTTTTGAGGGACGTACCCCCTGTGAAATATTTTTTTTTTTGGCAGCCAAATAACCCCGGAATAAATGGTGCAAAGCATTTCTGGTTGAAATGTCATCATTGTCTTTTTTTTTTTTTTTTTATATATATATATATTTAAACTTTGGAACTCTGTATTTATTTATAGTCTCTCTTGAACTATTTGGACATACAAAGATATAACTTTAAAAAAAAGAAATAAATAAAATAATCTAATTATAAATCAAGATTTCTGCAGATAAATCAACATAAAGTGTTCACCTTTGGTATCATAGTAAAGTTCTGTTCTCAAAAAATACATAGCTGAATTTTAAAAAAGTTTTCAAGTAATTGACTGGTGATTATAGGCAGCGTATGACAAGTTTGGTTGAACCATTCTGGTATGGGAGAGATGCCGTTTTTTTAGGACACTGAAATAGAATCGCTTACTGAATATAAAATTCATTTTATGAACTTATATTTTTCTGTAATATTTACATACACTGTACTTTTTAAATCTATTTTAAAATCTCACGTACCCCCTGGAGAACCTTCACGTACCCCCATTTGAGAACTACTGCTTTAGAACATCCCCTTTCACCTCTTGTTTGTTTGTTTATTTCCACAGTGCAATCAAATACAGACAAAAACTATTGATAAGCAAACATTTCACTGTGAAAAATGGACTCCCTCTGAAGCTCAAAGCTTATAAACTGGGGTCCAACCTCAAATTGAGCGTGTTATTGTGGCAAATTCCCAAGTACGCTAGATGCTTTCACACGCATGAAACTCAAGATGCGCACGTTTTTAAGACCAAGCGCCGGTGCGCTGTCTGCGAAAATTGAGCCCCGCATCTCTCAGTGGGAGATGATGCCGAGTGCTTTGGCCACAACATGTCCCAATAAATAATGAGCTGTGGTAAAAGTTCTGTCGAAGTTACGAAGATAATGATCATTTTGCCGAGTATGGAAATGCACAGCCTTCCAGTGAGAGGTGTTTTTAAGGTTGTTTATATATTCTTTTAATGATCCAACGCTTCAGATGTTCACATGTGAAAAATACTGACTAATTGCTCTGTTTGTGTGAAAACAGCCTGATATTATGCGGTGAGCAGCAAAATGTATGAAAGACCTCTGTGTTATGTAGTGCATTTTTACGCCTCCATGGATATGAAGTATTTGATTACATGTTTTTTTATTGTTACCTTTTGCTCTTTGCCTTCTTTGGCGTGAGATGACTTAGTGTGCGCGTGGGATGTGTGATGGTGCCAATCTGCTGCCGAGGACGGGTGACGTTTGAGGCGTTCCGCTGTTACTCGATGTGTCAGTACAGGGGCGACAGCCGCAGATTAGATTTAGTTTTGGGGAAATTGACTATCCGTCAGGTTCCGTTCAGCGTGACTGATGATGAGGTGAGGTGAGGGTGTGTGTACTGATGGCTGGCCTCCACGGTCACATCCGCCAAAAAAATGATGCTTGAATGGTGCTTATTTGTGTGGGTCTGTGTATAAATGAGACACAAAGAACAAGGAGCACTGTCATGTGTAGAGTTAATTAGAAAGTCAGCAGGAAGGAGTGCAGCCTGTGCCATGATGCTTTCATGTTGGAGCAAGCCAGCTTTGCAACGCAGCCACCTACTCATAATGTAATTAGTGCTTTGTTGGTGAGAAAAGCCATCATGAATCAAACACTCTGCTGCAAGAGAGCTCAAGTGCAAGGGAGCAAGGCCTTTTGGCCACCAGATTAAAGTATTTAGATCACATGCGCTGACGCAGTGTTTGTGGGCTTAGAAAAATCAAATGTCTTTTGATGCCTTGTTCTGCTGTGTGCCTCTTTTCATTTATTACCAGCCTCTCTCACAGGGCTGATGTGAAGTGTTTGAATGTTGCGGCTAATTTGTGTTTGCGAGGAGGTGTTTTTTTTTTTTTTTTTTCCCCTCTCTTCTCATTCACATTTGAGAATTTTTACAAAACATGCAGTCTAATCCGATGTGAACACGAGTATTGAATATGCTCTGTCGCTCAGGAATCGGCAACTCAGGTGTGGCTCTGCCTCAGTTGGCCAGCAGATAAAAAGCATGTCACCGTGTAGCAGCGCAGGTCACCAGGCATCTTCATACAATCGTGCACATGCTCATGCATGCTAGTGTTAATTTCGTCAACAAAAACGTCACAAAAATAAATTCGTCATCACACATTTTTCACAGGACTAAAACTAGACTAGACTAAAACCCTCACTAATAAACAATAACTGGGACTAAATCAGTATGCATTTTCATCGACTAATGAGAGATGAGACGAAAATGTCATTCACTTAATAAAAATCTATGGACGTTTTAGTTCATGAACAAAAACAGGACCTGCTAATCGGTCACGTCTGTGACACTGTCCTGTAACACAGCACAAAAACGTGGGAAAGATGGAAAGTGAACTGCTGGTGAAAGGTTAAAAAAAAAGAAAAAAAAAGAAGTAAATTATAGTTACAATTTAACATTAATCCAATGGCTGTAACGTTCCAACAATAATGTTAATGCAACCGCTAACTAATGCTGGCTAACTTATTAGCTCATTGCATGGAGCAATAGTAGCCACTGTAATTGTGTGTGAAGTTGTTTTTTATCAAAAAGATTAGAACATTTTATGTGAAATATTTCCGAAAAGGTTCAATATAATCTGCTGACAAAAAAATATTTACAGGGGTCAAAATGATTGTCCTGCCTAAAACGAGACTAAAACATTGACAGTTTTTGTTGACTAAAACTAGATTAATAAAATGACATTTTCTTGGAATAAAATAAAGACTAAAATGCTAGTTTTATAAATGGACTAAATAAAAATGGGATGACTGATAGAAACTAACAAGTGTGACTGAAATTGGACTAAAACTGAGACTAAATTTAAAAATGGCAGATAAAATTAACACTAATGCACACACACACAAGCACTTTTGATCTATCACATGAAGTTTCCGTGATTATGACAGATAGCTCACTCCTACTGCTCCAGAACCACAGTAAACATTAGCCAGTGTTGTAAATGGGAGCGACTGGAAGTCCTAAATTTGTGCAGCTTTGTGTGAAGGACTGTCAATGACTTTCTGTTTCCCAGATCCATCATACTCAAGTTTTTTTAGGGAGTGTCCTGCAGGTAAAGATTGACCCTAGACATTCTCGTAAACATATTCAGGAATTGGGATGTTCAGACAAATGACATCTTTGCCAAGCTTAAGCAAAGAGTACGATGACTTTTAAAGGGTCATTGAAAGGTGTTTCAGAAAAGTTGCATTCAGCAGAGGAGAATAATGCAGCTACTGTATGCACTAACTAATTAAACTAACTAACTAACTAAAGCAGAAGAGGGAATCTCAAGCGGCTAAGATGTCTCAACTGGTCCATTCAGTTAAAGTATCAGGGCTTTACGTAAAAGGCAGCGCAGTGTGAGTGTGTGACATATCTTTTGCATGGAGGCAGACATTGGTCGTTTGGCAGACAAGTATAGCATGAGATGCCCACTCTTCACATTTTTATGAATGAAATATGTCGGACATTCACCATACATGTCCGCGTGGTTCAGAATTGGTCTGCCTGTGGCCTGATCAAATTCATCAAAATTGTGTTAGACCAGCTGCGCCAGTTTTTAGATGTGGTCCGAGCAGGTGTAAATTTAGACCGTCTTTCTGCCACCAAGCTCTTGTTCCGCTGGGTCCCTCTCCAAGGATACACCAAATGTTAAAAATCTTAAAATACAGTATTTTCACGATTATACGGTGCACCGCATTATAAGGCGCACCTTCAATGAATGACATATTTTAAAACTTTCTCCATATATAAGGTGCTACAGTAGAGGCTGGGGTTACATTATGCATCCATTAGATGGTGCTGCGCTAAAGGGAATGTCAACAAAACAGTCAGATAGGTCAGTCAAACTTTATTAATATTTATTAAACCAGCTTTCTGACAACTCCATTCATTCCCAAAATGAACAAACAGCTGTTTTATTATTTTCTCTGAGGCAAAGTAGTATTAGTATTAGCTAGTGATCCAAGATGGCGCGATCTTCTGCGCATGGGCGTCACCGATCGTGCAGGGTCACCGATAGCGTCTTGACAGCGATACTGTTGCTCAATATTGATCCATATATAAGGCGCACTGGATTATAAGGTGCATGGTCAGCTTTTGAAAAAAAATTGAAGGCTTTTTAGGTGCGCCTTATAGTCATGAAAATACGGTAATTACATGCATTCAGAACATAATAGGACTATCTGAAAGTCTCAAGAGAAAATGTAAAACTTTGCTCTGTCTCTGACCTTGATTGTGAGTGTTCAGCATCGCCAAATGATTTGACCACCTTTCAAAAGCTCTCCACTTTCCCTGCCTTCACTTTGTTTTAATAATGAATAGTATGCAGCTATGGCACTAAAGAATACATGGAAGGGGATCTCGGGACAAGACTGCACAGGTGCAGAGGCCTCAGTATACGCTAGTTGCGCTGACCCAGCACAATAATCATGCGCTGGCGTCACTCTCACGGGGAGGTCACGATATGCGTGCCAAGTCAATTGCTACGTCATCAACCACATCAACACAAACGCACTTATTTGGACTCTACTTCTGCACTGCGCCTCTTTCTCACATCACTCCTCAGCGGAGCTTCCGGATGAGTGACGCGACTGCCCCTCCTGCCGCCGACCTTCACCTGCACTTGCTCGCCTCTCACATCGACAAAAAGAAAAACATTTTGAACTTGCGGCGCAGGCAGCAGCAATGGGAGTGCACGTCATCAGAGCATGTGGGCTCTGTTTTGTAACAAAAACCTCTGAAGTTTATTTCAACATCCGCATCCTGCATTGCTTTTCTTGATTTGAGGTCTAATCTGGAGAGCTGCAGGTCCAGTGGATGTAAAAAGTGGACACGCCCCGTTCAAATTTGTGATATAAAACAATCTAAACCTTTTCCAACATAAATGTCATGTGCAACCTGTGCAACTCAATTGGAAAAAGAAAAAAACGAGAGGGGGAAGTAAAAATAAACTGTGATATTATGGTTGCAAAAGTGTGCACACCCTCTCACAACTGCAATGTGGCTGTGTTCAGAATTGACCAGTCACGTTCAAACTCTTTAAATTGGTGTCAGCATGCACCTGCCACAATTTAAAGTGGCTCTAATTACGATCAAATATATTTCAGATGTTCGAATAGGCCTTTCCTGGCATTTGCCTCCTATCCTATATGTATATGTATATATTAGTGTTGTTCCAATACCGTTTTTTGGCCCCCGATACCGATACCCAGCTTTGCAGTATCAGCCGATACCGATACCATACCGATACCTATGTTTTTTTTTCCGTCAACATGAAAAAGCTGTCCTGCCATTGGTTCAGAGTAGGGGTGTTAAAAAAAATCGATTCGGCAATATATCGCGATACTACATCGCGCAATTCTCGAATCGATTCAATAAGCGGCTGAATCGATTTTTAAACTTCTATTTTTAATGGAAAAATATTTAACAAAACGTCTTACTTCGCGTTAGGGTTCACACCTTAAGCATGGAAGAATGTTATATGAACGGAACATTAAGCCTTAATATTTTATTTTAATGCTGTTCAAACATGAAACAGATTACAACCTGTATAAGACTGACGTTTCAGATAAATAAATAATACATTTTCATACAAGTCTTACACTCTACAAGTTTACTGATTAGTATTTTCTAAATTTGAATGAAAAAAATCGCAACAAGCGACTTAAATTCGTATCGGGATTAATCGGCATCGAATCGAATCGTGACCTGTGAATCCTGATACGAACCGAATCGTCAGGTACTAGGAAATTCACACCCCTAGTTCAGAGCATTCAAGGACCAATAGGATATCTTAGATCGGCATGCTTTGAACATGTCACATATCAGTGAATGTCGTGCACGAGCAAGACATAAGATGCAAAGATCCAAAATCCTATATTAGAGTTGGAATGCATGGTATCGGCATGTTACTTGTGAGCACTCACCGATACCGATATCACTTTTAATGCAGTATCAGCGCCTCTGCCCATACCAGTGTCGGTATCGGAACAACTTTAGTATATATCTTTTTATTTGTTTCATGATCTCTTTAACGGGTCCACATCAATAGGAACGCAAAACCCTTATTCTTAAATTTACTGACAAAGGCATAATCCAAGTTTGGTATTGTTTAGCAACATCATCTGCGGTTGGTTTCACTGTAAGACAAATAGGTGTACTCTATACTTCATTACTCCAGTGGGAGATTTGAAGATGCTTGCCTGTAAGACTGACACAATGTAAAATGGCAGTGAAAGGCCGCAGACATTTCTTCTCCCAAAGAGAGTAATAAACTGTGAGACTGTAATATTGACTGGAAGAACATCTTATGAAAGAATTATTGAACTTTTAATGACAGCAAGATGAAGCGCTGACTGCTGATTGCTCCATTTGAGAGAAGAGGGTAAAGACTTGGACCAAACAACAGAAAGCAGGCACTCTTACGGCAACATTATTTTCCTTCTGATAACATTGCTTTTATGAGTATATTATGATCATCGACTGTTTTGGTCGGTTTTGTACCCTTACTTCATATAATATAGAGTAAGAACCAAAAACAGAATTATTTTCTCACAAGAATGCTGTAAAAGTGTTTTTTTTTTTTTTTTTAATTACTCGATTCATTCATTGCAAGAAAACAGATGCTGAATTGCTGATTATGACACGTACAGTATGTTGAAGAATCATGGATGAAAGGGGACAACATGTAGAATCAATTCTACATTCTCTGGAATAAATATGACTCACCTAATTATTAATCCTGTGGAATATTTATACAGTAATATTTACAAAGTGAAATCTGTGTTTGTAATGAACTTTCTCATGTTGTTTGCACGATATTAGTGAAACTATAGATATTTTTGGATTCAATTACTGATCAATTACTACTGTAATTTCTTGAGGCTGCGCTATAAAAAAAAAAAAAAAGATGGCCGAATGATCAATTGTTATAGCTACGATGTATCTACTAAAGAATGTGTCATTTCTCTCAAAATCAGTGGCTTACTCTTATGCATTTAAGTCTTTTATTGTGGACATATCTACTCTGTATACAGGATTTTGTTTCTTGCGTTTCTTTTCTCGCATACATAAAGTTGCCAAAGCCATCAGGAGTATACATGCGTGTAGATGAGGGGCCATTCTGATGGTACTGCATGTGAGGACATGGCAGCCATTAGAGAGAGCGGGAATTTGGCTTCCACTCTTACGGCCAATGGTGCATACCTAACAGACGCCGTGCACACTGGGAAACGTTCCGAGCTCCTTCGAGCAGCAATGCCACAAGGCCTTCCACGCCGGCGTACGCGCATGTTAGTGTACAGCTGTTATTCTACGCTTGCACTCAATAAGCCTCGGGCGACATTTAAATCGGCAGGAACACACTTACACACACGGGCACACACGCACAGGAGTTCTGGGTGGCTTTGCAGCTTAATGGATGTTGGTGCATATTTTTCAAATTAAAAGAAAGAGCAATATGGTTTTGGTCCAGTGGAAGAACAGCTCGTATTGTAGTTTCTGTTCAGATCTGCTGCTGCTTAATGTTGCTATTGACATCTAATTGTCACTTTTTAATTGGACCTTAATGTGTAAGGTTAACAGATTAAATGTTTACATGATTGTCGTGTATATTCTGGGGGTCATCACTCACCAACCTTCTTGAAACTGTGAGCTACTTCCTGGATACGGAATTCATGTGAAGTGACACACTTTTGAAATAGAAATACAATATGCTCAAAATTACTGTTTATAATAATATGAATACCGTATTTTCCGCACTATAAGGCGCACCTAAAAGCCTTCATTTTTTTCAAAAGCTGACCATGTGCCTTATAATCCAGTGCGCCTTATATATGGATCAATATTGAGCCGCAACAGGTCTCGCTGTCAAGACGCTATCGGTGACCCTGCACGATCGGTGACGCGCAGGCGCAGAAGATCGCGCCATCTTGGATTGCTAGCTAATACTAATACTTTACTTCAGAGAAAATAATAAAACAGCCGTTTATTCATTTTGGAAGTGAATGGATTTGTCAGAAAGCTGGTTTGTAATCTATTAATAAAGTTTGACTGATCTATCTGACTGTTTTGTTGACATTCCCTTTAGCGCAGCACCATCTAATGGATGCATAACGTAACCCCAGCCTCTACTATAGTGCCATATATATGGAAAAAGTTTTAAAATATGTCATTCATTGAATATGCGCCTTATAATGCGGAAAATACGGTAATTAATGATATTCATCAATATCACAATCATGATTGAATATGGAATATGAAGCAACTTATTTCTTTAACTTTCCTGCAAGTGAATGATCACTTCTCAAACTGAGGAAATCACAATGTCCCGTCACAGGTGAATTATTTTTAGAACAGAGCCGTGCGCCATGTAGTCTTTGGCGGCTACCATGTTGGTGACCTTTCGTGGTCCTTTGGGGGAAAATATCAAGTAATTTCACACAAGCCATAATGGCGCTTTAACCGTCTTCTGCTGAAAGGCGAATCAAAAATGAAGTTAAAACAGAACAAATCAATCAAATGTTATTCTCAGGGCACTTTTTATGTAGAGTAGCTCTAAAACCATTTGAGACACAACAATTGAATCAACATATTGAGCTGGTTAAAGCAAGCATATGAACCAGTAAATTCCCATTTGGTTTTAATAACACACTTCATTTGAATTTCTCCTCTTGTTATTCTTTAAGACAGCACTTTTCAATATTTTCTATGCCCCACAACAGCTTTTTTTCCCCTCATACACCCTACAAAAACCGAACTCATTTGAAGTGGAGGATTGCAAGTTTATATAAATAGATTATTACAGGTCTACATCTTATTTATCAACAAGAGATATTTATTTATATTCAATTATGATTAGTGCTGTCAAATGATCTTAGAATTTTGATAACAATTAATTAAAAAGTCTTTTTATCAACATTTTTTTTTGCTCGCCAAATTTGAAGAGCACCTGTTATGTGTTAATTCTTTCGACATTTAATGTTATGAGGATATCTTCAACATTTTTTGATCCACTGCACGCTCTCATACACCTCTTTTTCAAGTCAGTTTAAGTACTTGCATAATTCAAAATGAAAAAAAAACCCACCCCAATATTTTTGTCATGAACAAAAATTCGGAATGCCATACACAAACAATTGCTGAATGCTTTACTTTAATGCATGCATTTATTAATGCATGCAGTTTTTAGAACTGTCAAACAATTAATTCTTTAAATCGGATTAATCACATCCAAGAATTTTGATTAATCACGATTAATCACTTAATTAAATAGGCTTTTTGACCGCCAATACCTGTTATATGTTAATTGTTTCGACATTTAATGTTATGAAGACATCTTCAACATTTTTTCATCCACTGTATTCTCATCGTCTTCTGTTTCTATTAAGTTAATTACTTGCATAATTTAAAATGAGGAAAAAAAAGACCCCATATTCTGAATGTCAAACTTCATTTATTGAATGCTTTACTTTTATGCATGCAGTTATGTTTATTACTCAAACACAACCTGTGCTAACGTAACCGTCCGCTGTCAAGTTAAAGGACCATCTGCAGTCAAAATTAAACATGTGATTAATCTGAGTTAATACATGATTATTGCCATATTTTTTTGATGAATCAAAGAATGAACGCTTCAACGTTGGCAGCACTAATTATAATACAGTACATCATGGGATGAAAATAAAGGGATCACCTGAGTGTGTGCAAAAAAACAAAAAAAGATAACCTTCTCTGTGTATCACTGAATAATCTATCAAAGCATTATGCACGTGTTTTCAAATTACCTCATGCATTTGTGCATTGTCACAAATCAATGCAACTCAATTCTTTTTTTTTTTGCAACTCACTCCTACTGATAGATTCTAAAATGGTGGAACAGCCATGCAAAAAAAAAAAAAAGGCTGATGATGATCATTGAGCTTTATCTGGGTGTTGAGCATTTCCCGTATGTGTGTAAGTAACATGTACGAGGGATTTCTGCAACCCTCCGTCTCTGTGCCAGCAGATACAAACTT
The DNA here is from genome assembly GCF_051991245.1 of Festucalex cinctus. Classification (NCBI taxonomy): domain Eukaryota; kingdom Metazoa; phylum Chordata; class Actinopteri; order Syngnathiformes; family Syngnathidae; genus Festucalex; species Festucalex cinctus. Next base: position 19,771,253 of record NC_135412.1, on the reverse strand, counting down.
GGGCCAACGTGCTTTTGAGGCAGCCAGGACAAGCGTGAAATTAATTGTTCCACTTCGTCTCCGGTCAGCGCTCCTCTTTTGAGGGAACAATTTGTCGCCTGCCACACGAGGGAGGCTCTGAAAGGAGGAGGGCAGAGCGATGATTTGCTATTTTGAAGAGTTCCTGTGATCCGGGAGTGGTTTCCCATCTGGGTTAAGGCTCGCAGTCCTGCCGCCCACTTTTGTCGGGATGCAACATGATGTTGTCGATGTTTTGTTGTCATCTGCACATGGTTGCTCTCTTAGCAACACATCAGTTGTTCACAAAAAAATGTCAGAAAACAAATTAACCTGAACAAGGTGACACCTTTGGGTCTCTATTATCGCATCATGTTCTCCATGTTCGCATATTACACTAAATGATGAAATTATAATTAAAAATGTGGCTTTGGGGGCAAAATGTTGCTCTGTACAAATCAATGACACTTCAAGATGTTTGTTCTGAACATGGATCAAGAAAAGTGTGTCTTAATTAATCTACAGTATACGCACTAGTGCCGTTTCCCAAACTTTATTGAGCCGGCTGAACAATTAATCAAATTCAAATCAACATTTGCAATGTAATAGAATGCAATTTTCAAAAACGCAAAGGCTTATATATCCAGAAAAAGATCTCTTGTGCATAAAACGGACGACTTAGAATTACAACTCACTGTAAATCGCAAAGGTCGTGAGTGAGATGTTTTGATTATCACAGAAACAGTTTAACCCGAAGACATGCGTTGCTAGTCTGCAGCTTGGCGGCTCTTGTGTGGTTTATACTCAAACTGTTATAATTCCTAAAGCGCTTACCTGATTTGGATGTAAATCCCCTCAAATTAAAGCGAAAGTCTGCCATTAAAGCACATCTTGTTTGTTTCGTTTCCATTTTTGTGGTGTTTTGAGTCAAAAGGATGAGAAATGTGTGTACTCATGTCCCATGAATGAGTTGACGAAGAAATTACTTTATGCAATAGCTCATCTGGTAGATATTATAAACGTAATAATCACTCTTCTGTCCCTCGTAGATATGAATTATAACGCGTCATAGTCTATATGCATCAGATCAGACTAATTTAATAACTTGAGTCTTCATTTATGAAAGTAACGATTAGTGGATCACTGTTTTCCAGCCTGTGGAGCCAAGTCATGTGTTTTACATAAGAAAAACTTCACGGTAAACCAACAAACAAAAATAACAGAAAAAGTATGCACACTTAAATTATGATCGTGTCTCATTTTAGTCACAAACATATTTAGTGTGAACTCTGGGCTTTTATATTTGAACACAAATCTGCTGTATTGGCCAGGAGTCATGACAAGCTTTGGTTGGTTGGTTTATTGGTTTTGAACATATAAACATAAACACATTACAAGTGTAAAAAAACAAAAAACAAGTTGAAATATAAATTGAAGTAGAAATTTAAAGGAATTTTTTTTTTTTTTAAATGTCAACAAATTTAATAATTTACAATTTTAATTTATGTTCAAGGAGTAGGAAGAAGTACATGTATTATCTAGTCCTAGTTAGGGATGTAACGATACCCAAACGTTACGATACAATATTATCACAATATGATAATTATCACGATATTGTGGGGAGGTTGGCGATATTTAAAAAAAAGTGACAATATTGTGCCTTTGTACATAACATCAATGTTAGGTTATTATTATTATTATTATTATTATTATTATTATTATTATTATTGTTTTATTATTATTTTATTATTATTATGTTATGTTGTTAATGCACGCACACATTGAGTTCCTCCACATATTTACTTGCTTCACAGGTATATTACGTCCCCTTCATCTGACAATTAGTGCAGATTTTAAACATAGAAGGGCCAAAACATCCGTAATGAAAATTAAATTGCTCTAAAAAACTACCAACGAGAGGATGCTAGAGCTGCACAAATAGAAATCGACCTGACTTTTTGAACAGATGTGTTTCATTTAAATATTGTGAACATGATGACAACGATATTGTGGCAGTTTTAATATCACAATATCGCACTTATCGTTACATCCCTAGTCCTACTCCCTATTTTTTGTTGTATGAATTGAAACAGGTGGATACACAGGTTGGTTGTACCGTTGGACATCCAGTTCAAGAGAATTACTTTGTTATGCCTACCACAATAACAACAATAATTTATTTTTTCCTTTCAGTTGTGTAATAAAACAATAATTTGCATTAATCTCTAAAAATGCCAGTAATCCACTACAAAGCATTTTTGGAAAAATAAATAAAGAAATAAATAAAGAAATCTGTCTTAGAATGGGAACAGGTTCTGACAAAAAGTCTGATGACCTGAGGTCCACTAACGATCTTAATGCAGCACTGAGGAAGGTGGCAGGTTTAAATATATGGAAAACGTCAATTCATGGAGTAACTTTGATTTCACAGATTAGTTTCATGTCAATAGCACAAGGACATTTTTTGAGCGTGCACACTCCACTTTCCTCCACTTGTTGCTCGATTGTGAGCAGAAGAAGAGCTAAAGAAACCATACTGCTGAGTAAAGCACAGAAAGAAAAAAAAGTGTTTGAATGAGGTATAAGATCACGAGAGGCACGTGTAACTGGTCATTTCCTGCCAATTAATTTCCATGAAGAGTTTCATATAACTGGCCACTTGTTAATAATGGAGCACAGAGGAAATAAATGTAATGATAATCAAGTGGTTAGAACGACATGCCTCTTGCTCACATTTTTGATCGGGATTTGAAAAGGAACCAAACAGCTGTGAGATTGTGTGAAAATGGTCTTGGGTGACGTGAGTGTCAGTGGTGCGTTAAATGAGCTGGGATTTGCGAGATTGAGATTCAGTCGTTGTGTGAAATGAAGTTTTTGCCCCTCCATTAATCACTTGATCATCAAATCCCAAGAGGCTAATGCACATTGTCACAGATGCACATGATGGAATTTGCTTGTCTATGCACACGCCACATTGAATGGGACAAATGGGGGGGAACAGCTCTCGAGCAGTGTTCTTCCTCTCATGTAAAATAAAGCCTGTGAGGTTGAACACAATCCTGAGTTCTGATTGTTGCTTAATTGTCATCCAAGTTCTAAAGTCTGTAAAAAAAAATCTGAAAACAATATAAATCTCTTTTAGAGATTAAACTTTTCATGTCATGATTGTTGTGTCTAAATGAGCAATAATGTCACAATATCATTTGCATTTGCTGAAGATGTGAAAAAAAAATCCCCTTGAAATTATTCTTGAAATCATCACAATCTGTTTTATTTTGGGAAAAAAAAAAAAAAAAGTGATATAACTATCCTGAACTCATTTGCTCCCAATAACGTGTATTTTTTTTTTTTTATGTTTTAAGTGTCCCAAAGACGTATTTATACGTTTTTTGTGTTGTTGTTTTTTTTTATGCTAGAGCATACAGAAGGCTTTGATGCAGCCTCTCAACTGCAAAGAACGGTTGCAGAAATGGTAGTTATTACACAAACGGCCAGCAGGTGGTAGCAGAGCAAAGGAGATCAACCAGGGCCATCTAGAAAAAAAAGCTAAATTACTTAAATAAATAAATAGATTTGTGAAAACTGATGAAACTTAGCTCTCTTCTAATGCTAATTGCTGCAAAACGGAAACAGATAGAAACATACTTTTTTTTCCTGATGAAAGAAGAGACTTTAATCTTTCTTTTGATAGGTTTCATGCTTTTATAGCAATAGAACACAATATTCTGTGGGCCTTGCAAAATCAGTCAAAATCCAGTAAAACAGCCGGGAGCGAACGAGATTGCTTCTGTGAAAATGGCTGGGAGTGAATGTGGTAATCACTTATCGTAGTGTATATGCTCTTTGTATTTTTTTCTTCATTTTTCACCCTAACGTTGAAATTCTGTCACCTGACGTCACAACCAACATTCTTCCACAAATAAATGTTCGTGGTGTCCTGCTGAGTTTGTAGCTTCTAAAAATGATCACAAATAAATCCCAACGAATGATAAAAAATAAAGCAGACTTTGTATTTTGACAGAATATGGCTTGACTTCTGCCCAACCAATGTCCGCAAACTGAAGCCATGCCATGCGATCAGTGGCTCTGCGCAAATGGTAGAACGAGATTTGCTTTCATCTGCTGACTGGCAAGTGAGGCAAAATATCATTTTGTGCCACACTCCACAGCAGGGCATCCTGCTTGACTGGTGAACATGAACAGATGCTCCATTTTAACACTACTGCAGCCAAAGCTTATAACTTATTTTAGAGTCAATCCTACATTCAAAAATATTGACACGTTATTTATCAGTGTAGATTTCTGGAAACAAAAGCAACTAGAGTTCTGACTCGCACCAAAAGATCCACATTTGTTATTCGTATTGAAATTAGCCACCAAATGACGGAATCAATTCAAATGTGTGACTGAATGTACTTTTGCCAAAGAAAAAACACTCCAACTCCCACAAATGAAAAATCAAATTTGATCACTTATAGTGCTTTATCTTGATCACATGTTTACAAAGCCATATTCACTCATCTCATTCAAATGTATTGGAGTGTAGCCTTCACTGGTGCGAGTCAACACACCGAAAGGTTAACCTTTTTACTTTAAAACAACCTACTTTAACATGAAGGATCCTGCGCTGTATCCTGGCCAACGGCAGAACAAACGGGATGCTTTTTCTCTTGGGTCCCATTTTAAATCCATCTATGTTTATACTAGCCTCTTGCTAGCTAGCTAGCGCTAAGCTAGTTCATCTCTGAGGTGAGGTCTGACATCCAAGTTTGCAAACTTCCTTTTATTTGGTTGCCAGCAAGGCTTTATCTGGCCAACAGTGAGGTGTTAGCTGGCCAAATATTCCCGTTACTACTTGCTAGGACGGCGTTAGCGAATATTCCCATAACTACTTCTGGGTGTATGCTCGAATTAACTGCATATGTAGCTTTCACACATCGCATTCCCCACTTAGATACACCGCACGTACAGAGATGTAAGGGCCATCTAAACAGGCCTGTCTGATGACAATATGAGACCCTTAATCTTACTCGCAAAATGAGCAATTTCCAAGAGCGCATTATTAGATCATTCTAGCCTGGATTACCAGGCGGTTTGTTCTAATCTACCATGGCATTTTACTAAGGGGTTGAGTAAAATGTGATAAGTTAACTTAAATGTAGTCCACATTAATTTGACCAGATATTTAAGAGTTTCACCCTTTCACCTTTTTCAAGTGGAACATTTTCCTCCCCAAACACAATTAATTTCTACATTTATATGATGCACTCTACTAGGGGTGTGCTCAAAAAATCGATACGGCAATATATCGTTGCGGGCCTCATCACAATACACGTATCGATACGCAGGCGTCAGAATCGATGTTGCTCGTTAACTTTAAATCGGCAGTTCACGTTTGCCTTTGCGGCTTGCGTTGTACCTAAAAAATAAAAACCAGCAGCGTCTTTGAAGTTAATTGCCTTCAATTAATGCAAAAATAGCTCAACAGTGATTGGACACTGCGTCTTGCTAAGAAAAATGAAAGCAGAGGAAGAATGTCAACATTTATTTATTTATAAACTTAACACGTGTCTGTGTACCAATTTTCCTATATTTTGTTTAATAAATAAATAAATACATAAAATGTGTCTTATGTGGGATATATATGTATCGCGATATGTATCGTATCGTGGCCCCTGTATCGTGTTACGTATCGTATCGTGAGGTTGGCGGCAATACCCAGCCCTACACTCTACAAACCACACCAGTCCTTCCAAAACACTCTATTGCAGGTATGAATTGTAGCGGAAAAGACAAACAAATGCTTTGTTGTGAACTGGCCCTTACTTAAGGCAGAAGTAGACAAGAATCGTAAAACCTGTCTTGACAGCCTCGCTCCCCACCACAAACCCCGCCCACACTCCGTAGTCAAGTGTTGTCACCCAGTAAGGGGGATTATGACCATGATTTCACATGGATGATGAAGCTGCCGCGATTTGCCTGCTGAGTCATCAGTCACAATGTGCCTGAAAGTGCAAGCGTATACTTTGCAGCGCTGTTCCATGGCAGTGTTTGCGGGGGGGGCATCTGTGCTTTCACCAGTTCACCCTGAAGAACGTGGTTCTTTTTGTAGGCACTTCTTCCTTTCTGAATCTTGCTAAGGAGGATTTGGAGCCAGCAAAACACAGTTTGACAGGTAACTTGTCACTGCATTTCAAAGAGACTTTTTTTTCCTCTTCAGAAAAAGCCGTAATACAGATAAAGACAGACATCCCCAGAAGAACGGAACATTTATAAACACGAGTTTTATTCACCTTCCATTATACTGCAAGTTGGACTCCTTAAAAAAGTGCCCTGAGGAATCCAACTCACTTTCCTCTAATCTCTGTAATTGCTCTAAAAATCTCATCTACTTAGCAGCCTTTAATTCTTTTAATTGGCAGTTCTCTCTTGCAGGCCCACATACTGCCTCGACATTGACGCTATTGGTTGTTGTAAAACTATTTGTAGCCGATGTCTGTATGTGCCTGTCTGTCTTGATTGTACATTTAAATGCATGAACTGCTCTCTTACATTACCTTTATAACATTATTGTCTCCAATTTGTAAAAACTTTTTATATTTTACGAGTTCAGGCTTGTTCCTGCGTTCTAAAATGTCAACTTGGATAGCATTTCAGTTTAGAACGTAGGCCTATGTAGTTTTTTTTTTTTTTTTTCTCCAGCAACACAAACTTCATCGCACCTGCACAAATGAAATACAATCTGGGGTGCCCTCACACACCACATAAACAAAACTAGTGAATCCGATTCCATGATTGATGCTACTTGTTGATCTGATTCTTTATGAATTTTCTTGTCAACTTTTATTCTTATTGTTCTTATTCTTATTTGTGTCAGCCTCACCAGTAACCCCGTAAAAGAGAACGGTCCTCAACATATAACTTTTTTTTTTTTTTTAATCCTTCTTTCTCTTCTGACATTCACACTGTGACGTAAGCCCGATCATGGCCCAAGAATGAGGTGCTTTAAGCAGCCATAACCAACTGCAGAGCTCAGTTCAGTCAAGACAAGAAGTTTGCTCAGTGACTATAGTAGATTGTCAAGATCAATGATAAACAATTTCTCTGTCTGTAAATGCAAACAAACAAAACAAAACAGGAGAACAAGGATAATTTTGTTCTTGTTGTATTAGTTGTAAAATTCATCGTGACATCTTATCCCATATAGTGTGACAACTTACCCATTGGTGGGGCAACATGTCACATGTTCACTCTGCACCAACACAAAGTACGAAAATGACATGAATATGAAAAATATACCCAAGACTTTGGTCTTTCATGTGGTATACGTTTTGTTTATATATGATGTATTGAATCCAAGAAATATATGAAAGTATAAAAAGTGATAGAACTATCCCTGGTCTCCCCTACTATATTTGTCCATGTGGATATGAGTTGGGTTTAATCTTTACAAATCTCTATTAGTTTAAAACACAATCAAGCAAGCCGCAATTTTCTACCAAGTATAGTGCATTACAGCGTCCTCCTAATTTCTGCTGAGAACAATCTGTTCACTCTCAGCCAATTACTTAAATCTTAAAAACTGTTGGACCATTTCCTTTCCTCCCACGAACGTGTCCCTGTCATCACCCTGCTCTTTTGTCTGCCACTGTGCAGGAGCAGCTCAGAGCATGTGCCGAGAAGAGAGGAGGGCACACCGTATGATATGACCGTAATCTCCCATTTAATCCCCTCAAGAGTGAAAAATCGCTACCAAGAGCTTTGCACATATTTGAGAAAATCGTATAGTACTTAGATCATCCTCTTTGTGTGTGTGTATGTAAATTTGATCAGGTATTCCTCATATTATGGGGACATAGGTCTGTATTACTGAACTAAATGTGTGTTGGGCAAGCATGTTGGTTGGAATTAACCGACTTAATGTCACTGTCCCAAGTTAAGGTGCTCCTTATGGCAAGCGTGCGTGAATGGATTTATTTGGTGGGATAATAGGATTCTGTGTGGGGCAGTAAGCGAGGGAAGTGGTGTGTCACTGCCACTTCCTGTGTGATTGCTTAAATGTGAAGGTGGCTGATAAATTTCATAGCTGAGCTGCTTGGTTTTGTATATAGTACATGTAGATGAAGATGGGAGAAAAATGGAATGTAACACTGCAGACATAAGCACATTTTCAGTCTTAGTTATGGGTAGTCTTATCCTTATGCACAAAAAGTTTCCAATCATTAAAAAAAAAAAAACCTTTAACATTACTGTGATATATTTTTGTCGAACTCATTTGTCTGACACAAATACAAATATATAAAAAAAAAAATGAAGACGCTGCAAATCTTTTCATAATGATGTAAATGGTAATGTTACACCATTTCCCCTCTTACAGAAATACAAGGAGTTCGACAGGGCTGTGCGTGTGGAAGAGATTGACGGGCTGCGTCTAGTGAAGAGACTGGCTGAGAGCATGGAGGAGATGTTTCACAAGAAAGCTCAGGCAATGAAGGTACGGCACATACTCTATTAAAGCAGATGAAGAAAACATAACATATTTATTTAATTCAGTTCATCTACCATAACTATGTACAGTTACATATTGGGATTTGTACAAACAGGTGAACGGTGACAGAGTGGGAATGTTTGGTTTACATTAGTGATCCTTTAGAGATGTTTTTTTTTTTTTTTTTTTTTTTACCACACATTTATTTTATGTTATTATTATTATTTTATTTATTTATTTAGTTTTCAGACCAATACCAGTATGATTACTTAACTCTTGACTACTCATGGTACCGCACTCGTACTTTTGATACATTAAATATATATATATATATATATATATATATATATATATATATATATATATATATATATATATATATATATATATATATATATATATATATATATATATATATATATATATATATATATATATATTTATATATTTATATTAGATATTTTATAGAGATATTTTTAAAGAAATTTTGTTTGTTTGGCAGAACAGTCACTCTCCTATAGAGAATTTAAGTTAAAACAAAAAAAGATACACACACAGCAACTAACTATGATTTATGATTTCTTTGGAATAAATTAAGAAAACCACAAAATAAAACTGGCAACTATCAAGTTGGAAAGTGGGGCTGGAAATTTCATCACAATGTAAGCATTACATGTTAGGCAATGTTGATTTTTTTACATATTCAAAATAAAAATAAAATGATAAATATAAAATACAGTAAAAGAAAACTATGCAGAGGAAAAAACACTATTCATATTACACAATATAGATACTATCCTCCTGTGTACCAGGATTTTTTTTTTGTCCAATCATGTTTATTTTGATATTCCCCAATTCTTTGTGAAGTAACTGGAATACTGCAAAATTAATAAAAAAAAAAAAAAAAAAAAAAAAAATATATATATATATATATATATATATATATATATATATATATATATATATATATATATATATATATATATATATATATATATATATATATATATATATTAAGCTATGATGTGTCCACTACAGTGGACATTTTTTTAAAACTTAAATGCTAGGCTCAAATACAGTTAAAATAATTCAAACGATACTTTAATGTGTTCTTAAAAGTCTTATAGAAAACATGCTAACAACATTTAAAGCCTAAATTTGTTCAATAATAATAATAAAAAAAATAATACAAGTAAAAGCACGATGTTGCCTGTACTGCATTTAACAGGAAAAACCTAGCAACATTCTATTTTGAGCCAGACTCTCCCAGAGAAATCTCATTTGTGCTACCAGTACCATTTTGTCCTGATAGGATCTGTCACCTGCAGCTACAGGGGGACACATCCAGAACCACAGAAACGAGCACACATAGGCACATCCAAAGATGTGAAGATGTGCTCACAAACATAATGTTTACAAATGCAGTATTTTGAATATATACTGCATAGACGGATGACCCATGGTTGAGTGTGTGCACCAGCATCACCAAGAAGTGCTCGGCAAAGTTAATTCAGTATCAGTGATTGACATTTGAAAAACATATCCCGTAAGAAAGTTAATGTATACTAAAATTTATAATCTTGCCTTCTGTTACCTTAACCAATGTGACATTTTTTGTGTTTTGTTTTCCACACCTGTGTTGTGTCGTGTGTACACAATAAAGATCACTTTATCTACTTTGAAATACAGAGCAGGCTGACCTATGTTTAGGGTTGCTTATAAGTACATCCTGGTTGCCTGGAATCTTCCTGTTATACAAGGAATTCGCAAAACTATCAACAACTTCCTGAAACAAAATCTTCTTGATCACAATTCCCCGAATCGGGCTCCAATTAAAAATAAAATTTCAAGTGCTGAGTTGTAATATCGAAAACACAATTGCATAAACCCTTATCATAAATTTCCCTTTGTTTCACTTACATAACTGTGTTTTTTATTACAGACATGTATTTTGAGTCTGTTGCCACTGGGCGATAAATGTGCCTTCTGACAAGAGTCATTTTCTTTGAGCTCACTGATAAGATGCATTGAGTTCAGTCACATATTGTGACTCTCTTTGTGTGTCATCTCCTGGAGAGTGCGTTAAACCCCTGAAGATAGAAGGACTCTGTGGGCTAATGGCTGCTCTCAAGACCTCTTTCCTGGATGCAGAATGCCTGATAATTGTTCATCTCAGGGGACTGGGAGTGTCAAGTAAATGTTCGGGGAGGAGATACAGTCAGGATATAGTCAATTAACACCAATGTAAAAAGATGCATGCGTTGACACTGAGAGCAACAATCTTGGCAGCAGATTAAGTTGTTCATATGCAGCCATAACCGAACAGCAACAACAAAAATCACTTTGATCTTTGATTTGTATGCAAGTATTACCTTCATAACAACAACAAAATATTGAAATTAATTAATTACAAATTGGAGGGGAGCTACCCTTAAAAAAAGGAGAAAAATCCAAAATTTGATTTTTTTTTTTTTCCAGTAATGTAGCTATTTTATAAAATATATGAATGTAAGTGTATAAACTGTGTGGTGAGGGGGTTTAGTGCCTTAAAACAATTATAACAAAAGTAAAACATAAAGCTAACTACTTCACGGATTTCATTCATTGCGGGTGTTTTTTGGAACCTAACCCCAGCGGAAAACGATGGGACACTGTATACAAATCTGGATGTGTCCAACTGCAAATATACAGGGGTCAATTGTAATTTCAAGTTGTAATATCACTATTCGCCACTAGATGGCAGACATGATGATGATAATAATAATAATAATAATAATATTAATAATAATGGTAATAATAATAATAATAATAATAATAATAATAATAATAATAACAACAATAACAACAACAATAACAACAACAACAATAATAATAATAATAATAATCATAATAATAATCCTGCATTATATTTAGAGGCGCCCTTCGTGGCACTTTGTTGTAAAAATACAAAACAAAACAAAACAAAAAAACAAAGTGGGGCCGGGTGTATGTAAGTCCATTAAGTTGGGTAGGCAGTTGCATGCACTTATATTGCCCTATACTGCAATGTGAGTAGAGCTATTTTTTTTCTTTTTATTTATTTATTTATTTATTTATTTATTTATTTATTTATTTATTGCAGATTTAGAATTTTATGCACAAAAAACATAGTACCTCAATAATATTGACATTTTGAGTTGATTTTTGTGAGATATTTACAAAATAACTTCTAGTTAATAAGTTTAATAAGTTTTGTGCTGTCCTCGAATGTTTTTTTTTTTTGTTTTTTTTTAACAGTATGTGGTAAATTTGTTTGCTTAGGTTGTTGGGTAAGGTTAGGATAGCGGCATTTTGCACATGCATTGAAACATGTATTATCAATAATTCAATATATAAATAGCACACTTTTTCTCCATATTTAAAATAGCATTTTTATCGTTCTCTAGTTAGGAAGTGTGTGGTCTTATGTGCCCCCAAGTAGTACTGATACAAAATTGTGTTCCCCTCCACTCCAGCATTTTAAGTTGCATATCCCTGACCTAAATGGATGGAGAGTTTACTCCTTATCAGGAGCTATTATTATACTTCTTTGCCACCTTTGTCATTTTCACATTTTCTCACTTTTCACTGAATTATTAGTGAAGAACCCACAATGGAAGTCCATGGCAAGTTCTCTCTCCATCTCACTTTCTATCCAATTTCCCTCTGCCTATATTAGCAAAAGTCTCATCTGTCCAGCCGAGCATGCACTCTCGCAGCTGTCCTCAAAAATCCCTCTATCTTTTGTCTGGTTCTTTCTCTCTCTCTCTCTCTCTCTCTCTCTCTCTCTCTCTCTCTCTCTCTCCCCATATCTGTTGTTTCCATTTTTTTTTCTCTGTAAAGTGTATGCAGCACTCCAGAGATCAATTTCCGTGCAGGCGCTCAGCTCTGTCCGTCATCGCGGTGTTATCTCCCAGTCTCTGTGTCAATTCCCCCTCTTTATCGCTCGCTGCCACCTGCTGAGAGCCAAAGGGTGCACCTGTAAATATGTGCGTTCTTTTAAAGTGTGCTTAGGTGAAACAAAGTATTTGATTTAATTGTATGTTACAGTAATTGTTTTCATCTGATGGTGTGTCAAATTACTTGTCAACATGTGTTTGTAAAGGTTACAAGAGTGGCACTCTGCATTTTTGTTTTGTTTGATTGCATTTTGGACAGGTGTTCCCTTGTATTTTTTTTTTTAAAACCCACCAAAGTAATCACTGTTCATGTGTTTGTTGGTCAGTTTACTGAATAGCATTACAACAGTTGTGATATATCCTCTGTAAGAAATATAAAACACAAATAAATTAAAATTTTTTGTAGTTGTTACTTTAATGTCCACCACAGTTCCATATACAATAAAAAACGAACTGTCCAAATCTTACAAACACATCCTGATAAGGAACCATTGATTGTGTGTTATCCAAGTTTAAATGGAGCTGTTGTAACACTCTTTGAAGTTGAGTCACTCACCATGCACTTAAGAAGCTGTCAAATTTTAGCACTGTTTCTTCTTTAATGGCACATTTACTTCAATCAGTCCTTACCTGCTGATATCGTTTTACCTGTGGCCGTCACTTTCTCTGTCGTCTTCAACTTGCTAGCGGTGAGCAGGGAATGCTTGGCGATATGTGAGAAATAAAAGCACACATGACTTCAAATGCAATTTCTTCCATGAACTTAAATTTCCAATTATTGCAGCAGGCAGCAGGAATATATAATACATTTTCGATTGTATCATCATCTGCAGGGTAGTATTTGAATATTTTCTTCTTTTTTTTTGAGAAACTATTTTCAAATGTGGATTATTAACTCATTCACTCCCAGCCATTTTCACTGAAGCAACCCCCTTCGCTCTCGGCTGTTTTGCTGGATTTTGACTGATTTTGCAAAGCCCACAGAATATTGTGTTCTATTGTTCTAAAAACATGGAACCTACCAAAATAAAGATTAGAGTCAGGAGAAAAAAAGTATATTTATATCTGTTTCTATTTTGCAGCAATTTGCATTAGAATGTAGCTAAAGTTTCATCAATATTCACATTCCTGGTGAAAACACTTGACAAAAAGAGCTTGTGTCAACATGGCCCTGGCTGATCTCTTATACTCCACTGCCACCTGGTGGCCGTTTTTTTGTAATCATTACCATTGCTTTAAGCCACCTCTTCATGTCAGAAGCTGCATCAAAGTCTCTTGCATAAAAAACACAAATGTATAAATGTGTTTTTGGGAGTGAAGGAGAAATTATTAAAAAACAACAAAAAACAAAACGTATTTACACGTTTTGGGGCTTGAATGTGTTTTGACTCACCAAACTCCAAATCTTTGTCTCAACGAACACCATAGCTGCATTCTGCTGGCTTTTTTTGCCCCAAGATTTATGTAATTTTCTCGAAGAATCAAAGGTAGATGCAGTCAGGATGGATTGAAAAGATGCATGGAAAAGCACAGAAAAGAAAACCTAACCCAAAATGTATTGTAAAATTTGAAGTAAAGGCAAATGGTGACGCAGAGCATGCAGTTTCTATTTTATGTTCCTTTTGTTTCTGTCATCACCAACGTTTTGTCCAGGTGGCTCTGAGCCAGTGCCAATGAGCCAAGCACAAAAGCAAGGTGTCACCGAGCACTTTTCCATTATGTTGAGACTGCAACTCTTCTTTGGTATCGCTTGCAATAGTAACTGCTGTCCCCAGTCCTATTGAACAGCTGACGTTAGCTGATCCTGGTGCAGCTTCAACCCATGCAACACAAACCGAACATCAAACTTGTGCTCAGAGATCTTGAGGACCGAGCCTGAACCAGTTTTGCTTTTATTCTCCATGTCGTCAAAACAATGAGCCAATCAAGTTGACGGCAGAAACGGGAGCTTCATTTGAATTTCAAAAGTGTAAACAATCAAAATCCTTTTGTTACAAATTGCAATCACAGGTTGTCAGTTAATGAAAGGCACGAAATGAGTGCAAAAATGTCAGACACATGTACTCACTTCTGATATAAGGGTGTGATGAAAAATGATAAAATAGGAAGAGAATTAGTTTCATTGAAGGGGGATTAATTAATACAAGCTTATAAAATTGTACAGTAAGTACTGTGCAATGATTACTCACATCAAGGAGGGTTCTGTTTTCATTGTTTGTTTGTTAGCTCAAATAGGCTACTCCAAAATGGCATGAAAGTAATATATAAAAAAGTGACGTACAAGTGAGATGATTTTGAAACTGAAATCGATCAGGAAAGACACAAAACAACACAAGGATATTGTGTAAAAACTAGCGTTAAATTTAGCCTTCATCCGCTCAGCCACTGATGGTTTCTGAATGTGTTGGCTTGTGCATGCGTGAACGCGTGCATGTGTGTAGCCCACACAGTAAATTCTGTAGAGTAAATTTTACTCTAAACTGAGTCTATTTGGTCCCACTCTAAATACAGTCAAATTTACACTTGGAAGGGAGTAAAATATTCAGTGTAAATTTTACTCAAAGTATTTCTAGTGTGTATGAGAGAATTTGCCTCTCACATAAAAAACAAAAACTATTACATATTTCTCACTCAGAAATTCTAAGTGTATTTTGTGAGGGAATTTTGATAAAATTTTACGAGTTTATTAAAAAAATAAAAGTTTCACAAGGGTTGACAAACAAACTCATGACCAGCTTTGCGAGACTGCCACTCTACCACCTGAGCTATGCCACTCCTACTGTTTGCTTATATCCAAAAGGAGACCAAAAATGAGGGTCTTGGAGTTACAAAGATTTCCAGCTGACACAAGCGATATACAAACACACAGCAGGACCTTGCGTGGCTCAGGGAGTCGATTGGCTGTCTCCCAACCTCAAGTTGTGGGTTTCTTTTTTATTTTTTATTTTACCCTCTCCCAAGTGTAATCCATCCATCCATCCATCCATCCATCCATCCATCCATCCGTCCATCCATCCATCCTTCTTCTGAACCACTTACTCTTCACAAGGGTCGCGAGGGGTGCTGGAGCCTATCTCAGCTGGCTATGGGCAGTAGGTGGGGTACACCCTGAACTGGTAGCCAGCCAACAGCCATCCTCACGCACAAGCACACCTTGGGACAATTCGGAGCTCCCAATTAATCTGCCATGCATGTCTTTGGAATGTGGAAGGAGACCGGAGTACCCGAAGAGGACCCACACGGGCACAGGGAGAACATGCAAACTCCACCCAGGAAGGCCGAAGCCTGGACTCGAACGCAAGTCCTTAGTACTGGGAGGCGGACGTGCTAACCAGTCAACCATCCCCCAAGTGTAATTTTTACCCTATTTAGAGTGGGACCAAATAGACTGTTTAGAGTAAAATTTACAAAATTTACTGATCAGCTTGTTAATAGTTATTTTCATATCACATCATAGAATGCGAAAGGACTATTTTTTTTTTAAGGAACACAAAGAAGAATGTAAATTTTGCTATATTAACATGGGAACATGCAACACATTCCTCCGTCCAATCACTCCAAGTCGGCACACACTCAGAGACAAACACATTAGAATGTAGGAATGAAGAGTACATTTATACGTGTGTTGCATGTTTTCCCCTGCCCATGCCTGTTATAACAATATATTGACACATTTTAGTATATCTTTTCAATTTGTAAAAATAAACATGATACAGTACAGTATTTGACAATTTCACTGTTAGAATTGTATGTATGAATCAAACATAAAGTGCATGATTTTTTTTTGGTCAAGCGCACAGACACAGTCAAAACTGGTTGCATAAACACGCATTGCCCCCCCCCCCCCCCCCCCCCCCCCCACACACACACACACACAGTGACATTTGCAAGAATGGTTATACCGAATATTGTTGAAAAGGCTAGTATCTTAAAACATTCCAAAGGGGAAAACACGGTAACATATGGTCACTTCAACACCCACTCATACTTAAAACCCTAGTCAAAAGTATTTCTATTGACATCCACTTCACAGGTGGCGCCTGACATTTTGCTAGGAGTGTGAAGCTAAGTGTTCAGACCTTTAGAGAAAGTCACTGTCTTAGTCTATTCACATCCTCCGCGCGTTCTATTGTTGTTTGTTCCAAAGCCATTGTTTATCAGCTTTCAGCTCTGTTGTTTAGTTTGTGCTTTTAGAGTTTAACTATAAATTCTGAGCCATGAAATATATGAGAGAACATTCAGGTTATTTGTAAATAGAGTATTATTGGGCCTTTTGAGCAAATATTTAAAAAAAAAAAATCAGCTTCCACATGTGACTTTTTATTTGTATCATATTTGATACATCCGGTCACAGTGCTTTAAATTCATGCATTTACAACTGTTAAAAGTATAATAATAAACCAACATACCATCACCATCTTAAAATAACTGCCTAAGTCTATTTCTGTTGGCAAAAATTATTATTATTTTTGCCTGTATCATCTCCTCATGATGCAACTGGTTAAATTTTTTTGTGTTTCCTTCGAAATCTGAACAAATGACGTGGGTGATTATTTTACAAAGACGTCTATCAAACGTATTAATATTTCAAAAAATCAGAAAGAACATTTCCCACTATTAATAAGTATAGGTTTTTCTCCTTTGTCAATTATTTTGCAAGGTTGCTGGTAAAGCCATCAGCTGGGTGATGCCGCCAGGGTTTTAATGGAGAAAAAAAAAAATATTATGCTCATGAAATACTCACAAGGGCTCAAAAATGTTTTGTATTTAATATGATACATTTGGCTTTATAGGTTAAAAGAGAAGAGGATGGCATTTAGGTGTTTGGAAGCACAGCAGAATGAATGTAGAGATTATGAATACCTCTGGCACCATGTGCAGAATTATATGCAATATTCAATGGCCAGGTGGGTTGCTGTGGTTTAAAAAAAAATAATAAATAAGTGACCAGAATTCACTTAGCATGTTTGCGTCCCGAATCAGCGATAGCTAACACACAAACGCAAACATGGCACAGGTGAACATAGGCAATTGCACTAGTTTGACCAATGAAGTCATTTGAATGGAAATGAACTGAAAGTGCATTACTGTGACCAGAGCCAGCTGTGAACCGTGGACAGCGAAGGCAGGGTGTGTATGTTTGCAATCCCTCAGTCACCCATAAGTAGACATTAGCAGCTAGGAGCCGATGGTAGTGTGCGAGTCGTTGCATTTGAGAGGACATGTGTAAACAGCACCAAGTGAGGATTGAGTTTGTTTTTATGGCGTCAACTGACTCTGACTTGGCCATTACCTCTGCTGCCAAACCATTTAGGAAAATAGCCTCTTTTCACAAGATGGCCAAATGCCTCACAGCTTTGCGTTTGTCCTGAGGGCTTTTAGTATTGATCTCTCACTACCGGCCGTGAAGTGACTTTTTGCACATTGTTAAGATGATATCCAAAATGGCAAAGGGAGATGAAGTCAAAAGAATAAGTACCTGTTAACAGTGCCCTAACAGCCCCAGTTGTCCACTGGCTTTATTCAGAATAATAGTGGTATCTGATCCACAATGTTTATGGTATTGGGGTTCAAGGTCACATTTAGCATTGTTTACGTTGTATGAGAAGGGGACAAAAGTAAAGAATGATCACTCTCGGTCCACAAGGGTGGCACAAACTAAAAGTCATAGCTAAAATCACTTTACAATTTATTATACTGTACCAAAATACTTGCTAAAAGCAAAAAAAAAAAAAAAAAAAAATGTTATTCAGGCGAGGGGTGAAGCGCTCATCCAGATCATGTTTAAAAAAATATGCCGACCAAAACATTTTTTTTTTTTTTTAAATCAGCTTCCACATATGACTTTTGATTATGATATTTGATACATCTGGTCACAGTGCTTTAAATCCATGCATTTTTAACTGTCAAAAGTGCAATAATAAACAGATATATCGTCACCCTCTTAAAATAACTGCCCAAGTCTATTTCTTTTTGCAAAATGCAATATGAAAAAAATAAAAATAGAGTACTCACCGGATAAATACAAAAGTTCCCGGACGAGCCCCCCAAATTATGGAACTCACCCATCTAGGGACTTTTTGTTCGGGCCTTACATATGCACTGTGTAATATTGTATTGTTTAGTGACAATTTCAAATATATTTTATTCATTTATTTATGTATTTTTAATCCTGGAGTTGCACTCCAATTTCACTATATCTGCTCATGTAACGGCAGTCAAGGCTAGTGTAGTCTTGTCTAGGTTTAAATATATTCTGCTTTAACACTCATGTGTCTTCTACATTTGCCAGAGACTTGTAGTGGCGGCAGAGGAAGCCCACTTGCAGCATGAGGAGGATCCAGAGCTGCAGGTGAGCGTGCATGACTCCTGCTGTCAACACACAGTCATTAGAAACATTATTTGTTCCAGTAAACTCGTCAGAGCCAAAATTATGCATTACAATTGTGAAAGTACTGCATACACACAACGTTAAAGAAGGGATTAGGTATATTCTCCTGCAGGCTTTACCTTTTAAAAATGTTTGCTCCTCTACATCTCTTTCTAATCCTCTTTTGCAGTAAATGTTTCAGCTTGCATCTGTCATCTGAACAGGTGCTCACAGTTCACAAGAAGTAACCATGCCAACAGATGCATACTTATTTAAAAAGCTTAATGATATGAAATCTAAAGGGAAATGTACCGTATATCTTCATGATTTAGCATCTGTGCATTTTGTGTGGGGTGGTGGTGATTAGTGAATATTGATCAGTGGAATGACACATCACCAGTTTTGTGTCGGACGCAATGTGTTGATGAGCAAATTAGAAAAGAAAAAGCATTTGAGGACCTCAGAAATTAAACTCTGTCAGTTATTTAGGATAAAGCTTGTACAAATGCTAACCTAATTTTCAGATTCATGAGTAAGACGCGCTGATCTTTACTAATACTTACTGCAGATTGAACGGTGCGTGGGAGGGAACTCGTCAATTTTCTCACTGGAGCATCCAATTAATCAGTATGTTATAGAATGTTCATAAATCATGAATTATTAATAGTTTGACATCTCTCATATCCCTGCTATCAAAAACTAACTAAACCATTTCCTGCACTGTTCTGCCCCAAATCCATTTGAGCAGCTTTTAATTTTTAGAGTGCAATTTTGCTTCATATGTGCGTGTATGTGCGAGAGCCGGCGGGAGCAAGACAAAATAATAGCAATCGGCGTGTGTGGCTGTGCGCTTTTTATTTATTTATTTTTTTTAGTTGACTTAGTGCACATCTCAGGAGGGAGTTTGGAGAAGTAGGAGGAGACGCAGCAGGAAGTTGAGGTTTAAATGGGGATGTGATGCAAAGCCGACTTGGGAGGAATTGCAACTCAATTTATAGAGTCTGGGGAAGCGCTTGTATGGCTGTTACAGTGAATTTGAGTTGATGCTGTCAGCTTTTGAAGGTATCAAAGTGAATGCTCAGGTATTTTCTGTTCATGCTTTGGTCCATTCTTTGTTTAATCACTACTATAAACTGTTATGACGCGAGTGCGGATCCCAGAAACGCGGACGACAGAGCAGCTTACAAAATTTATTTACAAAATAGACACACACACACAAACTATCCAAACAGAAATCGGTTGCAAAGCAAGGAGGAAAAAACGGTAACAAAAAGCGCACGTAACAACGCGGAAGTAACTCTAACTAAAAGGCTTGCACCAAACGGGCAAGGAGATCAACTGAAAGTGCTTACACAAAAAGGTAAGAGTCAGAATACAAAAATCACTACACTATAAAACTCACAAGGCCTAGGCAAAATCGAAGTACAGGCGAGGCGGAAATCGAGGAATAGTCGAGGCTCGGCTTGGGCATTGGTGGCTGGCAAGACAATAGTCCGACAAGAGACAGAGGCAGAAGCTGCCTCTTAAATACACAAGACTAATTATATGAATGAAGACAGCTGCTTGGGTTGCGTTGGCGCCCCTCGTGGTCAACTGGCTGTAAGACAACAACAAACAACAGAGCGCAGCCTGACAGCTCAAAACATGACATAAACTGCGACCTCAACTTTGTTGAGAGTTGTATTTACTGGGAATTTCCTCGTGTGAGCAGATGTATGAGTACATTGGTGTATAGTTTTTGGCATACAATTCAGTTTTATGGATTTTAAGAAATGCCTCAGCATTCATATGTAGGCCATCGGTCTAAAATGTAGGAACGAGAAAGACACTCCCAGTATGTACATAAGTATGAATGATAGCTTCATTGTAGATCATTTTGTTTTTGTACATAACCACTGAAATGTCATATTCTTAAATCATCCATCCATCTATCCCTTTTCCGAACTGCCATTTGTCCATAAAATTAGTGTAAGTACACCTCTGCACACTCTCTGACAATGAGAATTCCACTGCCACCTACTGTAGTGGATGTGCAATTTGAGAAGGACTTAAAGATTAAGGTAAAAGTAGTTTCTATATAATATATTGTTTTAGTGGATTTTCGTATGTTGGACTAACAATTAATGGTGCACATCAGAGTTTAAAGGACAAACAGTTTTTTTTGTGTTTTTTTTTTAAAAGAGACATAGACATCGAATCTCCCCCTGAAAACAGTAGTACAATATGCATTAAAACATTTACATGGCAGCTGAGCTGGTGAAATATATTATCCTTCATAACAATGCCACATATTTGTTAGTTGGACTGTCTGGACCAGATTGATTCATTAAACAGGACAGACTAACAGTTTTCCTGTTACTGAATATAAATTGTATGGTTTCCTCAATTTTCCTTTCAGTTGATGAGCTAAACTGCTAAACCGAGTGAATATGTACTGTAATTTTGTTGTTTTTCCACAACACCTGCAAAGGTTTGCATATATGCGTGCCTGTGTCACACAGCTCCGATGGTGGGAGTTCTGATATAGCTTTTTATTGCAGACCACGGTGAATAATACATGGTAATTATCACCAGCTGGGTTAAAAATAGCCATCCACCCTGTAGGGTGAAACCTCTTCCATCACTATTCTGAGTGTATTTGTGTGTTTTTTTTTTGGCTATTGGATACATATTTGGCTGGCAGGGGTTTGCTTGGAATTTCCTTATCTATCCATTCCAGAGCTCTTCTGCTTCCAAGAGAAATTGGCACGGTAATCTGCTCCGATTTCCCTCCCTCGCTTTTTTACCCGCAATGCTCATGCACAGTAAATAGGAAAACGCATAGAGCAGTCCCCCATGCTCCCGTGCGGCCAATGAAAACCAACCATGGACGGCAACAGACAACCAATTGCAAAGTCTAATGCAGCTTTCTGAAAATGTAGTCCCGCTTGGTGGTGAGGAGAACAACTACTCACGTTTTTGTTCTTCCGTGATCATATCTAGGGTATTTCCAAAGGAGTTCACAGAAGAGGCCTCATGCTTGTCGGTTTGCCAGTTTGTTTGTATTTGTTTATCAAAGCATATTTGACCTGCGCTGCTTCCAGTATAATCAGTTCATCTTCTGCTCCACTGATCTGTCTAGTCGCACGCAATTTCTGTGAGAATGATTATGTGTTGCATTCTGAATTTGTGGTTCGATATACACAATTGTGTATATGCAACACAGAATGCTGTAAGTAACTTCTAACTTGAAGCAACACTATAATATAATTTTACCATAAACAAAACATTAGCTACAATTATAAAACATACAGAGCAAAAGAGAAAAAAAATATTTACTAACACTTGAAAAATAAAAGTTCAAAATCTAGTTATATGCTTTATTAAAGTGCATATACTCTCATACTATATATATGTGACGTGTATGTATGGACAAGTCAGTGTTGGTTCTTACCTGGCCTGACATGCCGTGTTCCCAGTGCAATTCCTCTTCACGGCTCAGTGTTGAGTCGAGAGAGCATCTGGAGAGATAATTATCCAGTAATTAAGTTCATTACTAATTTCCTGTGGACAGAACATGGGCTGCTGGAAGATGGTGATGATGAGTAATGATGACATTTACCTCAGTGTAACAAGATCTGTTTGTTCATGTTCCCAATTTCGGTGTCACATTGTGTTATGATGTCTTACTGTTGATATAAATATTTTACCTTAGTTGTTCACTTTGGACTTTTGGCGTTCTAAGAGTTGTATGTTATTAAACTTTTGTAACCCCTGCACTGTCAGGAAAAAAAAAAAAAGTACTGTACGGGTCAAATTTACAATCTTTGTGATGCATAATTGAACCCCTAGGTACAAATAAGTACTATTTATGTTTAGAAAAGGTACACAAAGGGTCCAAATGGGCAAACGGACCATTTGGAAAGAAGCCCACTTACTGTTTTATGGAATGCGGTTTAAAGAAATGAGCTGTAAGATATAGTAATCAAGACCTGTTGCACTCTGGGCATTTTTAACCAACTGACAACTGTTTTTGTGAAGAAAAAACAAACAAATGTAGGCTATGTTACTTTCTTACTTTTCAGCCACCCGATAGACCCAGGATGCATTGCGGCTTGCAATGTTGACCTTTTTCCGCCATAGGGTCATTAATCATTGTTTAAGTGTGTTTGTGTTTCTTTTGTCAGTCATGACGAATTGTCCGTTTATTACTGTTGAAATGCCCACCTCTGCATAGTAGACCCTTCACTTATACATCTCTATGTTGGCAGGATCATCATTAGCTTGATTTAGTTCTCTGATGGAGGTGAGCAGGTGCATGTGCCACTAACTGATATTTTTATGATGTGCCCATCACCGGTCTAGATAGTCCCCTTTTTAAAGGATAAAAATAGGTCCCCTAATGTACAAATTAAGTATTTTGCTGCAAATTGTATCAAACTTAAGGGTCTCGATATGTACCCACAGACCTTTATACAATAGACGAATAATGCCGTTTACTAGGGGTGGGAATCTCTGACATGAGGCCGATTCGATATGTATCTCGATACACAAGTTGCGATTCGATTGAAAAACGATTATCTTTCAGAACAGAACGGTTCGATACGGTTCGATTAAGAAGAAACATAAATTTAAGACATGAAATAAACCTACCGTCCAGCCAAAGAAATATTAAGCCACCTTATGGAACAATAAATCTATCAAACACATTTTAACAACTTAATATATCCAAATATATTTCCAAAAGTGCATTTCCCTTTTTATTAACAATTTTTGTTTTTAACAATTTTTGTTTTTCTTTGCCATCACATTCATTTTTGGTTAATGTATGACATCTTTTTTGGTTTTTTTAATCTGAGACACGATGATGACAACGGAATCACTACTGTTTGTTGTCTTTTTTGGGCTGTCGTTCATTTTGTTTTGAGTTTGATGACGTAATTGCGGGCACGTCTCAGTTCCCTGCTGCTCATGCTAGTTGTGTACATTGACAGGGAGCCACAAACTGAGAAATGAGATATTTGCAGTGTGCTTTTAGTTTAGCTGGTGTGTTGGCTGTGGGACATACCTGTGTCGTTTGAATCCATGCATTGGATCGTCACGGGAGTTATTCTTTTTGGCTCGCGCGCAGTACCAACGCCGGCCCGGGACATACAAGTGCACCGAGAGGACTCGATAGCCATGGGAAATACCGAGATGTACGGCACCGGCTTCTGCTAACTGTCTCCATTTTAATGTTGTCACTCGTTGTGCGCGACTGCTCGCGAGCGCGCGTGCCGTGTCGCGAGCACGGCGTTGACGGTAGGCTCCCCTTGACGACCGATGGTTCGGTCAAATCGTTTTTTTGTCCCACCCCTACCGTTTACTCGTTTGTCATACGGTTGTAGTAAAAATTGAGACTGCATGGGAGAAGCTCTGCATGCACATTGCATCAATAAGAATGCGATGATGTTCTCTTATAAGGTACATACGTGTGATACTCAAGAGATTCGTTTACATCATGTTGTCAGAACCATCAACTGAAATCAACGCACATTCCATCAGGAAAAAAAATATGCTGCAAAATGTAAACCAAACCTCACGATTCACGATACTGAGATGTTATACCAGGGGTGTCCAAACTTTTTCCTCTGAGGGCCACGTACAGAAAAATAGAAAGCTGCAAGGGCCACTTTGATTTATTTTCTTAGTTATTTATTAAACATGGTAAAAATCAATGAAGCAATTATACGTTGTTGATATATTGTAGTTACTAGTTACTTATTGAAAACTCGCCTCTCCACTGAGCAGCAGCTAAATCCCAACTTGACATTCTGAACCACAACAAGAACAATTGGTAGTAGACTGACCACACTTAAGAACCATTAATTTAATGTGATGTTTTCACAAATTGGACCTTACAGCAACAAGTGTAAGATACTATTTTTATTTCTGAAACTGAATTATTAGCTGCAAATTTGTGTCATTGCCTAGCGTAGAAACGTTTAATCCACCCTCTTTTTTTTGTTTAAACAGCATTGAAAAATTAGTTTTAGTATTTGTCGCGGGCCGCCAAAAAATGTATGGCGGGCCGCAAATGGCCCCCGGGCCGTAGTTTTGACACCACTGTGTTATACTCTGAATAATCAATGCAAACAGTGAAGCTTGTTCTTTGAGAGGCTTTCATTACTCCATACAGGGACCCTGGCAGAAAACATGCACTGATCTGTGTTTTCAGCAAAAATCAAACAGAAATTGTCAGTAACAGTGGCAACAATCGTGACGGGCCAATTGTTAATCCATTCATACAGTATATAAGTCCATGTATGTACCCTGTTTAAGGGGTACAATAGGAATATCCTTGACGATAACCCAGTGACTAGTCGTTGGACCCTTAGAGGTACTAATTTAGCACCTTATTTTCTGACTGTTTCGACGACTGAAACACATAGACACCAGCGGCTTTGTGTTGGCACATTAGTAGACTCTTCTTGTCCTTTCTTGTTAATCATTCCATGGAAACATTTTTACCCGGTCTTGGATATACAAAAAAATAGCCTAAGCAGAAACCCTATAGCTGATGTAGTAGCCTACATTTTTTTAAGGTAAATAATAAAATGTTACTTTTTCACTTTAGCCTACCTTTTAATACTTGCATAATGAAGGGCGTTGAGCACAAATCTTGGCTTTCCCTCAGGTTATTTCTTACACTGTTGTGTTTACCCCTAAATTACCTGTATCCCTGCCCCCAGTTGTTTTCCAGTCATATTTCCACACCCTGGGAGTGATGAAAGTTGAAAGCGAACACCAGAGGGTTGCGGCGTCACGGTTCTTTCTGGTGCCGTATCTCTTTCCTCCTTGTGGCTTTGACTCAATTTTATGCTTTTTTTTTCTGCGTGTGTGAAACCAACAGCAGAGAGTTGTATGTTTATATACAGTGTGTGCATGAAACTTGTGACTTTTTTTAGATGAGGAAATATAGGCTTTTTGTCTTTGAATTCATCATTTCTGCTTGCGAAAGTAATTGTCTACATTCTGTGACATATTTCAAATCTGTGTAAAAGTTTGCACTGCAAAAGACTGTTTGCTTCTTTTCTTCCACTTCACTAAAGTGGAAATATTCTACATAAGTCCACGTAACACAACGAAGGTGACAGTATGCTGCTATCTCCCTGCATGAAATTATACGGTGAAATACTGAACTGTATGAAATGCTTATGAAATAAGATAAAAACAACAAATGAAGCAAAATTGAAGAAGGCAAGGCAAAAGAAGGCAAGTGTGCTGGAGGTAAAAATGAGTTTTGAGGACCAAAATAAAAAACTATTTATCACTATCCACCAGTTTGGTTGTTTAATTTTTGCCTCAAATGCTTTCAGGTAAAAACCAACTCGGATACATCCGACTTCTAACCATCGTGGAATACAGCATAAGAACAAAGGGTTGTTTGGAGGCATTGACTTTTCTAACCATTACTTTTTAATAAGAAGATATTTTTTCTCTCTCTCTTGAATTATTTTGGAAATCTTTCATATAATGTTATTATGGTACAAAATCAGGTCATTTCAATTCATTTCAAAAAATTTGAACAGGTGTAAGCCAATCTTCCAACCTGTCCAATTGTGAAATAAGCACGTGATGTGATGTATCCAACCTGAAACAAATTCTGAATTTAGCAGCTTTCCCTCCAGCCTCCAAAAGGCAGATGCAAAACGGCATCCACAGTTGTGCCAGCAAATGGGAGGTGACAGGTATTAAAGTTTTTGACATGCCAGGAAAAAAAAATCATCATAGCGTACGTGCTATCTTATATTGGGGAGCACCATTATATTTAAGATAGGTCTGAGCGGTTTTTAACAATTTTTTTGGAATACGAAACTGATCTCAGTTCAATCGTAATCAGCTCTTCTTACTACAGTCTTACTACAGCTAGTTGGTGGAATTTTGCTTATCTAGCAATACAAAGTTGGAGCTTTGAATGATGGGCTGACTTGAAAGCCAGTCACAAGAAGGAGTCATGCCATATGGCGCCATTGAGAAAACTACTTTCAGATCTGCGTTTCTAGCACTTGGGTCATTTGTCTTTAGAGCACTATGAAAATTGATGCTGCCCTCTCCCAGAGCAGTTTATTCTGTCGTACTGTTAGAAGGGGCAGTGACATCCAATTCACACACACACACACACACACTCACTTTTATGTTTTTTATCTTCTCCAGAATGACTGGAGCATTCGATTTCTTTTCTACAACTGTTGTCTTCCTCTCACACTTTCAATTTTATCACTTCAAACCTCATTTTGCTCTTCTCTCTCCAATTTCTCATTGTGAAAACCATCAGGCCGAGCTAAAGTGCAAAACCTTCTTTTATGCTGGTCTGCTCCATTTTCACACCTGTTGACAATATTGCCTGAAATTTGTTAACAGACAATTTAGCAGCCACTCTTTTGGATCTTAGTAAACCAGTCACTCAGTGATTAAATGTCGTGTATTTTCTGACACTGCACACAGATTGCTTTCATTTCATAATCCCACAATATTACAGATGCAGGCGGCTAACTGGTTAGCACGTCCGCCTCCCAGTTCTGAGGACTCCGGTTCGAGTCCAGGCTCCGGCCTTCCTGGGTGGAGTTTGCATGTTCTCCCCATGCCCGCGTGGGTCTTCTCCGGGTACTCCGGTCTCCTCTCACATTCCAAAGACATGCATGGTCTTTGATTTGACTGACGGGCGGCATGGTGACTCACCGATTAGCACGTCCGCCTCCCAGTTCTGAAGACTCGGGTTCGAGTCCAGGCTCCGGCCCTCCTGGGTGGAGTTTGCATGTTCTTCTCGTCCCTGCGTGGGTCTTCTCTGGGTACTCCTCCCACATTCCAAAGACATGTATGGCAGGTTAATTGGGCGCTCCGAATTGTCCCTTGGTGTGCTTGTGAGTGTGGATGGTTGTTTGTCTCTGTGTGCCCTGCGATTGGCTGGCAACCAGTTCAGGGTGTACCCCGCCTACTGCCCAGACCCAGCTGAGATAGGCGCCAGCGACCCTTGTGAGGAATAAGCGGTCAAGAAAATGGATGGATGGGTGAATTACAGACTCATTGATCTGATTTCTTGCAGTCTACACAGTGAAAAGAACGATCAAACACTTTAACTTCAGTGTGACAAATTGCTTTGAAAATAAAATGGAATCTGAATATTTAACCATGAGAAGAAAGACGGAACAACACCAAACAAATACAACTTACATTCTATTAAAGTTGCATATATAATGTACAAGTGTAACATATTTTTTCAAACAGGGAACTAAGGTATGCTCCACGATTAACTTGCTCTTGTACCCCTCCTCATTCTCTCGTCTTTTCTGTAGCCCACACTGAGTGGGTGCTGATGGTACAAATGTGGAATTTCGGCATAAAGATCAGGTTGTTAACACCATGATCAGGGACTGCATTAGTGGCACTGTGCACTCCTTTACTGACTGTACTATAGTATTGGAATTGCATAATTTACTTAACACAGACACCTACACACGGACAGTCGCGCGCACGAGCACACATGCACAGGAGCTTGCACAGATGTAAACGCAGGCATTTACACGCCCACATGCACTCCAGAACTGCTGGAACTCTGTGGCTAATGGGTGCAATTTTAATCAAAATTAAAGCCCACATGCTGTGAATTTAAATAAGTCTATTAACAGCTTCCTTAAGCACTGTTTGTTGGAGGCTATTTCTTTCATCTCAGTGTACACTCTGTATACGTTTAACAGATAGTTGCAGGTCTTGTCACTGTGTTTAAAATTAAAGACTTGTTGTAAATTACATTTATTGGGAGTTATTTTATCCCACCGGGATGCGCTGAATAACATGTATGTACATTGCATGTTCAGTTATAGCAGGGGTGTTCAAACTTTTTTGTTTAAGGGACGCATACAGATAAATGAAAGAATGCAAGGGGACACTTTAACTCATTTGCTCCCAAAACCATATAAACACATTCTATTATATTGCCATGGTCCCAAAAACGTATTTATCCGTTTTTTTTAATTATTATTATTTTTTTTTAATGTTTTTTATGCTAGAGCATAGAGAAGGCTTTTATGCTGCCCCTGACCTGAAGAGGTCTCTTAAAGCAATGGTAGTTATTACAAAAAACGGCCAGCAGGTGGCATCGGTGTATAAGTGATCAGCCAGGGTCATGTTGCAACAAGCTCTTTTCCCCAGTGTTTTCAACAGGTGTGTAAATAATGAGGAAACTTAGCTATATTCTCATGCTAATTGTGTCAAAACAGAAACAGATACAAATATACTTTTTTTCCCTGATGACAGAAGAGACTAATCTTTCTTTAGGTAGGTTCCATGTTTTTATAGCAATGGAACACATTATTCTGTGGGCCTTGCAAAATCAATCAAAATCCCATTTTCTATAAAAAGATGTATTACTGTATGTATTTTGAAAATTGTATGTAACCACTAGGAAGCGAAAGTACACAGAGATGGCATGTTAAGGTAATGAAACATGATTAGAGGACTGGGTTGAGGCAATTTGAGAGAAGAAATATAAGTGGGGGAAGGCGGAAAAGCTGAAAATTCTGCAAAATTTAAAGCTGAACACATGGTTTGAATTCTGAGATGAGACAAAGGGTGATGTGGTTGATGAGGACTGAAAACAATAAACACGAGGTGAACAGGAACAGCTGAAGCAAATGTGAGAGGCAGAGAGGAGAAAATTAGATATTTGGCAGGAAAGGAGCCCCATTAAAATGCATTGTCACCATGTAAACGTGCAGTAACTTGATTGCAGTGAGGTCTCTGTTACTGTAGCCGAAAAGAAAAGATTGGTCTTTCATTTGTGAATTTTATGAAAATAATACTCCCTAACACTAACTGCCAGCAGGATGTACTTGCACACAAACGCAAAGCGTTCACGAAACACTTCCAGCTATAGATCGAATTATTACATAACTTTTACTCCAACTTCATTGTGTGGACATGTTGCAGTGTGTAATTAGTTATGTAGCTTAACTGAATAAGTAATCAACTGAAATGTGTGAAAACCATAGCTGTCACATTTGCTTGGCAAATGTGCAAATGTGTAAACATCCTTCATCCTGTTCACCCACTTTCACAGACAAGCTAGCTCCAGTGCTTGAGAAAGGAAAACATCAATCCATTACATTATGAATTAAAAAATACAATACATTATAAACAATGTGCTAGAAAAAAAAAAACTGACTGCAATTTTGGAATCAGCGTGCCAATTTCAGTTAGAATCAGCATAAATATCTAACTCAACAGATCCCCCACATAATTGTTCCCCAGTGTTATCAACATCATGCGTTCAAAATTGAAAATAGTTTGAGTTTAAACATCAAACGTGACGTAAAATTGGAATGGATTGAAAGGAGTTTTGGAAATTACAACACTTGTCTCCTGATTTGAAAACAGCTAACATTCTAGTGATAATTAGTTTCTTTTATAATGGAGCAAATAAGTGGTGGCTCATCTGAAGCGTTTATTCAATATTTGTTACTATCTTGCCTATGTCCAGGCCACATTCATCTAAAGTGTTCCCTCGTTTTCCGCTGGGGTTAGGTTCCAAAAAATACTCGCAATAAATGAAATCCGCGAAGTAGTTAGCTTTATGTTTTACAACTCTTATAAATGTTTTAAGGCTCTAAAATCCCCGACCGCACAATTTATACACTTTTCTCATTGAGGCATTTACATGTTCTCACATTTCTCTCTTGTTCAAACTTTGACAATGTTCAAACCTTCATAAATTTTATAAAATGGGTATATTACTGTAAAAAAAATGTGCAAAATTGCACTTAAAAAAAAATCCGCGATACAGCGAGACCGCGAAAAGTGAACCGCGTTATAGCGAGGGAAGACTGTATTCAATTTCCTTACAGCTTGCCCTCATACGTGTTGCAAAGTCATCTGACTTTTGGTGAGAGGCAGCAAACTCCCAGGACTGGTTGCTAGCCAATTTCAGGGCACATACAGTATTTTTCAAACAACTATTTACAGTCACGTTCACAGCTAAGGACAACTTTGAGAATATTCTATTTTTATTCACACAAGAGGGTCCGAGCTGAGATTTAAACCCAGAATCTCTAGACTGTGAGGGCAATCATGGTAACCACCATTGCACTGTGCTGTCCAGGTCTAACCATTACTGGACATATTAACGTTTTGATGTTTTATTTTTTATTTTTTTTTTCCCACTATCCTAAGTGTTCTAATCCACGTGTTATGTTCTCCCCTCCGGCCACAGCCACGGGTGGTATCTCAGCTTCGGGGCTGCAGGGAGCCATGTGTGCTATATTTATCTAGCGCCATCATTTATTAATAGTCTTTCCAGTATATGCAGCACTAAAAATACAGCAAAGCCAGGGCAGCGCATGCAGTATGTTGATAGGAAAGGAGCGTGCAGGCGAGCGGGGAGGATTGCTGACTCGACATTTTATCACACTGATATCATGCATGTCTGTGATAATTCAGACATTCAGGTTACATCAGCAACCTGTAATCCTCTCTGACTCAGCATTTCCATGACTGATGCATCCTGTGCAATGTTTGCAGGTTTGAAGTGTATTTACTTGTGTGCCAATTCTTGATCGTACGCCACCTTTTGTCTCTCTCTCGTCCCCAGTATGAATACTTCAATGCAGTGCTGATCAATGAAGTGGATGAGGAGGGGAACAATGTCGAGCTGGGAGGAGAGTTCATCCTACAACCTAATGACCACTTTAACAACTTGTCAGTCAACCTGAGCCTCAGCGTGGTCCAGGTGCCCACTAACATGTACAACAAGGGTATGTTCACGACCTCATTTTGCCATAATGAGCTGAAACTGTGATCCAGACACATTTGCTTTATATTTTCAACACGACAAAAACCTGATTGTGTGTTTCTGCTTCAGCGGCAATAATTGAATATTGAATAATTCATAGATGAAAATTATGAAGTTTTCTTTCTGCGCACTGTGTCGGCATTTGCATTTATGAAATGTAACACTTTCGATTATTTCAGTCACATAAATTAGTTGTCAAAAAGTCAAACGCTCGTCTAATTCATCGTTCACACAGTCAGACCAATGAAGTCGAGCCTTTGAACGGTGCTTAGTGGACAGACTACATGTCGCGAGGGCTTAAGTCAGCTACTCGAGGCAGAATTATCTTGGGGGGGTAAAAGGGAAGAAAGTAGGTTAAGTCAAATTGATGGAAGGTCCGAGAAACAGTTTAATTATTGCTAGGTGATGGGAGGGGAAAAAATGAAACGAGAGTGACAGACGAAGATTGAATGAAATGGAATTGAAGTGAATGCAAATTCTATGTAGAGTGACAGTGGCAAGCTAATGGAAGGAGAGGAAGCCGTAATCTTGATTTGATTCCCCGACAAATGAATTGAATGGGGCACATACAGAGAGGGAAAGAGCTTGGACAGTTTTTAAATCCTCGGGCTTTGTTCACTGCTAGTGAGAACTCGGATGTATTTGCTGCGACTGCAGAGAGCTTGTTTGGTGGGCAACAACTCGCCCTCTGCAAAAAAAAAAAAAAAAAAAGCACTAAGAGGCTCGGATTAGAGCAAAGAATGATTCTTAGAACGTTTTCATTCAAGCACTTGTGCTTTGAAGTCGGGGTTGCGTGTCTCCAAGACCACTTGGGTATGATGCTGGGTCAGAAAGCAAACTAGAAAGTCAATGTGCCTCAATATAACATGGCAAACAATATAAACCGACAATGACACAAAATGTTGTATTATACATTTGTAAGTGTCCGCTGTTGTTTATGTATGGCGCATAGAAATGAGTGGGATTGCATTCTGCAGATTAATTTTGTGAATTGTTATCGAAACTCAAACTGCAAAATGTGGCGGTATTGTTGTGCAAATGGTTCACATCCAAATATCGGAGGTGGGTTGGTGTCGCATATCAGGCTTGCTTCCAAAAGACTAATTCATTCACGGCTTATTGGCATGAGTGATGACAGCACAACAATGGTGCCGGCATCGGAGATGATGAGGAACGTCTTATCTGCTTTTCTGTCTCCATTTCGCACGTCTGCGCTGCTTTTGCCCGCCTCTCCATCCACACTTGTTTTTTTCTTTGCGTCGGGCTTTTGTGTATGATTTATTTATTGAATGTGCTGTATATTCACCTTTCTTAATTCAATCACCCCACGTTTTTGTTTTCTTTTTTAGGTTTACTTGGCCTTTCAAAACCCAAATATCGCCAATATTCGAGTTTTAACCCCCGAGTTTTAACCCCTTCGGACCCATAGATGATTGTAGTGGAGATGACATGCGTGTTTAAACCAATAAAAACATAATTTGGATGATGTCAACACTTCTCGTTCATGATTGTATCCTAGCTAACCAATCACAATTGCATGATGTTCGTGTTAAAAATGTTACATATAAGCTTGGTAAGTTTATATGTTGATCCTGGTATCCACAATAACAAATAACCCCACATTTTTTTTCCATGTTGTTCTTGTGTTGCTCAGCAACAAAATGTGAGTCTGAAGGGGTTAAAAGGGTTACTGACTGCATGTAAATGTACTCACTGAGTGCTGCAGGCTTGCGCCGGCGTGTGCATTTAGCGAGTGTCAGTATTTCGTCAGGTTTCGTTCAAGACTGCAAAACATTGCAAAGACGTTCGGCAGATCTTTGCAAATCATTTTTATGCTCAACAAACCGTTTTTTGTTTGTTTGTTTGTTTGTTTGTTTTTTGCTCGCAAAAAAATATTGAACATGTTCAAATTTTAATGGCTCCACAAATACCACCGTAGACGCGTTCTGCTTGGCAGTGTAGTTAGTAATGAATTTCACCATCTGCGTATGCTTTGTGAGCTAGATGCTTTCTTGTGTGCTCCATTTTTACCGGTTAGTGACACAAAAGCCACATAAAAACTTCAGTGAATTCGGCCCTCTGTGTCTTAATGTAATGTCAATAAAATTGGTTGATTTTTGTATTTTACTGAAATGGTACTATTTTATTTATTTTTATTTTTTTACCTCTGCGCCTTTCCCCTCTCCCACTCCTGCCATGAATTATTAGACTCTGCCATCGTGAATGGAGTGTACTGGTCGGAAGCCTTGAACAAAGTGTTTGTGGATAACTTTGAGAGAGACCCATCACTCATATGGCAGTACTTTGGCAGTGCCAAAGGCTTTTTCAGACAATACCCGGGTAAGTTTGTTGGTTTTGTTGTCTTTTTTGCTGAATGTTTTTCTGTGCGTTTTGTCTCCATCTTCCTGAAATGCCATTAATGGTGTGTGGGTGTGTGTGTGGGTGTGTATGTTCTGTTATATCAGCCGGACATTGGAGTCCAGCAGGGAAGCAGCATGCACATGAAAAGAAGTAGTATAATTAAGTAGTTATTAGGGCTGCACGGTATTGTAAAAACATGTGATATAGTTGCTGAATATAGCGATATTGATATTATTGTGGTATTTAACATGTACCTAAAGAAATGACATTTTTATTATGTAATGAAAGAATTACATTTTTTTTCATGCGGCAAAATAATCAAACTTAATGTAATCCTTAATTTATTGTAATTACCTCTCGATAATGTTCAAGTATTGGACGGCAGTGGACATTTTCGTTAGGTACACTGTGTTCCAACTATGTTTTGCATTTGCATTATTAGGGTTGGAACACTCATGTAACTAGGGGCGTGGAAACCAAATAAAAAGAGAGGGTGAGGAGGGGATTCTTTGAGAGAGTGCAGTAGTGAATTGTATCAGTCAGTTCTTCTTCTCTCTCATCGCGAGCTTTGAACTGAGTGCCTTCTCTCATTTTTTTTCATGTTTAATAAATGTCAAACAGGTCAACCTGACAGTCTGACTGGTCAAATTCAGATAAAGGCATAAAATTTCATATCAAACTTATTGCATGTCTTTGCGATATGCATATTGCATAAGCCAATATCGCTATATCCATATTAGGGATGTAACGATATCCAAACATCACAATACGATATTATCACGATATATTGTGGGGGTGGGGGGGGAGGGGTGATATTTAAAAAAGATCACAATATTGTAAGGAGGCACGGTAGTCGAGTGGTTAGCACGTCCGCTTCCCAGTTCTGAGGTCTCCGGTTCGAGTCCAGGCTCGGACCTTCCTGGGTGGAGTTTGCATGTTCTCCCCGTGCCCGCGTGGGTCTTCGCCGGGTACTCCGGTCTCCTCCCACATTCCAAAGACATGCATGGCAGGTTAATTGGGCGCTCCGAATTGTCCCTAGGTGTGCGTGTGAATGTGGATGGTTGTTCGTCTCTGTGTGCCCTGCGATTGGCTGGCAACCAGTCCAGGGTGTCCCCCGCCTACTGCCCAGAGCCAGCTGAGATAGGCGCCAGCAGCCCCCGCGACCCTCGTGAGGAATAAGCGGTCAAGAAAATAGGTGGATGGATGGACAATATTGTAAAAAAAAAAAAAAAAAAAAGAGCTCATACTAAAAAAGGCACAATATTGTGCTTTTGTACATAACAGAAATGCATATAAACCACCTACAATCGCTAATAACAATATTGAGGCACTTACTTGCTAATGCAAGCACACATTAATCGCTTCACAAGCAAATTAGGTTACCCTTCACCTGACAAATAGCATAGATTTGAAACATAGAAGGACAAAACATCCCTAATGAAAATTATATTGCACTAACAAACTAGCCACTAGAGGGTGCTAGAACTGCACAAATGGAAATCAACCTGACTTTTTTAACAGATGTGTTCCTTTTAAATATCGTGAACATGACGACGACGATATTTGTGCCAGTTTTAATATCACGATATTGCCCTTATCGTTACATCCCTAATCGCTATTTTTTTGATATAATGTGCTGCCCTAGTAGTTATGAATGCAATTAATATTTGATTGTTTATGCTTTTTAGATCAAGCAGAACCACAACAAAACAATGTTTTTAGTTTATTTTGTGCTCTGGAATTTACATGCAGGACCAAGCATCCACGAGAAAGTTCAAAATAGGAACATGTCTGAGCTGTTGTTTGGTGCTGTTGTCAGACATACAATCAATGTAAATGACTTCTTTCCACTATCCAAGGGATTAAATGGAAACCGGATGAACACGGGGTCATTGCTTTCGACTGCCGTAACAGGAAGTGGTACATCCAAGCAGCTACTTCGCCAAAGGATGTGGTGATTCTTGTCGATGTCAGCGGAAGCATGAAGGGTCTCAGACTCACCATCGCTAGGCAAACCGTCTCCTCCATACTGGACACTCTAGGAGATGATGACTTCTTCAACATCATTGCCGTAAGTTCACACAGCTGCCGTAAAAGGAATATTTTTCATTACTTTGAAACTCACTTTTACTGATAGAGGCACGCGAGCCGAGCCTGGCTCCACTCTTGCTACGATAAGAACAAATGCTGGAACAAATCAGCTTTCTCCCTTGTCACGCTCTCAGCCAATTAGCAGTCTGCTAAATGAAGATTTGAAGCGCCAAAAAAGACAGTTGTTGATTGGATCCCGCCTTAGGCTTCCAAACCATTGTTACTGTCTGTGTGTGTGTGTCACCACGCACACGCTTGTGTCTGACGCTATTTCACATCAAAATGTAGCTTGTCACATTGCCAGCCCACATTCTGTCTCGCCACAGAACAAAGTTGTCATTATCATTTCATAGCCTAATCATGTTATTTGGAAAATTATTCTTTTTGAAAATGTGTTTCCCAATAATCCATTTGGCTCATTGGCTTGTTTCCTTATTATTGTTTCATTTGTTATTGTTGCATTTTGCTCATAATTACACAAAAACTTTAAGCATTATTTCAATAGCAAAGATTGTATTATTTTGTTCCAAAATAATCTTAGTTTCTTTTTAGGCTACTTCATGCATAAATAAATTGGCGAGGCGTGGGAATGTTAGCCTATATCGCCTTGTCTTTTCATGCACTTTTATGTTTTTAATTATCACTATGTGGCAGGCATTCCAGTTTGTGGATCATCTGCGTGTGCGGCACATTGCACATCCTCACATTACGTATTGTTCAACCACTGAATTAAACAAGTGTATTGTACATTTTGGGAAAACTAACGAGAACTTACTGATTCCATTTGTATTGTTTCAGTACAATGAGGAGTTGCATTATGTGGAGCCATGCCTGAATAGAACGCTGGTCCAAGCTGACGTCGCCAACAAAGATGTGAGCCTTCTTTCGCTCTCCTATTATTTCCATCCGTCAAAAGACACACACTTCTAAGAAAATTCTTGCTGAAGCTAATTAGGGGTGGTTTCAAAGCCATACTCCCATCAAGTTAATGTTTTTTTTTTTGGTTTTTTTTTTTTTTTAATCTTAGGCATACATGAATTTAATAAATTTATGTGTGGCTTCTGGCATTCATCATTTATCAGTGTCCGATTGCCCCCATCATGCAGTAAATGTTCATATCAGTTCAATCATATACGTTTGACTTCTTCCAATAGGCACTTGTGAGTTGGTAGCCTGTTTAAGATCTGCTAACTTTATCCTCTATTTGTACTTTTTCACCCTTTTCTATGTATTTAATATTGGTTTTGCGTCAAACTAAACTGGTTTTAAATTATTTACAGCGCTTTAGCTATGACATTTTTGGCGGTAATTATTGCCTGTTGCTGTCGTGCACTACTGTGATACGGTAGCCTGTTCAATGGGGCGGCGTGGCTCAGTGGTAGAGTGGTCATCTCTCATCTGTGAGGTTGTGGGTTCAATCCTCACAACTTGTGACCACGTCGAATTGTTCTTGAGCAAGAGACTGAACCCCGATTTGCTTCCAGTAGACATAGCAGCAGCTGACCGCTGGTGTGTGAATGTCTTTTTAAAGTGCTTTGGGCACTATAGCTACAGTATTAGCTAAAAAACAAAAACAAAAAACAAAAAAACGCAGTCTATTCCATAAATACATCTCTGTTGTCTTTTTTTTATTTGTTCTTTTCACCCTGTTTTTGCATGATGCACATTTTGCACCAATTCAATATTTTAATATAAACATTTCATGAGAAATATTTGTCCTCTTAGACTTTTAGATTTATCAACAATGATACAACAGTGTGGTGCTTCACTTAAAAATACATAAATAAGTGTTATATGTTGTAGATAAATTTAAATCGTTTACAATTCCAACTTAAAAGTAATAGTTATTCTTGTTGGCAAATTCAAACTACACCCTGGACTGGTGGCCAGTCAATCTCAGGGCAAAGAAAATACAATTAATAAAGTTAAAAAACAAAACAAAACAAAAACAAAAAAATAACAAAAACAAAACATCTATCTATCTATCTATCTATCTATCTATCTATCTATCTATCTATCTATCTATCTATCTATCTATCTATCTATCTATATATATATATATATATATATATATATAGATAGATAGATAGATATATGGTTATTGATATGTATAAAATCAATAACCATTATATCCTCCTGACTACCAGGAAAAAAATATTGTCCAATCATGTTTATTGAAATACAATAAAATAAGACTATCCAGAGGAAAAAAACAAACACTATTCATATTACACAATATAGATACATACAAGCACACAAAAGTATGCAACAGGTGAGAATAGCAATCTGTATAACACAGTAAATTCAAGTTTATCCTCCTGAATACCAGGATGTATTTATTTTTTTTGTGTCCAATCATGTTTATTTTGATATTCCCCAATCTTTGTGAAGTAACTGGACTACTGCAACAGAATTTTTTTTTTTTTTTAAGTTTTTCTTTTTAAGCTATGATGTGTCCACTACAGAGGATATTTTTTTTTAACTTAAATGCTAGGCTCAAATACAGTTAAAATAATTCAAAGAATACTTTAATATGTTCTTAAGAGTTTTATAGAAAACATGCTAACAACATTTAAGCCTAAATTTGTTTAAAAAAAGAAAAGAAAAAAAAAGTGTAATTTAGTTATTTTCCTCTTCCCTAAAAAGTGCTTGCACTGAGGGAAGCCATTTTCTTTTATGATGCAATGAAAGGTAGCAAAGCCCCACCCCTACACATTTGGTATCATTGGAAAGCTCTGGATGTCCTCGATAGAGTTAATTCAATTGTATGCACTGGGTGGGAGATATTCAGGTTTAAAATGTCCACTACAGAGGACAAATTTGAATTGCTGGTAGTCAGGAGGTTACAATCTATCTAATCTATCTCATTATCTAATTCAATATTAATACAGAAGTTAGTATCAATATCATCGATCTTTGCTAATAGTAGGCTATAACCACCTTTAATGTGGCTGCAGGGTCATGTCACTCAAAGTGGCTCATGCAAACATTATACTGTATGTAACCAAGATTTTATTAAACACTGTTCAATTGTTCATTTTTACTTTAGAGCTGCCTGTAAGTTATTGTGTGCACAAACTCGCACATTATTCTACTGTACAGAAAAACTGCTGTGATATGCATTGAGTGCCCCACTGTGTTGGGACGTTTATAGGAATCTTAACTCACAAACCTAAAGAACAATTTCTTTCCTGCTGTCACACTCAAAAGCAACAGGTAATATTTGCTGTGCTCTGGGGTGGAACCATTTAGTGGAACTGATTAACCTTTTCTTCCACACTCTAAAGGAAAGGTTGTGCCTTTTGCTATTTCGAGTTGGATCCAGGTATGCTGGAGGTTATTTTGACGCAATTACTCTATATGTTAGTGATTCATGCAGGGGGTGCATGTTTGTGTACACCCAAGCTTAAATGAGCAGACACCGGTAGGGACTTAATACAGCTTCGGCCTCCCGCTGAGTGTGGAGAACCTTCTCTCCTCCCAGTGGAGCCAAAGACCCGAGGTGATAAATAAAGGGGAGTGGAAAGTAAAGGTGGGGAGAAATAATACTTGAGGATGGTTACGGTGCAGCTGGAATGTTGATTGCCAAAAAATGAAAACGTGTTAAAATTGATTCCCTATTTAGTTGGGTAAATTAAAAATCAATAGAACAATTTTCAGGTGTATCAAAATTGAGACAGAGCACCATATAAAAATGCCCACCAGAGAGCTTTTTTTCCACAAGATACAACCAAACTGAAAATGGTAAACTGTAAATAAATGTTTTCCGTTTTACTTGGATTTATCTGTATGTATGTCAAGACAAACAACCGATACAAAAAAGTTCACATTTTATATTTCTAATGGCAGTTAAAAAAAAAAAAAAATATATATATATAATATAAACAAAAGACTTAAAAAATGTGTATGTAATTAAAGGGTTAGTTTGTTTGTTCAAATCTGTTTTGATGCAGTCCTTCCCAATTATTTTTCAGCATTTCCGGGAGCACCTCGACAAGCTGTTTGCTCAAGGCATCGGAATGTTAGATATTGCTTTAAGTGAGGCCTTCAATCTTCTCAGTGAGGTATGTACTATATGCTAATGTATTATCATTTCATACTACGATGCTGCAATTTTCTATCTGCAAAAGCACGTAGGCTGAAATATCATTATTCGGAAGAATTATCGTAGACGTGACAGAATACTCAATTTTCAGCAAATGGTTAAATAATAAGTAATACAGAAGTTACACTTTGAATGCAATTATTTTACCTCAGTAAACTAGTACGGCAACAGATATCCGTTTCAGTTTGATTAGTTGATGAAAGCTTATTAAAGATGCATTGCCTTCCGCGGTGGGAATCATTTTCAGTGCTGTATTTCACATGTTGATTTTCAATCAGTTTGCATTTGTGGTGCGGTGCTGCGCTGCTTGTGATATCCTCGAGTAACTCTTCCCTCCTTTCTCACTCGCTCCCTGTCTGCCCAGTTCAATGAGACCGGCAGGGGCAGTGAGTGTAGCCAAGCCATTATGTTGGTTACTGATGGAGCAGTGGACACGTACGATGCCATCTTTGCCAAGTTCAACTGGCCAGACAGGAAGGTAGTGTATTATAACACGCACACAACACATCATTGTCAGTATTGTGTTCAAGGGCAATTTCCTATTGAGGTCACCAGCAGCGGACTATGAATAGGTTTTGCATTTGAAAAAGTTGTGATTATCATAGATAAATATAGCCTTTTTTGGATTGCTGAAAGCCACATT
This sequence comes from Festucalex cinctus, assembly GCF_051991245.1. NCBI lineage: Eukaryota > Metazoa > Chordata > Actinopteri > Syngnathiformes > Syngnathidae > Festucalex > Festucalex cinctus. Next base: position 19,730,476 of record NC_135412.1, on the reverse strand, counting down.
GTCCCACCTGGCTCTGTACTTGGTACCGTGTGGCTTGAGAAATTAATATGTGTACACATCCTGTGCTCCTTTTGATAAGTAAAGTCTCTGAAAAGTGAAAGTAAATATGTCATCTCAGGGCTCCAGATTGCCCGTACCCCTTTAATGGTGGCATTTTGCTCCTAACATTTGAGACAGTGTGATTACATTTCTCATCTACTTGTGCCCATTCGACCAGTACATTTGCTGATATTTCTAAAAAAATACTATTCTTGATTATTTTTTTGTTGCTGCTCCATTAGTAATAGAGCGAAAATGAGTGGAGTGAATATTTAATTAACAAGTTGGTTTACTGTGTGACCCTAAATGTTCTGCTTGTGCACCTAAAATTTCAGTTAGGGGCCACTGTGCTCCAAGGAAAGAAAGAAAAGAAAAAAAAGTTATTCTGGAATGTCACAATTTGACACAACAGCAACTGCCAATTTTTAGTGATAAAAAAAAATAAATACATCACCAAGTATGAAAAGTGAGGCTTCAAATTGTGAAAAATAAAGCAATTCTCTGTTTTCTCGGACGCTATAGGTGTGTGCGCAAAATACTCTGAACCACACAGTGCTCAACTGACAATCAAAAAAAAAAAATACTACTATGACTTGGAAAAATGGATGCCATGTCGTCATGCATCTTTCTTACACGTACACATAACTGCATGTTTGAGCTGCAAAAATATCTATAACCCGCTAACATGCATGCGACAATTGCATCAGGTAAGCGTTGATAGAAATGAGGCCACTCAAGCTCTTCCCATGCGGGTGTTGTTGGTCCACAGTGTGAACCCCCTCACCGGCTTCTGACTGCTGCCTCAAGGCTGAGGAGCAATGAGAAGTGGAAAAGGTTCTTATAGTTCAATTTATAAAATGCCCTGCTGATAATAGAAGTCTTCAGTCACTGTCGCTCTACAGAGATTCTCTCCCTCTTCTATTGTCACTTTTTTTTTTTAACTTCAGTCTCACAATCACACCTAGTCGCTTTGTATCAGACCGGAAATGACTTTTTAGTAGTATTTGCACCAGTAATTGTAAATCTTAATCGTGAAGTCTTCTCAGAAATCACGCCCATAGGCTTCAAGTAAAGAAATGTACTTTTGCATTTATGTTGTAAATATTTGAAAGGGTATTCGTGATGTGCATTCAGGTGGGTTGGAGTTTGCATGCTGCAACTGCTTGTTTGTATTTGTGCGGCATTTTGTACTGCAGTCAACCACTTTCATATTTAATAAGTGGCCGCTGTAATTTGACCCATCAATGAGCAGTGAAGTGTACTTCTGAGACTTCTCTTATCTATAGGCCTCCATGGAGCAACTATAAACATATTGGCACAGTGTGTGTTGACGATGTCATCCAAATGTTGCAAAGTTTGCATATGATAAATGTGTATTGTCCAGATGGCATAATTACTAGCAGCTGTTTTATAAAATACATCACAGCTAACAAATAAGCATCAATATCCTTACTAAATAGATATTATAGACTAATTTATTTGCTATTGCGGTCAGACAATACCTATAGGTCTATATGATACATCAGAGTGATGAATCTATTTTGGAGGCAAACCTCAAGAGAAGAAAAGAGTCGAATAAATGTATGTCACACTTATTTCAAGAGCAGCCTTTCAAAATAGGATAAACAAACACTCTCATTCAAACGTGTTGTGCCCCATTCAGTAGACACACCAGCATACACGCACGCACACGCACACACATAAGCAGGCACATGCTGTCAGGGTAAACAAAGGCAGTGAAATATACAGGCTTGGGTGCTATGACAGACGCACCCCTGAAGGCTTGCATTTGGTCCAATCTGGCAAAGCATGCACTCAACTTAACTCAACTTTATTTATAAAGCGCTTTAAGAACAGGCATTGCTGTATACAAAGTGCTGTATATAAACATAAATATCGGTTGCGCAGTAAAGAATAAGGTAAAAAAAACAAAAAACAAAAACAAAACAAAAAACAAGAGCAAATCAAACATTTTTGAAGGGTGAATACAATTATTTTTTTTTTTTTTTTTTTTTTTACATCAGTAAATTAATAAGAAGTAGGCGAGTGAATAAATAAATAAATAAATGCATAAATAAGTAGACTAAAACATTAGGGATAGACAGATTATCGGCTGGGCCGATTATCGGTGCCGATATTCAGCATTTTGAGAAATATCGGCATTGGCCGTTTTGAAGAATCATATGGCCGATAATAGATCCATTTTTTTTTTTTTAAGTGTTAACTTCAGGTAACTAATTTAAATGTAAATAAAAAAAATAAAAAGTTTTTATTTTCATTTTTGTCGACCCTGGGAACTCTCTGCACCTTCTGTTTTTGATTGAAATTAAAACTAAGATAAGTAAAAATTTAATACTTTGGATATTTTGAAATTTTGGAAGACTTTTATTTTGTGTAGAAAATAATTGTTTGTTTTTATTTAACTTTTAAAAACATGCTACTGCGCCTGGGAGATCCCAGAACTCGTCTATTGACTAAGATTTTGGAAAATAACAAACAAACAAAAAAAAATTACAAATATTTTACTAACCCTAAAAGTTGCTCAATAAACATATGCTTTAAAAAAAAAAAAAAAAAAAAAAAAAAAAGATAAGAGCTGGAGTTTGTATTTTTTCCAAATTTTGATGTCCCTTTTTAGTGAAAATGAATATCGGCTCCAAATATCGGTTATCGGCATCCTTCACTACTAATAATTGGTATCGGTATCGGGCCCAAAAAAACCTTATTGATCTATCTCTACTAAACATCAAATTTAGACATACCACAAAACACCAGGAACAAGTCTCATGGTGCGCCAAAAGCCAAAGAATACAGATGTGTTTTAAGACATGTTTTAAAAGAGGATAAAGAGGGGGATTGCCTAATATTTAGTGGAAGGTCGCTCCAAAGGGAGGGACCGGCAACAGCAAAGGCTCGATCTCCTCTAAGCCTCTGCTTAGCCCTCGGTACCTCCAATTGAGTCTGGTCTGCTGACCTGAGTCACCGGGCAGGTGTGTAGGGGTGCAAGAGCTCAGCGAGATAAGGTGGGGCAAGACCATTTGCAAATTTGAAAACAATTTCACGGGCAGACAGTGACGAGATGCCAGGATAGGGGTTATGTGCTCCCTCTTACGGGCACCAGTAAGGAGACAAGCAGCAGCATTTTGGACAAACTGGAGACGCTGCAGGGACGATTCCAAAGTAAAGTGCATTACAATAATCCAGTCGAGAGGTAACAAGCACATTTACAGGCTATCCCTGTTGCGACTGATTTTGTATTGATGGTTATCAAATTACACAAAAAATTACGTCAATTTATGTCATTATTCCTCACTGATTAATTTTGTCTTTTGGGTTCTTACATATGATGTTAATTCATAACTAAAACTAAGTTTCATTGGGGGAAATCTGTTATTAAATCAACAGAACAGGCGTGCTAATCACTCGCATGCCACATAATGAACCCACCGTCTTGATTTGACTGCATTATCTTCCCCCTCGCTGGTGTGGTGGACCCTGTGGAAATATGATTAAGATGACTGACGGGTCCTATCTGCTGTCTTTCCACAGGTCCGCATATTCCCCTACCTGATTGGACGCGAGTCGGCCTTTGCAGATAATCTCAAATGGATGGCATGTGCTAACAAAGGTGTGATCGACATACTTTGTTCACCCATTTAAATCTTTTTTTTTTTTTTTTTTTTGCTCAGAGAGCTTACAATGTCTTGACTTTGAGATACACATAAACATCTGTCATTGCACTTATTGTTTGGGCTTTGGTGTGTGGGTGTGTATACGTACTTTGAGGGTCTTCAAGGTGAGGATGAGCATGTATGCATGTACGTTTGAGTGTGTATTTTTTATGTTACTGCATACCTATGACCAGCCTCAACATTAAGGGTTCTAATATTCGTAGATGGTGCTGTTACGATTTTGCAAACCATTCCGTTGGGCACCTGTTTATTATTTTTTGTTTGTTATTTTCGGTATGTGGATTCCCCGTCAGAAAGCTACCCCATTCTCCAGCATCCAATGCACTTGTTCAGGAATTATAGAGGAGTTCAAATTAATTGATTAATGGACAACTCATTATTGGATCATTCAGAAATCAGCAAGGAACTTCTAGAGTCAGTTGGCTGCACTGAGATAAAAGGAGATGAATGATTTTGCATGCTCTACTTTTCATCCATCCATCCATTTTCTTAACCGCTTGCTCCTCACAGGGGTCGTGGGGGTGCTGGAGCCTATCTAGCTGGCTTCGGGAAGTAGGCGGGGTACAGCAAATAGGGGTTGTATAGGAGGGGTTGCCAGCAAATCGCAGGCTCTACTTTTCAATTATTTGTAAAAAAAAAAAAAAAAAAAAAAAAAAGAAGTTTAAAAACATCATATAAATTTCATTCCGATTCCCACAAAAAAAAAAAAATGTGTGAAGATTGTCTTCACAAAAATCAAAAATCATATCTCTATCTGATTTGCTGGTTTCTGGTATATCCCGCCTATGACCTGCAGACAGCTGAGACAGGTTCCAACATACCCGCGACCTTCGTGAGAATAAGCGGTTGATAATGGATGGATATTTGAAGGCTGAAATGTGGCAAACGGTCAAAAAGTTCAAGGCGAGCTAACACTTTCATAAGGCGCTGTACATGCAGCTTGGAACTGAAACTGACACAACCTGTTAGTCACTCATGGGAGGGAGCTGATGCACTTGTACCTGAAGCACGTGTTTGAATTGCACACAAGAGAGGAAAAACTCCACATTTTGCATTTCACCACCCACTCCCCCACTTCCTTAACCTCCTGACTACCAGCAATTCAAATTTGTCCTCTGTAGTGGACCTTTTTAAACCTGAATATCTCCCACCCAATGCATACGTTTTAATTAACTCCTTTTGTGCTCTGGAGAGGACATTCAGAGCTTTCCAATGATTGCCAAATGTGTAAGAGTGGGGCTGTTTCTACCTTTGAATGCATCATAAAAGAAAATGGCTTCCCTCATTGCAAGCACTTTTTCAGGAAGAGGAAAAGTAAGTGTACACTTATTATTGAACAAATTTAGCCTTTAAATGTTGTTAACATGTTTTCCATCAGACTCTTAAGAACACATTAAAGTATTGTTTGAATTATTTTAACTGTATTTGAGCCTAGCATTTAAGTTTTAAAACATGTCCTCTGTAGTGGACACATCATAGCTTAAACATAAAAAGTTTTTTTTTTCCAAAAATGTCTCAGTATTCCAGTTACTTCACAAAGATTGGGGAATATCAAAATAAAAATGATTGGACAATATATTTTTTTTTCCTGGTAGTCAGGAAGTCAAGACAGGAAAATTCATGCATATTGCAGACAATAGCAAATGTCATGCTAATCTCATAGTTAGACTGTGCTGGAGTATTTTATTGTTATTCTATTTGTTTAATTATAGGCAAAATTCTACCAAAGAGTTGGTTATTTAAAATTTATGTACTTAATAATAAGGCCTACACAGAATTAAGACTAGTTACACTCATGCCATACTTGTGTGCAGCATGTGTGTATTCTCGCTAACGTCTGGTACCACAAAAGGTCCACTAGAACATATTTCTCTCATCATGATCAGTTCATACCGCTGTTCTCCTTTACCAATGACAGGTATAGCATGTCACTGAAAGCAGGGAGGATTCTTTTTTTTTTTTTTTGCTCCCCACCTCTTCTCGCTTTCCCTCGTGGCTCAGCCTGAAGGACGCCCTTAGGCCTCCGGAGGGACCAGTCATTCTTCACTCAGCGCCTTGATAAACGATGCTGCTTCAGTGAAGCAGCTTGTGTTGTGCCTTATGTGAGCCCTTCAGTGTGCGTTGTAACCAACTACCTGGTTGAATAATAGTTGGATCCCACAAAAGAACGAGGATATGGTTCATTTTGATACTATTTCATGCTGCTTTAATACATTTTATTTCAACAATGATTGCATTCTCTACCTGTTGCCCAAACAGTTTTGGTTATTGTTGAAGTTTTGACTGACTTTTGCCCATCACTCATCGCTGTTATGCATTAGTCTGGGCTCCTCTGACGCTGGCCACTTTCTCCGTGTGGAATAAAGGTCACTGCCTGGACCCATGACCCCAAAATCTATTTCTTCTAGCTATGTTTTTCTCCTTGACTGCCTGATGGTGATGGTGACAGTTTTGCTTTCACGGACGGGTGGAAATATGCTCACTTTCCTTTCACTTGTTGTCCGCGTCACTTTTTGTCCTCCCAGTCTGACTTACTGCTTTCCTGATTCCTTTTGGCCCGCATGTTGAGATAACAGTGCATTCTCTCCTCATTATCGTCATATGAAATAGCATCACATTTGGATTAAATGAAACCGTTTTTGCATAACATTTACATAACACTTACTGTAGCTTTCCCCGAGCCCATGCTGGTTTTCTTTTCACTTGTGCTCGACTGCAGGAATCATGTCGCGATTGCGTGAACATGCTTCATCTCAAAACTGTCGGCCGCCTGCTGAACTGTATTTCAGATGCAATTCCGTAAAATGCAAGAGATGGTTCTGAAAACATTTTGATACTTTTTTCAAGGATAAATACAAGTCTTTTTTTTTTTTAATGACATACTTGAATTTTCATCCATGTTTGAAGTGTGAGTGGTAAAGTGAAGAGAAGCAGTCAGTTCAAACTACAGCATCCATCCATCCATTTTATTGACCACTTTTTCCTCACAAGGGTCGCGGGAGCCTATCTCAGCTGGCTTCGGGCAGTAGGCGGGGTACACCCTGAACTGGTTGCCAGCCAATTGCAGGGCACACAGACACGAACAGCCATCCACTCACAAGCACACCTAGGGACAATTCGGAGCGTCCAATTAACCTACCATGCATGTCTTTGGAATGTGGGAGGAGACCGGAGTACCCGGGGAAGACCCACGCAGGCAAACTCCACCCAGGAAGGCCGTAGCCTGGACTCGAACCCAAGTCCTCAGTACTGAGAGGCGGATGTGATAACCAGTCATGCACCATGCCGCCCCAAACTGCAGTATATTATTGATAATTATATTGGTAATTCTGAGGAGTTTCTTCTTTAACTTTTCCCGACAGGTTACTTCACTCAAATATCCACACTAGCAGATGTCCAGGAGAATGTGATGGAGTATCTCCACGTGCTGAGTCGTCCCAAGGTGATCGACAGGGAGCATGATACAGTTTGGACTGAGGCCTACATTGATAGCACTGTAAGTTGCTTTTACACGATCCGTCAAAGAACCCTATCAACTGTTTTTCTTTTTTTTTTATATAACACCTTACCTCGCTTCTGTGGGTTTTAAAAAGTGCACATTTACTTCTTTTTTTTATTGTGGAGGGAAAAGAAGCGATGTATTCACACTCCATTTGTTTGTGTCGCAACATGTGAAAGTGTTGTTTGTGTGTCTCTGGGTTGTTTGGAGATGTTGTATACGGTACAAAATAACTCTTGACATCCATTGCTCTTTTGCTTTACTTATAGATGACCTGAGCTACAGTAAGTCGTCTAATCACTCTATCGCTGCCTTAGGGCCGAAACCTCATAAGTCATAATTTGGAAATTTCCGTATTTTTTCAAACATTTTGGTCAGTCCTTGTGTGGGTGTCATTTTTACAAATTGTTGACCAAATCTAAAGTGTTGAAAATGGCTTGCTTTCTTTGATGATGCATTTTGGGGGGAAAAAAAAGAAAAAAAAAGTTGTTTTTAGGATCTCCTGAAAAGTGATGAATATTTGTTATTTGCAAAATCAGTTAAGTGAACAGCTACAATGTCAGATCCAGATCCTGTACAACATGATTTAATCCCATTTTATATCATTTTAATATAAGATGATTTTAAATTTTAAAATGATTTCTATTAACACAATGATCTAATGTTTTTCTCTTCATATGAGGTAAGGACATCAAAGTGAGGATTTATACCAAAACAATACCTGTCCATGTCATTGTTATTATATTGGTTAAAGGGATACTGTACTTGACTTACTGAACCATTTTCAGCAGTAAAAAGTTAATATTTTGCCCAGAATGAATTTGATAACTTCATTATTTTTCTTGTACAATTAATAACTTTAAAAATTAAATTGTCAACTGAAGATGAGATCACCTGTGCTGAGGAAGTAGGCAACGACCAATCATGGCTCAGTTTGCTGACCAAACCAAGAAAACAGGTGAGCCATGAATTGTTGTTACCTACTTCCTCAGCACAGGTGATGTCATCTTCAGTCGACAGCAAGTGGAAAAAGTAATGTTTTAAGGTGTTAATTGTACATGAAAAATAATAAAGTCACCAAATTCATTCTGGACAAAATATTAACTTTTTGCTCTGATCACAACTACCCAGTAAATGAGAGTATATTCTGCCTTTTGCCCAAAGTCAGCTGGGCTGGGCTTCACCCTGATCCTGACTAGGATACGTAGTATTAAAATAGATTAATACATATCCTTCATGTGCAAAAAAAAAACTACAAATATATTTAATAGTCAGCATGAAGTCGTTATACTTCATTCATAAACTCTTATGTTCTTTAGTCACACATTTTGAACAATTCTGATTTCATTGTTTCTGTGTGTAATGCAATATCTGTTCAAATATGGTTGGATGAGTTTGGCTAGAATGCCTTAAGTCCACCAAACACTTCTTTTGTGTTCATTTCTTCTGGATGAATGAGGGGGTCACTGGCATGATTTCTGTCACCAATCTCCCCAAAAAGCAGTGACCTCTCCTGTCCTCTTCCTCTTTTTCCACTTGAACTGGCCTTAGCTCCCTCAAGCGCAAAAGGTAAATACAAATTGTCCTTTGAGATTGTCGTTGTGCTGTGTTGTGATGTGCTGTCTTGAGGCCTGTGCGGTCATATGATTGCGTGGTCGTGCAATATGATTTTGGTCTCAGATTCCACAACATTAAGACAGCATAGTTGGAGGAACATCACATGAGGTGTCTTACTGTGACTTTAGGCTGTTGTTTTTGAAGCATTCCTTGTGCTTGTTGTTGGCAAAGTCTCTCTTGCATGCTTGGCCAAAGATGCAAACACATCTTTACAAATGCTTCACTTTTATTCGTCAGTGGTGGTGCAAGGTCAGGCATGCATGACCGTTTTAGGGGCTTGCATTGTGACCATAATCATTATTATTATTATTATCATGCATAGCATTTTGATGTGAAAACACGCCTGTTTGTGGCATTTGTCTCGGTCGGATTTTCTGAAATAACTTCAATTTTAACAGTCTGAATAGAAATGCAACATCCCATAATGACTGGTGGGATGATCTGCACTGATGCTTTTGTTTCTTTAAACCATTTTGGTGTAATATTTGATGACACCATTAATATGAACTGGGAATAGAATCCCATGAGGCAGTTGGCAGTCATTTCACACCGTTAGAGTAATAGACACCAGAGCAGCTTAGCAGAAATAACAAATAGATGCAGTATTGTGGTTGTGATTACTTCAATCACAGCTCTGGCCGTGGTGCTTTTTTGTGTAAACAAACGTGAAATAGACAAAGTCATTGAGACTTCCTGCAGAGCTGTGGTGTCTAAAATGTATTCAACAGTGACTGACTCAGAAAAAAATAATGGCTAATAATTTTTCTCTCGATAATTAGTTTTGCCCCATCTCAGCAGACTAATGTGACAAGGTTGGACTGATTTGGATAATGATTTGGACTTTGATCTTTTCAAGTCATCCATGTGGCCATGCAAGACAGTGAAACAGCCTGGACAAAAAAAAAGTGTTAGTAATCCAAAGGGGAATTCTAGCATCCCGGATCTTACATTATAATATATTAATATACCTGTAATATCAAAATGTATAAAAATTTTTTTTTTTTTTTTTTGTACATTTATTTGAACATATAAACAGATGAACAGCAGAAATAAAACAGAAAACAACAACAATCAAAAGAGAAGAAAATCCCAATAAAATAATCATTCAATCAATCATAACTTACATGTTCAAAAGGGAGTAGGAAGAAGTTAAAAACTTATCTAGTCCTACCCCTTTTACTCAATATATTTAAACTTATTTCATTATTAATACAATTTTAATTGACTAATTATTAAAAAAATAAAAAATAAAAAAATAATAATAATAATAAATGATATATATAATCCAAGTTATATATATATATATACATATACACATATACATACATACATATACACAAGTGCACTTAACATATTCACATTTACCAAAAACATATATACATAAATTTACTAAACATATACCATAATACCTATCTAGATCATTTACACATACATGTACATTTTTCATATTCTGGTCTGACATAGATAATTTTTTTGAACTTTACTTTTAAACATTTTTTTAAACTCCAGCATTGAGTCACAATTTTTCAGAGCAATTTCCAGATGATTCCACAGATCAACACCTTTTACAGATACACACCTTTGCTTAATATTTGTTCTTATTTTGGGTTTTTTGTACACACTTGTACCCCTTATATCATAAGGACTGTGTCTAATTTCAAATAACTTCTGAGTACTGTGGCAGAGTAAATTGTTATAAACTTTATACATTATTTGTGCTATTTTAAAATCCACCAAGTCATAAAATTTCATTGCATTTAATTTAATAAATAGTGGATGTGTTGGTTCTGTATATTTTGATCCATTAATAATTCTTATAGCTTTCTTTTGCAATTTGAAAACGGTGTTAGTATTTGTTTTATATGCCATTCCCCATAATTCTACACAATAGGTCAAATATGGTAATAATAATGAACTATATAATATATATAATGATTTCATGTTTAAAACATCCTTACTTTTATAGAGTATCCCTATAATTTTTGACATTTTCCTTTTAACAGTTTCTATGTGTGGCTTCCAACATAATTTATCATCGATAATAACTCCAAGGAATTTATTTTCATTCACCCTTTCTATTTCAATTGAATTCACCATAATTTTAACTTGATGAGTGATTTGTCTAGTGCCAAAAACTATGAACTTGGTTTTATTTAAATTCAATGATAATTTATTTACATCAAACCATTTTTTTATTATATTCAATTCATACTCCACAGTAGTCAGAAGCTGCTTCAGGTTTTCTCCTGAACAATAGAAAGTTGTATCATCAGCAAATAAGACACTTTTCAATATTTTTGAGACATAGCAAATATCATTTATGTACAGTATAAATAATTTAGGGCCAAGCACAGACCCTTGGGGAACTCCATGAGTGATCTTCATGTGTTCTGATTGTACATTATTAAACTGCACATACTGATATCTATTTTCCAAATAACTTTTCATCCACTTATAAGCTAAACCTCTTATTCCATATTTATTTAATTTATTCATTAATATAGAATGATCTATAGTATCAAAAGCTTTTTTTAAATCCATAAAAATCCCAACAGTAAATTTTTTATTATCTATTTCGGTAGATATTGCTTCTACAAGCTCCATGACTGCCATTGAGGTGGTCCGTTTTTCTCTAAACCCATATTGGGTTTCACTTAAGAGCTTATGTTTCTCAATAAAATTATCCAATCTATATGAAAATAATTTTTCTAGAATTTTTGAGAACTGTGGCAACAATGATATTGGTCTGTAGTTATTAAACGTGTGTCTTTCTCCACTTTTATGAACAGGAATGACTTTGGCTATCTTCATTTTTGATGGAAATATACCAGTTTTAAATGATAAATTACAAATATATGTAAAAGGTTGTACAATATATTTCATAATACTTTTAACTAATGTCATATCAATGTTAAGACAGTCAGTAGACTTTTTATTTTTTAATGTTTTCACAACATTTAATACTTCTATATCATTAACATCATTAAGAAACATTGTGGATGAATTATTTACAATGTTCTTATCTATTTCACGTTTGTTTCTTGGCTCTGGGATTTTGTTTGCCAAGTTACTGCCCACGTTAACTAGATATTCATTAAAATTATTAGCTATGTCAGAAATTTCATCAATTACCATATCGTTATCTTTTATAAAATATTGTGGAAAATTTGTTTTTTTAGAACTTTTTTTAATTACATGATTTAGTGTTTTCCATATTTCTTGTGTATTGCTTTTATTCTGTTCTAATAATTCATGGTAATAATCTTTCTTTCTTATTCGAATAATATTTGCTAATTTATTTTTATAGATCTTGTACTTTGTTTCAGCTTCCACAGTTCTCAATTTAATAAATCTTTTATATAAATTATTTTTCTTTTTGCATGCATTCTGTATTCCCTTCGTCATCCATGTCTTATTTGGACCTTTATACTTTCTTGTAATTTTAATTGATGGACAATGTTTATTATATAAAGAAATAATGGTTGACTGAAATTCACTATATGCAATATCAGGATCGTTATTTGAATAAACCTCAGACCAGTTGTGTTTCTCTAAATCCAACTTAAAGGCAGCCATGGAGCGTGTTGTTCTTACTCTAGTTTCAAATGTGTAAGTAGTCGGCTTCATTTTTTTATCAAAATAATCATAAAAAATTGCAAAGATCGGGAGGTGATCACTTATATCGTTAATAAGGAGTCCACTTTCTATTTTAAGGTCAATTTTATTTGTGAATATATTATCAATTAGTGTAGCTGTATCGATTGTTATTCTACTAGGTTTTATAATAACAGGAAATAAACTATTACTATACATCATATTTATAAAATCAGTTGTCTTCTGATGTCCATTAGGATTTAATAAATCAATGTTAAAATCACCACACAATATTCGCAATTTTTTATCATTTGTATAACTAAGGATATCTGTTAACTTATCGTTAAATGTATCAAGACATGATCCTGGTGTCCTATATATACAACTTATAATTACGTTTGATATATTTTTTATGTGAACTTCAATAGTTACACATTCCATTACATTATCCACAGTAGTAGTTAGATGTTCAATTTTACTACATTTGAAAACCTTATCAACATATATTGCAACTCCTCCTCCCCTTCTGTTTTCCCTATTCATTGTAAACAATTCATATCCTTCCATTTCTATATCGCTTATTTTCTCATTATCAAGCCATGTCTCTGATATGGCTATAATTTGGAATTTATTTATTTTACTCAAGCATTTTTTAATTTCTGTAAAGTTTTTATATAGACTTCTACTATTAAAATGTATGATTGAGAATGCACGAAAATCCTTACTTACATTTACATTGAATTGCTCATCAGTGTGGTACTCGCAGGCAAGGTCATAGTTGTTACTACATAAAAATTTATCTGGATCAATGCCATTTTCTGGATCAGATGTCTTATGTTCCGTATAATCAAATATTTGTAATTTTTTTGTGTTTGGGTATAGATTTTCCATTCTAGTATTTGTCAACTTTTCGTCATCAAGTGTACTGTGTCTTCCTTCATTTTATTGATGAGTTGTGTTGGTGCAAGTGTCTGGGTGTGCTTGTACGGGGATGAATTATAAGCTTGTCGTATTTTAGTTAGGCAATCTCTCCTCTTTCCCGTGCTGCTTTCATTTCTGGTATAAGTTCTTTCCGTTTTTTTCGAACAATATCAGTAAAATCCTCATTTATGTATATGTTTGTGCCCTTAAGATGTTTTGTTTTTTGTAGAATTTTTATTTTATCTTTGTACTTTTCAAATTTAACTGTAATTGTCCTGGGTCTGGTCCTCCCAGTTTCCCGTTTGCCAGTCCGATACACACGCTCCAATTCTATCTTGTCCTGAAATTGTAATTTATCTCTGAATAGTTTCATTACTTTATCTTCAGTGTCAGTCCATGTTTCTCCTGGTGATTCTTCAATTCCATCAATAATCAGATTGTTTCTTTTACACTGTCCTTCTAAATATTCCATTTTCTCATTTAAAATGATTAAACTGTCACATATTTTGTACATTTCAGTTTGCATGGTTTTACCGTTTTCAATGTGATTAATTTGAGTTGTTTTAAGATCATCCACCTCCTTTTGCGTATATTGCAGACTCCCCTTAACTTCTTGTAGTTCTCTGGTGATATTGTCAATGCGTGCATTAGTTGAATCCAGTATTATTTTAACAAATCCTTTAAATTGTTCCTGTTGTTGATTTAGGAGTGTATTGAAAAGTTCGTTTTGTTGTTGTAGCATTTTGTTTACCTGTGTGAGCGTTAAGTAGTCCTCCTCCGGTTTTGAGTCCTGTTTCTGTTTTGGTGGCATGTTGTTGTCCGAAGTATCCTGAGATTGAGGGGTCCCCCTCCTTCTCTTCCCCCTCGCCGTACTGCAGTCAACGTGTAAATGGCGAAAAACAACGATGCAGGCAAGCCCGTTGAACAAAACAGGCAAGCCCGCCAAGCAACAGCAACCGAGAGACGATCAGGCAAGTCCGGTGCGCAACGACGACGGCGGAATTGGGCAGGCCCGGCGTCGAGTAGCTGCGGCGGTCGATTCACCAGGCAAGCCCCGGTGCGTAGCGACGATGGCAGAGCTGGTCAGGCGCCGCGTCGAGAAGCATCGACCGTCAATCCAGCCGACGAACCCGGCAGGCAGCTGCAACCAGAGACCCCGGCCCGCCGAACAGCAGCGACGGCGAAACAGGCTGGCGGCAGCAGAACTGGTGGAACAGGCCCCCGAGCAGCGGCAACGGTTGTTCCGGCACGCAAGCCCGGCCAACAGTCCCGACGGCGGAACCAGAAGCTCCGGCCCGCCGAACGGCCGCGACGGTGGGACAGGCAAACAAGCACAGTGAGCACGGTGATGGCAGAACTCTGGCGTGTTAAAGGATTTAAAAACGTCGTAAATCAAACGTTGTGAATTAAAACTTACAGACACGGGCCCCGTAACAGGGCCCGGTGATGTAGTTTATCTCCATATAATTAATGTCGAGCAGCAAGGCAGCAGCGTCACTTCACCAGCAGCAAATAAAAGTAGTATTTGAGCTGCAAAAAGCAAGAAAATAAGTACACATTTTGGGTCTGAAATAGTCCAACTGTCAGTAATAAAGTGTTTGTGATGGCGATTGTGTCCCTTACTGGCCAGCTACTGATAAGATTTAAAGCCATATGGTCAGTGGAAAATCATTTTTGAGACTGTTTTCGAGCAGGTCACAGAGGTGAACATGAATTGGATGCTGGGTGCTGTCAAGGATGGACAGGATTGTTCCTGCTGCCACAGAGACCAAAGAGTCTAGTTTTGTGCCCACCACACCTGCACACCACATCCTGCCCAGCCTGTCCAGTTGTCCAATGGCAATTTATCACCTTTTTAACACTTCCTTCCCAACAAACTACAACAAAGAAAAGTAAACAGGCAACAACAGACTGGTGAAACCTCTGCAGCAGTTTATTAGGAGCACAACCTCCTCCGGACTACCAGATGACGTGTCCGTTCTTTCCTGTGGATGTTTTCTGGGTTATTAGCTGTATGCCATGTGGACATGGGTGAAGTTTTTCTGCTTCAAAAGTATGCTAACGGGTGGATTTTTTTGTCTTCTATTTTTCCTCATCTCAATCATCATCATCATCATTATCATCATCATGTCAGACGTATTTTTACAGTAATGGCGATTCTAATGCATACCTGTACATCAAATTAATAATAATAATAATAATAATAATAATATTATTATTATGGGTCACAGCAAATTTAAGCTTGGAGAAAGACCCACTAGGGTGTGTGACTGTATAAGGTCACCAAATTTATTATAAACAATTTTCATTATAAATTTTAGGCTTCACCATGTTAAATATGTCAGACCAAAACAGAATGTCTTAAAAAATACTTTAGATAAGTAAATTCTAGAAAGACTGTTTTTCTTTAAATAATAACAAGTACCCTGTTTATGTTAAGTGAAATCCATAAACTTAAATAATAAATAAAAAATAAAAATAATAATGTGTTAAGTCAAAAAGGGTTGTCTTTATTTTATTTTTTAATGAAAATAGAACCTTTAATGCTTAAATGTCTTTGTTCAAAAATGCACTTTCAATTAAGTATTGGCAGAACCAGTTGTCAACTTTATGTTAAGTGGGAATGTCGGAGTTTGTTGAGCATAACTGATACAATAACTTGTAATCTAATTTAGGTACTTTTATAATTAAGTAATGTGTAAAGTAACTAATATTTTCAAGATAACTATGGCAACGCTGCTTGCTAAAAGGTACCATTGTAGTGGAGCGTAATATTGATGACTCGCATGAGAGTCAATATTAACGTGTGGGGAAGATGTTGGAGCAAGGCGAGCACTTAAACATCATTTACTGTATGGCTAAGTCGATAGCTGTACAAAAGTGTCATTAATATATGTATATTAATTGCACTCTTTAATTTTAAAATTGATCATGACAGCTTTTAAGGAATTTCCGTATCTGGGCTGCCGTAAGCCCCTTTGCAGCATTGTGCACCATCCTGTCCTTGCACACCATCATTGAGCGCCGTCTCCACGGAAACTAAGGTCACCTCATCCACAAGCTCTTGCATTTGTCACGTGAATCTAGATTACAAGGTGTCCCCCTGAGACATGAAACTTGGTGTGTATCTGGGTTTTCAGAGGGATGCTGAAATGTTATTTGTGTCTCTAAGAGGAATTTTTTTTTAGCCCATGACCTCTCAGAAAAAGGGATAGGCATCAATTTCTGTCCTGCAAAGTACAATCTACCGCATCGAGCTAATTACTCACTCCAACTGTGTTCCTTATTGAGGTCAGAAGTTTACAGGTTTGGTCACAAGCTGTTAGTCAAGAGTGAATGGAACAAAAATCCTCCGCCTGCTGAGATCCACCTTCGGGTTCTTTTTCATTCTCCATTTTCAACACACCTTATTTGAGAGCTTTCGGAGAGAAACTCTGTAATGATTGTGCCTTTAAGCAAGTTGAGATAACAGGTCAAATTCTAGAATTTCGGAAGCATGGTGGTGGGTCTCATTAAGTTTGAAAGGATGGTCCTTCTTCTTCGTTGAGATTATGACAATGCAAATTGATGCATTTCCTCCCACGGGCAAGGCAAGTACTTTCACAGTGATTTTGACATTTAAATATGTCGCCTGTTGTCAATCTCCGTGCAGCTCCTTTTATCTACTTATTACACTTTTTTTCATTTCCTGGCATGGCAGAACAAGCCTGAATCCCACCAACCGAATTATCATTCAAGAACAAATCATGGGTAGCCAGTGAATGGAAACGCTCATCAACCGTTGATGAGAATACACATTAACTCCTAGTATTTACAGGCCTGTGATATATGATCCAATATACTGCACCTGAGCTTGGAAATAGATTTCTTATTTTTAGATGAGGTCCTATTCATCCCCCCACCCGCTTTGATCGATACCGTTTTTCCAGCAGCAAGGTTGTCCATTGTTGCAGCACTAGTACTTAGGTGTACTTCTTTCCCCCTTTGATGTCCAATACTGTGTCCACAGTTGCTATTATCATCTATCAAGGCTCAGGTCACTGCTTCTTTTTCGCTCGGTGTCTGATGGAGACAGGATGGATGCTAGCAGTTTCCTGTCATTACCTGTTATTGTTGGTGGTAAAATAGAGGTGGTGTTTTGAGGATGTGCAATCTGTTCAATAACACAATAGTTGTAAACGGATTGCTGCAGCAGGAACGGATAAACATTAACTGGGTCAATCACTATAAAGTGTCTTCAGTGTTCTCATCATAATGACTCAATCATCATGAAAATGTCGCAGAATAATGAAACTCTGAGGTATTATTACAAAGGGTCAAACATTTGTCCACATACAGTAAAATAAGTTGCAAAACAAAACAAAACAACTACATTGAATGTACATGATTTTGGCGGTTTACATCGTTTTATTGTCCAAAATATGTCATTCGATAAATTCAGTCATTTTGATCATGTACAGCATACTATTGAAAATTCTGCATGTGTCCCTGAATTTGCTGCCACTTAAAATAACCCACTGATGTTTTTATTGAAATTACTACCAGCATTTTGTCTAACTTCTATAGAGGCTGAAATAGTTGATAGTTTCAGAGTAAATGTTTATGCTTATGTTTTCTAATTGATTTGTATTATGTGTGTGATTGGATGTTGTCAAGTTTAACATGGCCATCCTGTCATAGTGAAATTGATTAAACACCTTTTATAAATTAAAAATGTTTTAGTTGAAAAACCAGGCCTTCCTGGGTGGCATTTGAATGTTCTCCCCGTGCCTGCGTGGATCTTCTCCGGGTAGTCCGGTCTCTTCCCACATTCCAAAGACATGCATGGCAGGTTAATTGGGCCCTCCGAATTGTCCCAAGGTGTGCTTGTGCGTGTGTGGATGGTTGTTTTGCTCTGTGTTTTGCGATTGGCTGGCAACCAGTTCAGGATGTACCCCGCCTACTGCCCGAAGCCAGCTGAGATAGGCTCCAGCACCCCCGTGACCCTTGTGAGGAGAAAGAGGTTAAAAAAATGGATGGATGGATGGATGGATGGATGGATGGATGGATATACGCAATTAGCTTGCCAACAGATTAATATTTCTAAGTGGAGGTCCAACATGTGCTCTTGAAATGCTAACAATGGCCAAGAATGTCCACCCTGTCATTGTCCACCCTGTCAACAAGTGTGCATATTTTGCTGTTTGCAAAAACTTTGCGTTCCCACGCAAAACATCTTTGCATTCCCTCGTAAAGATTGCGAGGGAACGCAAAGTTTTTTTTTTTTTTCTACCATGTCAACTTAGGGGCTCCGTACAAAGGCACCTTGTGATGATATCGGCTAGTTAGTTAGTTAGTTAGTTAGTTAGTTAGTTAGTTAGTTAGTTAGATTCATTGCAAGGACCAAAATGGCACAGGCATGTTTCCAAATAGAAGTGTTACTAAGCCCGGTGACAAGCTATTATGTACCCACAGAGGTAAAAAAAAAAATACTTAACTCTGCATGCTATTTAGTGGACGACCGTATAACACATTGTGAGCAGTCTCCACAACAAGCTTTCATCACGAAATTGAAGTTACAAGCGTAGACAGGCAGCCGCTGCAAAGATAAATATCTTAATTATTCCAGCAGTCCTGAGGGAGGAAAGATACTCACGTCCTAACTGGAAGCACTGCCTTTGGATAAGATTATTCTGAAGGAGATCAAAGACAGGCTGTGATTGAACATGTTTTAAGTCAAATAAGGAACATGAATAAAACATGTCATATAAGTTGGATGTAGCCTGAAGAAGATAATTACACACAGGTCCGCTATTTGGGGTATGATCTTAAAATAAGTGTCAATGGGCAACGTCATTTCTTATGAACCTACGGGCATTCAATTGTATTCCATTATTGCTTCCTTTCATTCTCCTCCTTCTGTCTTTTTCTGTCTCATTTACTCACTCAATATCTTTTTAGCTGGATGATGGTCAAGGTCCAGTGCTGATGACCACTGTGGCCATGCCAGTGTTTAGCACCAAGAATGAGACCGTAAGTATCCGTGCTATAATTTCAATATGACTCCCCTGGCAGGTTCCAGCAAATTGTGAAGTATTGTTAGCTCTTTCTTTGGCTGCGCTTTTTAGAATAAAAGGTTCCAGTCTTTGAATGAATGTTTGATCTTACAGGTCTAGCTACCATTAAATCATATGAATGCTTAAAAAAGTGCTTAGCCCTTCTCGCCTTGTCAAGAAAATCAAATTGAAATGTTCAGGCTATTTTCAACAATTGGTCCTTTCAGCATTTGTCTAGATGTCGCCTCAATTACATGTCAATCCATGAGCTCAACTCAATAGAATAGTGCAAAGTTGTAAAGCAAACTGCCTTGTACTCATACACTCAAAACCAGTTGGGGGGCACCTGTCAAATTGGGACGCCCAAACCCAAAAGTCCCTGAGCATGTCTTTCAAGTCTGCTTGTGTATGAAATGTGCTATACAAATAACGTTGCCTTGCCTCAAATGAGCACACTCTACCTGACTCATCGCCACACTGTACCAGCATGGTACACACGTAAAGACAATCGGGTTCCCCAGACGCTAAGAAGTATTTTCCAAAGCAAGTCTTCAGAAACACTTGGGTAACATTGCGACATATCCGAGAGTTTTGTTTCTTCTTTGTTTCGGAGCGCTCACATGATCATGCAACATTTCTGCCTCGGAGAACCTCGTTTCGAAATGATGATGGTATGAAGTGGTGGTCCCAGCTTGAGTAGCACCTTGTATAAGCCCGACCACTCTTTTTAAAAAGTTTGATTGATGCATAATCATCTTTATGTCCCCTGTTACATTTAAGTATTTCTACTGCTCCTCCTGTGAGGGGAGAATGACTCCACAAGGGGGCGCACACATTTGTCACTGTGTGCAGCCGCACGTTACAGTAACACACATTCTAGAAACCACCAGTGATGACAAGGTTAACTGTTAATTTAGTAAGATGCCAATAATAATAATAATAATAATAATAATAATAGTAATAATAGTTATGACTGCACATTTTTAGGAATGAAATTGTAGCTTACTTTCAAAGTGTGTTCTGTCAATAATCTTTTCAAATAATTCTCAAATGTTAACTTTTTGTATTTCATTCTGTGCTTTCAGCGTAACCATGGCATTTTACTGGGGGTGGTAGGAACAGATGTCCCTGTCTCGGAGCTACTCAAGACTATCCCTAAATACAAGGTATTAGATGCTATTATTATTTGTCCAAATCCCCAGTACAATTAGAGACTGCGTGCGGACATGGACGCAGTAATTGGAATAGCAAACTGTGGCGAGGATGAAAACGAGTTTGTTTTTTTTTCTTAGGTGTGATACTTATTGTTCTTGTCTTCTTGTTACAGTGCTGTAATTAAGTAAATTATACACCATGCACACCAGTGCTACTTGATACTTGTGGCTCCTATTAGATTTTGATGCATTATTTATATGTGGAGGCAATGTTCTATTTCATATAGTGGATGGATGGATGGATGGATGTTCTTAAATAAAATTTTCTCCACTTGTCTGTATATAAAAATATGAAATCCAAAGATTAGACAATTATGTTATTACTATTTTTTAATAAATAATGCATATCTCAGCACGAGGAAGCGATGTTCTACACCACTGCAAACAATGCTAACATATATTGATGCAGCGAGACCCTTTTTGACAGTCAGACTTTGCTCATTTTAGAAACTTAATAATGTATCTGTTACTTGTATGTGTATTTCCTTTAGTTGGGTATTCACGGCTATGCCTTTGCAATTACCAACAACGGATACATTCTCACCCACCCGGATCTGCGGCCACTTGTGAGTACCCGGTACTAGTTGCTTATTGGGAGTGACGCTAACGAGTTAGCTCAGGCTACTGTTGAAACATTTTCCTTTATTACATTGCAGGAAATTGGTTTGTTAGTTGTGAGTTAACTTGTGAGTCCATGTCAAATATTTTTTATTTTTTTTGCTATCACACAAGCATGTCATTTGGTACAGAAACATGCATTTGTATACAGTAAAAATAGTCATGCGTAACCCAAAATTCAAATCAAATATGAGTACTGTACTGTTATGATTTGCAATTGTGCAATGTGCACACTGCATATCTGCTGTACAATATAATAAAAGTTTTTGTGTTGATTTGCTTATGAATTATGTGGAATGCAGTAAATACTGTGTTGAACCATCAATACATTTTTGCATTCTTTATGTGGCCAAATCCATTTGAAACATAATATCCGTGATAAAATACACTCAAAGAAATGCTTCATCAGATTTAAATAACACGTTTACGTCAACCGGTCCCACATAACTATTTCATTTAAATTGGACTAATGTTGGGTGATCAAAATTTAGCTAACGTTCTTAATTTAATACTACATTATACAGTTGTTGAATGCTGTTATGTTGAATTTACTCAACATTATCATCTTGTATTTACTAAAAGTAATTGTATTGGATTTATTTGATATTGTTAAATAAAAATTATCAATCCTCATGATGTTGAATTTACTTCACACCATTATGTAGAATTTATTTAACACTTTTTCTTGATTTAGAAAAATGCTGGTGCTTTTACAACTATGAAAGCAAGCACAAAAGATATTACGTTTCACTTCCCATTCACTTACTGATGGAGAAGCAGCAGAGGCAACTCAGTGCTCAGTATCTGAGTTGAAGGACACTTCATCATGGTCACACCGGAATCCAGTATTGAACCCACAACCACCAGTTTTGGAGACGAGCACACTACCACTGACCCACACCAAATCATCCATGTTAAAACTACTTAACACCAATTTATTTAGAGAGCAAGTGTGCCAAACGCTGGCCTAAAATAATTGATGTGTTTGTCTGCGATTGTGCTTGTCTGACTGTTTGTCCATCTGCATCGAATTGCCATATATATAATGGACTAGGAATTTTTATGCAAAAACAAAGCTGTTTTTGCATGCAATTAACATGCAAAAACAACATGTACATGCAAAAACAAAGCTGGTTTTGCATCTTAATCTGTAGTCCATTATACATATGGCCATTTGCTGCAGATGGACAAAAGCAGACAAACACATCAAGTATTTTAGGGCCATTGTTTGGCACACATTTGCTCTCTAAACAAATTTCTGTTTCAAGTATATTTAACATATGTGATTGCAGCAAGTCGGCGTGGATCAGTGGTTG
The DNA here is from genome assembly GCF_051991245.1 of Festucalex cinctus. NCBI lineage: Eukaryota > Metazoa > Chordata > Actinopteri > Syngnathiformes > Syngnathidae > Festucalex > Festucalex cinctus. The sequence continues at coordinate 19,707,931 of NC_135412.1, read as the reverse complement.
CGTGTGCGTTTCCTAAACGGGAGATTGTGGGTTCAATACCAGCTGTGATGAAGTGTCTTTGAGCTCAGATACTGAACACTGAGTGAATGTGAAGTGAAACTTAATATACCTTGAGTTTGCTTTTAATAGTTGGAAAAGTACTAGCATTTTACGAAATGAAGATAAATAGTGTTACATAAATTCTACATACCGTAATTGTGTGAAGTAAATACAACATCATGAGGATTGATAATTTTTATTTAATATCAAGTAAATTTAACACAATTGCTTTTAGTAAATACAACATGATAATGTTGAGTAAATTCAACACAACTGTATAATGTAGTATTAAGTTAAGAACATTAGCTAAATTTTGGTCACCCAACATTAATTCAATTTAAATGAAATAGTTATGTGGGACCGGTTGAAATAACTTTAAATCTGATGAAGCATTTCTTTGAGTGTATCAATAAGCATTTTTTGTCACAGGCTGCACCAAAAGGCAAATAACCCTTTTGATTGACACAAAACTCTTAAATCAAATTTCCCATTGCGGTAATTTGACCTCATAAAATAAGAATAATAACAATAATAATGGCCACAATTAGCAACAATAACACCGACTTTGACTGATGATGAATTGTAGGCTTCATGGAATCTTGAGGCTGATTTCATCTGTTGACAGGTCAAACGACCTCAGCTTTTAAAGAGTTTTAACATTTTGGATGACTTTTTGCCTGCGATTGGAATTTTCTTTCCAGTGGTCTTTCAAGGGTTTGGGTCAAAATCTTATATCTAAGATAATGGTTGCTATGAATCTTTAAACGCATTTTTCCTCAAAACTACTGATTTCACGCCAACATTAAAATTGTGGTACCAACCATCAAGAGGTACTTCCATGTAATATATGTTATTTTAAAGGGAATTAAGTGTACACTTAGAATACAGTACATAAATATATCGATTAGGATTTTTTTTTTTGTGTGAGCATATAATGCCTGAATGGTTATGATGAACGTCATTGTATTAATGGCGGAAGAGGAGTGCATGTGTAGCGGGAGGCCGATGGACAAATGATCAGGATGCAGTAACAATGGAGGGATAAGATGAGAATAGAAGAAGAGGAGCAGAAGAGAAAACAGTGAGACAGACCGACAGATGGTTTAATAGTGGTCTAATTAAAGATGGTAATGAGTATAGCGCTAATGAGGGTTGGGAGGCTATCTTGGCTGATAGATGAACACGGACGAGACTTCCGAGTACGCGCATGCATGCAGTACTGCTCCATAAAAAACATGTTGACACACAGATGGGTGACAAATTGAAAGAGCGGATAAAGCAACATAATGTGTCTTGGCAAGCTGTCGCCTCACCAACTGACCAAGTGCATCAATTGATGGACAAACCTGAATCAGTTAAAAACATACTATCGAATAGTGTTGATTTTGTCTGCCATTTTTAAATTTAGTCTCAGTTTTAGTCCAATTTCAGTCACGTTTGTTTGTTTTTGTCACAGTTACTCAACCTCATCCCATTTTTATTTTGACCATTTTTAGTCGACTATAAAACTAGCATCCATCCATCCATCCATTTTCTTGACCGCTTATTCCTCACAAGGGTCGCGGGGGGTGCTGGCGCCTATCTCAGCTGGCTCTGGGCAGTAAGCGGGGTACACCCTGGACTGGTTGCCAGCCAATCGCAGGGCACACAGAGACAAACAACCATCCGCACTCACACGCACACCTAGGGACAAATTCGGAGCGCCCAATCAACCTGCCATGCATGTCTTTGGAATGTGGGAGGAGACCGGAGTACCCGGAGAAGACCCACGCAGGCACGGGGAGAACATGCAAACTCCACCCAGGAAGGCCGGAGTCTGGACTCGAACCGGAGTCCTCAGAACTGGGAGGCGGACGTGCTAACCACTCGTGCCGCCATAAAACTAGCATTTTAGTCTTTATTTTAGTCCAAGAAAACATAATTTTATTAGTCTAGTTTTAGTCAGGACAACCATTTTACCCCTGTTTATATATTTTTTTGTCAGCAGATTATATTGAACCTTTTCGGAACTATTTCACATTAAAAAAAAAAAGAAAAAAAAGAAAAGTAACTTCACATAATTACATTGGTTCCATTCTATTAGCTAGTTAGTTAGCCAGCATTAGTTTTAAATTTAATCTCAGTTTTAGTCCAATTTCAGTCACGTTTGTTAGTTTTTGTCACAGATAGTCAACCTCATCCCATTTTTATTTTGATAATTTTTAGTCGACAATAAAACTAGCATTTTAGTCTTTATTTTAGTCCAAGAAAAAAATATTTTATTTGTAGAGTTTTAGTCAACAAAAACTGTCACCGTTTTAGTCTAGTTTTAGTCAGAACAACCATTTTACCCCAGTATATATTTTTTTTGTCAGCAGATTATATTGAACCTTTTCGGAACTATTTCACATAAAAAAAAAATATATATATATATCTTTTTTGATGAAAAGTAACTTCACATACAATTACCATGGTCCCACTATAATTTACTTTTTTTTTTTTCAACCTTTCACCGTGAATCCACATCCTGTCTGTCCCATGTGTTTGTGCTGTGTATCACATGACAGTGTCACAGACGTGACAGATTAGCAGAGACAAGATTTTACAAAATCAGATAATTTTCATCTCATTTTTTGTTCATGAACTATTATTATTATAGCAATAAAAAGTAAATATTTTGTCTATAATTAAATTAGTACAATTAGTACCTTTAAAAACACATTTTGCAACTTGCTGTCGACTGAAAATGACATCACAAGGGCTCAGGTAACCAATCACAGCTCAGCTTGTGAATGTCACATGACCAAACCTAGAAAACAGGTGAGCTGTGATTGGTTACCTGAGCCCTTGTGATGTCATTTTCTTTCGACCGCAAGTTGCAAAATGTGTTTTTAAAGGTACTAATTGTACGTGAAAAATAATGAAGATATCAAATTTATTATAGGCAAAATATTAATGTTTGACTGCCAAAAATGGAGAAATGAGTGAAGGACATTTTTGTCTCATCTTCATTAGTCGACAAAAATGCATACTGATTTAGTCCCAATTATTGTATACTAATGAGTGCTTTAGTCTAGTCTAGTCTAGTTTTAGTCCGGTGAAAAATGTGTGTTATTTTTGTTTAGTTTTTGTTGACAAAATTAACACTGCTATGAAAAAGACACAGATATGAGGTCATCCCATCACAATCTATTGAATATGCATCTGTTTCCATGTGCACGTTTCCTCCCTGCCTCAGTATGGCGACGGCAAAAAGCGTCGAAAGCCAAACTACAGCAGTGTGGATCTGTCCGAGGTGGAATGGGAGGACAAGGACGACACGGTGAGACTCTTGTGGTTATTCAGCACCGTTATGAAAGCAATGTTGGGACACTCAGCACGCTCTTTGTGCTTATAGCTGAGGAACGCCATGGTCAACAGGAAGACGGGGACCTTCTCAATGGAAGTGAAAAAGAGTATCGACAAAGGGGTGAGCGTCTCCCCCGTAACGTGCAAACAAAAGCATTTTCTGAAGGTCCTGAATGATATTTGAAAAGCAGCACTCAGCAGGGAAAGACCACTTTGCCAAGAGGTTATACAGCAATGTACAACATTGACTGGGGAATTTGTGTCTGATTTGGTTTGTTCTGCATGCACGAGTGTGTCTGCCTCAGTGTGTGAGCCCCTTATCTCCCACATGCACATGTTGCTGAATAAGAGAGACAGCAGACCTGCTGTGTCTTTTGGAGAGACACAAACACACAGGTGTGTGCGTGCCTCTGCATTGCACTTTGAAAGCTTTGTACTTTCAGCTGATTAATAAGCATTCAATATGCAAATGTGTATCTTCAAATACAGTATACACATTCAGGCACACAACTCTCATTCATATTCACGATATTAATGCAGAAAAAACTTCATAGTGCAGCAACACTGTGTGCCACAAGCAAATTCTCCCATCACCACTAGATGGAGCCATGCTGCAGCAAATTCGACCAAATACTGAATGAAAGTGCAATGACTGTGAACGCTGGCCACAACAGACTGGATTATCCGTTTTGTTCCAGAGGCGTGTACTGGTGTTGCAGAATGACTACTACTACACGGATATTCATGGTACTCCTTTCAGGTGAGAAGCATTCAGACGTTTATATTTGCACGATGAAGATTACAAAGTCATTTGTTTTATTGCTAGTCTTGGAGTAGCTCTTTCAAGGGGCCACGGCAAGTCCTTCTTCACAGGGAATGTCACTGTGGAAGAAGGTATGACATACACTGTGTGTTTTTAAGCCATATAATTTCCACTGGATGCATACATGATTGATTGTACACACTTTTTTTTTTTTTCAAAATGTCTTTTTTTTTTATTATTATTATATAAAATATGGTCCAGGAAGAACCAAGCAGGTTTCAAAGTGAGGTTAGGCTTTTACGGTAGGGTGTAGGGCAGTGGTGTCAAAACTACGGCCTGGGGGCCATTTGCAGCCTGCCGTCCATTTTTCAGTGGCCCGCCAAATATGCTAAAAATGGCAGTTGACTCAGTTAAAATAAAAACGAAAAATGTTTGGAGATGGTCAAAGTATAAAGAGAGGGTGTCGAAAAACAGGTGCCATTAAAGGTTAACTAAAACTAACGAAAAAAAACTAAAACTAAAATGCAAAAAAAACAATTTTGTTAACGAAATAAAATAAAAACGAAGATGCTTTTTAAAAAAAAAGAAAACTAACTGAAACTACATATAATGTTTACAAAGCTAACTAAAACTAATAATTATAGCAAACATGTCCTTCGTTTTAATCTTTGGTAATTAATTTAATGCATGAGGCATTGGGGATGATTTTAAATGTGATTTTTTTAGTAGATTTATTTTTATATAAACTGGAATAATGACGTTTGAAAGTATGCCACACAGAAGTGACGTCATCTAGCAGCAGCCAATAGAAAAGCACCTTCAGATGACATCGCTCGCATGGTGTTTTTTAAATATAGTGCATAAGTAATCCACTTTTTTTTTTAAATAACTAATACTAATACTGAAACTAAAACTAAACTAAAACTAAGCATTTATTAAAGAACTAAAACTAATAAAAACTAACAGAACCACCCTGAAAACTAATAAAAAAATAACTAAAATGAAAAATTCCAAAACTATAATAACCCTACTGCCATATCTCAAATAAATTGGTTTATATACTGTAGCATTTTTCTAAATATGCAAAAGCACAAATAAATTATTTGTACAATTTTTAAGACGAAACACAATTTCTCTTCATAACATTATGTGGCCCTCAAATGAAAAAGTTTGGACACCGCTGGTGTAGGGTTTCAATGTACTAAGTAGGATTTCAATGTATGGTGTAGGGTTTCAAAGTAGGGTTCCTATGTAGGGTTTCAATATAGAAGTAGGGTTTCAAAGTAGGGTTAGGCTTTCAAAGTATAGTGTCACAATTTATAACAGTGGGTATAAAATTATAGGTGAAAAAATTCAGCTGTCAGAATGTGTTTGAAAGTTGGATTAAGTTTTAAAAGTAGGGTTTCAAGAAAGGTTAGGCTTTCAAATAGGGTTTCAAAATAAGGTTTCAAAATAAAATTAGGGTTTCAACGTAGGTTTTCAAAGTAGTGTAGGGGCACAATGTATAACATTCAGTGGCTATAAATATATTGATCAGCTTTCAGAATGAGTAACCTCAGGTTTTTAATTTGGATTATGGTTTCAAATTTTGGTGAGGGTTTCAAAGTGGGGTTTTAAAAGTGGTTAGTGTTCCAAATTAGGGTTTCAAAGTATAGTGTCACAATTTATAACAGTGGGTATAAAATTATAGGTGAAAAAATTCAGCTGTCAGAATGTGTTTGAAAGTTGGATTAAGTTTTAAAAGTAGGGTTTCAAGAAAGGTTAGGCTTTCAAATAGGGTTTCAAAATAAGGTTTCAAAATAAAATTAGGGTTTCAACGTAGGTTTTCAAAGTAGTGTAGGGGCACAATGTATAACATTCAGTGGCTATAAATATATTGATCAGCTTTCAGAATGAGTAACCTCAGGTTTTTAATTTGGATTATGGTTTCAAATTTTGGTGAGGGTTTCAAAGTGGGGTTTTAAAAGTGGTTAGTGTTCCAAATTAGGGTTTCAAAGTAGTTTAAAATTTTATAATGGTGTGGATAAAATTACTGCTTAAACATTTCAGCTGTCAGAATGTGGGTTAGGGTTTGAAATTATAGCAGGGTTTCAAAGAAGGGTTGGGGTTCCAAAGTAAGTTTTCAAAGAATGATTACGGTTTCAAAGTAGAGTCATAATTCACAACAGTGGCTATAAAATTATTACTTAATTAAGTTGTCAGAATATGGTTTAGGGTTTGGTTTCAAATAGGGTTTCAAAGTAAATTTAGAGTTTCGAAAGTTTTTTTTCAAAGTAGTGTAGTGGCACAATATATAACATTCAGTGGCTATAATATATTGGTTAAAAAAAATCACCTTTCAGAATGAGTGACCTCGGGTTTTTAATTTGGATTATGGTTTCAAATTATGGCGAGGGTTTCAAAGTAGGTTCATAATTTACAACAGTGCGTATAAAATTACTGCTTAAACATTTCAGCTGTCAGAATGTGGGTTAGGGTTTGAAATAATGGCAGGGTTTCAGAGAAGGGTTGGTGTTCCAAATTAGAATTTCAAAGAATGATTACGGTTTCAAAGTAGGGTCATAATTTATAACCGTAGCTATAAAATTATTACTTAATTCAGCTGTCAGAATGTGGGTTAGTGTTTCAAATTAGGGTCACAATTTATAACAGCATTAATTATTTTATTGATTCATTCTTATTTCATTAATTCATTTGTCTTCTCTTTTCTCACAGAGATAATTATCTCTCCAGCTGTAATGTGTGCATCAGTCTTATAAAAATGTTGGCGTTACTGATTATAATTTGTGTTAATGCTGTTGGAACATAAAGCTCCAAAAAGGTAGTCAAATAGGTTGCTTAAAGTTGGCAAGTCATTCCTCACAATTTGTGTAAGTCATCAGGTGGTAAAATTCCACTTCTCAACTTGCCATCACACATGTTGAACTCGTAAATGTAACATAAAACCTCAAAATTAAACAGTGTAATATTTCTTTTAGTGGCTCTTTAGATGAGTTGACTATGTCTTGATCGATGCTTATGTCAAACCACAGAGTCGAACTTCCATATCCAGCCTCATGCATGTAAATATTCATGTCACGGTGGTCTCTTTGTAACTCCAAACATATCCATCATTGGGAGCGGTCTGAGCATGACTTGGCTCTTCCTGATCCAATCAGACTTGCCAAAACCAGACACAAAATACATTTTTCACACATGCAGCCAGTATTTGAGAGTGTAAGATTTGAAACGCTTCTTCGGCTTAACATAATGCTTGTTCATATGATTTTTCTTTTCTTGCAGGCCTTCACGACTTAGAGCATCCTGATGTAGCCCTTGCAGATGAATGGTATGCGTATTTAAACATTATTTTAATTGTTTCAATCAGCATTTTGAAGGAAAATCAATTTAATCAGTGAGGGGATAATTGCTAACAGTGTTGTTGTTGTTGTTTTTTTTATTATTATCTTTAATGTGTTGAAAACACTAGCTTCCATCCTGACAATAAGGGGACAAGTAAAAAAATAACAAAGAAAGTGACATTTTGTAAGGTTACTGATCCTGAATGATGATTTCCGTTTTAAGTAGAAATTCAGTAACCTGTTGTGACATCACAACCAGTTTTCTAGACAGAGCTAAATCGCATTACTATAGTGGGTCGTTAATTTGAGGGCTCAGTTGGTTGTCTTGAAAATATGATTGTGAAACCATTCAGTATGGAAAAGTTCTGTCATCATTTGGCACTCTGTGAATGAGATGCATTTCATGAATGTTTTTGTTCATTCTTTTATATATTTGTCTTCTTCAAACAGGACATACTGCAATACAGACGATCACCCAGAGCATCGCTACTTGACCCAGATAGAGGCAATCAAACGCTATCTCGGTGGACATGAACCCCAACTGCAATGTTTGTAAAAGCCATCAACGATCCGACTTAATTCACTGATTCACTTTGTGGCATTTCACTGGTTACAATTGGGCCCTGTTTTTAGGTGACAAGGAGTTGGTTCAAGAGGTGCTTTTTGATGCAGTCGTAACTGCCCCACTGGAGGCCTATTGGACCAACTTGGTGCTCAATAAGTCTGAGTATGGCACACACATACAGTACGAGGTGACGCTTGCTGTATTATGGTCTTACTTGAATCATTTTAAAACATAGGAACTCTGACAAAGGAGTTGAGATTGCCTATCTTGGCACAAGGACCGGCCTGTCCAGAATCAACCTGTTTGTTGTACCTGACGAGCTTACCAGCCAGTAAGTTTGTCGTCTCTCTATCTAGCTGTAATTCATCTTTGGAAATTGTTTCAATTTGGTTGAGAGACCAACCTTATGAGAGAGTTTTAGTCGGTCACTTTATTAAACCCGTCAAACAACAATTGTGTGTGTAACACATATTCTATAGGTTTTGAGTAAACAAATTGTGGCTGGTGAGTTAATATTCATTTTTGAATATGTATATGAATCATCTCCGTCATTTCCGTCTGTCTCAAGAGACTTCCTGACTGCTGAGGACAAAGAAGGGGTGTTTAATGCTGATCACTTCCCCTTGTGGTACAAAAGGGCGGCGGAACAAGTTCCTGGCACGTTTGTCTACTCGCTGCCCTTCAACACAGGTGAGTAGATAGAAATGCTGCAATTTTTGTTTGCAAAGCATGGGCAGTTCTAGCTGTGTTAAACCAGGATTTGTGGAATTGGAATGAGCACGCTAGGTGTTTTCTCATGTGCATACTGTCAATATTTAATAAAAGGTGCTAATGACAAACTAGTTGACTGGATGCCCATTAACTCATTCACTCCCAGCCATTTTCACAGAAGCAATCCCGTTCGCTCCCGGCTTTTTTACTGGATTTTGACTGATTTTGCAAGGCCCACAGAATATTGTGTTCTATTGCTATAAAAGCATGGAACATATCAAAAGAGAGATTAAAGTCTCTTCTTTCATCAGGGGAAAGAAGTATGTTTTTATCTGCTTCCGTTTTGCAGCAATTAGCATTAGAAGAGAACTAAGTTTAATCAGTTTTCACAAATCTATTCAAAATTGTAAGTAATTGAGCTTTTTTTCTAGATGGCCCTGGTTGATCTCCTTTGCTCTGCTGCCACCTGCTGGCCGTTTGTGTAATAACTACCATTTCTGCAACCGTTCTTTGCAGTTGAGAGGCTGCATCAAAGCCTTCTAAAGCCTAATTTATGCCTCCACGTTTGCTCTCGCGTCGATGAGCGCCGTCGATCGCTCATGAATTTGAAGTGCCGCGTCGCTCGTGGCCGGCTGACGTGCACACGTCGCCAATCCTTGGACGCCGTAGATGGCGGGGCGTCGCTCGCTTCTGATTGGTCCGTTCGATGCCGTTTTTTCTTTTTTCTCTCTCTCTCTCTCCCCGCCCCCCGCCCAGATAGTTTCCGTGAAGGCAACTGGCGGCGCAAATCGACTTCCCTGCTCGGAGACCACGGCTGTGCATGTGGATATGTGCCTGGGACGAGAGGCGGAAAACAACAATAACAAAAAAAAATAAATGTGTTCGCTCAGCGCACGGCTGTTGTGTTTTGGCGAGTTTACGGCCGACACCGGTGCAAATTGGCAATAATTAATTGCCACGGTGATGAACTTACTCTCCCCCCGGCTTTCTTTCGTGTTTCTGAATTAAATTGAACTTCCTGAATCCGTCATAAAATGCAGAGGAATCGCCACTCTGTGGCGGCCCAGCCATAGCGACAGCGGGACTTGGCGTGAAACTCCAGCAGACACTGATGTGTATTGTGATGTGTATTGCGCACAAGTCGGAAGGCAAACGCACGAGCGGAGCAACGCCGTAACCCCCCCGTGCGAGCCCGTCGCAGAAGCATACTGAGGCCTTAAGCTCTAGCATAAAAAAACAAAATAACGTATGAATACGTCTTTGGGACACTTAGAACATTTTAAAAAAACGTATTTATACGTTATTGGGAGCAAATGAGTTAACAATGTAACTTCTATCAAGACAGAGAGAGAGGGAAGAGCAAAGAGAGGATTGAGTATTGCAATTATTCACAAAAGTCAATTTCTCTTTTTGTGCTTTGCATGTTGCACATTACATTTCATACTGTATAAAAGTCCCCCCCCCCCCCCCCAAAAAAAGGTCCAAGGTCCATATTTTGTATTTTTAGTACTCACACTTTATTGGGTTTTATTTTACTCCAGAAAATGCATGCATTGGGGAAAAAAAATATTGTGATTGAGTGGTTAGCATGTCCGCCTCCCAGTACTGAGGATGCAAGATCGAGTCCAGGTTCCGGCCTTCCTGGGTGGAGTTTGCATGTTCTGCCCATGCCCGCGTGGGTCTTCTCCGGGTACTCCGGTCTCCTTCCACATTCCAAAGACATGCATGGCAGGTTAATTGGGCGATCCGAATTTGTCCCTAGGTGTGCTTGTGAGTGTGGATGGTTGTTCGTCTCTGTGGGCCCTGCGATTGGCTGGCAACCAGTTCAGGGTGTACCCCGCCTACTGCCCGAAGCCAGCTGGGATAGGCTCCAGCACCCCTGCGACCTTTGTGAGGAGCAAGCGGTTAAGAAAATGGATGGATGGATGGATGGATGGATGGATGGAAGATTACAATATATTTATTTAATAAAACCAATTAATTCCTTTTCTGCTGTTCACCCCCATTTAACCTTTACCACATTTGATATTTTAAGCTTCATTTATATGACGACGCAAAAGTGGCATCTCATCTCAACTTTTTATTTCACGTTTAGATGAGCGTCTATCAGATAAAATACGGTGTGCATACAGGTAACGCAAGAGTGTGTAGAATTCTGTTATGTACGCATGTCCGGTGGCTCGGTGGTGCTGTGAACAACCCCGCCATGTCCGCCATATTCATGTTCATGCGCATGCGTAATCATCTGCGCCACGAAAACCAAAATGGTGTCCCGCTGTTCAGTAATAGTAAATGAACTGAGTCTGTAAAATTGTTGTGCCAGAGCAGCTTGAAGTGCCGGCGGATGGATCTAGTCAGACATGTTTGTTTACTTCCCTGTACTGGCGCATGTATGTGACGGAGTTTTAAGTTTTGGACCGTGGGAACACAACAGTTTTCCACTCTGGCGTGTGGTTTCAAATTTTTGCATGTTCAACCCGCCAACAGTGTCTAAACGAAAGGCACTCTTGAGAGAATATTTTGGAGTTCTTAGCCGTACGCTATAGACATTCCCAAAAAGTGTTTGCCTTCTCTTTCATAAATGTAGGCATGAATTTGTGTTAAAATGTACAAAACAGTGAAATTTATCTTGCTTATCAACCTTGAATCTCAGCTCGCTCCAACTTATGTTCAGTTATGGTGTCTTACTAACACAAGCTAAATTTAGGTCTACAATATTGACTTCACATTTTGTCATCCAGTACAGCCATGTATCCCTCCCCTCTTATTAATTCTGTGCTGCGCCCTTGTAGACAGGTCTGATTGCTTTGGGTTGAAATCAGATACGTTAGGAATAGGTCCAGCCCTTTCCATAGTGACTTGGCCAGAACACACATGCACACACAGACACAGTTTAACTACAGCACTGAAATGTTGTTGTTTTTTTTTCCTTCCGAAGGAGGAACTTGTTTTTATCTGTCCTCAGCCTCGGGCTTTCCATTAGTCTCAGCTAATAGAAGTGATCTGAAAGCCTCTTATTTACTGGCAACGGCTCGCTTTGGATTCACTCACTCATGGCAGGAAGCTGCAGCCATGAAATAATACTTCTTGGCATTTATCTTTTGTGCAGCCCTCACCGATCACCTAGTGGTCAGTTGATAACTGATTAAAAACAAAAAAATGGAAATGATTCATGAGGTGTGTTTGTGTGCTTGTAGGCTCAGAAAACAAGAGTGTTGTCTTAGCCAGCACAGCCATTCAGCTCCTGGATGAGAGGAAATCGCCCATAGCTGCGGGTAAGTAGAGGATGGCTGCTTCTATCTCCGCCACACGCTCTTATATTGACAGTGGCTGCAAGATTCTCCTCTTACTATCGTACAGGAATCTTTCGCCTGCTGACCTGCTCTGAATTTGTCTGCACTTTTGTCTTTCCCTCTTCACTTCCCTCTTTATATGTGCTTGCTGTTGTGTATATATTTACACTCAAAATAAGGTATAGAACAAAATCATTTTCCTCTGACTAATATGGAATTTCTAGGAAAAAAAAATATTATCCAGTAGGGATGAAACAATTACAACAATATCGTGCTATTGCACTTTTAAAATTATTAAAAGCAGCACATCTTTTCAAAGGCCAATTGTTTTCCATGTCTGCAATTCAAGCACGCTCTGGTGGTTAGTTTATTTGTGCACTTTAGTTTTAATTAGGCATGTTTTTGCCACCTATCTTTAAAACCCACGCTAATCACCATATGATGGGGAACGTAACGCGTTTGACTCGATTCACAATGTGTGCGTGCATTAACAAGTACTGTAAGTGCAAATAGGAGCACATGACATGCCACTACTTCTTCATCACTGCTTATTTTATACATACAATATTGTTAGCTGTTTTTCCCTTTTTATTACAATCGACAACCTTCCCACAATGTCCTGATAAATAATTATCGTGAGTTTCATAACGTTTGTACTGTATATCATTACATCACTTTTATCCACATCGTAATTTGATTGTGATTTACTGTGTTGAGGCATGTTTTTTTTGTTTTTTTTGTGAAAATAGAAGTTCTCTTACCCTCCTAACAGTTTTACTACTTTCATGGCAAAGGCTGCAAAACAACAGAAATGTTTTGTCTGGGAAGACAAAAAAAAGAAAAAAAAGAAGAAAAAGGGAAATTACCCAGATAAAAGGACAGTCAATGATCAACATTGGTCCGGCTTTCACATGCTGGTGTGAGCTATTAAAAAAAAAATAAATAAAATAAAAATACAATGCTATGCATTTGTCCTCATGGGAAATGTGGTTTTCCTTCAGGCATAATCGCTTTTGTCCATATGGCGCCGCCATAATCAACGTAAACTGAAAGTTCCTTAGTGTTACTTTATTTAGTTTTTTTTTGCATTAAAAAAAATGCTATCCTTGAGAAATTATGGCATGCTAGTAATAAAGTTAGGCATGTACACAAATGCACAGGTGATTACGCACAAGAATCCCAGGACAAAACCGTATGCTGGCAGAAAACAAACCATCGGGTTGTGAATAACCATTGGTAAGACAAAGGAGGGAACAGAGAAGGGCAGGAAAAGAGAAACATTTTCACGGTGCCTGACTGCGTTGACATGAGAGCAGTGCATTGTGGGTACTATAGGCCTGGGGGAAACCATTGGAGCAGAAGGACAGAGATGGGAGAGTCTGTGTGGTGCCACGGCTCCCTCTCACTCACACAAGCAAGCACGCACACACACAGACACACGCACACACATACATCAGACTCCTGGCAGAGCGGAAAACATGCAGCCCACCATATTATTTTCTCAGTATTTTTCTCAGGTTGCATCCTTGTGTCGGATCTGTGAAGCTGCAATGGGAGTGACTGAACTCGCTTTAACAAGGAGAGCCGACTATTACAAAGACTGCTGATGTACAGTAATGATGATCATGGCTGTCAGATTGGGGGGTGTCTGTAAGAATGATTTTATGTAAGAGAGTCAGATGGGAGGAGATATGTAGGCTGGAATGCAAATTTAGCGTAGGCCGGTTAGGGCCAGTTTTCACTGGCCTGCGTTCGAATGAGCTGCAGACTTGTGAATACGCTACCAGACTAACTTGACAGGACAGGCTGATGACATCACACGCCACGGTACCCCATGGGCCTATCGCACCCATCTTCCACCCTGCCCCCCCCCAGACATCACTTGAGTCACAACGTTGCTGAACGCACGCACACACACGTGAATGCCAGCATATACGTGTGTGCGCGTGTCACATCCTGTGCCACGTGCCTTGGGTTCGCTGGCATAACGCACACAGCCATGAATGTCAGGTCAGCCGTTAAGACCAAAAGCATCTGTGTATGTTTACTGTACATGCTTCAGTAAGCTATAATTCAGTGCTGTTTTCTGATTATGCATAATCTAGCAAATGTAACTGTAAATTAAATAGTCAATTAACTGCAAATGGCAAAAAATCGTAGTGTTGTAACATTTTTTTTTTTTTTAATAAGTGATGGTCCTTTTTTCCCCATTATATGAGTTTGTACTTGGGTGAGGGCTAAATAAATAAATAAATAAATAAAATATATGATGGATGATAAGATTTAAATTTTAAACTCTTTATTTAAAATTTTCAATTAACTTTGTAAGAGATGCTACTCACCCTGGGAACTCTCTTTTGTTTTTTTTGTTTTTTGAAAAAAAAAATGAAAAAAATAAGTGAAAGTTTAAAATTTCAGGTATTTTGACATTTTGAAAAACTTTTGTTTTTTTTTATTGTAGAAAACTATGGGGCAAAATTTGTCTCAAAATCATTCACACGTGATTTTCAAATGTTTTTGAGATCTACAAATATATCTGCGATTTCCACGCATTTGTTAACATAATTGTAATGATTCGTTCTACTTGTGATTTGTTGAATGCGCGTTTGTGGATTGGCACTTTTATTGTGTGTTTACTAAACGTGTCGTAAAAATACAACCCTAATTTGCTTCCCTTGAGTTTGTGTTGCCTTGACATGATGTTCTTTTCCTGTTAATGTTTCTTTTCCTATGCTGCTAAAGCAGCAGCTGCGAAGAGAAAGTAATAGAAGAACGTCTTCCAGGTCAGGGCAAAACAATGACAATATTTTCCTTTTCACTGAAAATGAATATTGACTCCAAATACACTGTATCGGGGATATCTTTTAAAAAGATTGGAAATGTGTTCATAACTGACTACCTGTAGTCACAGCACATGTAAATTAGTAGTTATAGACACAAAATATTTTTTTATCTTACTTCTTTCGCATGAAAGGACCTTTTTTTTTTTTTGTACCAGTAGAACCCATGTCATCATGTCATGTTGTTTTACAAATCGCCAAATGAGCAACAATGAAATCTTATTATTGATGTCATTCTCTTCACCTGAGAGTGTATAACAGGGATTGATTTTCCTATCTTGCCTTCTGTTACGGAATCGTATCATGTGTTGCCCCATTGCTTTATTCTAAATTTTTGGTTGTTTCAGATTTGTACAAATTTCGGTTTGCGAATGTACACCTGCTCACTGGTCAATACAAATACTGTTGTCGGTTAAAATGTTTCCTTTTATTTTGTATACTGAAGGAGATCAGCATGACTCACAAAAAAACACCTCAACTGACTCAGTAAAAGTTTGCATGTGTTTTGCATGTGATTTTGTGCAGCAGTACAATAATGGTCAATAATAATCTCTGTGTACCCGTAAATTTGTTATTGCTTCAAAGAAGTTCCCATCATCCCTTCAAGGGTTGTCAGAAAAATATCTTTCATAAAACATATTTTCTCTGCAAAACTGTCACGTTATCAGGCACAAACAATGAAATTTTCTACAAATACAGTATGTGCATTCAGTACATTTACACACACTCAAACATCAACAGTAACGCAGTCGCTCATATTTTCTCATCACAGACAAATGAAAACATTACTGACACCAGCTCCCTACTATGAATTCAGAAACAAATTTGATATTGGACAATAAAACTAGAAACAACAACTGAAAGACAATCACTTTCTGAAATAAATTTCAAATACCAGATCTCTACTAAGACCTACAAATAGAGTATTAAATATATCAGTTTGTATCTACTGTATCTGTGATATGCGTTTCTCAGAGAAAATGGAATATATTCATTTTCATACTTTGGCCTGCCCCCTTGAATTCACATCAAGTTCCAGTTCTTCTTAGTGCATAGTCAAATACCTGTGGAATTTAATTAGCTACCCAAGTTTCAGAAAATTACAGAGCCCCTCTGGTGCCAAGGTAAATTTTATTTATTTATTTATTTATTTATTTATTTATGTTTTGGCTGATCTGTACCCACAGTCTACTAATTTGTTTCCACAGTTTACTAATCTGTATGCACAGTTTAGTAATCTGTACCCACATTTTACCAATATGTACCCTCAGTTTTGATATATTTACCCACAGAGAGTTTACTAATCTGTACCCACTCTTTACTAATCTGTACCCACAGTTTAGCAATCTGTACCCAACCTTTTTTTTTTTTTTTTTTTTTGCTAATCTGTACCCACAGTCTACTAATCTGTTCCCGCAGTTTACTAATCTGTACGCACAGTTTAGTAATCTGTACGCACAGTTTAGTAATCTGTACCCACATTTTACTAATCTGTACCCACAGTTTAGTTATATGTACCCACAGTTTACTTATCTGTACCCACAGTTCAGTAATCTGTACCCACAGTTTACTTATCTGTACCCACTGTTTACTAATCTGTACCCACAGTTTAGCAATCTGTACCCAACCTTAGCCCTGACCCTATAACTGTTGGTACAGATTGCTAAAGTGTGGGTACAGATTACTGAACTGTGGATACAAATTAGTAAACTGTAGATACAGATTAGTAAACTGTGGGTAGAGATTGGTAAATTGTGGGTACAGATTACTAAACTGTGGGTACATATTATTACATTTTGGGTACAGACTATCAAAAAAAAAAAATCTTAACCTGGCACCAGAGGGGCTTCGTATAAAATGTCAAGTCACACCATCATGATTAATTTCACACTCCTCGATTTTTCTTTGTTTGTTTGTTTTTGTTTTTCCCCCCTCACAGCTCATACACACAAATATGTCATCCAAAGGTGAAGATGTTAAAGGGTTGAGACCCAAATTTGAAGTTCAGGGTTTGTGTTGTCATTTCCTAGGCAATGGCATTCTCCAGTGGTTCCTTCTCATCCATCCTGGCATGATCGGCCGCACGGGCCTCTGCCAACTGGTCGTTTTTCTTCAGCTCGCGCTGATATTTGGCCATGATGGCAGCGTAGGCGCAACCGTATACTGCCGCCGCCAGCATCATCAGACACACGATGCCGCACACGACGCCGGTGATGATCACGGTGGCGATGGCGTGGCGCAAGTTGACTGGCCGCTGCCTTTGCTTAGTCTCACACTCGGGGATGTGACCTCCACCGCCAGCAAATCCCTCCCCCATTGCCATGGGGACGTGGAGCGCATGGCTTGAAGGATGAGCGTGGTTGCCGTGCATGTGACCTCGCAGCAGCCTCTCCGATTCCAGATGATGAATGTTGGCAAACAAGTAATGGTAGCTTGTGGTCATGCAGGCGTGGAAGAGCTGGTAAGGGACCTTCTGCAGATCTCTGTCCCTCATCTCTATGGGTTGGCTGCAAAGCACGTCATCCACCACGCCACCTTGGCAGCACAGATATACATCATCAGTTATGTTATAATCCTCATGGCACCACACTATAGAGATGACCTCAGTCACAGCTCAGCTTCAAACAGTTCATGGGCTTGAGAGAGGCAGCCGTAATTAATCTCGCCTATAATGCCTTTATTGAATGGGCTATACGAACGTGTGTTATGATTAATAGGAGGACTTCAGCAGCCACCCTGTGTCGCCCCCTGTAAGTCAGTATTTTATTTGTTTCTCTGTCAGTACACTTTTTTTCAAGCTCTCAGGGTAATCACTGGTCTTCTCTTCTTGTTTCAAGGCCCATTGTTCTGTTCTGCGCCACTTGTAATTTACGGCTTTTAAAGTAGGCAGCCAAGGGAGTGTGGCTTTCACCGTACAATGGTCATTTTGTTATGTAACGTACAGCCACTGTACATGCCAGGATATTTGTACATGATAACTTTGACTCAGTTGGAAGATGACCTTTGTGTTAACTTCACAGATTTCAGTATCATTCAGAACTTACTTTCAAACTGGATCTGTTAATTTACTGACACAGAGGAAGGTGCTTCATCCGAATGAGGTATAAAATTAGCACTGTCAAACCATTCAATTATTTAATCAGATTAATCACATCTTAGAATTTTGATTTATCACTGAATTTTTATCAACATTTTTTGCCCATCATATTTAAAGAGCATCTGTTATGTGAATACTTTCTACATTTACTGTTTTAAAGACGTCTTCAACATTTTTTGATCCACTGCACACTCTCATCCTCCTCTTTTTCTATGGGGTATATGCCACGGAAGAGGCGGGACTGTTTTTGCACATCAGTTTGTTTCCGATTCGGTTTGCGACGTGTGGGGGTCTGCGTCAAAATACTTGTGCTTCCGACTTTGTGCCCCTCGGTTGCGCGTTCGCAACCCAGAGCGGAAATCACGTCCCGCCTCTTCCGTGGCATAGACCCCATTGGTTAATTACTTACATAATTTAGAATGAAAAAAAAAATGACCCCAATACGTTGACATGAACAAATATTCTGAATCATACACAAAAATTTATTAAGTGTTTTACTTTAATGCATGTAGTGATGTTTATTGCTCAAACACAACCTTTGCTCCCTTTAACGTAACCATCCCCTGTCAGCTAATTTGTGGTAAAAAAATAAAATAAAATAATAATAATAATAATAATAATAGTGTGATTAAGCTGCATTAATGCATAATTAATTCAATAAGTTTTTGTGATTTTTCGGTGAGTTAACGCTTTGACCTTGACGGCACGAGATGAGTTTTGTAATACAGTACAGTTTGGGTTTTTTTTGTCGAAGAAAACAAACTCAAGCCTAAGTGAATCAATAATCACCAACGAATGAATGCATTTGTTTAATTTTCTCACTCTAAAGGTGTGCCATAAGTCACTATGCACTTGTTTTTGTTTATTATTATTATTATTATGTCAGGCACAGTATCCTTCGTACAGTCATGAGGCCATTACCATTTGAGATTTTAGACTTTTCAGTTTTTGTTAGCATGTCGCCCTTGACCACGGCTCGCCAGTTGAAATTGAGGCAGTGTTGCAAAATGCTCCGACAGTTCAGCAACAGTCGGACAATATTTATGGCTCTCACACTTCTCCAGTACATAGTGCACGTTCACGTTGTCCATTGCAAGTTTCTTGAAACACGAGCTGGTCTTGACAAGCATGCAGTGGAGGGTCTGCTACAACCACTACTGATGAATGCACAGAGCTCCTAGAGGAAACGTTCATGCAAAGCCAAGGAAAGTTCTGAAGTTGGTATGGGTAAAACTTGATCACTGTCTTTACACATTTGCTGAATATAGCTTTCTTTAAAATTCTCAGTTCCAGTGCAGCCCTCTAGATAGACTTTGTCTGGCTTTGTTCAACCGCTTGCTTATGCTCCCACTGTGTGATTTCAAACCTTTCATGTATAGTTTAAATTGTACTACATGTTGGAGCAGTGTGATGGCCATAAAGC